>NC_060144.1:547002271-547627271 GCF_021461385.2 Schistocerca piceifrons
AAATACTGACGTTGACGAACGTCAATAACGAAAGACGTTTTCTGCTGGTTCTGTTAAGGTTCATCGCTTTCTATCTGCCTTCCTTTTTCGTTGGATCACTATAAAGTACAAATCTGTCTCTGTCCTTTTGTTTTGTTACTAATTCTGACTTTACTCCACTCCTTCTTTTCGGATCTGTTAGTCCACAATTTCTGACTTAGTAATTTGATCGCTAAATATTAATCACAGCCTTTCCTCCTGTACTGATTGTATTTGTGATACTATTTCGCAGCACAAAATTTAAATAAGCCATGGTCCACACAGGTATTTGCTCACAGCACACACACGATTGAGCTGATGGCCTTTCCTATTTCGTATACTTTTGCTGACCAGATTAATTAACATTCATGTAAAAAAGCATATTATTGACTACAGTAACCATAAAGACATTTCGATGAGTTCTAGTGCCTCATTTAAAACGAACTATTTCAGTCTTTCACAAAATTTAAATGTCTCTAGTGCATTACATCGAACCCCCTCTTTGTCTCTTCCTTTACTCGTGTTACACAGAAAAGTCCTCCCTCTGAAACTCTGTTCTACCTCTATCCACCCCATTTACTTACAATTAAGTCTTTCATAATTTGAAAAACTGATATTGATTTATTCACGTAATTTACAGGCATGGTTTTGGTGCCATTTTATAGCAAAATAAATGGAGTTTTTTACGTTATACCTAAAAAGGCTCCACTGTGATCTAATTCTTTATGGGGCAGACTTTCCATTTGAAGTCGATTACTTACCGAACTCGCTGCAGCAGGGCAGGTGTGACTTGTTCAGTTGTGAGACAGAGTCTAGCTCTTAGCTCTGTTAGTGAAGCCAGTAGGGGGACAAACACTGTACTCATGACGAATCCCCAAAATGGAAAGTCACGCGATGTCAGGTCCAGTGAACGTAGGGCGATGCATCTGGTGTTCCTCCGATGGTGTAGTTACCCGGAAAGCGGAATATTCGAATTTCCGGGCGTCTGAGAGGCATTTTGAGGGTGTGTCATCTAGCCTGAACTGAATGATGCGTTCTTCATCACAAAAGTCAATCTAGAAGGCTAAAATATTTTATAGCATATCTAAGTACACCATTCCATTCATAGTTTTTATGGAAAAAGAAAGGTTCGTAAATAGTGCTCTTTCTCCGTGAACAAAATACCTTCAGTTGTGGACTACGACGTTCATGTTCCATAGATTTTCATGATTTTTCAAGCCTCCAAATTATTAATTTCACTGCTTAAGTGAAAAATCAACTCATCACTAAAGATAACCTTACCAGCGAAATTCTCATCCTCAAACAACCGATGTAAGATTTCCACACAAAAATGCTTATGAGCAACGTTATCAGTGCCCTTTAGTTCTAGCACAGTTGCAAACCTGTTTGGTTTGAGACGCAACCCTTTTCATAGCACATAACAAATACTCAAATGTGGGACGCCCAGTTCTCAATAAGCACACCTGTCATTAGTGTAGCACTGTTCACAGAGCTCTGGCTCACTTGCCCCGCGACGTCATCAGACTCACGTGGACTACCTGAGGGTTTATTATATCTTACTGAACATCCAGTTTCAATAAAACACTTACGCCCCTCATAAATAATGGGCCTACTCTATACGAAAATTACGTTACAAAGCTGACGCAGACTTTGAGTCTTCAAACCGAAACACATGGCGAGCACTCTCAAGTCTAAAGTGCACGTCATTTATGTTGGCGGCCGAGTTTAGGTTCGTTCTGCGCATCTGACGTCACAAAACACAGTCAGCCAATGAACAGAGAACGATGTTGCCACATCTCGATTGCAGTGCAGAGCATGGACGAGTGTCTTCAGTTTTAGAAACGTTCAGTCATAAATAAAATAATAGAACAAAAGCAATGTATTGATAGCAGACATTCTTTTATAGAAAGTTTGGAAAAGGCATTCTTTATACCAATTGCTTCATATTCTATTAATTAATTAAACCAAACAAGCAATAAGACTCCTAATTCAGGTGATAGCAAGGAAAGGTGTTTGTATCACTCTCACAAACCGCTTTTTCGCAATAAAGAACAGCAGTAATTGTTTATTTCCTATTGTACTTCGACGAAGCGTGAGTAATTCATAGTCATACCAACAGTGTTTGTCAGTATTTTGCGTGACATGTTATACTCCTCACGGCGTAATGTAGTCAGATGAGATGCGTTGGCGTAACGGTTAAGGTGTTGGGCTGCTACGCGAAAGGTTATGATTTCAAACCTTATGCGGTGCTTAATATTTTCATTATTTAAAAACAATATCGAAGTGCCTTACTTCACGAATTATATTCGTTTGAATGCAATTTTTTGAAATTTCTAGTGCTTTGTCTCTTCATTAACCCTTTCGCTGCTGCAGACACGTGCTCGCCGCATTCCGCGCTGAGCGCGATTTTGTCATCACTGCACTGCTCGCCTGTGCAGACACATGGTGTTCCCACTGCTTTGACACACTTATCATCGACACACTTATCGATTGATAAGAGTGTCAAAGCAGTCGGAACACGATGTGTCTGCACAGGCGAGCAGTGCAGTGACAAAATCGCGCACAGCGCGGAATGCAGGGAGCACGTCTTTGTAGCAGCGAAAGGGTTAATGCGGCCGTGGTGGCTTTACTTCATGAACTGCGCGCTCCCCCCTAAACGTAAGCTTGCGAACTATGCTATACTATGGTGCTGCTTCTATTGGCGCGTGCGTCGGGTGCAACTGGCAACGCAGCAATCTCCCGCATCTGGGCGGGCATGCGCGAGCCGCCAAGATAAAGGAATTGAACTATAGTAAAGGAAGCCATATTTGCTGCAACTGCCGCTAGCCTAGCGCTTGCGGTGGCACGTTTCTCTACGAGTATGTCACGTGAGTCAAAACTTGATGTATTTTCCTTCAGGAAGACACTAACACTATTTCCTCAAGCCGTAAGCTTGCCGACTTTTCAGAGTTAAAAATTCTTTTTTGACACACAGTGTAAAGAGGCTATTTTTGTGTGTCAAACCAATATGTATTTATTTATTTCTCTACATGATTTGGAGATGCCCCTTCATCTATGGTGATTTGTGGATATGGTCTTAGATCGAGTGAAGCTTGCCACTGGATTTCAGTAGTCTCCCTACTACCATTCTCTTCCCTAGGCTAGAAAACAGCTGCTGCCTGCCGACGTACAAAACGTCAGAACACACACACTGCTGCTGCCCGCCTCCCTAGGTTCAAGCAGACCTCGTGCCTGGAGATGTAGATGGGCTTGTTGAGGACGACCCAGACGGTGGTCTCCCAGCAGCCAGGATGCGTCGTCGAGCCCTCGTACGTCATGTAGTGGTCCGTCCGTGGAAGCAACTGCTGCAGCGTCAGCGGCCGTATCGGCGTCGACGAGGCTGCGTGAACACAGGACACCGTGAGAGCGTCACATGCAGCTGGGAGACTTAACGCTAATCTTTGTAAGCATTAAATACAGAGGGTATAAGTGCAGATATTTTTATATGTGGTACCTTGATATGTACACACATGAGTGTGTTTGTTGTTTCCTCTTCGTGTCGAACACTCTTCCCACAAACACTTCACAAACTCTACGGCGTGGAGTTTTCTGCACAGCCGTAACTGCATCACTTAGTGGACTACGCCTGTCAATATAGACTAACAATTTTGGGTCCACACGACCACACTTCAACACCTGACCTGCTGCCCAGAAGGATATGCTGTAAATATCAATGGCTTGCTCTTGCTACATATACTTCGAGATAATAATCCATCTAAGAACATAACACTTATAATAGCTATAATTATTTGTCTGCAAATACTGATGTAATGGTGTTCAGTACAAAGTTCTTATTCACCAACTGTAATATCTGCACTTATACCCGTTACACCCTGTATATAGTGCAATTAATACACCATAAAACTAGCGTGGTTACAGCATTCGTCAGAACATATTTATAAACAGTAAATAAGAATACCTATAATCATTTAATGCGTCAGACGTCCTGCTGTAAACCTCTAGAAGCTATGTTCCTTAATTTGTCAGCTGTTCTACTTAGAAAATAAATAGCATTTGTGCAGGAATACATCAGTGCGATGTGGACAAAAGAGAAAAACAGATTTAGGTACACAATCTAATCCGAAAGTAAGAGAAAAAGCGAAAAAATCATTGACCGTAATATATTTCCATTATTGCGATTCATAGAAATGACTGACATAGTATTTATGTACGTAATAAGGAAAACATTTCCTGCGTCTTAAAAATTTTTACTCGCAGGAAGTGTTTTAACAAAACTACAACGAACCGCGCGACTGATACGGTCGCAGGTTCGAATCCTGCCTCGGGCATGGATGTGAGTGATGTCCTTAGGTTAGTTAGGTTTAAGTAGTTCTAAGTTCTAGGGGACTGATGACCACAGCTGTTAAGACCCGTAGTGTTCAGAGCCATTTGAACCAAAACTGCAGTGAGTGTTCCCCTGTGTTTGAATTCATATCCTGGCAAACAGAAAATCCTGCGAACTGGATAGAGACTTTCTAAGGATGAATCAGGAGTGTGTTTCACTTAATGGAGGTATAAAACAGTGAGCTGTAATACGCTATGACACAACCTAACAGTGCAATTACTATTTAAAGGCCTCACAGTTCTGACAAAATTACCAGTACAAAAACAACCTGCATCCTCCTCTGTCTTCATAGTAAATCACACAGGGCCCCTCATAGGCTTCTAATTATCCGTTTTCCATTTCGTCTGTTAGTTTTTGATCATTCGGTGCTACGCTATCGCAGCAATCAAAATATTTTGTATTTTTAGAAATGTTTCATTCTTTTCGATGTGGAGTGACTGAAGTTTACTGTTTACAATAATTAGCCGGGTTCATTTTATCCGGCGCTCAGTTTTAATATGCCAAATATAAACTGCGCAGAATATGTTTTCGACAGAGTGATATATATGTTTATTTTTCAGTATTGGTAATGAATTTCGCTTTCGAGACGTATTACACTACCGCAGATACTAATAGTGGTGTACGTACTGAAGCTACTACCGACAACTGACTACAGAGCATCCGGAACAACAGCACTTAGGGTGATCTCGCAAGTCATCCGAGCCTTGTTTCTTCTGAAGGAACAGAGCATCACGTAGAGACATAGTTTCAGTCCGTCTGTTTTACAAACTCAGTCCGGTATTTGTTGCGTACTGGAGCTCAAAATCTAGTTACTTGTGAGAAGCATCTATAATGCGTCGATAAAATGCACGGTATCTCTGTGTACACTACGGCGGTTCGCATCAGGTCTTTTCATAAATGTGTATACGTCCACTATTCCCTCCTAAACCACTGAATCTTCACTGGCGGAAAAAAAATCGCAGCAAAAAGAAGGAGTTGTATGATATAAACGAAAGCTGTTGGAGTGTTTCTACACCTGCAACATGGCGTCTATTCAAATTTCACGCCAATCGCATAAGGGTAGCACTACTAGCGCCTCTGTGAGGATGCAAATTAGGTTTGCTTTAAGCACATGCCGCAACCGCCATGACCAACACCTTAGTGAGTTTAAACGAGGTCGTACAATAGGGCTACGGGTAACTGGATATTCCTCCTGCCATATTGCAGAAAGAGTTGGTAGGAACGTAGCGACGGTACATGACTGCTGGGAACGGTGGTCACAAGAATGTACGATGCCAAGAAGGGCGGGCTCCGGACGGTCTAGGGGCTCTACTGAGAAGGAAGTCCATCGTGTTCGGTGTATGGCTCTGGCAGCAGCAGTCTGAACATCAGCTGGCGGTGACACAACGAATCGTTACAGACCGGCTGCTCAGAGCCAGACGCCTGTAGTGTGTATTCCTCTGACCCGAAATCAACACAATTTGCGACTTCAATGGTGTCAAGCGAGAGCTCACTGGAAGGCAGGGTAGAGGTCTGTTGTGTTCTGTGATGAAACATGGTTCCATCTCGGTGCCAGTAAAGACATGCCGTGTGTTGTTTAGGAGGTCAGTAGTGGACCTGCAACCAAACTGTCCGTATGCTAGACACAAGGGAACATGGAGTTTTGGTATGGGGTGCGATTTTCTATGGCAACAGGGGCACTCTCATGCTTTTGCCACGCACACTGACTGTAAATTCGTTATTCAATCTGGTGATTCGACCTGTTGTGCTGTCATTCATGAACAGCATCCCAGGGGGTGTTTTCCAGAAGGATAAGGATCGCCCACCTGCTGCTGTTGTAACCCAACATGGTCCACACAATGTCGACATCCTCGATCACCGGATCGAATCTGTCTCCAGTGGAGCGAGTACTGGACATCATCGGACGACAACTGCATCGTCATCCAAAAAAAGCGTTAACCGTCCCTGTACTGACCGACGAAATGCAATAGGCATGAAATTCCATCCCATAAACTGACATTCGGTACCTGTATAACACAATTTATTCGCGTTTGCATGCTTGCATTCAACATCCTGGCGGATACACCCGTTATTAATGTACCAGCGTTTCACATTTGCAATGGCTACTGTCGTGCTTACATTAACCTGCGATTTTGCAATGTTAGTTACTTAAAACTTAGTTACTTCAAACCGTTACCTACACAAAAGCATTCACGAAATTTCATTACTCTACATTAATTATTTGTTGGTCTTGCGATTTTTTTTCCGTCAATGTGTGTCAAGGATATTTCGTATGCATACTGAATGGTAAATGAGAATCAGCGCTGTGTATTTTAGAACCTCCTAGCTTCCACAGGAGTCGAGATACTATCAAAAAAGCGTGGTTCTAACCATGAGAGATAGGCTGCTGTCAATGACATGAGATAAGTGGGGGATATCAGGGCCCCGTTTCGTCGGCCAGCAACAATGCCGCACGTTCGTGGAGACGTGCACAACATATGCACTGACAGATAGGGAAGGAGGCATTTTTAGCAGGAAGTTATTAGTAAGGATCAGTTTGAGTAAATTATTGAAGGTTAACAACAGAGTCTGAATGGCAAGGAAAGATAGCTTGCCATAAATGTCGCGTGAACTAGGAGTATATTCTACGGGGTTAATGGTATTATGTTAATGAGGACTCAGTGTAAACTAGCTTGTTTAAAAGTCTTTTGGTAATAGTGTAGAATGGCACATTCCATTGTAGAGGTTGTATCCTAATAATAATGGAGGGAATGATTCAGGACTTGAACTGTTAATGCTAAGATAAGGTGCCTGTCCATCTCGTCCTATTCCCGATCTGTCTCCCCCTCATCCTTCCCCATTGTCACGTTTTCGTTCGGATATCCAAAAGTAATGTACTGAAAGTATGGAAGCCACCATCTGTAATTGTTTTGCCTATTGTCCCGTTATGAAATTATTTTTAAGTAATCCTGCTTACGTAAGAATAATTTCTTGGCGTTCTGTATTTACGCATCAAGTTCAAAGGTATCAATTATCACTTTGTAGTTCTACACAATTTTTGTCGTGCGACTAGCTTTAAATAGAGTTTACACTTCTGTTTGTCTATAGTAACGTAGTAACAGTTTGAATAACCAATAATGAAATCATTCTTCTGTGTTTCTCCGGAATCTAATGGTACTAAAATAAGTTTATAATATTTGGGAATGCCTTATAATTGTTGGCTTTTATCTTTAAGTAGCCATTAAAAAAATCACATTTCGCATAAATTGCATACACGCTTATTTGTATTCGTTCACCGTGTCAGCTAATGATAAACAAAGCTTGTGTAAACAGGAGCTGTTCGGAAGAGTTAACATAAAGTCTGAGAAAGAGTGAGGTTAGCATGGGGACTGCTCCAGCCTTGTTTGTGTCACATCACTGAATACACAATTTCCCTTAGATCCCAATTGTAACTATCAGTCCCCCCCCCCTCCCCCCAACCCCCCCTCCACCGCCAAGGAAGGAGTTATGTGCATAAGGCAGTTTTGAAAACGATCAACGTTCATATCCTGGGCCGGTTACCTTGATTCACATCACCAGTTACTCCTTTAGCACTCCTACGAGCAGTTTTGAACTCTAACTTCCGCCACAAAAGCTGCTACTCAGTCTTTAATTACCTCCTCGGAAACGGAACCTTAATTTCTGAACACGAGTCTGTTAAATGACCGTGCCTCTGGAGAGACAATACGCCTAGCCTTACGTCCTATACAAAGGAATGTAGTCACATGTAAATCAGTTTATGTTAAATTAATTTTCGACATTACTGGGCAACTTCTATAGAATGAAAAGGGAGAGGTAAAAGGTAGGAACATTTAACAATATTCAACTTAATAACAGTTACCTGCAGTTTCGAGAAGTGAATTCAGTAGCAGTTTTCGTGAAGGAACTGTAGCAATGCAGCTTTACTGAAATTACATTTATCTCATTGCCGACGGGCTGTTAGTCTCCTGCAGAAGCTATCGTAGCGGTGCTAAGCGGAGCCAGAGCCACCTAGCGGGAGGCGACGCCAGGCGGGGACGGTGGAGACGCGGCGCAGCCGGCGCCCGTGACGTGACCGCGAGACAATTGCCTGTCTGGGCGGCCATCCGTCTCCAGCGGCGCCGCTGCCGCCGTTTGTCGACGCGACGCCTCAGCTGACTTCATCTGGCGGCAGCCTCGCTCGTTAGGCGCCTCCACACTTCGGTCTCTGTTCCCCCTCTTCATCCTGCCTGTCACGGTTGTCACCACCAACAACGTCGACTCCTCCTTCTTCCTTCATCGACTTTAACGCGGGATATTTTATTACGTCGGCTTGCGGCAAGCACGCAGCAAATATTTTCATTCACCTGTTTCGTTCTTATGTCTTAATAAATTTCTAAAGTAGGACCTCTGATTAATAAACAAGATACTTAATTCAGTAAGGTGAGTCAGCTTATATGGACCAACTTATTTTGTCTAACAGTAATAAAATAAGCAGAAAAATGTTCCTTTTGGAGTGCAAAAAAGGCGACAATGCTCCTGTTTAAAAAACTCTGACTGAAAAGTGGGGTACCAACTGCCTCGTCCTATCTCAGCACCTTTAAAAATTTTGGCGTGCGAAAATATTCACACTCTTTCTAACGTGCAGCTCACCTCACACTTCCACAGGCCTCCCTGACTGTAATTCACTCAAACCCGCTAGTCCACAGCTGTAAGTCGCTCATACCCATCCACTTTCACTTGTCCTTTCTCATTCACTCATTGAGCCCAGCTCATTGCCATTATCTCATTGTGTCTCTCTGAAATGAAATGAAATGAGCGTATGGCAATATTGGCCAGGAAGTCCGATTCGGGTTCGGCCGCCAAGTGCAAGTCTCATTTCAGTCGGCGCATCATTGGGCAAGTTGTGGCTGATTATGATTGGGTGTCAGTGCCAGGGACTAGTGAATTAAATCATCAGTCATCATCAGAATGGGAAGAAATTACATGTGGTGTCCCACAAGGATCCATCTTAGGGCCATTGCTTTTCCTTTGTACATTAATGATCTCTCATCAGTTACACTGCCAGAAGCAGAGTTCGTTTTGTTTGCAGATGACACAAGTATTGGAATAAATAGTATGTCGAATGTAGTTCTAGAAAGATCTGCTAATGATATTTTCATGGATGTTCATAAGTGGTTTAAAGCGAACTCACTGACATTAAACTTCGAGAAGACTCACTATATGCAATTCAGAACCTGCAAGAGGTTTCCACCCAGCATTCGCGCAAAGTATGAAGAAGAGCAGATAGAAGAGGTTGACAGTCTTAAATTCCTGGGATTACAACTTGATAATAAATTCAGTTGGGAGGAGCACTCCACAGAACTGCAGAAACGCCTTAACAAATCTGTATTTGCAATTCGAGTGTTAGCAGACATAGGTGACATATAAATGAAAAAACTTGCATACTTCGCATACTTTCATTCCATAATGTCATATGGTATAATATTTTGGTGTAGTTCTTCAACTCAAACAAAAGTTTTCAGAGTCCAAAAGCGTGCGTGTAACACGTATTATTTGTGTAGTAAATTCACGGACGTCCTGTAGAAACCTCTTCAAAGAACTGGGTATACTAACTACTGCCTCCCTGTATATTTACTCCTTAATGAAATTTGTCGTAAATGATACATCCCTTTTTCCAACAAACAGCTCAGTTCATACATACAATACCAGGAACAAAAGTGATCTGCACAAGGACTTAAAAGCACTTACTTTAGTTCAAAAAGGAACACTCATCTTCAATAATTTGCCAGCAAACATAAAAAATTTAGTTACAAATGAAGATCAGTTTAAAAGGAGCCTGAAAGACTTACTATTGGCCAACTCCTTCTACTCCATTGACGAAATTTTTAATAGAAACAAATGACGTATTGTATATATTCGTACTATTAGTATTGTTATTCCAGCTTTTTTTAAAAAAAAATTAACATGTTCCACATCCACGAGGATCTCCTTAGTAGAGATCTATGGAACGAAGAACTAATCTAATCTAATCATGAGGATGAAATGATGGTGAGGACGACACAGTACCCAGTCCGTTAGCGGAGAAAATCTCCAACCCCGTCGGGAATAGAACCCGGACCCAGAGCATGAGAGCCAAGCACGTTACCACCCAACTAAGCAGGCGGACTGTGTCTCTCTGTCACTGTCTCCTGTATTCGCAACAATTTCCTTCGTTCTGTCTTTCGACTACTGTTTCCTCCCACTGGTACTGTCTCGCTATTGATCTGTGTTAGGTGCTGCTATTTCATTCATTCCTGCCCTCTTCTGATGTTTCTTCTTACTGTCACTAGCTCTCTCCTCCCCGTTGTAGTTGTCATAGACTCCGTCTCTCATTATAAAGAAAGATGTTCAAATGTGTGTGAAATCTTATGGGACTTAACTGCTAAGGTCATCAGTTCCTAAGCTTACACACTACTTAACCTAAATTATCCTAAGGACAAACACACACAACCATGCCCGAGGGAGGACACGAACTTCCGCCAAGATCAGCCGCACTGCAGTGCCTGAGACCGCTCGGCTCATTCCGCGTGGCTCTCTTATTATCACTAGTTTTCGCCCACTTATGCTTTCTCCTTCTCTTTTTCCTATCACACAGGGGCGACCTTCACTCTTTCCATAGCAGTGTCCTGTCACTGTCAATTATGTCTCATCACTGCCGCTGAGTCCCTCTTCTCTCTCTCGTACTGCTGTTTTGTCTTTCGCTGTTTCTGTAGCTCAACCGCTGTCTACTATCCACCAGTATTCATTAATTTACCGTCTCTTCTACTGCAATTGTTCCCTTCTCTCTCACAAGGCTATGTGGCTGGTCCTGGCAGAGGCTCGAATCCTCCGTCGGGCATGGGTGTGTGTGTTTGTCCTTAGGATAATTTAGGTTAAGTAGTGTGTAAGCTTAGGGACTGATGACCTTAGCAGTTAAATCCCATAAGATTTCACACACATTTGAACATTGTTTCACTCACAAGGAAAGATCCCCAGTGGGGGGGATCGACATTTTGGAACAATCTATACGGTTATGTATGTTAAGATTCCAGGTACCACATACTCGTACAACAGCCATTCAGCCTGGTGAGCCCTCATTTGCGAGTAATTGACGAAAGAAAAATTCGGAATTTTGAGTGACACGCAATTACGTTAAAAAAGTTAGATCAAACCCTCTGGTTGCTTGGTATAACAGACTGAATAGTAGTTCCACATGCCGGAGTTGTGGGATCGAATCTTGTCAGGTGTCGTGAATTTTCCTTATTTTTTAATCTTTATTGAAACCACTTTACCATCATTTTTATTCAATTAATTAATTTTAATGGAATTTTGTATTTCCATTTCTTCGTCACATCATTTTAATCATAATATCAACTTCTTCATTTGCTCTCATTTTCCTTCCTATCATTCTCTTTCCACTTGAAATCTTTGTTCTTGTGTTTTAGTTAATTTAATGTACTCTTTTCGGTTTAATTTCTTTCGTTTTATCATTCTTTTCCTGTCCAGTTTATTGCTTTCACTGTATCTGCTTTTCATTTCGTTTGAATTTCGATACACTTATAAACTCTTCTTTTATATAAATCTTCATCTGCGTTATTTTGTCAATAGTTCAATAGGTATTTAGTTTGTGTTATAAAAGTTTGTATGGCGATCACCATGCAAAGAATTGCATATGTGGTACAAAAAGACGTTTTTCAAACCACTGCACAGTCTCCATAAATAGCTTATTTGGTCTTTTAGTTTTTAAGTTATAGATTGGAATTTTCAAATAATTGAATATTATAATAGAAAAATATAATGAAATTCATTTTCACAAAAGTTCCGTTTGGAAAAAGGATGATATAGGAGTAAATGAAACAAATGAAAGAAGTTCATACGGTGGTGACAAACGAATGTAAATAAGAAATTACGTTTAAATCAACTGACTGGATAAAAGTACTGATGAAAGTCATTTCGGTATGGGTTTAAAAGAAAAGTTGGCACCTGACGGGATTGGAACACCTATTATCCTATCCATTACACCACGCGACCATATCACCTAATTCGGATGTTATAATATTATTTAGCACCAAACAAAACTCCGATTTTTTGTTCGTCACTTTCTCGCAAGCAAGGGCCCACCAGGGTGAATGGCTGCAGTATGTAATATCTGGGATCTTAACCTACATCATCGTACATTAGGTTCCAAACAGTGACTACCACCACTGGGGACCTCTACTTGTCAGCATAGAAAAGCAAAAATATGTTCGCATGCCACAATTTTTGAGAAAAACTTTAAAGGAGCTGAGGAAGTTAGAAGGATGCAGCTGGTATCGCCCATTTCACCGTCTTTTAAGCACATTCACCCTTTTTGTACACCGATAGGAGCAATTTTCCGCTGCTTCCCTTCTTTTCCCTGCTGCAGCAGAGAACGTCACTCATGTGAAAAGAACTTAATGCGTCAGAAAAATTTTGATAGCTAACTTATGTGAAATTGAAGCAAGCAAAGTCAATTTGGCACCTCAAACGCGGCATAGGTACACAAAAATACTGCACGTGCTTCCGTACTACAACATGTCGTATCCAGATCTCTTTTGTGGATAACGGTAGCACCTTATAACATACAAGGGTTGGAACTTTAATAGCGGCAAATGTTTATTTACAACTTACACCAAGCAGATACATGTTTCAAAGTTTTCCTGTCCTTGAGACTAGTTACCAGCATTGTGTACAGCCCCTCGCGAGCAATGTGCAAGTCGTAGGGCACATTTAGCAGCGCCAGATGTGTTGATACATCGAGTGGAGCTGTCTACTGCCTGACGAATCTCTGTGACCATAAAGTGGTTCCTCCATCTCAGGAATCAAGTCCCATCGATCGACCAAATTAGTCGCAAGTTGTGCTAGACGAGGCTGGGCACCGTCCTACAAAATGATGGGCGGATTCTGCAGAAAGTGTCACCGCTTCTTTCCCTAAGCTGTTCATTTTTGGAACACAGCCTGCAATCCACCACAGTCCCAGGACTTAAGCCCTTGTGATTTCAACTTGATTCCTAAGATGAAGGAAGCACTTCATGGAATTCGTTTCAGAACTGTTACAGAGATTCGGGAAACAGACCGCTCCTCTCGAACTATCAAAACAACTGGCGCTGCTAGCTCTACATCACTGACATCTGGTTATACACAATTCTGGTGACTACTCTGAATGACAGTAAAACTCTGAAACACTTATCTGCTTTTTATAAATTGTAAATAAACATTTGCCATTATTAAAGTTCCAATCCTCGTATGTGTCCTTGCTGTGTTCTTTATAAAAAACGTTTCCACCTCACATCGGATTTTACTTGCCGATATTACGCGTACAAATAAGGTAAATTTGAGCCTCTGTATCTAGGAAATGGTAAAAATATGAAGAAAGACTCGAAGGTTGTTAGCGTTAGGGATCTTAGGAATATATATTGCAAACAACCAAGTTTTTGGTATCTACCTCG
Organism: Schistocerca piceifrons; assembly: GCF_021461385.2. NCBI lineage: Eukaryota > Metazoa > Arthropoda > Insecta > Orthoptera > Acrididae > Schistocerca > Schistocerca piceifrons. The sequence goes on from NC_060144.1 coordinate 547,016,138, forward strand.
ACAACGGTAGAAGATTTTTGAAAACTGGAAAACAGTACTTCTAGATAAATTCTTAGAGAGTATACTGTTAGAGTTTGAGCACTTTCCTGCTTTAAATTATTTAGACCTTCGGTGTTGACGTCGATAAAATGGTGAAAACGCTTTATTCGGTTCTTCTCAGGAGCTGCCCATGATCTACATGGTACCACCATGAGCCCTTTAAGGCGCACCGTGCACCTCACTTAATTAAAAAATAAGCACCGATTTTCTCCATTTACCGAAGTTGGATGAAATATGCAAAATTCAAACTTTGACCCTGTATTGTCGGATAGTTACAGTAATACGCTCCTTCTGTGCGGTACACAAATGGTCCCTAGCCAAAAGGCAATCCAAAAAACTTGACCTTTCCATTCCGTCACCAACAGTGCCCGAGTTATGAGCCCTGGAAAAATCCCGTTTCTATGTGTGGCGTCTTGAACATTTGATAACACATGTTGTCGGATGCATACTGGTGTATCGAGCAGGTGTTTTCGCTGCGCTATAGCGGACGTGGCGAATTTTTCTAAGGTGCGCAATAACTACCAACTTATGACACCGAGTTTTCTTTAATAGTACAGTACAATTATTTCAGTGGCTTTGGATAGACGCTTCGAAGAGTACTTTGGTGACAAAGCACTGAGAAGAGTGATCGCATAGGAACAAGAGAGCAGTGCCGCAAACTACCGTCCCATCTTCAAGAGCAGGTCTTGTTTCTAGAGTCACTCATAAACTTTCAATTAGCCTGTCAGCTGAGTGTCCCTTTTATATCATGGAATCCAAAATAAATTCCAAGGTCAAACTAAAATCCTCTTCCCAAATTAATGTTCATTATCATTATAATTCTCTCTTTGTTCGTTTTGATGTACGTCATAGTAATTCTCAACTTGCATCTCCTAATGCACGCTCAGAAACCCCCACTCTGGAATGACTTTGTCATGACAAACTCATGTTTCATTGCAATAAGCTCATACTTGCTATAAACCACTACTTTAAATTTCGTCTTCAGATACAGCACAGATAGAATATTGAAAATACTGTTCGACAGTAGTCTAAATAATTCTTCTTTTCTGTTTACTTCATTATCTTTCCCCCTCTTTGTCGTTAGCTGCCACAACAACAAAAACTCATAAATTGGTTCTATGAGTTCACTGTTAACTTTTAAAGTTTCCTTTCTAGTGTGTTCATTGTAAATTACGTTACTTTACTTGTCCTCCAGACTTACTTTCAAACTAGCTCTTTTAATTTCCTTCACTTTCGTTGATGTCTATCTGTACTAGGGGAAAAAAGTACGTTAGCCGTAAAACGAAAATAATTGTATATGTTCAATTAATATGGGTTCTATCTTGATTTTCCCAGTTTAAATTTTTCGTTTCCTTGGTCGACATGTCGACTTCCGTTTATTATTTTTTTCTCCGTAAAAATGAGTATTTTTCCGCTAATATACGGACGGTCGGCTTCTGTGAATCATGTAGTTCTTAATTTTAAAACCAGGGCGCAGTACCTTGCAAGAAACGATTCGTGTGTTAGTTTACATTTGGTTGTACATATAAGACTGTCACTTCCACCAATCGAAAAAGTTTGTAAATAATTGTTATGTCTAAATATTAGACTGAGAATGTATGTTTTTTTTCGCTAACATTAGCTAACTACTGTAGATGTTGAGAATTAGTTCAGATTTGTATAAAATTTATGCATCACTATGAAATAGTCCTCTTTCTGAAGGTCCCTGTATGTGGATCTCGGTTCATAAGCATATTTGTAGGATTTCTTAATGACAGTAATACGGAATCATCTGTTTGTGAAGATGACGAATTCTCCTTTATGACTGAAGATTATCTGCTGAGCTAGATGAAACTGACTGATAAATAACAATAACGTTAAGATGTCGTGCTAGTAGCAAGGAGAAGAGGACGTCCTTGTTCAGAGAATTCTTCTGACAGTGAAGATGGAGATACTGCACCAAATGTGAATGATAAGCCAAGAAGAGCTGTGTTGCATCCAATGTCAGAAGTTGGGTTTTATATTGTTGGCCAACTAATAAAATCTGCTGAGGCAAGAAATGCCTAAAAATGCAGGAAACCTGGTTGTGATTCCAGGATATAAGACATATGCGTCAAATGTGGAATGTATTTATGTGTTGTGAAAAATAATTGTTTTGAAGCTTATAGTAAACGTAAATAAAGATTTATTTACTGGCAGTAGCAAATTATTACTTGCCAGATTTTATTGTATACTTATTATTTACTTGTATTTATGAAGTTGTTTTAGAGCATCAACAAAGATCTGTAAAGGAAGTCACGTATTTCAAAAATATTAATATTAAGAGCCTTATTCTCTGTGTGCATTATGACATAAAATTTACCATTTAAAATGAAATGGGTATATTGCTAAATCAAATGTTTTTGGTGAAGAGAGGGAAAGAAGTACACAGCAAAGATTAGTACGTTTTCGCGATAAGTGAGAGCTAAGGTCCACAGATGCAGACCTCCATTTATGCCTCAGTGTATCATCAAAAAAATATTTCATTTGCGTTAGTGTCACGCTTGTTTATCAGTTTGCTCGAAAATATGTAAACCAAAATTTCCTGCCAAATTCTTTTATCTATGGAGTGAATAGGGACTAAGGAAACACTGTCTGGAACTTCTCACAATACGTGTGGAGATAGGGAAATTCCTTGGTGGACTCCTCTTCCAATTCTTGAATTGTCACCATCCGGATGACGTCTAACTTTAACTGGAATCATGACGCATATTTATTTCGATATACTAATGTGAGTTCAATGTGTGCCTTGTTTATAAAAGGCTATTGGAACAGACTTTGCTGAAACTGAGTCAAAATGTGCCTCACTATACAAAAAAAAATTTAGCTGTAGTTGTTACTCACTGGTCCGCTTTGTAATATCCTTGAGGCCTTATGTAGCCACTATTCAAGACCGTTTTCCAAAACTACCTAGCTAAAATCCAATACTTTTTCCGTACTTATGTCATGGGACAGCTCCTAATATCGTGCCAGACCTCCTTTATCCTGGCGTAGTGGAGCAGCTGGACGTGGCATGGACTCAACCAAGCGTTGGAAGTCTCCTGCAGCAGTTGTTGCTGTTGTTGCTATGGTCTTCAGTCCTGAGACTGGTTTGATGCAGCTCTCCATGCTACTCTATGCTGTGCAAGCTTCTTCATCTCCCAGTACCTACTGCAGCCTACATCCTTCTGAATCTGCTTAGTGTAGTCATCTCTTGGTTTCCCTCTACGATTTTTACCCTCCACGCTGCCCTCCAGTACTAAATTGGTGATCCCTTGACGCCTCAGAACATGCCCTAACAACCGATCCCTTCTTCTGGTCAAGTTGTGCCACAAACCCCTCTTCTCCTCAATTATATTCAGTACCTCCTCATTAGTTATGTGATCTACCCATCTAATCTTCAGCATTCTTCTGAAGCACCACATTTTGAAAGCTTCTATTCTCTTCTTGTCCGAACTAATTATCGTCCATTCTTCACTTCTATACATGGCTACACTCCATACAAATACTTTCAGAAACGACTTCCTGACACTTAAATCTATACTCGATGTTAACAAATTTCTCTTCTTCAGAAACGTTTTCCTTGCCATTGCCAGTCTACATTTTATATTCTCTCTACTTCGACCATCATCAGTTATTTTGCTCCCCAAATAGCAAACCTCCTTTACTACTTTAAGTGTCTCATTTCCTAATCTAATTCCCTCAGCAACACCCGACTTTATTCGACTACATTCCATAATCCCTCTGTAGCCTCCCATAATTACGGAAGCGCTGCCGGTCCCGGATTTCGTGAACGAACTAACCTCTCGATTATGTCCCGTAAATGTTCGACGACATTCATGTTGGGCAATCTGGGTGGGGAAATCCTTTGCTCCAATTCTCCAAAATGTTGGTCAAACCAGTCGCGAACTGTTGTGTGCTGATGACATGCCGCAGTGTCAGCCATAAACATAAGTCCATGACTGGTTGCATATGGTTTCCAGGTAGCCGAAGATAACCATTTCCAGTCAATGATCGGTTCAGCTGAGCCAGAGGACTCAGCCCATTCCATGTAAACACAGCCGACGCCATATGGAGAAACAACCAGCTTGTGCAGTGACTACTGGGGTCCATGGCTTCGTGCGGTCTGCGCCACACTCGGAACCTGCCATCTACTTTTATCAACTGAAATTGGGACTCCTCTGTCGAGGCCACTACTTTTCAGTCGTCTAAGACCCAACCGATATAATCGCGAACCTAGGAGGGGCACTGCAGACGTCGTGCTGTTAGCGAAGGCACTGTGTCGGTCGTCTGCTGACATCGCCCATGAACGCCAAATTTCGTCAGATTGTCCTAACGAACAAGTTCTTCATTCGTCCCACATTGATTTCTGCGGTTATTTTATGCAGTGTTGGTTGTCTGTTAGCACTAACGCCAACGGAACCGCCGCTGCTCTCGGTCGTTAAGTGAAGACGGTCGGCCACTGCGTTGTCCGTGCTGAAAAGAAACGCCTCAGATTTGGTTTTATCGGCACCATCTTGACGCTATGGATCTCCGAATATTGTATACACTAATACACTCCTGGAAACTGAAATAAGAACACCGTGAATTCATTGTCCCAGGAAGGGGAAACTTTATTGACACATTCCTGGGGTCAGATACATCACATGATCACACTGACAAAACCACAGGCACATAGACACAGGCAAAAGAGCATGCACAATGTCGGCACTAGTACAGTGTATATCCACCTTTCGCAGCAATGCAGGCTGCTATTCTCCCATGGAGACGATTGTAGAGATGCTGGATGTAGTCCTGTGGAACGGCTTGCCATGCCATTTCCACCTGGCGCCTCAGTTGGACCAGCGTTCGTGCTGGACGTGCAGACCGCGTGAGACGATGCTTCAACCCGTCCCAAACATGCTCAATGGGGGACAGATCCGGAGATCTTGCTGGCCAGGGTAGTTGACTTACACCTTCTAGAGCACGTTGGGTGGCACGGGATACATGCGGACGAGCATTGTCCTGTTGGAACAGCAAGTTCCCTTGCCGGTCTAGGAATGGTAGAACGATGGGTTCGATGACGGTTTGGATGCACCGCGCACTATTCAGTGTCCCCTCGACGATCACCAGTGGTGTACGGCCAGTGTAGGAGATCGCTCCCCACACCATGATGCCGGGTGTTGGCCCTGTGTGCCTCGGTCGTATGCAGTCCTGATTGTGGCGCTCACCTGCACGGCGCCAAACACGCATACGACCATCATTGGCACCAAGGCAGAAGCGACTCTCATCGCTGAAGACGACACGTCTCCATTCGTCCCTCCAATCACGCCTGTCGCGACACCACTGGAGGCGGGCTGCACGATGTTGGGGCGTGAGCGGAAGACGGCCTAACGGTGTGCGGGCCGTAGCCCAGCGTCATGGAGACGGTTGCGAATGGTCCTCGCCGATAGCCCAGGAGCAACAGTGTCCCTAATTTGCTGGGAAGTGGCGGCACTGCGTAGGATCCTACGGTCTTGGCGTGCATCCGTGCGTCGCTGCGGTCCGGTCCCAGGTCGACGGGCACGTGCACCTTCCGTCGACCACTGGCGACAACATCGATGTACTGTGGAGACCTCACGCCCCACGTGTTGAGCAATTCGGCGGTACGTCCACCCGGCCTCCCGCATGCCCACTATACGCCCTCGCTCAAAGTCCGTCAACTGCACATACGGTTCAGGTCCACGCTGTCGCGGCATGCTACCAGTGTTAAAGACTGCGATGGAGCTCCGTATGCCACGGCAAACTGGCTGACACTGACGGCGGCGGTGCACAAATGCTGCGCAGCTAGCGCCATTCGACGGCCAACACCGCGGTTCCTGGTGTGTCCGCTGTGCCGTGCGTGTGATCATTGCCTGTACAGCCCTCTCGCAGTGTCCGGAGCAAGTATGGTGGGTCTGACACACCGGTGTCAATGTGTTCTTTTTTCCATTTCCAGGAGTGTAGTTTACAAAACAGAATGTCCCATACGTCTAGCGCCAACTGGCATTCCGCCTTTAAAGTCTGTTAATTCCCGTCGTGAAGCCACAGTCCCGTCGGAAACATTTTCACGTAAATCACCCCAGTAAGTATGACAGCTCCGCCAGTGCACTGCCCTTCAATGCAACGCGTACATGACACTACCGCCACCTGTATACGGGCGCGTCGCTGTCCCATAACCACCCCTGGCAAATTCCAAATAAAGGCGGAGGAAAACTGTTACTCATGATAATTCGTAATTAGATACTAATATCATCTTCTTATGTTCAAAATGAAAATAGCAGAAATTAATTATTTACAGTACTCGATGACACAAAAAATGAAACAGTGTCTAACACTGTATTGCAAGACAAAACTAGAACGAATAGATATTGTCAGCGAAATATGTAAGTGTGAATATGCTTGTAAACGTTAAGCTGCAAATGAACTGTGAAGATGCTTAGTAACCTCGCTTGTCGTACTTAAACCAGTTTCCACTTATTCTTGTACGTGTAAAATGGTCCATTATTGTGGAAAATCAATATTTCGAGGGCTTCCATGTTCTAGAAAATACATCCACCTCCATACTCTGTGAATCACCGTATACTTCATGGCTGAGGATACTTTTTAGTGATTCATACATTGAACTCTGCTCCTGTCCCATTCACAGATGGAGTCGGGTAAGAATCACTGTTTCTGCGCCAAAGTGCGGGATTTTATTTGCGTAATTGTAATCTCAAAATCTCTACGAAACAGAAGCTGAAGAGCAGTAGTGGTTTCTGCGCTGAATAACGGGACTTGCTGTATTCCAAGCTCGATCTTGTGAGATGTACTGCGTCCAGTTCCGCGAGCTAAGACTGATCATCATTCTTGTTGCACTTCCTCGCAGTTAAGCAACTCTGTGGCCATTCGTACCGCCCTTGTCCTATTCATATTACTGTCAAATCGGATGGTCGTCACTAGCTATGTGTAGATCGCAAGTACGTAAAAAGAAATATTCATTGCGTCGAGAAGGCTCAGGTTCTACAACTGACAAGTTCTGTCACATACACCAGAGGTTAGTCGATGTCAGCACTGCTAAGTTTTGCACACCAGACATTTCTGTATATTTGTACTTTAAAATGTAGTTCTTATCATTATCTGTGCTGCAAACATAAGAGATATGAAAAATGAAATTCAATCATACAAGTAGGTGCATCATTTTTAGTACCTTCATCACTCCAGCTAGACATTGTAAAGGATGTTATGCTACTTCGGAGTCCAGACCTTACTTCACTCCTTCTGACCGGCTGTTTAGCTCCATGTACTTGCTGTCAGTCGCTGACTACATGAAAGGCGCTTTATGTCAAGAACGCACTCTGTCAGCCTCTCATTCTGGTGGTCGAAGTGCTTCGCTGCTACAGATGGTTAGAAAATTTATGCTCGACGCCTTATCTTTCGCTGACGCTGTACGTTTCGACAAGTAGCATGGCGTCTGGTCTTTTGATGCTACCTAAAAGCACCTGGCCGAGGTGGGAGAATGGGAAGACTCTGGACTCACGTCTGGGAGGACGGCAGGTCAAGTCACTGAGCGTTCAAGGTTTGGTTTTCCGTTGTTTCGTCCCATATGGCTTATGGAAAATGATGGCATGGTTCTTGTGAATAAGAGCACGGTAAATTTCCCTCCTCAGCATCCCATTATAAGTGTCGTCTCAAAATGATCTCATCGAAGTTGGGTGCTGGTAGAACCCTAAACTTCTTTCTCTTATTTCCTACAGCGCTGATGCTGAAGTACTATAGTCAACTTCAATGTTCATATCCTTAGACAGCAAAGAGTGAGGTGCTATACTGATTCTTTCTAGAACGTTTGCTTGAATCTGTAAGGAGGTAATATCGTTTGGTTTTTGTACGTCATCGATGTGCACATCACAGAGAAGTCAAGTTACGTTACTGTTAAACAATCTTTGGCCTAGTCTCGGTACAATCTTTGCCTCTGCGCAGTCTAATACTTTCTTAGTCGATGTGCGGTAGGTGATGGACGTATTCAGTAGTGCTGTGTTGATTTGCGATGGTATCTTTTAGATGAAGAAAGATGGAATTTAAAGGACAGCAAAGATAAGAAAGAGGGATATACTAGAAAGTGAAGAGTATATAAATTTTGAAAATGGTTATGTTTTGAAGAGAAGGAGTTTGAGGCAAAACTGCAGCATTGTGCAGCTAGGAATGATTATTGTCAGCTAGTTAACTTGCTCAGAGCTGAGAGAAAGACCGCCCCACTTCTCTGAGTCGCGCATTAAAGTATTAACTCCTTAAGCCGTTTGGTTTTTATACGAATTGTCTATTAACGTTGTACCCTTTTCAAATCATTGTTCACTATGCCAATCATAGTACTGCTCAGACCAATGTTATGTGTGAAGATCACGCGAAGTTCTACTCTGTCTTTTTTGAATGCATACTTCATTCTAAAGTCGTTGTCTTGGAATATAATTTCGCAGGAATAGTTACTGTCCCCACCTAACTGTTTATCATTACGCATCACCACATGCAACAGTCTGAATATGTATTTAGAAATAGAAATCTAGCTTAGCCGCTGCCTGCTTGCTGTTTGCTATTGTTCTTTAGAGAAATCTGCAACAATGTTTTCAAGTCGCGAGGTAAGTTTGGAAATTGTGATTAGGGCCAAATAATAGAAATTATACGAGGTTGTAGCTTCAAACAACTATTGAAAAGACAACCCTGATATTCACACTAAAATCACAATACACAAATTACAGTATTCGTTCGTAAAGATAATGTTCGACAGTTCGAGAGTATCACAATTTTGTCTTGAAATACACATTTTCCAGGCACGATCTCTGTAAGATACACATTTCAATAAAATTTTATAACATATTAAGGAAGTTTTCTTCTATTAATCTGTAATTTTATCGTGAAATTAATTAAATTTTAAATCATTGGCGTGTTATTAGTTGAATGAAATACGATTAAAACTGATATTTCTGCTTGCGTGTAATTAAATTTATTTTTGTCAGCTGTACTCTCCTTGTAATAGTGCGCTCGTACACTTAGTTCCAGCACAGTGCACACTTTTTTTTCCCGTCACTCTAGCACTCAAACGGTAGAGGTCGCCGGAAATCAAGACGCTAGTATTTTGATTCCTCTTGTTTTAACTTCTGTGATACAATTATGTGCAGTTCTGAGATTAGTCACCATTGCTTCACGCTGTGATTCAGTTAGCTGATTACTTAAGTTAGTATTATTTGCATGTGACCTCCACCACAGTTGTGAACCCTCTGATCTGTTGACACATCAACTAGTTCCGTCTGCAACTTGTTTTCAAGTGATTTTATTGGAGACTTTATCCCCTAAAGAAGCGTTCATGTCTTAATCATCTCTCACTTGTAGAAAATATTTCAGTGTTCGGATAGCTTTGATTGGTAAATTATTACCCTTTAAATAGTTTTTCTCATCTTCTTCGTTCCATTTGCCTCATTTTGTACTGTGTTCCAAACAGTTCTTATGTTCTTTTCTGAAGGACATTATTTTTTCTCCAAAATGGATGTAAGAGTAAAATACTGGACTCTTATTTCGTCAGACGGTGGACCAACCGGTCATACGTATGCAGATTTTTCGTGATTCGCATAAACTGCTAAAGCGAGATGTCGAGATGGTTAATTTGATAGGGTAAAGCTGGTTTCCGTACATATCGTTCCGCTTCCGCGCTCGTTCCGTGTCTCTGATTGTCCCGACGCTGCCGGGTCTTTATGCCATAATGTTCATTCCTACTTGGGAAACAAATACATTTTGATTCTATGATAATATTGTTTAGAATTCTGTAATTTCATTTGTAACATGATTCCCCCTTAATTATCGAAGCCGTTCGACGCTTATTCTACATGATACTAAGATTTTGTTTGTAACCCAGGATGTAGTAGTATTTAATGTACTTACAAAGGTTAGTTTTTTAGCACAATTCTTTTTGGAAGTAGACAGGCCATATCTATGTCACAGAAAATACAACTTTTTCCCATAAAGATGTATACAGTTTGTCTTTCGTTAATATCTCTTGAACTCTTCAGTTCTGTTTTAGCCTTGGGCGACACATTTGTTCAAATCCTGTCCCTTTCGTTGATCTGAGTTTCCCAGTGCACACTGATCTATCTAGGTAAAGGAACTAAATGTTTCGCACCTACGAATGATTTCCAAAACCTACTTTCACTATTTTAAAGTACGGAGAGACTTATTTCGGGTGATCCATTTTACTATGTTGCCACTGTTACTACCTATTTTAGTTTTGTTTTTCATTTCTTTATTTCCGGCGCCAGGGGCAATGCATCGGAATGTCTAGCCTACTTATGCCCTTGAAGGTGGGTTGTTGTCAACGAGTGCACATCGAGCTGTAATGGTTTCTGACTGTGAAGTCGTAAACGACGTACCTCCAAAACGTATTTTAAGTGCAATACAGCCTATAACTCACGAATGGAAGAGACATTAGTGCTAGTGACTTTGAGAGCTGAAATCGCTAAAAGTAAACACGGTTCAGTGTTGACGTTATCCCGGTCAGATTACCTATAGAAGTATCAACTGGTTTAGCTCTCCTTCTAACCACAGTATGCTAAAGAGTCCCCTAACGAAATAGTGTGCTCAGTCGTACGAAGAAGCAGAGGTCACAGCACGTCGCAAAAAGGGCAACAGAAATGAAACATTAGGCTATATAAAAGTCCAGTGGCATTAACGGTGGTGGTGGTTAGTGTTTAACGTCCCGTCGACAACGAGGTCATTAGAGAGGCATTAACGAAACATTCTATTAACGTCCAGTGGTATTAACATGCATCTTTTGCAGGTCTTAGAACATGTCTTAAGCTAAACTTTAATGAGTTATATAGAACAAAATGACCTCCTCCGGCCAGCCATTGCGTATTAGGAAAACGGCGGTCACTCGGGAGCCAACTCGCGCTTTTGTTTCTAGATATCCTGCAAGCCATGGATCCATGCAATCTACTGGATGCAACAGACTTTTGAGAAACATCTGACTCAGTGCCTTAGGGACGGTTATTAATGAAAGTACTGTCCTACACGTAATCAAGTAAAATTTCGACTTACTGAAGAACTACTTACAAAAACCGGAAAGGGGAGGGGGGGAGAGGAAAGGGCATTCAGTGGAACAGAGTTAAGTGTGCTCCAAAGAAATGTGTTAAGACCAGTGTTTTTCAAAAAAACGGTTCAAATGGCTCTGAGCACTATGGGACTCAACTGCTGAGGTCATTAGTCCCCTAGAACGTAGAACGAGTTAAACCTAACTAACCTAAGGACATCACAAACATCCATGCCCGAGGCAGGATTCGAACCTGCGACCGTAGCGGTCTTGCGGTTCCAGACTGCAGCGCCTTTAACCGCACGGCCACTTCGGCCGGCCCAGTGTTTTTAATGTTGTGTATTAATGTACCAGTAGCCAATGTTAATATTTATTTTCAGAATTTTACAAAAGATATTTTTGTCAACGAAGAACTGACATCTGTAAGAAAACGTGGCACTAAATATCTAGTCAGATCTTTTTCCTATTTTATGAGACGTATCACTTCCTATTGGTATTAACATTTGCTTGAAAGCTCGTTTTCTCGTTAATGGATACCTCGTTCCATTTTAAAATTTGTGTAGTCTCTATTATCTAAGGTACTGGGCCTGTTCCTTAATTTAATTTGGTCTGAAACCGTAAATTTCTGAGTTCTTCTCTGTTGGGAGACTTTTTTTCATGCTTTATACCCTTGTTTACTTACGAGTCTATGACCACTTGCAGGCAGGAAGAAAATGGAAGAATTGTTGCATCAAATATAAACAAATTGTGTTGCCAATTTCGTCATTGTTTATGTTTTTGTTTCCTTTTGTAACAATATTATAGGTGCAAACTTGATATTCCTGGTATCAAATTCTAGTAACATATCACTTCAGCCATTTCTCACTGCACATGCAGAGATACCTGCTGGAGAATCATTCTATAACTTTAGTCCTGTTCACACGTAAAACAGCATGATATTGTAGTATTATATTGTACCATATCATATCGTAGTCGGATTTTTTGTGAGATATGTGTGCCATTTTAAAGCGCACAGAGATTGTAAAGCCACGTGGCACAGCCTATGGCACAGCGAATGTCGATATTCACCACTTGGTCACGGGACGTTACGACGTCGTTTCTTCCATGTGCAGCTAACAGGTGGCATGTGTTATTGATCCCCTAGGAACAAATAATGAAAGCCAATGTTAAGGTCACCTGAAACGGCCGAACTCGGAAAATTTGCTAGAAATATGTTACACGTTTGCTCCGTAGTAATCACCCCTTCCCAACAATAGATCCCACAAGTTAATTACTCAAGGAAAGGAGAACGAAATAATATCTGGAACAGAAATCGTTTCTTACCAGTATGTGTGTTAAGTTCGTCAATATCAGTACTAAATTCACGTGTTTGATGAACATACGAGGTGTATCTGAGGAAAGTAACAATACTCTCAATACTGCGAGCGATCTGGCAACGGTGTGTCGTTGTACTTGCGTGAACCGATGTGTTCAGCTTTGCAGATACTCTGTCCGAACTTAAGCTTTGTACAGCCATTAAGTGATTTTTGACATCGCCATCAGTGAAGTTGTGTTCTTGTTGTTTGTTACGGAAGTGGAACAACGGAATTTAAAACAACGTTATGCCATCAAGTTTTTTGTTGAACTTGCTGAATTCATTAGTGTGGTCTTTGAAAAGTTGAATCAGGCTTATGGGGAATATTCCGTGTCACGAACGCTAGTTGTTCGCTGGCAGAATTTATTTCTGGAAAGCCGGGAACACGTTGAAAATGAATCTCGTACAAAGGGAAATTCAACTCCAAAAACCGACGAAGGCGTCGATGTGCATGCTCTTATCAGACAAGACAGACGTTTGACAATAAAGATGGTAGTTGACCGGTTAAACACATTCAAAGTACATCAAAGTTTGACCGAAGTTTTGCACACACGAAAGATTTGTGCCAAAATGGTCCCGAAAATCCGCACAACTGAACAGAAAGACAATCTATGAAAGGTATGCGTATCATGCAAACAGAATTTGTTCCTCCTGGACAAACTGTCAACGAAGTGTTGTACAAAGGCTGATCTGAGTGAGACCGAACACTGCAGACAACTGGCTGCTGCATCATGACAATGCCCCTGTCACACAGCAAATTCCATCACGGAATTTTTTACCTTAAAAGACATTCCTGTTATTCCAAAATCCCGCTGCTCACTTGATCTGAGTCCCAGTGACCTTTTTCTTTTCCAGGAACTGAAAAACATCTTATATGGACGTCATTTGGCACCCTGGAGAATATTCAGAACCAAGTGACCGACATGTTAAAAGCCGTACCAGATGAAGCCTTTCAGCGGTACTACCAACACTGGAAACAAAGACTCCGCCGGTGTACAGTTGTCGTAGGTAACTACTCTGAAGGGGACAACGTTGTTGTTTGACAATAATACAAATTTTGGCAAATAAAAAGCCAATCTCGTTACTTCTCTCACACACCGCGTGTTCGTGAATATAAGCTCTTCGTCTCGGAATTTTAACCATTTTTCCCTGTTGATTCTAATAGCTAAGGATCCCACAATTGCAAGCAATACTCAAGAATTTATGGACTGAGCGTTTTGTAAGCCGCGTATTTTGTAAACGAGCCAGATTACAGCCTTTAGTATACTTTTCCTGCGACTACAATGAAGTGGTTGTTCCATTAATTGGACCCGAGTAATTTGATGGTTGCCAAAAGAACCAGTGAGCTATTGCCATTAGAATAGCGATCGGTTTTTCCGCATATTCATGCGTAATACGTTACTTTTATTAATGTTCTCTGCCAGGTGCTGCACAAAACTCGAGGCCTCTGCCAGTCTTCCTGCATTTCGCTTTGAGGTGACAAAAGTCATGGCATAACTCCCAGTACCGTGCCGGACCTCTTTTTGCTCACCGTAGTGCAGCAGCTCGACCGGGCATGGAATCGACAAGTCGCTGGAAGCCACCTACAGAGTACGGAGCCGAGCTGCCTCTACAGCCGTCCATTATTGCGAAATACTACTGGTGCAGGATATTATGCACAAATTGACCTCTCGATTGTGTACCGTAAATGTTTCCTGTGATTCACGTCGGGCGATCTTGGGGGCAAATCATTCGCTCGAATTATCCACAACGTTCTTCAACCCAATCGCAAACACTTGTGGCGCACTGTCATCCATAATAATTCCATTGTTGTTTGGAAATATGAAGACCATGAATGGCTGCAAAAGGTTTCCAAGTAGCCGAACATAACCAATTCCAGTAAACAATCAGTTCAGTTGCATCAGAGAATCCAGTCCATTCCACGTAAACACAGGTCACACCATTATGGAGCCACCATCAGCTTCCACAGTGCCTTTTTGACATTTTGAGTCCTCGGCTTCGTGGGGTCTATGTCACACTCGAAACATACCATCAACTCTTACCAACTGAATTCGAGACTCATGGATTTTCAGTCGTCTAGGGTCCAACCGATATGGTCACGAACCCGGAGAGGCAATTTGGAAATTTGTGGTAAAGTCTTATGGGACCAAACTACTGAGGTAATCTGTCCCTAAGCTTACGCACAGCATAATCTAACTTCAACTAACTTACGCTAAGGACAACACACCTACCCATCCCCGCGGGAGGACTCGAACCTCAGACGGGGCCAGCTACGCGGACCGTCTTAAGCCGCGCGGATACCCCGCGAGGCGCTACAGGTGATGTCGTGGTGTTGGCAGAGGTAGTCGCGTTGGTCGTGTGCGGCCAGAGCCCATTGCCGGCCGCGGTGGTCTAGCGGTTCTAGGCGCTCAGTCCGAAACCGCGCGACTGCTACGGTCGCAGGTTCGAATCCTGCCTCGGGCATGGATGTGTGTGATGTCCTTAGGTTAGTTAGGTTTAAGTAGTTCTGAGTTCTAGGGGACTGATGACCACAGATGTTAAGTCCCATAGTGCTCAGAGCCATTTGAACCAGAGCCCATTAACGACAGTTTTCGCCCCACTGTCTTCAGGGATACGTTCGTCGTACTTCCCACATTAAGTTCTGCGATAATTTCACGCAGTGCTGATTGTCTGTTAGCACTGAGAACTCTACGCAAACGCCGCTGTTCTCGGTCGTTTAGTTAAGACTACAGCCCACAGCGTAGTCCTTGGTGAGAAGTCATTTCTGAAATTTGGTATTCTCGGCACACTCTTGACAATGTGGGCCTCGGAATACTGAAATCTCTAACGATTTCCGAAACAGAATGTCCACGCGTCTAATTCCAACTACCATTCCACGTTAATATTCGTCGTGGGGTCATAGTCATGTAGGAAACCTTTTCACATGGATCACTGAGTACAAATGAGAGTTGCGCAAATGCATCGCCCATTTATACCATGTGCGAACGATACTGCTTCCATCTGTGCATATGCATATCGTTATCCCCTTACGTTTGTCACCTCAGTATAGTTGTGTGATGTCGCAACTTTTTTATACGCAGTAGTATTGTTGGAATCGTATCATGGATCTTACTACGTGTTCAGAAGTGTATACTGTGCATCATGAACAGCAGCTGTACTGCAGTACTCTCTTAACCTGCTTCGTGTGACTTTTACACCTGCCAGCTTCGCATCATTAAGAACTAACCGCGTGCTACATCTCCCTCGAATCCACTCAAAATGCAGATCAAATTTCCCATAAGTACGTTTCGTGCTCACCAAGTGACAATGCTTAACCTATCAGTGTCTTCCGCAAACCACGTAACGCGGCACCAACCTCCGTGTTGTTAACTTCGAAACCCTTCACATTTCTCGAGATCTCTGTATACAGAATTCATATTGATTACAACAAAAGAGTTTTTTTTCTCATAACGGTCATCACACATTATAAAAATGTTTCTCTAATTATACTACAGTTTGACCTCGGTGATTTAGGCTTGTTGATAACGCTTCTTCAAAGTGGGAATGAGCGGGTATCTTTTATTTCTACATCTGCCAGTTGAAAGGAGACACTGTATCACGACCTTCAGCAGTATTTCGACTTTCTGCGTATTACCTGTCGTTTTCGTTTACTTTCCATAAGAGCTGAACTTCATAGGATATTTTGTCAGACCTATCTGAAAAAGTTTACTTTCGAGCTCGCTCTACGGTACGTATACTGTTCTCCTCACCCTCCAATGTGATTTCGATCTTCACTTAAATTTGCAACTGGTCTTACCTTGCATGCGTACCATTTTTCTAAGACGCTTGTGTACTCGTAAACACGGTGGCTCGATCGCATCCACCACAACCATACTGGGAACATACACGGTGCCTCTGGTAAGCTTTTCTCGGTTACTTACAAATCAATAAGTGAAAGAATACTTGTTTAGATAAGTAAGTGTAAGAAACGTTACTCTTTATGTGGAGGTTTGTGGTCTGTGACATAGATACGATTCTTTTAATGTCGTCGTGAGAAGATATCTACTGCTGTTAAACCGGGTGACTGTGTGAGCCATTCCTGAGGACCAGGGCACCTGCTGTTCAGTTCTTGCACAACATCATGCGCAGAATGGGCTAGTTGATGATCCTGTTGTTTCCACATAAGGCCTCTCACCTCTAGATTGCACTGTTGGCGATAAAATCTCGAGAAATTTCATCTTGTCAGAGGTCCTACAAAGTAATCTGGACCCATGATTCCATCTTCACAGTTTTCGCATCGCACGTTAATGGACCACTTCGTTTGACGATTGTGATATACCCACCTAGGATTTTGTGTCGCTCAGAAAGTGTATTATGACGATTCAGTGCACTATAATTAGTGAACATGGTGTTCCTCCGGGAACATACATCTTGTAAGGCGTCCATAGTGAAATAATATATGGCCAATTCGCAGAAAGTCACTCTTACATCAAAATCGTTCCCGTGCAGCTTCTCTGTGACAGGTGGTAGGAGCTAAACTGGTGCCGTGTGCTATTTTAGATACCAGTGACTGCACTAACTCTTCGTTAAGATAATATGAGGACGATGGTGCATTGCAGTTAAGACAAAAACTTACGTATCATCACTTCTAGCTTTCGTCTCCGACCACCGCCTATTTTCACACTGCTTGTTACTTGAACTCGCTGTTCAGCACTTAACAATGTAATGGCTGTGCAAGTTCTCATACCAGCATATCTTATGGCAGGAGCCATGACTGCTTCAACTGCATTGTGTCGACAATCGTGGGTGTATATTCCACGTTTATAACACGTTAGTGTTCTTAGCATGTCGAATGTTCAGATCGTTTCTAAGGCCCATTAAGCTGTGCATGGAAACTGGGCACCCATTTCAACACCCCACATAAAAGAGCAATCCGCCAACAGAACATGATTGTCGACACTGCCAATTATGACAGGTTGCATCACTCTTGAAATTTAAACATTTCTAGCTTCCTAACCAAAGTTGATAAAACTTGAATTTACATTGATTTGTATATAGTTAGTTTTATTGTATCAGCTGTATGATGGAAAAAATTATATCCTATAGAAATATAATTTGGTATAAAAATCGCTGGGAAATAAATAAATGGATGTTCGAACTCTGCAGAAAACTTAAGCTTTTTATTTTTCCCCGTCTAAATTAGATCTCCTTCCAGTTAAAATTTGGTAATTTAAAGAGACAAACACCTTGTTCAAAGAACCACTAGATATTTATGTCAAGTGCATATTGTATAGTAATTCAGAATTATAGCCACTGATGCTCCACGTCTTGATTTGACAGTTCAGATAATCAGCAAAACTGCTGAAAACTAAAATATTTTCCTATGTCACCTCACATTCTTTTAACACCTACAGTCAATGCTGCTGTGGCCACCCATTTCATCCTCTGTATTAACATATTCGGAAAGTTTTGGTCTCTTAGAAACGAGGGGGTCTAAAAATTTCTCCTAACGAGTCGGTTCTGTAACTATCTACACGATGATATTTTCAGGAAAGACGCAGAGAAAAATTTCACTTTCATCCCATCCCCCACTAAATGATTAAAGGTAACAAACGAAAATAACCAGCTGGAACGGAGAAACATCCACTACTCTGAGACGTCAGTGCTTTATTTTTTCTTTTGGTGTAACTATTCTTAATGCAGTGTCTTCCATCATTTAAAAACAAATTAATATGTTGACTTTTCAGAAAATTTCTCACGTTTGATAACCAAACAGATATACTGAAGGTTTTCCTTCTATTTTTTTTGCTTTTTTTATTTTTTTTTTACGTCAATGGTTGAATGAATACCGCTTGTGTGTTATATAATAATGAGGGAAGAATTACATCTGCCATTAAGTGTATTAGTTTTATAAGTTAAATAGTGACTGGTTACTGTAGTTGCATCCCCAGTAAATTTCCTATCTTTCTTAAAATTATATAACTGGAAAAATACTTCACGGCAAAGAAAAATTTTCATCGCCAGTATTTTGCTTCAAGAGAAGCAGAGGTAGTGATGGTGTACGTTTCTAGACCACTTGACTTTATGCCAACACCCTGTATTATATTCCGTGCTTCACTGGAGCCAGGGTACAGGGAACTGTTGACGGTAACCTGGCTGCTACAGGAAGCTGTTGACGGTGTCCTCGCTGCCGGGTTAAGTTCCACGATCTGATTGTTGCTATTAGAGAGGAATGAACTCCTGTATATAAAACAGCTGCAAACTCCTAATTACTCCACATTGAATTAATGTGGGAAATAACTGACGTTAAATATGTAAGCAAGAAAAAGTTATAAGACGTTTGAAATTTTGTATAAGTTTGCTAGAAGTTATTAAGTGCTTTCAATCTCAAATCATGTAGGCAAGGGAATAGTGGGGCATTGTTGTCTTTCTCATGTGCATAAGGCAAATGCAGAAATGTGAACTATGGCGACGTTACATCCAAATACTTCAAACAGACCCAATGTGCCGTTATATTTCCTTGGCTGTCAAAGAACAAACAGCGGTAGACATGGATTGAAGATTGAAGAATGTGTATGGGCCAACATGGCTGTCAAAAACCAACTTCGTGCGATGGTGCGTCAGGTTCTGTACTGATGGCGATTCGAAACTAGATGCTGATCGATCCAGGAGGCCAGCCTCAACCATTGCAGACAAGTATTAGGCACTGAAGCGCACCTCCTATAGCCCTGATCTCTCCCATGAGGTTATCGCGCCTTCTGCCCCTTAAAAAAACCTTTGAAAGGTCGACGATTCCACGCATGCCATTAGACTGCAACTTATAATTAGCACCTGGAGCCATGAGCGGGGTTTGTCTCTTAGTAGCAACGCCACCCGGTTTTACGCTTTCCTTACTTCCACTTCGTAAACATTTAATAACAACACAAGAACTCATCAGGTTCATCCCGACAACACATACATGTGACACATTGCGGCGAAAGTGTTACCAAAATATTACCTGAATATTTTAGGATCTGATATGATCACAAACTTAAAGAAGTGGCAAAACTGTTAGATGTAGAGACACATAATTCACCATCAGCACACCACTGTACTATCACTGTCATTCGAATAAATAAAGCATAACGATTTCTCAGAGTGACGTTGTAAGATGCTGGTTCCTTCAGAGGTCGAGTCAACCTCGACTGCCCGTGAAGTGGACAGCGTTTGCCCAAGTGAAAGGAAGAACGACCCCGTGTTCAGCTTAAAAGCAAATTCCGCTACATTGTGTGGGAGCGTCCAGCCTACGCATTCTTTACAACATAGCACGCAGTTTCAGAGATTTTCACAGGGAGACAGCAAATGCGGAACGCCGATGCTACAGATTTCCGGATTTGTCGCCTTAAACAAAGCGTCATTCTCACGTTTTAGAAGAGCAATGCTGATTGGCAGACGATATTTCTGACGCCTTGAGCTGAAGGAGCAATGTAAGAGACTGAAAGATATACCCCTTCATGTCTGGCGTGGAAAGGGGCTGTTCCGTTGTCGCTCTTCAAGCGAGAACATGTAATGACAGCATATGCGCTCATACATGTACTTAAAGAGCAGGGAACAAGTCTCTCCTCAGTACTTCACTGGGAGAGCACCTCTGTCGAGAGCGAACTGGAGTGCGACTCTATATTGAGTCCTTGTGATTAAGCGTTGTTCACTGTGTTGGCCGCCACACTTATTGTGCGGTGTGAATGGACAGAGTTATTGTTAATCGCCTGCGAGCGAAATTTAAGTGGCATCGCTGTGGACTGGTTATCTGACCGGTGTACCACGCCAATAGTTAGACTCTACATCTACATCTACATCCATACTCCACAAGCCACCCGACAGTGTGTGGCGAAGGGTACCCTGAGTACCTCTATCGGTTCTCCCTTCTATTCTAGTCTCGTATTGTTCGTGGAAAAACGGATTGTCGGTATACTTCTGCGTGGGCTCTAATCTCTCTGATTTTATCCTCATGGTCTCTTCGCGAGATATACGTAAGAGGGAGCAATATACTGCTTGACTCTTCGGTGAAGGTATGTTCTCGAAACTTTAACAAAAGCCCGTACCGAGCTACTGAGCGTCTCTCCTGCAGAGTCTTCCACTTGAGTTTATCTATCATCTCCGTAACGCTTTCGCGATTACTAAATGATCCTGTAAAGAAGCGCGCTGCTCTCTGCTGGATCTTCTCTATCTCTTCTATCAACCCTATCTGGTACGGATCCCACACTGCTGAGCAGTACTCAAGCAGTGGGCGAACAAGCGTACTGTAACCTACTTCCTTTGTTTTCGGATTGCATTTCCTTAGGATTCTTCCAATGAATCTCAGTCTGGCATCTGCTTTACCGACGATCAACTTTATATGATTATTCCATTTTAAATCACTCCTAATGCATACTCCTAGATAATTTATGGAACTAACTGCTTCCAGTTGCTGACCTGCTATTTGTAGCTAAACAATAAGGGATCTATCTTTCTATGTATTCGCAGCACATTACACTTGTCTACATTGAGATTCAGTTGACATTCCCTGCACCACGCGTGAATTCGCTGCAGATTCTCCTGCATTGCAGTAATATTTTCCATTGTTACAACCTCTCAATACTCCACAGCATCAACTGCAAGAAGCCTCAGTGAACTTACGTTGTCATCCACAAGGTCATTTATGTATATTGTGAATAGCAACGGTCCCATGACACTCCCCTGCGGCACACCTGAAATCACTCTTACTTCGGAAGACTTCTCTCCATTGAGAATGACATGCTGCGTTCTGTTATCTAGGAACTCTTCAATCCAATCACACAATTGGTCTGATAGTCCATATGCTCTTACTTTGTTCATTAAACGACTATGGGGAACTGTATTGAACACCCTGCGGAATTCAAAAAACACGGCATCTACCTGTGAACCCGTGTCTATGGCCCTCTGAGTCTCGTGGACGAATAGCGCGAACTGGGTTTCACACGACCGTCTTTTTCGAAACCCATGGTGATTCTTACAGAGTAGATTTCTAGTCCCCAGAAAAGTCATTATACTCGAACATAATACGTGTTCCAAAATTCTACAACTGATTGACGTTACTGATATCGGTCTTTAGTTCTGCACATCTGTTCGACGTCCCTTCTTGAAAACGAGAATGACCTGTGCCGTTTTCCAATGCTTTGGAACGCTACGCTCTTCTAGAGACCTACGGTACACCGCTACAATAAAGGGAGCAAGTTCCTTCGGGTACTCTGTGTGAAATCGAACGGGTATCCCATCAGGTCCAGTGGCCTTTCCTCTTTTGAGTGATTTTAATTGTTTCTCTATCCCTCTGTCGTCTATTTCGATATCTACCATTTTGTCATCTGAGTGACAATCTAGAGAAGGAACTACAGTGCAGTCTTCCTCTGTGAAACAGCTTTGGAAAAAGACACTTAGTATTTCGGCCTTTAGTCTGTCATCCTCTGTTTCAGTACCATTTTGGTCACAGAGTGTCTGGACATTTTGTCTTGGTTCACCTACTGCTTTGACATAAGACCAAAATTTCTTAGGATTTTCTGCCTAATCAGTACATAGAACTTTACTTTCGAGTTCATTGAACGCCTCTCGCATAGCCCTCCTCACACTACATTTCGCTTCGAGTAATTTTTGTTTGTCTGCAAGGCTTTGGCTATGTTTATGTTTGCTGTGAAGTTCCCTTTGCTTCCGCAGCAGTTTTCTAACTCGGTTGTTGAACCACGATGGCTCTTTTCCATCTCTTACGATCTTGCTTGGCACATACTCATCTAACGCATTGACTAGGGACGAATAGGAGTCTATGACTTCATCAAGGCGTAGGGAGAGTTTGATTGGCGAAGGTCAATCCAGATAGAACGAGAGTTATCTTATTTGTCAGCAGACAGCAGTCATCGCAGCTCACGGTATTGTGCGCTACAGCTCTTGCAAGCCCCATATTTCCTCCACAACAGTACACTTCACTGCATTTCTCAGGTGACAGCCTGGACCATACCTAGCAACGTTCTAACGGATAATTATTCGAGTTGAGTAGGTGCGGCTCTCAGCCATTCTACCAAGACAATAACAATCTTAAACTTTGTATAGAAATTTCGTTAGCGAATCCTATCCTTGAGAGGTAACTTTACATTCCGAAAAGTACCCGGAAATTCAATTCATAACTAAAGGTGCCATTGTGATTTCTCAGAATTTTAGCAAAATAAATAATAATTTTCGTTAGTTTCATGTTTTTCTTACACTAACTAGCACTACTCCAGTACCAAGTATCCCACTAGTGACATAAGAAATTTTGTGAATTTTTGCGTCATTTCCTTACAGCGGGCGAGTCCAGAAGATATTTATTGCTGAAAGTTTTTCAGGCATTTCTCTTTAGAACGTTAGGAGCGTCTGTCTGACTTGTGTAGAAGTGTGGGGG
Source organism: Schistocerca piceifrons (assembly GCF_021461385.2). NCBI lineage: Eukaryota > Metazoa > Arthropoda > Insecta > Orthoptera > Acrididae > Schistocerca > Schistocerca piceifrons. The sequence goes on from NC_060144.1 coordinate 547,038,980, forward strand.
TGGAAATTGGATGTTGCAGGAGCCACAGGGTAAAGGGTACATCTCAGAATAATCCGTTGCGCAGAATTACAGAATAGCACCCACATGCTCACAAGGTATAGAGATTATTTTGATACAGAAATTATTTTGCTCTATGCACGACATATTTCAATGGTGTTATTTCAAATTGTTAAACGGATATACAGTTTGCTTCCAGATGATGATAATTAAAAGGAAAGCAAAAATGTTGCTACTCCTTAGTTGATTTACTATCTTAAATTTACTTTGAAGTTTGTGTGCTCCACACTGCGTTAGTAAGCCTCAGCTGATTGAAATGCCGACGCTAATCTGCCCTTTGTTGTAAAGTTATATTTTCTGGACAGAACAGTTTAGAGGCAAGCCACAATACGTGTCGCACTCACCCTTGAAGCGGATGTGGCCGAATGTGCTGGTGATGATCCGCAGCTCAGTCGTCGGCGACTCGGATACCTGCAAAAGGAGACGCCTTTGTGAATTTGAGGCTGAAACTGACCCTAAATAATGAAATGTGTGAGACTATCAACGTGAGTACTGAAAGAAATCCGTCAAATTTCAGTTACACGATAAATAATACAAGTCTAAAGGCTGCCAATACCGCTGTACACGTAGGGAGTGTAATCGCAAACAACGTAAATGTTGAGAGGAACGCGAACAGAAGACTGTCTTTTATTGGCGGAAGACTCAGACAATGCGACAGATTGACTAAAGAGATTGCCTACACATCCGTCCTTTGCCTAGAGTACCGCACTGCTGTATGGGATCCTTACGAGATGGAGTCTCTGCAGGATATATTTTAACGATCAGCCTACTCCTTCGGGGATTTATTAGAAGGATTTTGAAACTATAATGAACTGTTTAAACCATGACAGTACTGAGCTTACTCCTGAAGAAAGAACTGTTTGGAATAAATCATTGAGTTTCTTCGCAGATAAAAAATGAGAGTTGGGGAGAAAAGAAAGATGGTAAAGTTGTTGTTGTTGTGGTCTTCAGTCCTGAGACTGGTTTGATGCAGCTCTCCGTGCTACTCTATCCTGTGCAAGCTTTTTCATCTCTGAGTAACTACTGAATCCTTCTGAATCTGCTTAGTGTATTCATCTCTTGGTCTCATTCTACGATCTTAACCCTCCACGCAGCCCCCCAATACTAAATTGGTGATCCCTTAATAATTCAGACCATGTGCTATCAACCGATCCCTTCTTGTAATCAAGTTTTGCCACAAGCTCCTTTTCTCCCCAATTCTATTCAATACCTCCTCATTAGTTATGTGATCTATCCATCTAATCTTCAGCATTCTTCTGTAGCACCACATTTCAAAAGCTTCTATTCTCTTCTTGTCCAAATAATTTATCGTTCATGTTTCACTTCCATACATGGCTACACTCCATACAAATACTTTCAGAAACGAGTTCCCGACGCTTAAATCTATACTCGATGTTAACAAATTTCTCTTCTTCAGAAACGATTTCCTTGCCATTGACAGTCTACATTTTATATCCTCTCTACTTCGACCATCATCAGTTATTTTGCTCCCCAAATAGCAAACCTCCTTTACTACTTTCTCATACCCTAATCTAATTCCCTCAGCATCACCCAAGTTAACTCAACTACATTCCATTATCGTCGTTTTGCTTTTGTTGATGTTCATCTTATATCCTCCTTTCAAGACACTGTCAATTCCGTTCAACTGCTCTTCCAAGTCCTTTGCTGTCTCTGACAGAATTACAATGTCATCGGCGAACCTCAAAGTTTTTATTTCTTCTCCCGGGATCTTAATACCTACTCCGAATTTTTCTTTTGTTTCCTTTACTGCCTGCTCAATATACAGATTGAATAACATCTGGGCGAGGCTACAACCCTGTCTCACTCCCTTGCCAACCACTGCTTCCCATTCGTGCCGTAAAAACATGCTAGAAAAAGGAGAGACGATATGGACGTCAGAGCTACTAAGATAAAGACAGGAGACCTAATTTCAGTAAATATCTGTGAGCCAGTTAAGCAAATAACTCCTAAGATCTCAAAATTCTTTCACAAGTACCATATATCATTGGAAGTGGTGGACATAAGCCACAATAATGCCTACTATCTAATTTTTCCAAAACCTATGAGAAAATTCGATATATGAAACATTGTGCGCATAAATTTGTACAAGGGGGCAGTTGTCCAGGGTAGTTAATCCCTGGGGAATGAATACTCTTCATGAATCAATTGCTTGCAAAACAAAGGGCTCCAAGTCACTCAGAGTTATTTTTTACTTTCATTCTTCTTCAAGTCGTCCTGCAGTTTGTTAAAAATATATTTTACTACATTGTTATCTCTTTCGTAAATAAAAAAAATTTGTTGATTATGGAGTACATGAGTAGTTAAGCACATCACGTCTTCAATATGTTATCAGTAAGTAACAGGAGTATTTTATGTAACTGGATTTCCCATATGATGGAAATTTGTCTATGGAAAGTAGTATCTCATCTTAATTTTGATCTTACACATGATGAAGGACGTCATTAATTAGTAAATACATATCTATATACTTATATATGCATACTTATTCACTTGGTAAATAAATGACTTATAAATGGAGTTCATCCACTACGTAAAAATGAAACCAAGAGTGTATATAGAAAGTCAGTGAATAATGGCACACAAATTAGTTGTGTCATAATGAGATTATATGGGTCAACATTGAATTCTGGAAGAGATTGTGACTCTGAGTATAAAGTAGTAGGAAAGTGGAGAAGGGCTATGTCGTACTGATATTCTGTAATTTACGAATACGATTATGCCGAGGGACAATAGCGAATGTAATTATTCATTATTTGACAACGTGAATAATTTTCTTGTAACTACCTAGGAATAAGTAAAGTACGAATCTTGGCAAGAGTAAGAAACAGAATAAGTTTAATCATTTACAGTATGGTAAAACAGTGTAAAAAATTGAAGAGCTGTAATGTTGCTAACTGCAGTGGATACTCAAAGCGGGATGGACGATTAAAATGCCAAACAAATACCAAACAGAACATATAGCGAATCATAATTCTGCAATTTGTGTCAGCAAAAAGTGAAAGAATTTAATTACAGTAGCGATGATGATATAAATTGAACCTGCTAATACATAAAAACCAGTTTACAACAAAGAACAAAGTTACAGAAGACAGTAAAAGTAAATTGCTCAGAGAAGCTGTAGGCATGAGGGACGTTCCACTGAAAGAGACACCAAGATGCAGTGTCAAGTTTGTGTTTGATGTTGAACAATAATCAACTTAACCAAAGATAATGTGGATGTATGGAAGAAAATATCATTTAACTGTACAAGAGAGTGGCTGTAGTATCTATTATTGGTTGTGATAACAAAGAGTAGACTAACAGTTTTCGGGTGAGCACTAACAGGTGAAACTTAGTAACAAGCATTTTACAGTTCCCAGAATTTTTAATTAAAATTTTGGATGAAATCCTAGTGAACGGTGTTGGATATAAAACAGCGTAATTTTATTTAAATTTTGTTGTTTAAAATGAGGAGGCAGAAACTTGACTGTGTTTTCCTTTATTTAAACTCGTTTAAAACAATTTATTCAGTTAAAATCGGTTTATCAAACTAAAATTTTGTAATATAAGATTGATAATTTTTAAGTAAATACTTTGAGCTAAAATTAACTTCCAAAACATGTATTTCAGCTGTTTAGATTAAGTGATGTTTATTTGCAATTTCTTTTATGAAAGTAGTAAGTATAAGATTTCCTTAGTTATATATTGATGTGATAACTTATGAGTGATGTGTTTTCTGTATTTTCATAGATTTGTATTTTTTCAGTACTTTGTTACTAATTAAGGTACAAGAGTTCTTATCATTTGTTTAATCGTACAATTTCCATTCATCAGGTTACCTTCCATTCGATAAGTGGGTGCACTCAGTGACTGTTCTGTGACTGGCCGTGCGGTTCTAGGCGCTACAGTCTGGAACCGCGCGACCGCTACGGTCGCAGGTTCGAATCCTGCCTCGGGCATGGATGTGTGTGAGGTCCTTAGGTTAGTTAGGTTTAAGTAGTTCTAAGTTCTAGGGGACTGATGACCTCAGATGCTAAGCCCCATAGTGCTCAGAGCCACTTGAATTTGTTATGTGACTCATAAATAATAGAGAGCAGCAATCAGTCGTCCTTTTTTTTAGATTTTATCACGAAAATCCATATTTCGGCTATTAGCTAGCTATTCTCAATGCACTATTTTCTGTTGTCAGTAGATGTAAGTCCCTGTTATTCGGGCGTCAGTCACAGTTTCATTCAATACTAGTCAAAGAACAGTGACTGAAGCCCGAACATCAGGGACTTACATGCACTGACAATAGAAAATAGTGCACTGAGAATGGCTAGCTACTAGCCGAAATTATGATTTGTCTAATAAAATCTAAATAAGGACGACTGATTCCTGCACTCTATAATTTATGAATTTCCATTCAATTGCATTTCAGAAGTAATAATTTACCTATCATATATTTAATACTTTATTTGTAATTATTTCACTATGTAGTAATGAGATTAACGATTGCATTACAACACAAACAGATACAACGTTCTAGCGGCGCCTGTGACACGCAGAAAGATAGGTGCTGATTGTGTTAAACTAGTATCTACTCTTTTTTATCACACCAGGTTTAGAATTGCAATATAGAATTGTAACATAAAATTTCAGCTAAACGGATTTTATCAATAGACACATGTTGAATGTATTTTTAACATCACTAGGTAACTTCTACACACTATTTGTTAAAAACAACAGAGATTGAGCCACACTTCTAGGTTCATCTGTAAGATCTTTGTAATTCTTATGCAGCGTGTGAAGCAGGTTAGCCAGTGTTCTCTGTCGAAAATCCACACTGAACAGGAGGGAGATGTGTAACGACATAGCTATGTCAAGACAGTAGCACACACTTAAAGTCGTTCACTTGCAAAACATAGAAGCACAACATGAAGTTCATTTGTGTGTTTATTAATCTCAATCCATAATGTGATGTGGAATACTGCGAAATATGCATCACGGTTCTGAGACTGTAACCAGTAATGCCATGTGTTTGGAGTGTAAGGAAGTGTTTTACATAAATACTGTCTTTTCTGTCCGAACATTTTAATGTACCCAGATAATTTTATTTGTGAAATCAATTGTTTCAAAAGTTAAACCACACTGAAAAGTAGAACGTGTGTCAAAGAGAAACAGGTAAATAAAACATTTACTGTCCTTGTTCCAGAAACTGAATTAGTCAGGCAGAGGCTTCCACTATCGTAACAACTTTCAGAGTAAACGTATGTGGCAGGTGGTTCGTTGCGGAAAATGGGTCTGCTCTTTGTGAAACTGTCAGCGTTCTGTGATGATGGATGAAATACGCGAGGAGTAATATTAATAACGTGGCAATGTATAGACGTACTGCAAGAAGAGATGTGTCAATATGCATAGCAGTAAACGAAACGAGGACGGGCATGGAAATTATCTGCCACTGAAAAGTGACGTTACAGCAAAATTCTAGCTAAATATTATTTACTTGTAAACTACAGTTTATCACTGAGGGTTTGCGTTCACATTCTGAAATTTAAAAAAAGTTAAGGACAGTGTAAACAACTTTCTTCTTATGTTAAGTATTCCCACAACCCTTCATTACAAATAATTTTGGCACTCAAGTATAAACTTTCGATAGGAGCATGCTGTTTCTGCCTTTGCAGTAAGCTATTCAGCACTAAGATATCTGTGTGTGTAGTTATATTGACTAGTTCATGAATAGTATTTCAATGTATGTGCATGATGGAGCGAATACTTGCAGTTATTACGTAGCAAGATTATTATACGTTCAAGTGAAGCAATCTAACGCGTCGCTATCTACTCCGAGCCGAACTTGGGTTTGGGGTAGTTGTATCGTTACCTTTTACTTACAGTCTGTCAATACTTCTACATAAAAGTAGGACAATATTTTCGCACATAGTCAAATTTTGTTATGACTCGGCGTCGGGTGTTCAGATATCTTCACGATCATATTTTTAAGAAATTAACATATTGCATAATAAATCCTGTAAGCCACATAATAGAGACAAGGCCTGTCTACGGAGTAGCTAGTGCTGTCTTCACCACTGGCGATCGTGGCATTCACCGAATAACAAACAAGTTCCAGAATTAAATATTCTCTCTGCAGCAGAGTGTGGGCTGATATGAAACTTCGTGGTGGATTAAAACTGTGTGCGAGACCGAGCTTCGAACTCGGGACTTTTGCCTTTCTCGGGCAAGTGCTCTACCATCTAATCTACCCAAGCACGACTCACGACCCGTACTCACAGCTTCAATTCCGCCAGTACATAGTCTCCTACCTCCCAGACTTCACAGAAGCTCTCCTGCAGATCTTGCACTACTAACGCTCCTGGAAGAAACGATATTGCACAGACATGGCGTAGCCACACCATGAGGGGATGTTCCCAGAATGGAACTTCCACTCTTCAGCGGAGTGTGCGCTGGTATGAAACTTCCTGGCAGATTAAAACTGTGTGCTGCACCGAGACTCGAACTCGGGACCTTTGCCTTTCACGGGCAAGTGCTCTACTATCTGAGCTAACACCTTAACAAATAAATTTACAGGACGTTCCCCTACGGTACGTCAGCATAAAAGTCACGTTTGCTACCTAAGGGGCGGTCTACATGCAGGCGTTGGCGCCTTTGACTGTCTGTAGTGTCACTGGACGATGTCTTTTTCGTCGTGATTGAAGTGCAGCTACTCATGACTGTCTCGTGTGGGCTCTAATTGTCGTATGGCAGCAAAATTTGGTAGATTTACTAATGCGTTTGTGAATCCAAAAATTGAAACCAATTTTTCTCCAGCGTCGATCAGTTCCATATAAACGCGTTAGAATATCTATTAAGTTACGCAGCCATGTAAAAATTACAGCACACATGTGTTCTCTGTGAGTAGCTACACATTATTATAAACGCTTCAGTCTATATTTTCTAACAAGGGAACCTCCCCATCGCATCCCCCTCAGATTTAGTTATAAGTTGGCACAGTGGATAGGCCTTGAAAAACTCAACACAGATCGATCGCGAAAACAGGAAGAAGTCGTGTGGAACTATGAAATAATAAGCAAAATATACAAACTGAGTAGTCCATGCACAATATATGCAACATCAAGGATTGTATAAGCTCAAGAGCGCCATGGTCCCGTGGTTAGCGTGAGTAGTTGCGGAACGAGAGGTCATTGGTTGAAGTCTTTCTTCGAATGAAAAGTTTACTTTCTTTATTTTCGCAAAGTTATGATTGTCCGTTCGTTCATTGACGTCTCTGTTCACTGTAATAAGTTTAGTGTCTGTGTTTTGAGACCGCACCGCAAAACCGTGCGATTACTAGACGAATGGACGTGCCTCTCCAACGGGAACCGAAAACATTTGATCGCAAGGTCACAGGTCAACCGATTCCTCCACAGGAAAACACGTCTGATATGTTCTATACGACACTGGTGACGGCATGTGCGTGACACGACAGGAATATGTTGTCGACCCACCTAACTTGTACACTTGGCAAATGGGTAAAAAGATTCTTCTACCTTGCCCGATTTAGGTTTTCTTGCGGATGTGATAAGTCTCCCAAAAAAGTGATAAAAAGATAAGAGTTTGTCACATAAACTGAAAATAAAGAATTAAACTTTTCTTTCCAGGAAAGATTTGAACTTGGGACCTCTCGTTCCACAGTTGTTCACGCTAACCACGGGACCACGGCGTTCTTGAGCTTATACAATCCTTGATGTTGCATATCTTGTGCATGGACTACTCAGTTTGTATATTTTGCTTATTTTTTCATAGTTCCACACGACTTCTTCCTGTTTTCTCGATCGATCGGTGTTCAGTTTTTCAAGGCCTATCCACTGTGCCAACTTATAACTACATCTGAGGGGGTGCGATGGGGAGGTACCCTTTTAAGTAGCATATAAGGGTGTTCCGGAAATTCGACACGTCGAGTCAGTTCCGAGTTAATTAGCATTCGAGATAGCAAATCAGGCTTTGTGTGCGCAAATTAAAGCAATCAGCCAGCCAGATACAAGCGGTGCCAATTGTTCTCCTAGCGTAGATGATTATCCGCTAGGTTGCTCAGTTTTTGGTTCGGGTTCCATACTTACTACCGTCCCAACTCCAGTTTTAATTTCTCTCTCTTGTTCGGATTTAGAAAACCAAAGGAAGAACATGTTCTGCGACACCGTCTCTGGCGGGCCACTTGAACCTGCCCGTGCAAGAACTTGAACTGGCTGACTTCAATACTAATTGACTCGGAACCAGAGCGACGTGTCGATTTTTCTTCTCAACAACTATGTTTCAGCACAATTTACCCTCAAACACCATTACGAAGTTCTCAGAGTGTTTCTGACCACCACGTTCATCTTCCCGTTCTTTGGTGTCAGGGAGACAAAAGAAAGAAGACACAGCTGAATTATAATTATCGTCTCGTTTCTGGTCTCTGTAACCTTAGGTTTTACTTACTAATTGTTATTCTCTTACATATTTGCTTCTAACATTTCAGATCTATTCCTAGCTGCGATGGAAGCGGAAAAGAAACAGATATCACGTCGATGACAGTGGATTAGCCTACATATTTTAGTTGGGTGTGTCGCTGACGTTCCTTTCACATTTATTTTATTGATGTAGTAGTCTACCACACTCAAGATGCGCCTGAAATGTGATACATACTTGGGTATTTGAGACGTCGATCATCTTGTACATTACTAAGATGTGATATCACATAGGAGAAGTGAAACACACTGGATACCATGTTTCTGACGGAGTCTACTAATCTTTCCACTGCCGAACACTCCCTGCAATATAATCATGAAATAGCATATGACGAACCTGGTATCGGGATTCAAACGTCAAGTTTCTGGGACAGTGGCTTTAAGATATAAAATATGTCGGAAAACAAATAACAAAGAAGATGACTGTACTGTTCGTCGAAATATCGTGCAAATTAATGGAATTAACGAGTCGGCTGAACACCCGAAAGCAAACAATTAATGAATAACGACGAGCAAACCTGGAAAATCACATGCTGTAACATTACTCACGTCACAGTATGAAGGAAATTCATGACGACTGATTTCTCTTTACATATCTTCTTTAGTTCCATTTGCTTCAAAGATTGGTAGTAAGATTCTGCTCCTTCGAACTACTCTCCATACGTTGACATTAACTGAAAAATGAAAGCAGTTTAGTCATAGCAGGTCTTCGTTTTGAATGCACTCCTGGTGCTGGAGAAGAATGTATTTTTTAGTCTTACGGGTGATTGTGTGGCACAGTGTGCGCACTCGCGGACTTGGTACGGTTTGTCTCTCGGGTGACCTAAGCCACACAAGGAACTAGTATTACAAATACAATCACCTAATTTCAAGTCTGTCGACCTTTGTGTTTTGTGACGGTATTAAGAAAGATTTCGCCAATAAGTATTACAACTCACTTAGGATCAGTTTGTAACACTACAAGACAGTGCCTTAAAATCATCACTTCATACAATTTTGCAATATTAATATTTTTTCTGAATATGAAAGAATGTATTCATTATTTTATTAGTAATGCGCATTTGTAATGATATATTCAAAAACAATATTGTAAAATTTTCAAGTAGGAATACGCTGGCCAAGTCAGGGACTTTGCGCCGTGTAAATTCCATAGAGTCTGTTAAGAGTATACCACTAGCATTTTTGAGCCATGAGTGCGCGCCGACAGAGAGGCAAGAGCTGAGATTTGCAACTGTATAACGGCATGAGCGGAAGGTAGCCGTGCTGGATTGTTTGCTGGAGTGCGTTTTCGGTGTGGTATATAAAGTGAGGCAAGGCATTATATGTGTTTGCCGGCCGGTGTGGCCGTGCTGTTCTAGGCGCGTCAGTCTGGAACCGCGTGACCGCTACGGTCGCAGGTTCGAATCCTGCCTCGGGCATGGATGTGTGTGATGTCCTTAGGTTAGTTAGGTTTAAGTAGTTCTAAGTTCTAGGGGACTGATGACCACAGATGTTAAGTCCCATAGTGCTCAGAGCCATTTGAGCCATTATATGTGTTTAATGAGAGAGCATATATGTAGGTCACAGTACATGTTGTAATGAATAGGATGTGGAAAATAAAATACCGGAACAAGAGCACTGTGTGGCCAAAGCTAATGCAATCTACTCGTTATTGAAACAAGTATTATGATTATTTATCATTGCAACGAAACAAATTAAGCCACATCATCCGCAAGCCGGCACAAGGCAGTGCCATTTAGCGGTGTAGCTTTGTGTAAAGCTTGCCAGTGTCATAGGATCATCTTAAGTGAACACTGCAGTGATTTTGTAGACCTTTAATCAGCTTCATTGTTACTGGTGTCCCCATGTCGTTTACTACAGTAGGATCCGTTTCCTTCATCACTATTACGACCGAATCACACTTTATTAAAATAAATATTTCATTTGGAAGAAAATCCGCATGCCATTATAATTTAAACTTAATTAAAAACGAGAAATAACAGTAATTAACTGAAAGTCACGTTGCATTGTAGCTCATTTAATTGCATTTTGTAATGATAACTATAGGTTTCGAGACACGTGTTTATAATTTTTTTTTTCTTTTGAACAATATTATCTTCCACAGAAATTTAGAACACTTACTTAAGCGCCATTTATAGAAAATAGTGGTTATATTTTTCAAATAATGCAATCCACAGCCACAGAGCTCGACGATCATTAACATTGATAAATTAATTTTCATTGTGTGAACAGACTGTTCTGTTCTGTTTGCTGTTGTATGATCATGGCGTTAACTATTTCATGTTCCCTTGGTTCTCGATGCAACAATTCCTTGTAATGCCCTTTCTCAGAGTTTTACTGTGTGGTTTCAATCTTAGGATGTCTTTCCCGCACACCATTTTCAAACGAAGCATGGCTATATTGTGGTGCCATTTCTAAAGTGGTGAAAACCGAGGCGCTATCTCGTATTAGTCTCAGTCTTTACTTGTCAATGGTTATAAATCACCCTGAAAAAAAAAAAATTACATCTGCAAAGCATTTCACGATTTCTATTAGAAGAAAATGGCAGCAATACAATCGTTTTAAAACTCCGTACAAACAAAATCCCACATATTAATGAAGTGCTAGGGATACTGCCTCACTTGTACGAAAATTATGGGTAACTCCATCGGCCTCAGTGGCACCTCCGTTCCAAGTCTACTAATTTTCCTCTCGCACATAGACTCGTTGCTGGAGACATATGGGCTCATAGTGACCGGCCAGTAAATTCTGTGAACCGCTGCCGTTTTATGAGTGGCCGACCATTACCTCGGGCTGCCCTCTGTAATGAGCAGCGCGATGTCTAGGGTCCCGCCACCGGCTGCCCGGAAGAAACTTCTGACGTGGCGGTGGCGGCCGCTCGCCAGATATTGCACAGTGTTTCGCGGGGCTGCTTTATGCCGCAGCACTTCCACCGCTGGCGCAGGCCGTGCATTTACATACAGATTGACTCGTGCACGGCACTGCGCAGCGACGGAAGTGTTTTAGAGGCTCTAAGTGGAGGCAGCGCAAGTGGGCAAGTTTTCCTTAAGAAAGAACTTTTTATATGTCTGTAATCAGAAATGCAGTCATCTCCGGCAGAGTGTGTAGAGCAGTAAAATGAACTCGTGTACGAATTGGTCATGGCCAGTACTAATGTTTAAAAAGAACGAAGAAAAATTTTTGTGGCATTTGAGTTCCGTTACGTCAGGTTTTTAGAAATTTTGTTGTAAATAATAAATATTTATGTCTGGAAGCGCTGCCTTGACAATTCTTTTAGACATGCAAGCAAGTATTGAAAGTCTAGGCTGGCATACGATGATCACAAAATCGGTATCGATTCGCAACAGTCCATTTTGTAGTATCTCAGCCAACCGAAACTGCAAGAGCCGGCTCCTCGAACATTCCTAGGCGTTACAATGAGTGTCGGTAACCGTTTTGATACGAGGAGGAAAACGGCAAGTCTTCGCTGCTAATGATAAATGGGTGGAAGGAGGCCACAAGACTGTCACCATAGGAATCTGGACGGGTAAGAAAAGATTGTGTAAATAAAATGTGGAATGGTGGGAAAGGAAAGGAAATAATGATATCAGTTGCGTGACGAGTGGAAATGTTCGCCGGATCTGGAATCGGACCGGGAATTTTCTGCTTGATAGGTAGTTTCATTTACCACTGGACCACCCGGACACAGCGTTTACCAAACATGTGCAGCCTATCTCGACACACTCCCCGAATAACACAAGCTCCGACCTAGCAGCACTTACCTGCATGAGCGGGTCTGTTCTTTCGGACATGTTAGAAAAAACAGACACAACGCATTAATATAATCGATTCGCTTTCATGGGCAATGAATCCACAAACTTCAGTGTGGATGCACATTTACGTCAGACCTCCAGTGGGAATGTAAATTAGCGAGTATGGAGGAGATGGACAGGGAATGAGGGAGGACAGGTGGCGCTAGTGGGAGTGTGTGCAAGCTGCGAGCGTGCCGAGGTAGTCCACGCATGAGGTGTAAATGCTGTGTCTGGGTGACGCAGTGATTAACGCAGCTGCCTAGCAAGCAGATGATTCCGGGTTCGCGTTCCGGTGTGGCTCACATTTGCACACGTCGCCTCTGTTTCTGCAAAAGGCTCCGATGCAGGTGATATCAGTAGTTCATGCCCTTTCCTAGTCTGTCTCCACATTTCAGTTTCAATCGATACAATACGGGGTGACAATTATTGAACTATGAGAAATAAAATCGCCGGCCGCTGTGGTCTAGCGGTTCTAGGCGCGCAGTCCGGAACCGCGCGAGTGCTACGGTCGCAGGTTCGAATCCTGCCTCGGGCATGGATGTGTGTGATGTCCTTAGGTTAGTTCGCTTTAAGTAGTTCTAAGTTCTAGAGGACTGATGACCACAGTAGTTAAGTCCCATGGTGCTCAGAGAGAAATAAAATCGTCATAACCTCTTAAAGGTTTGCGTACTGACACTGAAACTGTGCCGTTGGCCGCCGGGCATGATGGGAATTAGTATGCGCATTTAGGCACGAAGCCCACTTTCGTTTCGATAGGTTCGTCAATAAGGTTCATTACCCGATCGTGAATCTCTTCACCCTCAACGGGTGACTGTGTGGTGCCCAGTGTCCAGTTTCCGAATAATCGATATGTGAAGGTTTTGGAAGATGATTTCATTCCCATTATCCAAAGTGACTCTGGTTTGATAAGATGCGGTACATGCAAGACGTCGCTCGCCCCCCTCGAAGCAGGAGAATGTCTGATGTCCTGGAGGAGCACTTTGGGGACCTCACTCTGGCTCTGGGGTATCCAGAGGCACTGGCATGGACCACGATTGGCCACTATGTTCTCCGGATCTGAACACATATGACTCCCTTTTGTGAGGCTGTATGAAAGACAAGGTGTGCAGCAATAACCCAAAAACTAATTCTGAGATGAAAACAGCCGTTCAGCATCGATGCTCCGACACTTAAGCAACTCGTGCAGAATTTCGCTATTCGTCTGCGCCACATAATCGCCAGTGATGGCAGGCATATTGAACACGTCATAACCTAAATCCAAATATCTGTAGTGACGCTTAAATGTTGAATAGAGTGGGTCCACGCCGTAGTTTGTAACTAATTTTTTTTTTCATATAGTTCAATAATTGTCACCCTGCATATATCACACCTGCAGATTCCACGTGGCATCTTTCAGACATGTACGAAAGAATAAACATTTTGCATTCTTGTAAAGCAATGAATTAGACGACACAAGTTCAGTTTAAGTACGTATAATTTATTCAGATTGTGCGAAATAACTGCTACGTTGTTGACATTTTGAGGCAGATGTGGTTAGCTGTAAGCATAGGCCCGACACAGGCACAGCATGTTTACCAGTAGAGCAAACTATTATTAGCTCGGTGCCGGCCAGGGTGACCGAGCGGTTCTAGGCGCTACAGTCTGGAACCGCGCGACCGCTACGGTCGCAGGTTCGAATCCTGCCTGGGGCATGGATGTGTGTGATGTCCTAAGGTTAGTTAGGTTCAAGTAGTTCCAAGTAATAGGGGACTGATGACCTTAGAAGTTAAGTCCCATAGTGCTCAGAGCCATTTGAACCATTTGAACTAGCTCGGTGTAATGATCAGCACTAACCAGCAACTAAAAGTAACCTTGAACTACAAGACTGACGAACAAGTGCTCGCAGCTTATAACAATGTCCTAGCGGACTTCATTGGACGGCTGCTTGTAGGTTTTTCATCGATTGTTATGTTTAAAGCGCTGCTCTTGGCACCCGCATATATCTTCCCGGCGCCGGCTTCGGAAGTATCGGTAAGCCACGATACTGCACCATTCTCACTTTGCGGGAATGCAGGTACTGTAGCTAGCATTATATGATGACTATAGTGGACTATGACGTAAGGATGTAGACAGTGGGACATATGGAGGTTTGCGACGGTACAGGGAGCCTGAACTGATGGCTGATGTTGTTAAGGCGACCATTTGGATTGAGTGGATAATCCGGGTGCGAGCTCAATTCGGGCGCAATTTTTCTGTCACTGCAGGGTAATAAATATGCATTTAGTACAGATGGTGATAAGAAATTCGCAGTCAGCGATTACGTTTCAAAATGATAAATAGTATTCACTTTTAGACGTTTGTTACTGACAATAAGTTAAAAATTCTGCAGCCTATTTGCAAGATAAAAATCAGTTTAAAGGCTGTGGGGCTCATTTAAGCAATACGCAACCACTAAATGGCTTACATTTAAGAAAAATCAACGGTGCCTCGCATTCGCGACGTCTTTTGCCGTATCGGCTGCATCAGCACTAGATTTGTCTCTGGGCCATTGCTAGTAAACCGGGCCACGCTTGGCCGCTTAAGCGCGCGTTATCTGCGGCGGATACTGAGTGACAGGGTGGTAGCAGTCGTGACTGAAGGGAAGGGCAGCGTTCACGAGGGACGCGCGAGCGGTCCTCTTCAGCCATGCATAGCTGGAAGGCGGTGGCCTCGCCTGTGTAGTATTCTCGGCGCCATCTCGTCAGTTATAACTTTAACTAACAGCTACTCGACCGATGAAGGAAGCAAGTCTGCCCCGGTGACCGTTTCCTACCCAAACTGTGAACCCTTTAATATAATAACAGTCACTAATTCTGTACTTATACCTGAGTCCTGGTTTCTTTCGTGTCTGCTTGATTTTTGTATCATTATTCCAGTCTGTTACCACGAGCCAAAGGCGCTCATTTGTGTTCATTATGTAGAGCACGTTTTCGCAAAATATGACAAACGTGCATCAAGTTTATTTTGTGCACGCCAGGCATGCTCGAATTTTAGTATCTTCAGGACGTTGTACGAAGTTACTCTTTGTAAATTTCTTGCCACGATCTTCTATGCAATGCTTGCTCATTTTCCTTAAGGTGCCTTGTATCTTATTACCTATAATTTGGTGTCTTGCATTTTAAAAAAATTTAAAGATGTCACCCTCTACTGATTTTGGAACTTCATTTAAATACTGTTTAGCTCTTACTGCTGATTCAGTTGGCTTTATATTTTGGCTCGTTGAAATTTGTGTATTGGCCTGTACTTACAAGGGAACATCCCCATCACACCCCCCTCAGATTTAGTTATAAGTTGGCACAGTGGATAGGCCTTGAAAAACTGAACACAGATCAATCGAGAAAACAGGAAGAAGTTGTGTGGAACTATGAAAAAATAAGCAAAATATACAAACTGGGTCGTCCATGCCTAAGATAGGCAATATTAAGGGCGATGTGAGCCGAGGAGCGCCGTGGTCCCGTGGTTAGCGTGAACAGCTGCGGAACGAGAGGTCTTTAGTTCGAATCTGCCCTCGGCTGAAAATTTTGCTTTCTTTATTTTCGCAAAGTTATGATCTGTCCGTTCGTCTGTTCACTGTAATAAGTTTAGTGTCTGTGTTTTGCGACAGCACCGCAAAACCGTGCGATTAGTTGACGAAAGGACGTGTCTCTCCAATGGGAACCGAAAACATTTGATCGCAAGGTCATAGGTCAACCGATTCCTCCACAGGAAAACACGTCTGATATATTCTATACGACACTGGTGATAGCATGTGCGTCACATGACAGGAATATGTTGTCGACCCACCTAACTAGTACACTTGCCCGATTTAGGTTTTCTTGTGGATGTAATAATCACTCCAAAAAAAGTGATGAAAACATAAGGGTTTGTCACATAAACTGAAAATAAAAGGTTAAAATTTTCGGTCGAGGGAAGATTTGAACCAAACATCTCTAGTTCCGCAGCTGTTCACGCTAACCACGTGACCACGGCTCTCCTCGTCTCACACTCCCCTTAATGTTGCCTATTTTGCACATGGACGACCCAGTTTGTATATTTTGCTTATTTTTTCACAGTTCCACACAACTTCTTCCTGTTTTCTCGATCAATCTGTGTTCAGTTTTCCAAGGCCTATCCACTGTGCGAACTTATAACTAAATCTGAGGGGGGTGCGATGGGGAGGTTCCCTTGTTAGCTTCAAAGCAAATGGCTCCTAGCACTATGGGACTTAACTTCTGAGGTCAAAAGTCCCCTAGAACTTAGAACTACTTAAACCTAACTAACCTAAGGACATCACACACATCCGTGCCCGAGGCAGGATTCGAACCTGCCACCGTAGCGGTCGCGCGGTTCCAGACTGTAGCGCCTACAACCGCTCGGCCACCTCAGCCGGCTGTACTTAACTACTGTAATGTTTAATTCCGTCTATGTGTGAACGTTGCAGAACAGATTAGCCGTTATTTGTTTGTCTGGAACTTCACCGTGACGTCAGCAAACAGTTTTGAAATACGGCTGTTAAAATATACCTATGTTCGGTAGGCAGCTATCCAGCTGATTACGTCATGTCTATATTATTTGTACTTTGCTGCCTTGTTGAACTAGCTGCCTGTGTGATGTCATTTGTCAAGCCTGTATTTACCTTGCTGCCCGCTAAGCCTTGCCCTCTCTGTTCCCGTATTTGATGGGCTACTGTTGTTGTTTGCTTTCTTGTCATCCCAAGGTTTGAGACTTACCTCATTTGGCTTTTTTTCTCAGTTATCTAAATTGCACATGATGCTCTGAATTTTTTAAATTTTTAAGTGAATATAAGAAATGCCGCTTAGAGGTGATTTGTAACGTATGTTCAGTTTAGCATTTTCTTGACCATTATGTTGTAAATCTCAGTATATAATTATTAACCCTTAATCGGAATCGAGATTTTGACAAATATAACTGGAATCGCGGGTCAAAATGGACCCTTGAATAAAAATTCAACATAATCCCCATAAAAGATATAATTCATATGTAAATATGTAATGATTGTATTAAAATAAGTTTTGTTTCAAACATAAATCAACTTTTATTGAGCAAAACTTTTTCATAGTATTATTTTTGAATCTTTAAGTCCTACGTCTCATATTTTACAATAATTTTTAGTACTTTACTTTGGGATGCTACATCATTACATAAAAGGCTTAGATTAAAAAACCTAGATATAGCATGGGGTTTCTCATAACTTCCCCTTAACGTAAATAGGGATTCATTATCCCATCACTCAGAAACAAAAAAAATGACAACGAAACATTGAAGTGTCCAAATGTTATCTATATCAGTACCTGAACTAAGAATGGCACTTGGTACACAACACTTTTTCTTCTGCATGTCGTTTACAGATGAATTTAAGACATCTGTCACATTTTTGTGATTGTTTGCAGTCATTTTTAGGACCACATAAAAAACATCTTCCTCATTTTCGTGAGCCACTTTGATTGCAAGGTGAATTTTCTAGTCGTAGGTCATTTTGTGGTTCATCAGCTGCCCTTAGAAAATTGTCAATTCTACTCTTCAAACCTATTGAAAATGAAGAATACTCCATCTTCCTTTCTGTGATAAATGGACTTATCAAATTCAGTCCAATTTCTTTTATGTAATGATTACGTTTCATACGTTTTCCACTATTTGATGCCTTCCATAATACGAATCCATTTGCACTCGCAATATTCAATATTGCTGAAAAAATGACGCATGGCCATCGTTGAGTTCTTCTAGAGACTGAACAATTGGCACATTTCTGATCTAATGTATCAACACCACCTTTTGTTCTGTTGTAAAATTCAACTATCTCAGGTTTCCCACTGTTTTAATTGACTGAATTGTCGTGGTGCATTGATGAGATTACCACAAATAACGTAGATCCTACTACCCGTCGTTTATTGACTTAAAATTCTGGTGGTATTTCCCTTTTATTTTTGCGCATCGTTCCAACATAGGTCAAACCATTTTCAATCAGTTTGTCAACTAACTCCACAGAAGAGAACCAGTTATCAAATGGCTCTGAGCACCATGCGATTTTACTTCTGAGGTCATCAGTCGCCTAGAACTTAGAACTGATTAAACCTAACTAACCTAAGGACATCACACACATCCATGCCCGAGGCAGGATTCGAACCTGCGACCGTAGCTGTCCCGCGGTTCCGAACTGAGCGCCTAGAACCGCTAGACCACCGCGGCCGGCAACCAGTTATCAGCAGTTATATTTCTGTTTGTTCCAAATAAAGATTCTGCAAGCTGCATTACATTCTGTGTTGGAACTGAGAGTTGGCTTGTTTTATTAGTGATTGCTTTGACCGTATAGATAAAAGCACTGAATTTAATAGTGTGTTGTAACGTCGCAAAGGCACACAATCTTGATGCCACATTTAGCAAGCTTCGATTTCATATAAACCCTGAAAAAACATTTCCCTCTAAAAGGGCAAAGCATTTCATCAACTGTCAAACATTCTGAACAGCTATAGTTTTTCTGACAGTTCTGTATGAAATTTCCAAATATTTCTGAGATGAGACCAGCGCGATCATTAGTTCTCCTTTCTTCCCTAGAAATCTCAAAGCAGATAACAGGAACGTAAAACGCTTTACCGACATCGTTATTGTGAATATATCTCGGCCAGTTCCATCAGTTGCCCATAAACTTTCTATATCTTCATGGCCAGATCTGAATACACCTGATAATAGCAACAACCCAAAAAATGCTTTCATTTCCATAATACTCACCTGGTTAGTAGCCCATCGATCGTGCGCCGACTACAACACCACGTTCAAACTCACTTAAAGCTTGATAACCTGCCATTGTAGCAGCAGTCACCGAACTAACAACTGCGCCAGACATTTGTTGCCTTGTATAGCAGTTGCCCACCGCAGCGCCGTATTCTGCCAGTTTACATATCTCTGCATTTGAACAGGTATGCGTAGAACAGTTTCTTTGGCGCTTCAATGTATATCACCAGCTGTCTTCCACATGTAACACCTTATCTTTGGAGTTTTATGACAAGTATTTTTATAACTCTTTCACGTTATTCTAAATATTCTTTCTCAGCTCTTCAGTTCATTCTTTCCAATCCGAACCTACTGGCACGTTTGTGGTTGTCTTGTGTGCCTATTGTCGTGTTAAAATCTCCAGTGAGGATACCTTTGTTTTTTGTCTGTTATTTCTATTAACTCTTCGATGGTGTCATTTTTTTCAGTTTCTTCATCACTGGTATTTATTGTTAGTAAATATACTTGAATTTTTGTTATGCGAGTTAGTATCCAATCTCTCGCATGTTAGGTTTTCATTACATTATGTACCCATTTCTTTGTTAATACAGTAGCTACTGCTTTTCCCTTGATTTTCGGTTTCCACTTCGAATTATTTTGAAATCTTCTGGTCTAAAGTTACCATTCCAACTCATCTTGTCTCATATAGTCCTAGAATATGCAGTTGACGCTTTCTCATTATCTTCTGGACTTCCTCCATTTTTCCAAAATTAACAGAGTTAACACACTGAATGTGTCAATGTCAAATTTATCTTTTTTTATCGTGTTCCTGGTTCTTCTCTGAAGCATATCGTGGAATAACGACATGAAAAGCTTCGCCACTTCTCCTGCAAGAGTTGCGGCTCCTAAACCCATGATTGCTAAGGATGCAGACGTTATTAGATTTTGCTTTTGTTGCGACTGACTGGATATCTTAAAGGATATTTAATGCGGTAGTTTCCAGTTGCTTTCCACATCTCCATGCCGTTGGCCTTGGTCGCTCATCCACCTTCGCGGGTAGCTTCCCCACAAAGAGGAAGGGTGTTCCCTACATCTGTTCGCTCCTCCGCCCTGCAAGGAGACCGTAGTCAGTTGACAAAAGTTAACTCCTTATTCTGGGAACATTCAGCCCCCACGGACGTTGGCCGCCTGAAGTGTTACCACTAGAAAGTGTAGATTTTTCCCTTCTTTGAGTGTGAGACCATATTGCACTCCTCATACCCTTCCTGGGTTTGCGGAGCTAAACGTAAGCAAGTAAACGGAATTATAAGTGCTACTTATAATACATCTAGTAGGCGGCATCAACAAGGTGTTACGAATTCTGACTGCACATTCGCCTTACAACAAATAAAGCGCCAAGAAAGCAAGGAGGAAACTAAATGAAGCTAAATGGCTTGAGAGCGTATGTGATGAGATTCACCTCTTTACACAGTCGTCAGATGTATAAATATGATGATGTTGCACCCCGCTTGGCAGGATGCCTGCCATGATTTATCTGGGGTGTCACTAGGCCGTTGTACCATCTCCGGAGGCTCACTGTACCGCGATTGTTGTAAATGGTATTTCACATGTTGGGTACTGGCAACAGGTCACAGTTGACGTCTGAGCTGGTCCCACACGTGTTCTGTCGGGAACAAGACCTGGGCACAGGAGCACTTCAGCATCAAGCAGATAGCTCACAGGATTACATGACATGTGAACACGCGCACTGTTCTGCTGAAAATGGCACCATAGCACTTTCGCATAGGGTGGGACTCAGGATGGTCGTGATGTACCACTGTGCCATCAGACAGCACTGACGACCTGAAGTCACACCCAGTGGCTCCTCAGAGCACAGCGCCAGGAGTGGCACTGCTGTGCATCTCTAGAAACGATTCCCGGTCGCCGCCTTATTCTGCAGCGATGGTCATCCGTGGTAGTGGAGAACTGTGGTACCTCGCTGAACACAATGCGATGCCATTCGTCAACAGTCCACGCTTCCCAGTCGTAGTAACACTCCGATCGCCGCCGTCTGTGCTGTGGTGTTAACAGCTGACTAGGCATGGCCATAGTCCGGCTGTTGCTGGTCTCTGATTAAAGATGCGGGGTGACACAAAACGTCGAAGGGAGTCCATTACTCGTGCACGGATAGCAGGCGCAGTTGTGAAGTACTTGGTGCACAATACGCCGATCCTCCCTCGTGGTAGTCAGACGTCGTAGACGGACCTTAACCACGAGTACGCCTGCCCTCACGTTACCACGCAGTTCAACATCGGGCTGCTGCCACATTCGAACGCCCTACTAATCTGGATACTGCACGACTTGACCAGCCGCCATAATGCAGACCCACAGTGAGGGTGCCTTCAAATTCCGTGATAAGTGACAACGCTGTCTCATAGGAGTTTGCTACGTCTCCTTGTTTTTTCACATCGGTAACTGTGTATCTGACGCTGTTCACTCCTGTCTTATACCCTGTAGCTCCTGGTAATAACAATAAAAATGAATAACACACTTCTGACCGTCTTACCTGTTACAGAGCCCTTGAACTCATGTACATAAAGACCAGTCAGGTTTATGTATATGACCCATAATGAGAACCGACACTGTTTCCTAATTGCCTCCATTTTTTTCAGGCAATTTATAACTTGCTCAGTTATTCCGGAAGCTGCCTATGTCTCCGAAAGTCACCAAAATCTTTTGCCACTTGCACAAAAAGCTTTGATCTCTTATTAGTAACGTAAATCATGTAATATTTAGCAAAACTTTTTTAAATATTATCTGAAATGTTCTAGGTCTAGAAACAAACTATATTTAGACAACAGTTTATCAAAAACAATGAAAAAATTGCAATGAGAGAAGTACACCATCAAGAGGATCACCGTAAGCAAAAACTATTTTAAAATTATAAAATCTTGCATCACAATTCGTTAACAAGGACCAATGATCAGAAACAAACTGGTAAAACGGCTTAAGGCCAAATGACAAGCGATGTGCAAAACGAAGCAAAAAAAAAAAAAAAAACTGAAATTTTGCTATTGCAGCAGCACGATGAATTCAAAATCAAGGGCTATAATATTACAGCCTAAGAACTCGGTAGTTGCTGCTAAGTATTTGATTGCCTTGCGGCTTCATTCGTAGAGTGAAAATTTAAAAATCCTATAACATATTTAGTAACTGCAAAATTGACTTAAGCTAGAATTAAAGATATGTCTCATTGGAAAACCAAAATAACTTAGTTACAAGTAGGTACAGTGCAGTGAAGAAAATAAAAGTTCCAGCCTAATTCAGAATAGTTCGTATCAACTGTACCAACGGCTTAAGACCCAATGATAATTACCTATCATATTAAGGAATGCAAATGCAATGGACAATCATAGATGAAGATTACAGTTGGTGAAACCAATAATTACACTGCGCAGTTTCACCAAACTACATCCTAATAAAACGTACTAATCACCATGAAGACAAAACACAATTGTAAGGGTACTAAATAACTTACATACACTAAACTTTAGTAGTATTAAGGTAGAAGAGGACATGTACAAGTTAACTGAATTAACGGCCGGTGCCCATTAAAATAAGTTTTACAATCCTTGAACTTCTTCAAGTTTTCTTGGAAGTCTGCTAAAGTGCAAGAACCTGAATCGTGGGTCATTTTGGACCCACCGACAACAATAAAACCGTCTAACAATGGAAACGCACGGAGTTCCTGTTTCGCGCGAGAGTGTAATCTCAGTACATTGTGAGGTGCACCAGAGGCCTGGAGCTCGCTGCTTGAAATTTACTAGAAGTGGAGGTAAGTGGCATCGTTGGGTTCAATTGGACCCGCGATTGCAGATACGGACTTTTTGAAGTGAGTGTATACCGATTTATTTTGTGGTGTTTCAGGCACTTTATTGCCACAATGCAGCGGGGCCTCACTGAAAAAGAAATCTGTAGACTATTATTAGACGAAAATTATTACGACACAGAATCTTTAAGTGATTTTCAACCTTGTGATGAAGAGAACATAAGTGACGATGAAAATACACATCAAGAAATTTCTTCTGATTCAAGTAATTCATCATCTGATGATTCAGTAGAGAGAGATAGCTGGCTGTCAAGTAGTGCATATTTTAGTGCCAAAAATCGATTCAAGTGGTCTTCTCATCCACCAGATAGGTCCAGAGTCAGAAGCCACAACATCATCTCTCATCTGCCCGTTCTCATCGGTACAGCTCGTGAGAAACGGAACATGTCACCAATCGAATCATGGCAGTTGCTGATATCAGATGAAATGATCCCAATTATTTGCACTCACACTAATCATACTATCTCCGAGGTGGCGATGAAGTGGGGATTTTCCCGTACGACCATTCCACGAGTGTTCCGTGAATATCAGGAATCCGGTAAAACATCAAATCTCCGACATCGCTGCGGCTGGAAAAAGATCCTGCAAGAACGGGACCAACGAGGGCTGAAGAGAATCATTCAGCGTGACAGAGGTGCAACCCTCCCAGAAATTGCTGCTGATTTCAGTGCTAGACCATTGACAAGTGTCAGCGTGCGAACCATTCAACGAAACATCATCGATATGGTCTCTCAGAACCGCTCGTTTACCCGTAATGACTGTACGACACAAAGCTTTACGCCTCGCCTTGGCCGGTCAACACCGACATTGGACTGTTGATGACTGGAAACATGTTACCTGGTCGGACGAGTTTCGTTTCAAATTGTATAGAACGGATGGACATGGAGACAACCTCAGGAATCGATGGACCCTGCATGTTAGCAGGAGACTGTTCAAACTGGTGGAGGCTCTGTAATGGTCTGGGGCCTGTGCAGCTGGAGTGAAATGGGACCCCTGATACGTTTAGATACGACTGTGACGGATGACACGTACGTAAGCATCCTGCCTGATCACTTGCATCCATTCGTGTCCATTGTTCATTTCAACGGACTTAAGACAATTCCAGCAGGACAATACTACACC
Organism: Schistocerca piceifrons; assembly: GCF_021461385.2. Classification (NCBI taxonomy): domain Eukaryota; kingdom Metazoa; phylum Arthropoda; class Insecta; order Orthoptera; family Acrididae; genus Schistocerca; species Schistocerca piceifrons. The sequence goes on from NC_060144.1 coordinate 547,063,024, forward strand.
CCACACGTCCAGGATTGCTACAGTGTGGCTCCAGGAACACTCTTATGAGTTTAAACACTTCCGCTGGCCACCGAACTCCCCAGACATGAACATCATTCAGCATTTCGGAGATGCCTTGCAAAGTGCTGTTCATAAGAGATCGCCATCCCCTCGAACACTTACCGGCTTTACGGACAGCCCTGCACGATTCATGGTTTCACTTCCCTCTCTGAGTACTTCAGACATTAGTCGAGGGTTTGCCACGTCGTGTTGCGGCACCTCTGCCCGCCCGTGGGGGCCCTACACGATAGTAGGCAGGTGTAGCAGTTTCTTTTGTTCTTCAGTGTATGATTGATTGTGTAGTAGTAAAGCAGAACCAGAGGAACCAAGTGACTTCTAGTCATAGTTACCCAGGTGATAATATGGATAGCGACCACATACTTGTTGTGAGCAAGTGCCACGTTACATTTAAGAATCATCAACTGAAATATCGAAAGAAATGGACGCAATGTAAACTGAAGGGTGCCGAGATTATGCAGGCGGTGTCACTTTGGTCCTCCCTACATGGGAAAAAGCTCCGGGTTATTAACCATCTCCCAGGGGCTTGGACGACCTTCTCTCGGCCCTCTCGCCATGAGATCATTCTAGCTAGGTTGAGTATCGGGCACTGTCTTTTTAGCCATCGCCATTTGTTAAGTGGTACTCCCGCACACTTAGTTTCATTGCGCTCAACCTTCGACGGTCCGTTATTTCCTGACGGAATGCCCTTCTTTTAACCACTAGCGTTCTCGTTTGTGTTTGCCGTCTGAGTTATCTCTCGTTTTAGCGAACGACGCGCAGGCTGTCGAGCGCGTTTTATTTTTTGTCCGTTGTAGCAATATGACGAAGGACATTTAATTTTTAGTTCCGGAGTGTAGATAAGTTTGGTCAACGGATAATTATGAAGTTTTGCATTAAAAATGCCGGCCGGCCTGAGTGGTCGTGCGGTTCTAGGCGCTACAGTCTGGAGCCGAGCATGGATGTGTGTGATGTCCTTAGGTTAGTTAGTTTTAATTAGTTCTATGTTATAGACGACTGATGACCTCAGAATTTAAGTCGCATAGTGCTCAGAGCCATTTGAACCATTTGAACGATTGAAAGTGCCGATTCGAATATATTACTTTCGAATATATTACGATCAGCAGCACCCGCGCAAAATAGTTCAACAAGAAGTAAGCAATTTGTCCACATCACGATTAGACCAATGAAAGTATTGCTTCACCTGTGACTGAAAGTTTGATAACAAAGGTCATTTAACGAATGGACTACAGTCAGCACATGGACATTCCATTAGTAGATATCATGAGTATGGATGTGATGGGAAGAAATAACTAGTTCGCTATAAGAGATACACTAATGCAAAACTTATGTTGTTCACAGTAAAAAAAAAAAAAGTACATTTTGTGAATTAGAATACATGCTGATAACGATCGTATTTGGGACATGTACTACTAGATATCAGGACTATGCACGACTACATGTAGGCGGATGTATGCACTAGTCATATAACAAACACCGTTGTTCAACCTATGAGAAGTGACTGTAATGAGGCGCTCCAAATAGGTAGGTGCCTTATACAATGAGCGCTTTTACGATGACTTTCTGACGCAGCTGAAATCTGTACTTCAGGCCGAAGCTGTTAGGGATACTATTTCTGAATTTAAATACTGTTCCTTTCACTCTCAAGTTAAACAAGCATTTAGCATAATGTCTGACTATTGTCTAATATTACTTTAGGGCACGTACTGCTCTTTTACTATTTTGCAAATTCACTAATTTTCTGTGTCATTCCGGTGTGGTATAATAGCTGTAACAATTATCATAGGAACATTGTTGGTTTTAAAGATTTAACAATGATCTGGAAACGAAAGTTACCTGCGACAAGACGTGTGGGACGGGGTGCGTGTGGAACTGTTCCGATGGCCGTATCGTGCAGTTTTGTTACTGCAGCAGGCGAAGTGTGTGTAAGTGCTTTATATGGTGCTAGCGCAATTTTCTACTTGAAATCACCGCATAAAAAGGCTGCTAGCAATGCATAATAAAAGCCAATCTACGTTACACACCTTTCCGAAACCATTCACCACAATTCCCCACTAGTTTCACAAAAGCATATTTCATACCCAGTATTGTGACCACAGTTTTTCCCCATATCTTTAATTAGGAATACAAGATTCGTCTACAATTATAAAACTCCATTACAGTTCTTTTCAGTTTTTAAATCTCCTCCCTCTATCCATTTTGGCCTATACTCAACAAAAATAGTATGAAACGCACGTTCGCAGTTTTCATATGCAAAGCTTCATTCTTCAGGAAGTACATTTGAATCGACCCTGATCACATAAACTTCGTCAGTCCTAATGTAGAAGTCATGTGTCACAGTATCATCACTTTAAGACACAGTCAGCCGATTACGTAACTTTAGCCGGATACTTATTTATCCTAAAAATTAATTACAAAGGGAGAAGTAATTAAATCTGGCTATACGGCAAAATCAAATTTCATTTGAAATATCAGTTTAACATAAAATACATACGTTACAGATTTGGTGGAGATTGCTCCAGTCATTCAGGAGTGATGCTGGTAATTAATTTTCCACTCAATTCTCTCCCAGAATTACACGTCTTACTGGTGTCTTACCCCCACAGAATTTTTCCGTAGACAGTAACAGCGTTCATGATTGCTTCAATACTGAAAGACAGCATCAGCCAGCACATTAATAACAACAGTCACGTTTGTTACAATCAAACGCTCACCGGGTTTGAATGGCAAGTCATTTTCAATAGCCCATCGATGTTTGCACCAGAACACGAGGGAAGTTACAATTTACGTGATGTTCCTACTAGAAGACTCAATTTTATGTAGGAGCTTCACGTATATGCTGACATCTCCAATTTATGACGTGGCCATCGGTGAAGAAGCATCTGTGGAGTACTCAAAGTGAATGAGCTTTGGAGCCTGGTTTAGCCATTAAAAAATTTCACAGGAATCTGGCTGTAAAACATTTACTATGACACTAAGTTTTGTTGAAACTTTCTCTTACGTTCGTGTGTTGTGAGCACACGTCAGTATCTTCTCACTTTATCCTTTGGGGTGCTAGATGTATTTCTAGCCCTATCCTATATTCCCAACAACAAATTCTGCTGAAACTGGTTCAAGTGATCCAAAATTACGTGTCACGTTTCACTACTTCCCGTTGCCAGTCCCACCTCTAAGCGTGTAAAATGAGCCCAGGAACCAAAAAAAGTGCAGGATGTGTCCATAAAGATGGGATGCGGGTAGGTGAGCCTGGTCTGGTCTGAATCCGCCTCGCGAATTAACGACGAGAGCTGGCGAACCAGCAGGACTGAATGTAGTTTTTAGGCGGTTTCTCACATCCAAATAGGTGAATATTGGGCTGGTGCCCACGTCGTATCTCAGATACACGCAACGCACATATTTACTAGCACATTCTCACACATGAATACGCGATTTACTTTGGATGCAGACAGATCAACTACATACGCGATCGCATCAGAATACTGTGACCATCGCATATGTTCGACGGCGTCGTGCAATAACCACTCACGGCTGGTGGCAGCACTAGAAGTGGAGGGTATATGAAGCGTGTCGGGAGACGCGGAAAACAGTGCAGTCATTGTCGTGATGTGGAAAGAGAGCAATTCATCTGACGTCCAAAGGGCGTGATCATTGGCTGACGTGCGAATGGTGGAATCATTTCCGAAATGGCTACGGTTTGTAAACTGTTCGCGTGGCGTCGTGGTCAAAGTATACCGTGGGCGACAAAATGGCGCCGAGGCAACTGTGGTACACCACGGACCTCAGATGACAAGGGAGGACGACGGCTGAGGAGATGTGTACTGCTCAGTAGAGTTGTCATTGAGCAGTTGATCACCCAGATGAACCAGAGACTACCAGCAGTGTCTCATCAACGATTGTTCAGTGAACGTTGCTGCATGTGGGAGCAGATACTTGATTCATGCACAAATGCCAGTCCCGTAGAATAGGCAGCAAAGGAGAGGAAATTCCATGAAAACTGTATATTCAAGTTCGGTTATATTTAAATGCCACACCCTTTACACTCCCACCGCAGCCATTAAGGGGCCCAGCACTCCTAATTATTTTTCAAGACAGTGAGTCATATGTGTATCAAGTTTTGTCGAAATTTTTCCAGGAGATCCTGAGCTATTTAAGGATACACGCACACACACACACACACACACACACACACACACACACACACACAGTCAATTTTTACATACATGGGGAGGGAACGTAATGAAATCAAAGGGTTCAAGTCACTATGACTTCGTTTACCCAACTGCATTGGGCATTTATTGTTTGTCCAGTTTCCGCGACTTCTGTTCGGCTTAAGCTTGGACCACAGTCCACTTTAAGGCATACATTGTCCTACTGAACTATACTTGTGCATCTTACTGACACGTGTAATACCAGTGGCATCATACACCCTCCAACAAACAAATTTACATCTTGTAAGAGGTCCATGATTAAAGAATTTGTTGCTAGCGCACTCGAGCAGATGTAATTTCGATGAATTGCTCACGCGCTGCCTGCGATATGTAAGCTATAAGAGAATCTCAGACCAGAGAGCAGTGTTATCAGCAGTAGGAACAGTGTGTTAGTAGCAGTAAGTAGTAGCTAGCAGTCTGGTGTATCGAGTTGACTGGGCCGGTCGTGGTGGAGCGATGGCGGAGCCTGAGCGTTGTAGTATAAGGTAAAAGCAGCCTCGCTCATATGTAATATTGTTATATCAAGTCCCATGTAAATGTTTTAAAAAAAATCCCTTAATAATAATCTTTCTCATAAAAAGTAACTTTTGACAATCATTCATCTCAATTTAAAGAATTCGCTAATTTCTCCAATCCATGGTCATCCCGATTATTGTAAAGAAAAATCAGTTGTTTCTTTTTATACATGACAAATCTATCGGCCAGCATTGCACTTAGCTGCGCCAGAAAAATTTCTTATAGGAGCAGATATATACGCGATATCCGGCGAACTAATTAAGGTAAGATTTTTCAATTTATTCAGAATGAATTTTCAGGGCCATGACGCAGCACTGCTGACGTCCAAAATTTACCAGTTTAAATTCACAGTCAATTATTGAAAGGTTATAAGTGAGTCGCAATTTAATTGAGAGATTAGTCGCATTTTATTATTGATATGTTGCGCAATTTATTTATTGGGAGGTTACACTAAATGTGTATGTTATTTATATTATTTTATTTTGTGGGGAGGTTACAATCTGCTAGAAGGAGTTGAACTTAATACCGATAATCTCAACAACAAAAGTCACATTATCCAAGGTATATTAATCCATAATTCTATGGGTATAAGCAATTTATAAAATAAATATAAATGATTCGAATATGATACGGGAAAAGTGTTTGGTGAGCGTCCTTCCAGTCTTAGAATTAAGCGTGCTCTCAATTGCTGTACTTTTACGTCTCTTTATCCCATTTCCTCCAGAAAGAAGTGTTGCTCAACACAATAAATATCATAGGAATGCCCCTGGGAGAATGCTGGAGTAAGTTGCCACGTACCACAGTCCCTATCGTTTGCACGTGAACGAACGCTCCAAGCTTTCCGTGTCAGAGTTATACATATAATCAGTGCCCCAAGTAGCACGTGGTATTTAACTACAAGATTTTATTATGTATGCTGGTCTAACAGTCCCTGCTAAGATATTAATCTACAGAGTAGAAGGAGTTGCCTATCAAAAAGTCCCTCAGACTCTGTTTAAACTGTGCTTCATCTGAAACCAAGATTTTAATGCTTGCTGGCAATTTATTGAAATCGTATGTTCCTTAGTAATGGACTCCTTTTTGGACGACGGTAAATGATTTTAGGTCTTAATGTAGATTGTTCTTATTCCTGGCACTGATATTATGTGTTGAGTTATTGGCTGGAAATAGAGATACATTACTTGCAACAAATTTCGTTAAGCAATACGTATACTGAGAAGCAATGGTTAGAATACAAAGTTTCTTGAACACGTTCCTACACGATGCTCTTGAATTTACTCCACAAATGATTCTTGTTACACGCATTTTCACGATAAAATCTTTCGCTTGATTGGACGAGTACCCCAGAATATGATCCCGTATGACATAATAGAATGAAAGTAAGCAAAATAGACAAGATTTTTTATGTTTATATCTCTTACTTCTGACATCATTCTCATTGCAGATAGAAACTTCTTTATGTGCTTTAGCCATTCTCTCGAATGCCCTTCCCAACACAATTTATATCAAGTTGTAATCCCAGAAATTTAACAGTGTCAACCTCTTCAATATCCATGTGTGCAAGAAATCTCTTACAGTTTCTGAACTGCATATAGTGGGTCTTTTCAAAGTTTAATGATAGTGGATTAGCTTTGTGTGTGTGAATTCCTAAGCAACCAAACTGCTGAGGTCATCGGTCCCTAGACTTACACACTACTTAAACTAACTTATGCTAACGACAACACACACACCTATGCCGGAGAGAGGACTCGAATCTCCGGCAGGAGGTGCCTCGCAACCCGTGACGGGGCTGAATGAGCTTTAAATCACTTTTTAATGTGAGTGAAAATTTGATTAGCAGCCATCTCTAAATCTGTAATTGACATGCTACTTATTGCAGTATTTGTATTATCTGCAAACAAACGAACTTCCCATCTGTCAATTTAACAGACGGGAGGTGATTAACGAACACACGAAAATGCAACTGACCCAAGAGCGAACCTTGAGGAACACCACATGTAATTAATTCTCTATCAGAAGAAGACTGATGGTATACCGCAATGGTATTTCGCAACGATTCCGTTTGTTTCCTATTAGTTAGGTAAGACTCGAAACAGTTCCCAGTACTGCCAGTGAAACCATAATATTATAATTCACTTAAAATAACGCTGTGATGCATACAGTCAAAGGCTTTTGACAGGACACAGATGTGCCAATAGCCTCAGATTTGTTACCTAATGTATGAAGTGCATTCTCACTGTCCGTTACACAGTTTTCCTTATATCGGAACCCTTAAGGAACGCAGACTATGACTCAGAAAATGACTTTGAAGTCAGATGCTTAAGGGGACGATTGAACACAACCTTTTAAAATATTTTCGAAAAAGCCGACAAAAGTGAAATTCGTCGATAGTTTGATGGTATCTCTTTATCTCCCTTCTTGTAAAGAGACGTAATTTCAGTGTATTTTAGCCAATCAGGAAATGTTCCACTCATAAAGATTGATAAAACTCAGTTCACAAGAGCACTCTTTGATTAACTTCCTTCTTATCTTATCATAACCACTAGAATACTTATAATTTTTTAATTTCATCGTTGTCTTATAAGGAAACATCACGCACAATGTTAAATGGTTAAAGTGGCTATGAGCAATATAGGACTTAACTGCTGTAGTCATCAGTCCCCTAGAACTACTTAAACCTAACTAACCTAAGGACATCACACACATCCTCGCCCGAGGCAGCATGCGGTTCCGGACTCCAGCGCGGTCAAATTTTGTTGATAAACAGTAATGTACTGGTTTCTGTCAAACAAGGCTGCGAGAAAAAATGGTGCTGTGCTGTACTGTGAAAATGTACCGTACTGTTTCGTTCTGTTTCCGCAGTCAGTTTTAGCGTATGGCATATCTCATTATGATTAGAATCGTCCGAAGCTTTGTAATCCTACCCGTTCGTGCAATAAAACAGTGCAGAATACTGTTACGGAAGCTACCATCCTCATAGATCTAACACCTGGAGAGGCTTCTCCCATACCCGTGTACCAAAGAGCCCAGTCGATTTAGCTATTTATTTTAAGCGTTTTCAATTGCTAATAAAAGTGTCCTTTGCAGTATCAGTAAAAGAGGGCCATAGGGAGGGGGGAAAAGTAGGAGGAAGGGGGTGGTGGCGAGTGAATAGCCAAAGCTGGAGCGGGGGGGGGGGGGGGAGGGAAGAAGGAGATAACCAGAGAGAGGAGGAGAAGAAAATGAAGACTAGGGGGGACGAGGTGATGGAAAGACTGAGTGGGAAAGAGGAGAAAGAGGGAAATGGAGATAGACCAAGGGCACGGGAAGAAGCACATTAGGACTTACATCCAATTCCCATACATGTTTGTCAATTGTGAAGCATTTCCGAAATCACTAATGTTATAATATGAAGATAGGCGTTATCAGGAAGTCCTCAAAGGATTCGGATGCTGTAAGCAATTGTAAGACATTTCCAGGGGCAGATGTGGACTCTGACCACAATCTATTGGTTATGAACTGTAGATTAAAGCTGAAGAAATTGCAAAAAGGTGGGAATTTAAGGAGATGGGACTTGGATAAACTGACTAAACCAGAGGTTGTGCAGAGTTTCAGGGACAGCATAAGGGAACAAGTGACAGGAATGGGGGAAAGAAATACAGTAGAAGACGAATGGGTAGCTTTGAGAGATGAAGTGGTGAAGGCAGCAGCGGATCAAGTAGGTAAAAAGATGAGGGCTAGTAGAAACCGTTGGGTAACAGAAGAAATATTGAATTTAATTGATGAAAGGAGAAAATATAAAAATGCAGCAAATGAAGCAGGCAAAAAGGAATAGTAACGTCTCAAAAATGAGATCGACAGGAAGTGCAAACGGCTAAGCAGGGCTGGCTAGAGGACAAATGTAAGGATGTAGAGGCTTGTCTCACTAGGGGTAAGATAGATACTGCCTACAGGAAAATTAAAGAGACCTTTGGAGAGAAGAGAACCACTTCTACGAATATCAAGAGCTCAGATGGCAACCCAGTTCTAAGCAAAGAAGGGAAGGCAGAAAGGTGGAAGGAGTATATAGAGGGTTTATACAAGGGCGATGTACTTGAGGACAATATTATAGAAATGGAAGAGGATGTAGATGAAGACGAAATGGGAGATAAGATACTGCGTGAAGAGTTTGACAGAGCACTGAAAGACCTGAGTCGAAACAAGGCCCCGGGAGTAGACAACATTCCATTAGAACTACTGATGGCCTTGGGAGAGCCAGTCATGACAAAACTCTACCATCTGGTGAGCAAGATGTATGAGACAGGCGAAATTCCCTCAGACTTCAAGAAGAATATAATAATTCCAAACCCAAAGAAAGCAGGTGTTGACGGATGTGAAAATTACCGAACTATCAGTTTAATAAGTCACAGCTGCAAAATACTAACGCGAATTCTTTACTGACGAATGGAAAAACTTGTAGAAGCGAACCTCGGGGAAGATCAGTTTGGATTCCGTAGACATGTTGGGACACGTGAGGCAATACTAACCTTACGACTTATCTTAGAAGAAAGATTAAGAAAAGGCAAAACTACATTTCAGGCATTTGTAGACTTAGAGAAAGCTTTTGACAATGTTGATTGGAATACTCTCTTTCAAATTCTGAAGGTGGCAGGGGTAAAATACAGGGAGCGAAAGGCTATTTACAATTTGTACAGAAACCAGAGGGCAGTTATAAGAGTCGAGGGGCATGAAAGGGAAGCAGTGGTTGGGAAAGGAGTGAGACAGGGTTGTAACCTCTCCCCGATGTTATTCAATCTGTATATTGAGCAAGCAGTAAAGGAAACAAAAGAAAAATTCGGAGTAGGTATTCATGGAGAAGAAGTAAAAACTTTGAGGTTCGCCGATGACATTGTAATTCTGTCAGAGACAGCAAAGGACTTGGAAGAGCAGTTGAACGGATTGAACAGTGTCTTGAAAGGAGGATATAAGATAAACATCAACAAAAGCAAAACAAGGATAATGGAATGTTGTCAAATTAAATCGGGTGATGCTGAGGGAATTAGATTAGGAAATGAGACACTTAAAGTAGTAAAGGGGTTTTGCTATTTAGGGAGTAAAATAACTGATGATGGTCGAAGTAGAGAGGATATAAAATGTAGACTGGCAATGGCAAGGAAATCGTTTCTGGGGAAGAGAAACTTGTTAACATCGAGTATAGATTTAAGTGTCAAGAAGTCGTTTCTGAAAGTATTTGTATGGAGTGTAGCCATGTATGAAAGTGAAACATGGACGATAACTAGTTTGGACAAGAAGAGAATAGAAGCTTTCGAAATGTGGTGCTACAGAAGAATGCTGACGATAAGGTGGGTAGATCACGTAAGTAATGAGGAGGTATTGAATAGGATTGGTGAGAAGAGAAGTTTGTGGCACAACTTGACTAGAAGAAGGGATCAGTTGGTAGGACATGTTTTGAGGCATCAAGGGATCACAAATTTAGCATTGGAGGGCAGCGTGGAGGATAAAAATCGTAGAGGGAGACCAAGAGACGAATACACTAAGCAGATTCAGAAGGATGTAGGTTGCCGTAGGTACTGGGAGATGAAGAAGCTTGTACAGGATAGAGTAGCATGGAGAGCTGCATCAAACCAGTCTCAGGACTGAAGACCACAACAACAACAACAAGCAATGAAAGTGGAATATAAACCATTACCTAGAGCACATTTCCCTTTAAAGTTGTGTTTGGTTGAGGGCATCTATCCAGAAAAGCCTTAAAGAAAGAAATAGTAAATCATTCCTACATCACACACAAATATTATCTTTCAACCTATCATCAAAATTCAGCTGATTTTACTTTGAACATAGGTACTTAACAGCACAAGGCTGTATGTGTAATGTGCTCTTCCCCTGAGCCAAAGAGTACATTACTCGTCTACTCAAATTTTACATAAGGAAGATCGATCATGTGCGAACATTGTAGGAAGCAACGGACAGTTGGTCCCACCTTCTTCTTACAAGAATAAAACTATATCTTTAAATTCATTGAATTTTGTGTAAGGGAACTTTGCGGCTTACATGCTCTCTTCTTATTTAATTAGCTTAAGATTCAAGTTTGATTTGCAGAGCACTCAGCTGGTTTTTATTCATGTTAAGGGAAAGAGAAGCTATGTACTTACAGTTTCCTCCATTAATTACTCGTATGTGCAGTACACAAAATAAAGTTAAACAATGAATTTTTGTGCTGAGAGGTAATTTACATCGCCACCTACCTGCAGCATGACGGACACGCCCACAATGCCTTGCGATTTGTGCTGCGCCTCTGTCATGTTGTGGTACAGGTCCGCGTTAAACCCGTACAGCTGAATCTGGAAAGAGACGTAAAATACTTATTAACCACAAAAATAATTGTAGATCCGTTTTTTCTGAGCTGAAAAATTTAATGACCTTCTCACTTATTTTGAGTTTCATAATGATGATAATAATAATAATACTCAATGTCTTCTATTATTTGTTGGAGATAATCTCCACTTCCCCGCCCCATGAACCATGGACCTTGCCGTTGGTGGGGAGGCTTGCGTGCCTCAATGATACAGACAGCCGTACCGTAGGTGCAACCACAACGGAGGGGTATCTGAGGCCAGACAAACGTGGGGTCCCTGAAGAGGGGCAGCAGCCTTTTCAGTAGTTGCAGGGGCAACAGTCCGGATGATTGACTGATCTCGCCTTGTAACACTAACCAAAATGGCCTTGCTGTTGTGGTACTGCGAACGGCTCAAAGCAAGGGGAAACTACAGCCGTAATTTTTCACGAGGACATGCAGCTTTACTGTATGATTAAATGATGATGGCATCCTCTTGGGTAAAATATTCCGGAGGTAAAACAGGCCCCCATTAGAATCTCCGGGCGGGGACTACTCAAGAGGACGTCGTTATCAGGAGAAAGAAAACTGGCGTTCTACGGAGCGGAGAGTGGAATGTCAGATCCCTTAATCGGGCAGGTAGGTTAGAAAATTTAAAAAGGGAAATGGATAGGTTAAAGTTAGAAATAGTGGGAATTAGTGAAGTTCGGTGGCAGGAGGAACAAGACTTTGGTCAGGTGAATACAGGGTTATAAATACAAAATCAAATAGGGGTAATGCAGGAGTAGGTTTAATAACGAATAAAAGATAGGAGTGCAGGTAAACTACTACAAACAGCATAGTGAACGCATTATTGTGGCCAAGATAGACACAAAGCCCATTCCTACTACAGTAGTACAAGTTTGTATGCCAACTAGCTTAACAGATGATCAAGAAATTGATGAAATGTTTGATGAGATCAAAGAAATTATTCAGGTAGTGAAAGGAGACGAAAATTTAATAGTCATGGGTGACTGGAATTCAACAGTAGGAAAAGGAAGAGAAGGAAACGTAGTAGGAGAATATGGATAGGGATGAGAAATGAAAGAGGAAGCCGCCTGGTAGAAATTTGCACAGAGCATAACTTAATCATAGCTATCACTTGATTCAAGAATCATGAAAGAAGGTTGTATACATGGAAGAACCCTGGAGATACTAGAAGGTTTCAGGTAGATTACCTAATGGCAAGTCACAGATTCAGGAACCAGGTTTTAAATTGTAAGACATTTCCAGGGGCAGATGTGGACTCTGACCACAATCTATTGGTTATGAACTGTGGATTAAAACTGAAGAAACTGCAAAAAGGTGGGAATTTAAGGAGATGGGACCTGGATAAACCGAAAGAACCAGAGGTTGTACAGAGTTACAGGGAGAGCATAAGGGAACAATTGACAGGAACGGGGGAAAGAAATACAGTAGAAGAAGAATGGGTAGCTTTGAGGGATGAAGTAGTGAAGGTACCAAAGGATCAAGTAGGTAAAAAGACGAGGGCTAGTAGAAATCCTTGGGTAACAGAAGAGATACTGAATTTAATTGAAGAAAGGAAAAAAAATGCTGAAAATCAAGCAGGCAAAAAGGAATAGAAACCTCTCAAAAATGAGATCGATAGGAAGTGCAAAATGGCTAAGCAGAGATGGCTAGAGGACAAATGTAACGATGTAGAGGCTTATCTCAGGAGGGGTAAGATAGATACAGCCTACAGGAAAATTAAAGAGACCTTTGGAGAAAAGAGAACCACTTGCATGAATATGCCAGTCCTGACAAAACTCTACCATCTGGTGGGCAAGATGTATGAGGCAGGCGAAATTCCCTCAGACTTCAAGAAGAATATAATAATTCCAATCCCAAAGAAAGTAGGTGTTGACAGATGTGAAAATTACCGAACTATGAGTTTAATAAGTCACAGCTGCAAAATACTAACGCGAATTGTTTACAGACGACCGAAAAAACTGGTAGAAGCCGACCTCGGGGAAGATCAGTTTGGATTCCGTAGACATGTTGGAACACATGAGGCAATACTGACCCAAGACTTATCTTAGAAGAAAGATTAAGGAAAGGCAAACCTACGTTTCTAGCATCTGTAGACTTAGAGAAAGCTTTTGACAATGTTGACTGAAATACTGTCTGTCAAATTCTGAAGGTGGCAGGGGTAAAATACAGGGAGCGAAAGGCTATTTACAATTTGTACGGAAACCAGATGGCAGTTAAAATAGTCGAGGGGCATGGAAGGGAAGCAGTGGTTGGGAAAGGAGTGAGACAGAGTTGTAGCCTATCCCCGATGTTATACAATCTGTATACTGAGCAAACAGTAAAGGAAACAAAAGAAAAGTTCGGAGTAGGCATTAAAATCCATGGAGCAGAAATAAAAACTTTGAAGTTCACCGATGACATTGTAATTCTGTGAAAGACAGCAAAGGACTTGGAAGAGCAGTTGAACGGAATGGGCAGTGTCTTGAAAGGAGGATGTAAGACGAACATCAACAAAAGCAAAATGAGGATAATGGAATGTAGTCGAATTAAGTCGGGTGATGCTGAGGGAATTAGATTAGGAAATGAGACACTTAAAGTAGTAAAGGAGTTTTGATATATGGGAAGCAAAATAACTGATGATGGTCGAAGCAGAGAGGATATAAAATGTAGACTGGGAATGGCAAGAAAGCGATTCTAAAGAAGAGAAATTTGTTAACATCGAGCGTAGATTTAAGTGTCAGGAAGTCGTTTCTGAAAGTATTTGTATGGAGTGTAGCTATGTATGGAAGTGAAACATGGACGAGAAATAGTTTAGACAAGAAGAGAATAGAAGCTTTCGAAATGTGGTGCTACAGAAGAATGCTGAAGATTAGATGGGTAGATCACACTAACTAATGAGGAGGTATTGAATAGAATTGGGGAGAAGAGGAGTTTGTGGCACAACTTGACTAGAAGAAGGGATCGGTTGGTAGGACATGTTCTGAGACATCAAGGGGTCACCAATTTAGTACTGGAGGGTAGCGAGGAGGGTAGAAATCGTAGAGGGAGACCAAGAGATGAATACACTAAGCAGATTCAGAAGGATGTAGGCTGCAGTAGGTACTGGGAGATGAAAAAGCTTGCACAGGATAGAGTAGCATGGAGAGCTGCATCAAACCAGTCTCAGGACTGAAGACCACAACAACAACTACAACAGAAACATTTAGCACCAAACAAAACTCCAATTCTTTTGTTCGTCACTTTCTTGCAAGCAAGGGCCACAAGGGTGAATGGCTGCAGTGTGTCAGACATCTATTCTTAACCTACATCATGGTACATTTGGGTTCGTACAGTGAGTCCCACCGCTTGGAATAACAACATTCCAATCTCCCTCTTCTCCTACAGTTTTTGCACTCTACATCTCCCTATAATACCTTAGTAGCTATTCCCTGATGTATTAACACATGTATTAAAACGTCCTGTCATCTAGTCGCCTCTTCTATTCAGTCTTTTACATATATTCGTTTCCTTGCAGATTCTGAGGAGCTGTTCATAATAACAGACAGCTCACCATACGTTATAGAAAGAAGTAGTGCACGACACAGTGCTTTTACAAAGAGGTCCAAGACGTTTTCAAAATCGGTAGACACTCATGCAAATGTAACCAGAAAATAAATTCGTGGATCTATTAACAAAGTGTGTTTGAATAAAGATGAAAGTTTCAGCCACTTTATGTCAAAGAAAGCACATGACAGTCACTTGAGCAGCGCTATTTTCTCTCTCATGACCTTTTTAGTATTCTGGCTAGATGTTTAACGTCATGAATTTTCATTTCTATGATAACAGCAGAGTTCAGTCCACAAGAAAAAAATTAATATCTACGGCAAGTAGAGGTCTTAGAGATAAATACGAGCTCAAATTTAAATAATGACATTGATGGAACACAGTCATGAAAGGACAGTCCCTGAATTCAAGTTAAATTATTTAGAAAGATTTTTATTTTTTTGCGTCAACAATCACAAAACCAATTCAAAATTCAGTTACAATGTTAGATTGACTGCTGCCCCTTGGTCCAACCGTAAAATGCATTGCGCTCGGTTAAGTTGCCGAAATGCTTTTAGGGCATTAATAGAATCAGAGAAGATGAGAGTCATTTTCCTTCGATTACGCCTCATTCTCGCCGTTGCCTTCAATACCGAACGTAGTTGATCACTGTAACCTGACACCGATTGGTGAGTCGATACCAGAGGACTCCACTGAGCCAAGTGTAACCCCCTGTACATATCTCAGTGAAATTGTGGTGCTTATTTAGCATATCATAAAAACGGACGTAAAATAAGTTGCAAAGTGCAATCTTTACCGAAAACAGTTGTTTCTGACACTTCTGGGCCTCTTTGGACAGTGGCTATTGTAATTAGGACCTGCACGTTTTTTAGGTAGCCATATCGCGATTCGTGACGAAGTTTTTCATATTTTGTGCATCCTTGTTTTCTCACAGAGTCGTTGGCAGGTCCTTCTCTCTTTGTTTAATTTTCACTCAGCCACATGCTGATATACTTCTCTACTTAATCTGTCAAAAACCTTAAACGACGGACAAATGAAGAACATTCACTACACTGTGCATGCACGTGCGTGCGTGTGCGTGCGTGTGTGTGTGTGTGTGTGTGTGTGTGTGTGTGTGTGTGTTTAATCAGAACGTCAAAGAAATTTGTTTCACTTTCATTTCAGTATAATTTCTTTATATCTTTCGTCATGATTTAGTACGGACGCTAATCACTATGATGCCGTGTTCTTCAACAATCCTGTCATTATCATCATAATCAAGATTTTATAGTCGGAGTGCTGTCCTCTCTTCATCTATTCATTCATGACTGCATTATCTTGAACAGGTGAACTACTGGATAAGAGAAGTAACTAAGCACACTAAAGGAGTTGTAGAAGGAGTGAAATGAATTGGTTTCAAATTTTATTCATTAACAGACATGAATATGTGATACACACTGATGTCTAGACGTAGATGAATGTGTGTCATGTTATTTTCGAATAGCATGTAGGAATGTAAGTATAAAGTCTGTTTCTGTGCCATTTCTGCCAAAATGTTCGAGTCAGATGTGCGCCGAAGCGCGGATAGGTTAAATGTTACTCAGTAGCAAAGCTGTCGTGCAAACAGTCGTTTAATTAAGCTGTCACATGTCATGATACACTGAAAACGACGTCTGTAGACAAGACAGAAATTAACGAGATGTTGAGAAGGGCAGATTTATTCGTCAGTAGAGCACGGTGGCGTGACGCGATGAAGGTTGGGGACCCTTACTCGCCAGGGCCATGCAGTGTTCATATGTGGGGGTGGCAACAGAGCGTCGAGTGAGTGGGGCGCGCCGATAGGGCGGCAGACGGGTGTGGTGGGGGTAGGAGGAGTGGTGGGGGGCAGCGGGGGCAGCGTTGCCATCCATCAAAGTGACGCCGCCGCGCGGACTTTTCCACGTCACCACCCGCCGCTATTTATCTATCACCGCCGACAAACGGCCCTTCCGACTCGCCTATTAATTCGCGCAAATTTCCTCTCGTCACGAGAGGTGAGATATTTTTCCACTGCTGGCAAAGCTTTTACGAGTGCTGCTTCTTTTAACGTCCCTTCCTGTTTAATTTTTTCTCGCACTTCACTGACCTACCCATTCATTGTTGAACTCCGTTATTGACAGTAATGCACAGCAGGAGTTTACCATATTAGGTAAGATCTACATTGTACCTTGTTCATGCTATGTGCAACGCTAAACAAACAGATACTCAGTGAATGATCGGCAGCATGCTACATGCAACGCTAAACAAACAGACGCTCAGTGAATGGTTGGCAGCAACAGTAAATTTCCACCCGATGATTTAATGACGTTGGATCTAAGCCCTGATGAAGTATTAGCTTTTGTGTAAGTGTTGTAGCGCGAAGGATATTCCGAGACATGCAGATGTCTAACTTTTTGGAGTTACAGTACTTACTGCGATAAATAAGCTCATTAGACGAAACATTATTACTCCAATGAGGCACCATGTTTATAGCGTATCACACTGCCTGTGCCGTCGCAGTCGAGGAAGAGAGTTCAGTAATTTATACAGCTGAAGCCACTCAATGGTGGTTAGATATACAGGGTGAGCACAAAGTCTTGCGCTGATTATAAAAAATTATTACAGAATAACTTTTTGACATAGTAAGCTACATTTGGTGCCGTTACATAGGTTAGTGTTACTAGTTTTTCTTAACACCACTTACGTTAGTAAACCTCAACGTGTGCTCCATTGGTAGCTCGGAGAATGTCGAAGCGGTATTCCAGTTCCCACTGGGTGTTTCGTAACGTGTGCTCTGTCACAGTACCCACAGCAGCTTGTACCCTAGCCTTCAGTTCGTCGACGTCAGCAACTGGTGTGACAGACTCTGTCCTTGATAAAGCAGCAGAAAAAAAAGTCAAGGGGCATAATGTCTGAAGAGGGGAGTAATGTCCGGATCGGTGGATTGGAAGGTACAGTCCAACACCCTGGCCACCTCGTTCTCTAGACATTACGTCCCTTGACTTATTTTTCTGGTGCTATATCAAGGACAGAGTTTTCGTCACACCAGTTACTGACGTCGACGAACTGAAGGCTAGGATACAAGCTGCTGTGGGTACTATGACAGGACACACGTTACGAAACACGCGGCGGGAACTGGAATACCGCCTCGACATTCTCCGAGCTACTAACGTAAGTGGCCTAAAAAAAATAATAATAAAAAAATAAAATAAAAAAAACTAGTTACACTGACCTATGTAACGACATCAAATGTAACTTATTATGTCAAAAAGTTATTCTGTTATAAATTTTTATAATCATGGCAAGACTTTGTGCTATCCCTGAACTTAAGGTACCAAACTGCAGGCATGTTGATTGCTCCGTTACACCTCTAGTTCCAAATACTCACAGACACACTCTACGGCAGGGTTTAATTTCAGACGGAACCCCCCCCCCCCCCCCCCCCGCCTTCCCGCCCTCCCCCCCTCCTGCCAGGGAATTGTTTTTGAACTCAGTGGAACAAGTCGGCGCTGGACAGGAGATTTACAGTAGTACACATGTATTATATTGCAACGTCTCTGATTTACCCCCCCCTCCCCCCCCCCCCCCCGCCGCTAGCACCAGTGAACGTGACAATAGGTGATCAATGTGATGCCATGGGCGGAGACACGGGAGGAGCTAAGTGTGTGTGTGTGTGTGTGTGTGTGTGTACAGTATACCCAAAATGAGCTGCTATTCGTTTCTCATGTTGACTGTGTTTTGTTTACGACAGCCAGCGATCTCAGAGATCTAAAGTTATAAGCAGGATAAGGTGAGCTTCGTTCCAAAGCAGTGATAGGTTTGTATTAAATTTTGTGGTTTTATTGTTTTGATTAAGGTATTAGAAATTATGATGCCCTTGTAAATAATTTATTTAACCACCGCTTTCGTAACCTAGAAGCCACATCATCAGGTCAGACATGGTGAATTGACGTTAAAGTAGCAACATGGTCGGGACTGAACATTCCTTGTCTAATAATAAATGACGCAATTAGCTGATCGTCAGGTAAGCGGAAAGTATGGGTCCACGGTTCCTCAAGCGATTCCATATTCGCGGCACAAGGAATGTTCGGTGCAACTTTCATGTCATGATTCACCATATCTAAGCTGATGTGGCTTCTAGGCTACGAAACTGGTCGTTCAATAAATCATTTTCAAGAGTAGCCAAGCGTTATTATTTAAGATGTCTACTTACGTCCGCGGTTGTCCCTCATACAATACAGTGTATAACCATTTATGGTTTAAAACCTGAATTTCAGAACAGTATTTTTTTAAAAATAATTTCTCATCTTAAGCTGTAACATAAATTTTTCAAAAATCGGAACTTTTGATCTTTTTGTCTGGTTTGGAAAGGGGGTTAGTTTGCATGATTGAGTACTCACGTTATGGCACCTAAAATAGCAGATATTGAGCATTGTGTCTACAGGATTAAGATTGGGTAACTTACCAGACCAGTCGATGGGCAGAAATAATTCAGTTTCTTTACCGAGTTTATTAGAGTCAGAGTTGGAGACACATGTCACTGTTCCGCAATTGAGATATCGCGATGCTGCCTAACCCTCGCCTGGAGTGGATTTTTGGGGCCATGCTGCAACCACAGTGCAGCTGCAGGTTAAATGCATCAATAACTCAAGGTACAAACTGCGAGGTTGCAGCATAAGCGTACCTTTGTGGTCATACATAAAAATTCTCTAGAGGTCATAGCTCACTATTCACATTCCTGTGGAGGTGGCGTGTTTGTGATCTTAAAAGATACAACATCTAGTGAGGTTAGAACAGATTCCGAAAGCTAAATATTTTGGATGAAGTTAATGTTAAAGGTATCAACATGGTAATCGGCTGCTTATGTGCTTCGCGTGCTATAGAAGCAGCAGTGGTGGAACGTTTGAGGGAGAAGTTGGAGAAGATTGTGTACGAGGTCTGTTCAAAATATTCCGGAACGTTCGTAATTTCGCGACAATGGTATGTTTGAGCGAAATGCGGTTGCCATCCCGGCACTTACCTGTGATTAATGCGTAACTGTGATGTCTCTGCTAGTATTGAGTAGAAAGTTGCGTCGCACAGTTTGCGAATTTTGAGGTGACAGAGCTAGACGAGCAACACTTCTGCATTAAATTTTGCTTGAAACTCAAGGAAACCTTCACAGAGACACACCAAATGTCGCAGGAAGGGTGATGAGCGCTTCAGCCGTACTCGGTATTACGAATGCTTCAAACGGTTTAAACATGGCCTGACGAAAGTTCAATAAACACGAAAGATACACATAACAGAGACTTCAGTCATTAATAATAATTTCTCCATCACTATATACAACACTATGCTAACGCAGAGGTAATTTTTCATTTCCACGATTATAGAAATCACATGGTTATGAGGCGAAGAGCTCTCCGAGCTATGTTCGGAGCGCATTTTCATCCGGAAAGGAAGTTCCTTCAAGGATGTTCCATAGAGCACGGAAAAGGTGGAAATCTGAAGGTCATGATAGTGACTTCCCAAACCAACTCTTGTACAGTGTTTCTTGTCAGTATTGCAGAATGTTGGCGGGCGTTATCATTGAGTAGCCTCACTTCAAGCAGTCCTCCCGGTCGTTTTTCTTGGATTACGTCTGCAAGACGTTTCAGTTGGTCGTAATAAATGTCAGCAGCGATTTTTCCACCTCGGGTAGCAATTCGTAGTACACCACAGGGTCGCTGTTCCACGAGATGCATAACATTATCTTTTGTGAAGGCGCGCAAGTCGTTGTACCGGGAGTTGCTGCTTTGTTTGGGCTCAACCATTCCTTTCTTTTCCTTATGTTAGCGTAAAGACACCATTTCTCGTCACCAGCAACGATACAGGGTAGGAGTGGTCGGTGTTGTTCACGAGTCAGTTGATGACGAGCAAGCGGAGATGCTCGCATGGCCACCCGCTGCTTCTTATGATCTTGGCTTAGAGTGTGCGGTACCCATACACCCAATTTTGAACCTTCCCCACCGCATGCAAATGTTCCACGATGGTGGAATAACGGTATTCCATCACGTCTGACAATTCTCGAGTCCACTGACGTGGATCACTGTGGATTAATGATCCACATAAAACCCCAAAGTCTTGGTAAACGTGGAGGCTCACTAATGTCAAAAAGATTCTCCTTCAAACGTGAAAACTTTTTTCTTACCGTACTCTGTCCAATGAAAATTTCGCCTAAACGACGCAAATGTTTCTGGCTGCCTCCGCTGCTTTCACCCCTCTATTGAAAGTAAACAAAAGAAAATGTGAGAAACATTTAGAATTCTGCACTTGGCACTCCGTTTTCTAGCGTCCACAGCTCCACTCACTATATTCAAATGACAATATGTAATCTCAAGTAGCAACAGTGAATTACTAAGATAAAATGACAATCGGTAAATAAACCCCTTGCAGTCGCAACACTAACATGCAAAAGAAAAACGCTAGGAACTTTTGCACCAATCTAACAACTTACCTGATATACAAGACGAACTAGACTGCGAACTTAACTCTTTCGTATGTCCGGGAGTGGAATTTTGCCGAGCGAGTCATGTACAAGGAACTGCGATCTTTTGCGTACCAAATTGTGCTATAGAATTGGGAAGAGCAAGTTTCCAATGCTTTGTGGGGATTCAACGAACTATATCTGTGTTCGGAAGCCGGAATCATATCGCTGACGTCTGGCGTATCAACACTTGTCGTGTCCCGACACAGGATAGGGGGAAGACAGTGGCTTAAGGTCAGTCTGCAATTTCCGAGCGGTGAGGAACATATGCAGAAAGATAAATTACCAGCGAAGGCAGGTTGGTGACCTGAATCAGCGCCAAACTCTGTCACAGGACGTCTACGAGAGATTCAGATTTTGGGACTCGACAGGGTGCCTACAACAGATGACTCATCGAATTCAGGGATCTGATTAACACTATTTATTTGCGATCAGACTAACTACTACACTGAAGGATAATTCTAAACGTTATAAAAAGCAGAGGAGGCAACTGGTTGCACAACAGAAGTCAGTGTCTGAAGCCATGGGTGCAGATGCTAATAGTAGTAGCGAACAATAGCGGCACGTTAAGCACTCACTTAAGAGCACCCCTCCAAGTGAGGAAAAGCAGACATGTCGGAGCTTACCGAGGCTAGCCGCGAGCGAGCCCCAGCTATATGACTGAGAACTTTCTCTGAATACAAAAACATGGGTTTTTAAGGAATCACAGAGGCTGTAACATCCACGAGATAAATTTTAGCTACAGTGCAACGAGAGGAAGTTATGCTTGTAACAGTTATAAAAATTATCTATTCGACATATGAAAAAAAGAATGAAAACGATGATAAATATTAATTATTTATATAATATTCTATGATGTAATTGCACATATCGATGTGTATCATACAAAGACAATGATAATTGTAAATTCCTTTCATGATCTGCGTTTGTCTTCCTTTGTTTTTACCTTTTGTTCGTTGGCTTTTGTAGGTTGCGGACGCATATCAAACTGAGGTCTGTAAGAAATTGTAATTATTTGTTGATTATTACTTGAGAATAGAGTTCATTATTATTATAAATATGAGTGAATAATTATTTGTAACTTTAATTCCTCTCTCAGTAAGTATTATCAGTGTTAATTCTTTCTTTCCGCTGCAAGGAGCGCAGCCATTGATGATAGCGATTTGTATCGCGTTTTCGCGTTTTTGTCTGTTTTTTCCTTAGAAAAAAATCACATGTTTGCTTGATGAAGTCTAAATAGTGCACAATACGAAAGTAAAGTTTAATAAGCATTTCAAATACTTATCTTTTTTCCTCTAACAATAGAAAGTCTCTATCAATTGTATGCCGCCATCTAAGCAATTATCTCAGCGCCGAATTCAAATTACGCAACTCTGCAGACATAAATGCCGAACGTAATACAAATGTGTAAAAATAAATGTGCACCGGTGGTCCCGAACTCATTTTAATGAAAATAATTCGAATCAGATTGGTTCTTTAAAACAGTGCTCATAGCACGATCCTTATAAGAAACTTTTCTAGCTGATATATGGGGCCGAAATTAATTAAGCACGATTTGCGAAGAATATTGTTTCAGGTAACATACGTCAGTGTTGTGCGCGGCTGATATTCGGTGGTTTTAATGATCATTTTTCTGAAGATAACTGCTTCCATCATAATCAATAGTTGTATGGAATCTGTTGTATGAACAGTGATTTAGTGACACACAACTTACAGACAACACTTTAACACAAATTAACTTGGAGTTCTTTAGCAACTTGACCAAATCTTTAGCTGGGAGAAAAATTATTTAGTAATTAATCAATGTAATAAAATAAGATTACAATTTTCATTTACAAATTAGTTAAATACCTAACCATTGAATAACACAGCGAACGCCACAAGGCGCACCATTTCTCCCTTCCTATAGTCCACCCACCATCCAACGGCACTTGGAAGTGTTATCGGACCATTGATTTTCACAATATATATGTATGTGACCTAGTAGACAGCGTCGGAAGTTCCATGCGGCATTTCGCGGATGACGCTGTAGTATACAGAGAACTTGAAGCATTAGAAAACTGCAGCAAAATGCAGGAAGATCTGCAGCGGACAGGCACTTGGCGCAGGGAGTGGCAACTGACCCTTAACATAGACAAATGTAATGTATTGTAAATACATAGAAAGAAGGACCTTTTACTGTATGATTATATGATAGCGGAACAAACACTGGTAGCAGTTACTTCTGTAAAATATCTAGGAGGATGCGTACGGATGATTTGACGTGGAATCATCTTATAAAATTAATTGTTGGTAAGGCGGGTGCCAGGTTAATATTCATTGGGAGGGATTTTAGAAAATATAGTTCATCAACAAAGGAGGTGGCTTACAAAACACTCGTTCGACCTATACTTGAGTATTGCTCATCAGTGTGGAATCCGTACCAGGTCGGGTTGAGAGAGGAGATTGAGAAGATCCAAAGAAGAGCGGCGCGTTTCGTCACAGGGCTATTTGGTAAGCGTCATAGCGTTACGGAGATGTTTAGCAAACTCAAGTGGCAGATTCTGCAATAGAGGCGCTCTGCATCGGGGTGTAGCTTGCTGTACAGGTTTCGAGAGGGTGCGTTTCTGGATGAGGTATCGAGTATGTTGCTTCGCCCAACTTATACCTCCCGAGGAGAACACGAATGTAAAATTAGAGAGATTCGAGCGCGCACGGAGGCTTTCCGGCAGTCGTTACTCCCGCGAACCATACGCGACTGGAACAGGAAAGGGAGGTAATGACAGTGGCACGTAAAGTGCCCTCCGCCACACACCGTTGGGTGGCTTACGGAGTATAAATGTAGATGTAGTAGATGTAGATGTAGACAAGCTTTGGCCAATCAGGCGAATCATTCTGCACCTCCAGAGCACGTCTAGCCAAACACATTTACGCATTTAGGTTCCTCCCCTACTCCTATTTGCGTTAACAAACTCCGAGTATGGTACCAACAGCGTTCAGCTGAAACTAAACGTCACTACCACTCCTTTTATGGCCAGCAACAACAGTGGTTTACGTCGCTTGACCCCGCCTTCCGCCCTTCTGTTGGTGGGTGGGGGTGTGGGAGGGGGGGGGGGGGGGGACGGGAGAGTAGTAGCACCCAAAATTTTGTAAACCCACTGACGTTGCAGTCCTCAGGAGCAAGTATCAAGCTTCCTGCCTCTGCTAAGACGTGCCATTTCGTGGCCATTTTCTATAGTGACGCCTAGATGCTTCCGTAACGCGTCACTGCGGATGGAGTTACCAGTTAATTCCCTGGGACAGCTGCACAGAGCGTCTGGAATTAGCACTGCTCTAGTGTTACTATTTATCCCCGATAACCTAAATGCTACCACTTCTGCCTACTTTCTGCATTGTGTCTCTGATTTCCTACCTTGGAGTACCTTGATGGCCCCAAATAGCCTTAAGGGTAACATTGTACCAATCATTATGTTTTCAGTATGTGACACACCATGTGACGGACCGGAAATCAAAATCCGGAGTCCAGAATTTCGCAAGCAATGCTCTCACCGAATGAGGTACCCAGATCCGACTGGAACAACGGCTTCTTCCAAATAGGGAATGTTCACATTTGGTCGCCCCCGTGGTTGTTGCGCGGTAGTGCCACTGACCGTGTTACACTTGACCACTGGAACGTTCTGAGATGTGTAAGAAATACGTATAACGTGAGCACTTGACCTTATACAATCCGTCAGATTTCCTACAGTTTCTGTTTTGTTTCCTCTACACGGTAAAATCTGTCAACGATTTCATCATTTTGAAGCAGCTCTATTTCCTTAGGGCTGATCAACAGCTTCTTGGAAACAAATAATATAGTCTTACATACCTTTACAATAGAAGTGATAATGTCTGTATATACGTAAAGCCTTCATCAGAAATTTCGCGGAGTTTCGTCTTCGAGTTCAGCATTATGTACGCTCTTATAACTGTCGGATTGCTCTACGTTACACGACAACCAACCTCACACATAATAAAGCAGTTACTCAAAGGAAACAAGCTTTACCATTGCTACGTTCTAGCACGTCATTTTCGGCTCATTTGCTTCGAGACCAAGATTCCACATTTGAAATAGGTTCTATTCTGCTTGCCCATTATCATATAACTTTTACACCATTGAAACACCGGCAATACGCCGCTGTGCTCCTATGTAACTTCGCCTACAGTATTTCGTAATCATACGAGATACGGAGGCAAGGTTTATGGCAAATTATAATAGGAAAAGAAACAAGCACTTCATTGCACAATTAATACTCAATGGACTTTATCATTTACCGCAATAAAAAAACCACTATTGTTTTATTTTCATGGCATTTGCCAGATGGTTATTTACCGTAAAGGGGAGCTGAAAACGCTTGGCGTTAGCAGATGTCGACACGATACTTAGCATAGTTTCTGTTTCCCTCGAGAAAAGTTTCGCTTTGAATGCTGACACATTCTGTATCATAATAATCCTCTTTTCACGAACACGATAAAGTTACTTTGGTCCATTTCTTTAAAGGCAACCATATCTGCTTTGTATTTCGATAAATAAAGAAAGCGGAAATTAATCTTGTAGAAACACACGTGACCGTTTCTGTATTATCATTTCCGAAAAACATTTCCAAATATTATACCAATTTTAGGCCTCTTACGATTCTGGTGAATAGATATCAATGGTGTATCGTGATTAATAACGATAAATGATACGATGTCAATTATAGAAAAGAAATAAAATTTCATTACACACGCGCCCACAAACTTGCCGAGCCGTCATTGACTTCGGAATGAAATATTGTGACAGGTAGTATTAGAGTTTGAAATATTAGCTTTTCGATTAAATCCCCATGTAATTGGGTTGCCATTTCACCGGCGGCCTATGGTTTGGTAATGTGGTACATATACGTTGGGGCACCGGCAGAATTTTCTGTTGATGTAATACAATATCTTAAGTGGAAATTTGGTCCAAGATGGATACATCGAACAGAGGGCGTGCTTAGATCACTGTGACCACCTGACACCAATAACGTGGAGTTTTCCGCCTGGGTTCAAATGGCTCTGAGCACTATGCGTCTTAACTTCTGAGGTCATCAGTCGCCCAGAACTTAGAACTAATTAAAGCTAATTAGGACATCACACACATCCATGCCCGATGCAGGATTCGAACCTGCGACCGTAGCGGTCGCCCGGTTCCAGACTGTAGCGCCTAGAACCGCACGGCCACTCCGGCCGGCCGCCTGGGTTCATCCCGAAATTTAAGTGTAGAGCGCTGCCGTTGATACAGTTGAAGAACTGGAGTAGCGAATCGTACAGTCTTAAAAAGGAATTGCGGCACGAACTGGAGGTCTTAACGAATTAGTCCCTCTCTGGAGAGACAGCACTGCAACGAATTTCAAGGGTAACACTTGGGGCATCTCCTTTAAGAGATGCGATTGTAGAATAAATTGCAATATGTAACGAGATGATGCAGTATTAGAGACTGAAGTGACGAAAGTCACGGGATGCCTCCTAATACCGTGTCGGACCTCCTTCTAACCAGCGTAGTGCAGCAACTTGACGTGAATGGACTCAACGAGTCGTTGGAAGTTCCCTGAAGAAATACTGACCTACGCTGCCTCTACAGCCGTCCTTAATTGCGGAAGTGTCGGCAGTGCAAAAGTTTGTTTATGAACTCTTCTCTCTATTATGGCCCATAAATGTTCGATGAGATTCATGTCCGGCGATCTTTCTGGTGGTCAATCATTCACTCAAACTGTCATAATGTTCTTCTAATCAGTCGTGAGCAATTGTGGCCCGGTGACATTGCACGCTATCATCCATAATAATTCTATCTTTGTTTGGGGAACACGAAGTCCATGAACAGCTGCAAATGTTCTCCAGGTAGCCGAACATAACCTTTCCACTGAATGATTGGTTTAATTGGACTAAAGGACCCAGTGTACTACGTGTAAACAGCCCATGGAATCACAAGCAGCTCCCACGATGCCTTGTTGACGTCTTGTGAATATGACTTCGTGGGTCTACGACACACTCGAAACCTACCATCAGCTTTTACCAGCTGTAATCCCGACTCATCCAATCAGGAGTAGGGTTGAACCCATACGGTCACGAGCCCAACAGAGGCGCTGCAGGCAATGTCGTGGTGTTAGCAGACGCTCCCGCGTCGGTCGTCTGGTGCCATAGCTCATTAACGATACATTTCGCCACACTGTCCTAACAGAAACATTCGTCGTAGTCCTACATTGATTTCTGTGGTTACATAGCACAGTTCTGTTCGCCTATTAGCACTGACAACTCTATGCAAAAGCCACTGTTCTCGATCGTTAAGTGGAGGCCATCGGCCATTGCGTTGTCCGTGGTGAGAGATGATAAGTAAAGTTTGATATTCTCGACACACTCTTGACATTGTGGATCTTGGAAAATTGAATTCCCTGACGATTTCCGAAATGGAATATCGAATATGTCTTCTCCAGCTGACATGCCGCGTTCAGAGTCTGTTAATTCCCATCGAGCGAACATAATCACGTCGGCAATCTTTTCACTTGAATCAAATGAGTAAAATGATATCCACCAATGCACTGCCCTTGTGTACCTCGTGTACGCCACACTATCGCCAGCTGTATATGTGCATGTCGCTATCCCATATACCCAGTGTGTTTCTAGTTAAGCTAGGCTATGAGTAGTATTTGAGCCCAATTAGATGGGAATTTAATAAGCCCGCCTGAACAGCCGAGCACTTTAAAGCCCCACTTCCGGGAGGTGACCCTGCCCCGAATCGAGTCTGCCTTGCAAGTTAACGACGAGCGCCGGTGAGGCGACCAGCCTGGTTGTGGTCTTCCCCACATCCAGTTCCGTAAATACCACGCTGGTGCCCACGACCCGTTTCAGGTACGCGCTACCCAAACATTTGAAAAAATAACCTCATGCTTCAACATAGATTATTTGTGGACGAAGACTATATGGAGTATACAAATTTTCAAATTCTGTCTCTGGAGGTGGGAGGGGTGAGGGGCGGGGGTTGAGGTGAGTGAGGATATCTGGCCACGAACCACGTACTGGTAACACTGCCTCTACTGCTACAGGTTGTTAGAGGTATAGGTACAGATAATGGTATCTTAATATGTATGCACATGAGAGTATTAGCTGCTTTCTCTCTGCGTCCATCTTCCTGAAAACACAACACGTAAGTTGTTACTTGTTTTCTGCAGTCAGAACTGCGGCGCAAAGTGAACTTTGCCTCTCAGTACACGCCATCCACTTTGCGTTCATGCTTCCATACTTCCATAACTCTTCTCCTGCCCAGGCGAAAATAAACATTAATGGCTTGCTTGGCCACACACACTGGGAGGTAGTTACCAATCTAAAAACATACTACTCGTAATAGTTACAATTATTAGACTGCAAATGAAGTAACGATGGTGTATTGTTGTTCAGTACACTGTACTCAGTCATCAACAGAATAATCTGCACTTATACCCTCCCAGTACCATGAATAAAGATGCCGACCCCATTGAGGCAACAGGAGAAATGCGGAAGATGGAAAATTAATGGAAAAGTCCAGATTTCGAATACATTTGCACTATCTAGGACCATCTTTCATACTGAAGTATGTGGTAGCTTCAAAGCATGCTTCACAAGTATCTAGCAATCGCTAGTTAGCAGACCCACGTTTGCTGGAACATTTTCGCTTCAATCGATCTGATGGAATTATTGTTTCCTGGAGACTTAATGAGTCTCAACTATGCCGGCCGGTATGGCCGAGCGGTTCTAGGCGCTACAGTCTGGAACCGCGCGACCGCTACAGTCACAGGTTCGAATCCTGCCTCGGGCATGGATGTGTGTGATGTCCTTAGGTTAGTTCGGTTTAAGTAGTTCTAAGTTCTAGGGGACTGATGACCTCAGAAGTTGAGTCCCATAGTGCTCAGAGCCATTTAGTCCCAACTATATCTTCAATAAGGATAGAGACTGAAGCAATGAAATAAAATTTGTAACAAGCCAAGACTTGAACGTCAGTCACCTGCTTACTAGGCGGATGTGTACCCATAACACCGCCCCTCGCCTCCCCCCCCCCCTCCCCTCCCCTTGGCACTGTCGCTAACACAGCTACAAGGAATACCCTAATCCATTGCCGTCCCTAATACAAATTCAATTCACACTTTAACCCAGCTTACGTTTCCCTCCTTAAATAATTGGTATTGCCGAGGCTCTCCAATATCAGAATAGTATCCCAGATTATTACGTAATGGGGAAATCACGCTTGTTCATCGGGCGTAGGTGGTCTATTGATCTGCTGTAATTACATTTTCCTGGAGACATGGATACTGAGTCTGAACTTCGTCTTCGATAAGGATAACGATTATTTTGGCTTTAGAAAAGGTAAAGCCAGGCAGTAGGCAATTGACAATGGAAGTAAGACTAAATAAAAATCAAGACACGTTCATACGATTTGTCTACCTGGAAAAAGCGTTTAATGATGTAAAATGGTGCAAGATGTTCGAAATTTTCAGAACAACAGGAGTAAGCTATAGGGAGAGCCAGGTAATGTGCAATATGTACAAGAGCCAGAAGGGAATAATAAGTGAGGACGACCAAGAACTAAGTGTTCGAACTAAAAAGGGTGTAAGAAAGAGATGTAGCATTTCGCCCCTACTGTTCAATCTGTACATCGAAGACGCAATGATGGAAATAAAAGAAAGGTTCAGGAGTGGAATTAAAATTCGGGATGACAGGATATCAATGATAAGATTTGCTGATGACGTTGCTATCCTGAGTGAAAGTGAAGAAGAATTACATGATCTGCTGAATGGAATGAACAATCTAATGAGTACAGGATATAGATTCAGAGTAAATCGAAGAAAGTCTAAAGTAATTAGAAGTAGCAGCAGCGAGAACGGCGTGAAACTTAACATGAATTAATGGCTACGAAGTAGCTGAGTTAAGGAATTCTGCTACCTATGGAGCAAAATAACCAATGACGGGCGGAGCAAGGAGGACATCAAAAGCAGACTGGCACTGGCAAAAGGGGGATTCCTGGCCAAGAGAAGTCTTCTAGTATCAAATATAGGAAGTAAATGTCTGAGGATGTACGTCTGTAGTACAGCATTATATGGTAGTGAAACATGAACTGTGGGAAAACCGGAAAAGTGATGTGGTGCTACAGACCAGTGCTAGATATTAGGTGGATTGATGAGATGAGGAATGAGGAGGTTCTGCGCAGAACAGAAGAGGAAAGGAATATGTGGAAAACACGGACAAGGAGAAGGGACAGGATGGTAGGACCTCTATTAAGACGTGAGAGAATGACTTGCGTGGAACTAGAGGGAGCTGTAGAGGGGAGAAATGTAGAGGAAGACAGGGATTGGAATGCATCCAGAAAATAATTGACGACCTAGGTTGCAAGTGCTATTCTGGGATGAAGAGGTTGACACAGGAGAGGTATTCGTGGTGGGCCGCAGTCAGAAGAATGATGACCCTCCCCCGCCTCCCCCTATTGTTGTTATATACTTTACACCCTGAGAGTTGTCACAATTAACTAGAAAACGAAGTGTATATATTTTGCTACTTTCAGTTTAGTCCTTGTGGCTTCAGATTTTTTACTGCAACAACACTTCCCCGAAGACGTGGAGGTACGCAGTGCTAACGTCATGTTCGTCCAAGTACTGCCGTAGAGCGAGACAAATCCCGCATCCGGAGAGGCTCAGAAGTCACTCAAGTGGTACAGATTCCTCCTTCGCGAAATGTAAAGACCCTCCTACAGTAAATACTGCGAGAAGGGAGACAGCGGAAATAAAGAGGGGAATCCCCGGTGTTGACGTCCCGCGCGCGGGGCCTCCTCGGCAGAAGTGAGCTCCGCTACTTGAGGTCCCGGCGCGCCGCCGCGGGCCTAATCCGCGCCTCCTCTCCTCCCGCCGTAATATCGGCGTGGCGTCGGCGTCGGCGTCGGCGCCGCAGGCTGAGCTGCGTGCCCCTCCCCCCCCCCCTGCCTCTCACCAATATCACGCGGAAAGTAGAGGCGCCGCCAGATGAAGTGCGCACTGCCACGCCACTTAGCCCGTAATATCGCCGGCTTTCCTCTGTGGACAGAAAGCCGCGGGCGACGCCCGTAATGATGCGCCGTGGCGCGCTTCGCTTCACCACGCGGGCAGATCGAACCGCCGTGATTACTGCGCGCAGCGGTGAGGGGGCTCTGGGGGAAGAGGGTTGCGGGGAGCTTTCCGCGCTTTGCAACTGCTCTGCTCGACAGCCGCTCCTTCGGGCAGTGTTTCCGCGCCGTCAGCCCTCA
The DNA here is from genome assembly GCF_021461385.2 of Schistocerca piceifrons. Lineage (NCBI taxonomy): Eukaryota > Metazoa > Arthropoda > Insecta > Orthoptera > Acrididae > Schistocerca > Schistocerca piceifrons. Next base: position 547,094,451 of record NC_060144.1, read on the forward strand.
TCAGGAACACCACTTCCAGGCCGCCCCTGCTCTGCTGCCCTCGACCCCTAAGATCCCTTCGAGACGCGTCACTCCCGTTCTTTCCTCTCTTGGAGTCTTACACAACTAGGAACTCGGCCAAAACCTACTTCTCTTTAACCTGGACAGACTGATGCATCGCAGTCGGTCTAAAGTTGAGAGGTGGCATGTCTTTAGCTACACACAGTGACTTCCCCCTCTCATATTTATATCTTACTCTGAGTAATTCGATTTGGGGAAGTATGGGCGAGTATTGTCATTACAAGGCTAGTATTGAGAACTCAGAAGATATGAATATTTTCCTCTCTAATTAAATGTGGTGAAAAGTTACTATTGCTTTACATGCGGACCTCCCACGCAGCGTCTCTCATCACCCGGGTGGTCTGGTGACAGGCGGGTTCTGCTGATCTTGAAAGGGTTATGCCAACAGGTGTGAGGGAGCTGAGTGGATGCTTTCCAATGCCGACATTGTCATAAGAGCGGGGGCGACACGCCCACAGGGGCTTGAAGGACCGGCTCGTGCTAGAGATTCTGTTACTTTGCAGAAACTTGGTGAAAACACTTTCTGATGGGCTACCAGCGAGGCGTGAGCAATCCCAGGCACGCTTGGCGGGCGAATTCCAGCGTTTTCTGCAAAATCATAACCGTGATTGGCTTGCTCAGTGGGTAGCTCCGTGACGTAGCGAAATCGGTGCAGAAATTGGTGCCAAGTATCTCCATTGGTGAAATAGTAGTGCTTCGGCAATAGAGTGGAATTTTCCTCCGATTTTCGAGTTGCTGATTGGAACGTTTAACCACGGCCACTGTCTTGAGGGTGGGAAGGTTCTGTGTTTGGCTTTATGGGTCCTCTTGAAGGAGTCGGCTCTCGCCTTTCGGTCGGAGTAGGTTACAATACTGAGCTTTCGCTGCTCTGGACAGCCTGCCTTCCGTTGGCTGTCTAATATACTTTGATTTACTTGTAAGTGTTTGACGAAGTTGCTGAAGTTTCGACTTTAACGTAACTTTCTGAGTACAGTTGGCAATTGAGCGTTCTGCGTACAACCGGCCTATGTTGTCTGTCTCGAACAGTTTTGGCTAAAGTTGACTGTATCGGAGTTACTGTGTGACTTCGCTTGTTAAAATCAATCACTGAAGCTTCAGTGACTATGTAGCGAGCCTTCTTCGTCTCCCTCAGAGGCGCATTTGTGTTGCTATGAAGTCTTGAACTACCAGATCAGGATAATTTGTTTCGTAATTTGTTTCGGGCTGTACACGCGACATTATGATCACGACGACGGGACGTCGAAGCAACAAGCCATCGCCTCCGGTATGCCAGATTGTGTCCTTGCAGTTAAGAAGTCAGCTTGGTAATGTATGTCCGCAGCACCGGAAGATTAGGGAATTTAGCTATGTGACAATCAGAGCTCAGCAGCGCGTGCCTGTTCCCGTCTTTTCTAACATGATTCTGTCTTGGGTGTTCATTGTCTGAGTTCTCACTACAGTAGCAGCAATTAATGGTGGATTGGCTGGGTGTTTCTCTTAAGATTTGAGTTGCAAGGAATTGGCTCCACATACCACTTGGTCATGAATGTCACAATCTAGTTTATGGACAACTTCACATTCACAGCATTTATTTGAGTATCCAATTTGACGTATTGTAAATGTTTCATGTGTTTTGTTTATTAATTTGAGTTTAGTCATACTAAATCAAATTGTTATTTTGGACAGAAGTTTCATTCTGTTGATCGGTAGAGCAACCCTTTCATTTCTCACTTCGTTAATGAAACTTTCTACCAAATTAAATCATTGCAGGTGCCAAACTCTTTTCTACTCCACATGCAGGGTCGATTACAGTCAGTTCACGTTTCTTCTTCATCCATGTGCAACACCAAAAGTCGTAGTTAGAAAAGGGGGGGGGGGGCTTAAAGCATCATTTCCATATGAAGATTCTAGAAGAATTTAGTGTTAAATACACTACTAGCCCCAGGCACCCCGCAAAGTACGAAACATACTAGAAGCGTTCAACCAGTAATGGAATACATTTTTCTGCTAATTTCGGGTGAAAAATTTGGAATTTCTTGTGGGACATCGTGGAGTATTCCCACATCCGCCACCACAGTTTAATGAGTTTCCAATAAGTGGCGGCGCTATATGTAGCCTTCAGAACGGTGTCTGTGACGGCCGTGCGTTAAAAGCAGGGAGATGTCTTTGAGTTTCTTTTGGCGGAAAACCTGAGCATTCGAAATATTCATAGCTCTTTGCACAATGCCTACGGAAAGTTTGGTGTGAACAAAAGCACGATGAGTCGTTGGGCGAGTCGTCTATCATCTTCGCAACAAAATCGCGGAAACCTATCCGATCTATTCCATTCCGGCCTGCCACACACAGCTGCGACTCCTGGAATTTTGGAACGTGCGGACACACTCATTCGAGGCGATCAACGGATCTCGATCACACACCTCGCTGCACAACTGGATGGAAAATTGTTGAACTGATAAATTTTCGCAGACTGGTAGAAAGAAGTTACAGTCGACTAATGGCACAAAGCTGATGAAGGCTGATTATGTGTGTGAAGGTTCAGAAGATGGAGAACTTAACAGTTAGGATGAGCTGCACACGAGGTGAGTTTTTATTTCGCTTTCTCGATTATTTTCCCAGTCTGCTATGGCTTAGTCGTTCTAGTAATCCGCGTAAATCTTCGCACAGTGATAATCATTGACTGCTGATTGACTTCAGTCACTCGCCAGCTGACTTTCTGACATTAGCAGCGAAAAACATTTGTGGTGAGGAAAGCCTTCACGGGCAGAATGGTTCCTGGCGTCAGCAGATAGTGCTACTGAAAAACACTTTCCGTCACGTGACGCACCCCGCACCTACGTGCCAAGCAGTGGCATGCAAGTTATGGTGTGATGGGCGTTCGTCTGATCAGCCAATCTCAAAGAGGCAGACAGTGCTCAATGCTGCCGCTCTACGGGGATCACTCTGCAGATGTACCAAACTCATGTGACAAGATCTTACCATCGAAGTTCAAATTCTCTGAAGCATGTAGGATTAAGCGGCTAAGACAGGCGACCCTAAATACGTCCAGAAAAGAAAGAATAAATACATCGAGTTACGGTTTTCGCCAGGTTATAGCGGACTATATGGCAAATTTTCTGCGACTGTAAGTAATTTTTATGTTTCACAGTTGTCAAATTACTACAACGACATTGTTTCTTTCCCTAATGGAACTATATAGCTTTCACTTACACATTTGAAAGAAGCTTCTGAGAGAACTTCAACGACATAAAATGTTGATCAAATAGTAACAAGATAACAGCGTAGCAACTCACTGTCCCACCGTCGGAAGAAGAGGTTCCACAAACGTCTCTTATACCAAATGTAAGCATGCACTTAACCCAAGTACCGTTCGTGTGCTTATTATCACGGCTGTCATACCAAGTGCTGAAAACGTTGAACTTAAGCATTGCTGTACGTCATAAGGTGATACCGGAAAAACAATACTGCACACTGGATTTCGTCTGGAGTTAACAGCAGCATAAGTCCGTGTTATAAGACATTTCATGGCTTTGCGAGTCGTCCATGTTTCGTAATGGAACATTTGTCTTAATTTTCACCACTGGTAGAAATATGTAATTGTTAAGTTTCTTCAGCGTGCAGACCATATTGCGTTTCCTGCACGACCGTTCCAATGCTGTACAAATGTTCTGTTGCAAGGGTCTACCATTACACGAACGGAATGGGAGGGATATCCGTCACAATGACCACACACACTGATTGCTTTATGTCCAATGTGACGTTTTCTAATCACTACGGCAGTATCATATCTCAGGAACTCGAGTTGGTTTTTCTTTTTTTTTTCCAGTTTGTCATTGGTCTGTTGCGGCCCGCAACGAATTCCTCTCCCGTGCCCATCTTTTCAGCTTAGAGAAGCACTTTCATCTTACGTCCTTAAATACTTGCTGTATGTAAATTATTTCAGTCTCTGTTTTCCTCTACAGTTTTTCCCCCTTTTCAGTTCTCTCTAGCACCATGGAAATTATTCCGCGATGACGTAACAGATGTCCTATCATACTGTCCATTCTTTAGCCATCCTGTCTCTCCTTCTTGTTAGTGTTTCCTCGCCGACCCTGCGGAGAACTTCCTCATTCCTCACCCTACCAGTTCAATAATTTTCAAAATTCTTTTGTAGCACCACACCTTAAATGCTTACATTTTCTTCTGTTCCGGTTTTCCAACAGTACATGCCTCACTGCCATGCTGCGCTTCAAACGTGCATTCCTTGAAAAAACTTCCTCCTTTTTAAGACGTGTATGTGATTCTAGCAAACCTCTTTGCCGAGGAATGCTCTCTTTGACACTGTTAGTCTGGTTTTTCTATCCTCCTTGATCTGTCCGTCATGCGTTATTATGATGCCTAGAGAGAAGAATTTGTTAACGTCATCTACTTAGTGACCCCCAACTCCTGATGTTAAGTTTCTCGCCGTCTTCATTTCTCCTATTTATCATTACTTACGTCTGTCTTCGATTTACTCTCAGTTCATATCCTACAGTCATTAGACTGTTCATTCCATTCAGGTCATCTTGTCATCCTTCTTTACTTTCACTCAGGACAGCAATGTAATCAGTGAACCTTATCATTGATATCCTGTCAGCTTGAATTTTAATTCCGTACTTGAACCTTTGTTTTATTTTCGTCTTTGCATGTTCCAAGTATAGACTGAACATCAGGGGCGAAAAACTATATCCATGTGTTACACTCATTTTAAACCGAGCGCTCCGTTGTTGGACCTCCACTCTCATTTTTCCCTCTTGGCTACTGTACATACTGTATATTACCCTATAGCTTACCCCTATTTTCCTCATAATTTCGAACATATTCCATCATTTGACATTGTCGAACGCTTTTCGCAGGTCTACAAATCCCATGAACCTATCTTGTTTTTTTGTAAATTGTTACTTCCATTACCATCCGAAAAGTCGGGATTTGCTCTCTGGTTCCTTTAACTTTGCTAAAGCCAAACTGGTCGCCATCTAACACATTCTCAGTTTCCTTTTGCTTTTTTCTGTGTATTATTCTTGTCAGTACTTGGATTGATGAGCTGCTGAGATGACCGTGCGATAATTCTCGCACCTGTCGGCTCTTACAGTCTTCGGAATTGTGTGGATGATATTTTTCAGAATAAATTTTACAGACCAATGTGAATAGTTGTTTTGTTACCACTTCCTCCAATGATTTTAGAATTATGATGGACTCTTACCCATCCGTTCTGGCTTATTCTAACTTATGTCTTCCAAACGTTGTTTCAAATTGCACGTCATCAGACAAGTCTTTCTCCTTACTGAGGTCTTCAATACGTTCTTTTCATCGATCCGTTCTCTCCTCTGCATTTAACAGTGATTTTAGTTTCACCGAAGGTTGTTTTGAATTTTTTATATGCTGATTCAGTCCTCCCAACAATTATTTCTCTTCAATTTCTTCACTTTTTCATGCAGCCATTTCGCTGTAGCTTCCCTGCATTTCATATTTATTTCATTCCTAGGTGACTTGTATTTCTGTATTCCCGAATTTCCCTGAACGTTTTTGTACTTCCTTCTTTCATCGATCAACTGAAGTATTTCTTCTGTTACTCACGGTTTTTTAGCAATCATCTTCATTGCATCTCTGTTTCTCTTTCCAACTTCTGTGGTTGCTCTTTGTAAAGATCTCCAATCTTCGCCATCTGAACTAACTACTGAGCTTTTCATATCGCAGTATCTATAGCCTCCGATAACTTCATGCGTAACTCACTTTTTTCCATTGATTCTTTCTGACTAGTGTCTTAAACTTCAACCTACTCTTCAAAACTACTAAATTGTGTTCTGGATCTATATTTGCCCTGGATACGCCTTCCAATCCAGTATTTTATTTCGGAATCTCTGCCTGACCATGATGTAATCTGATATTTTCCCGTATCTCCCGCCCTTCTCCAACTCTACCTCCTCCTCTTAAGATCCTTAAACAGTGTATTCGCTATTACCAGCTGAAATTTTATTGCAGAACTCAATTAGTCTTTCTGTTCTCTCATTTCTACTACCATACACATGTTCCCCCGTAACCCTTCCTTCTGCTCCTTCCCCTACTACTGCATTCCAGTCCCCGATAAGAATCATGTGTCCATCTCCCTTTACGAACTGAATTACCCTTTCAATATCCGCATATACTTTCTCTACCTTTTCTTCTTCAACTTGTGACGTCGGCATGTATATGTGGACTATCGTAGTTGATGTTGATTTGATGCTGATTCTGATGAGAGTGACCCTATCACTGAGGTCTTCACTGTAAGTCAGTCTCTGCCATAACTTTCTGTTAATGAGGAATCTACCCAGGTTATACCATTTTCTGCCGCTAATGGTGTTACCCTATACTCATTTGACCAGAAACGTTTGTCGTCTTTCCTATTCACTCCACTGACCCCCACTATATCTTGGTTGAACCTTAGCATTTCCGTTTTCCGATTTTCCAGCTTCCCTCTCACTTGCAAGCTTCTGACATTCCATGCCCAGACTTGCAGAACAGTGTCCTCTCGTTGTTTATTCAATTTTTTGCTCATGATCACCCGCCCATCGGCAGTCCCGCCCTGAAGCTCTGAATGGGGGAAGTCCGGAAACTTTTGCCAATGGAGGGATAATTATGACACTTTTTTCAATAACATACCATATATCCTGTAATTCACATTATGTCTCTTTAAAACAGTGGTTTTCATTGCCTCCTGCATCAAAATGCCGCTGATCATTGCTGATTCTTCCGCCTGTTAGGGGCAGTTTCCAACCCCTAGGGTGAGAGAGTGTCCTGAAACACTGTCCGCTCCTCCATCCTCTTTGACAAGGCCGCCGGCTGAATAAGGGTAACTTCTTACACCCGAAGTCTTCAGCCGCCATTTCTGATGAATTTATTCAAAATTTAAAGGGTGGCGGGGTTCGAATCGGGGACCGAGGACGTTTTGATTACTAATGTGAGACGCTGGTGCCTCGTGGTACGTGAGTGTATTTAGATTCCCATAATGCAACAGGAATCAGTGATCCGGGTCTTGAAAAACCAAAACCCAATCGTTCATAGACGAAGACTGTTACGTTTATTTGCTTCTTTGAGACAGTGTGGGCTTTCAACTGAAGATTAGTGCATGTTGCGAAGATTTCCTTCTCCATCTATTATGAAACATTCTTCTTACTTAAACAAAATTTTGCATAGACAAACAGTATGAGTTTTCACTGTCGTAGATAACATTTAGAGAACTGTAACCAATCTTGCAAGTCATTGACATGAGGTTGTCGGTGTAGCGAATTGTGAAAAGGACGAAATGTAATGAAACGTAGCTTTTGCAGAACACTCGTTTTGTTGAACTCTCTCATACATCCGCGATGCCTTTTAGTGACTTTTGCACTGTACATTATTGCAGCTGAAAAGTTACTTTCTTTAAACAGTTGCTCTTCTTTGTCGTTGGCGTATCTACACTCCTGGAAATGGAAAAAAGAACACATTGACACCGGTGTGTCAGACCCTCCATACTTGCTCCGGACACTGCGGGAGGGCTGTACAAGCAATGATCACACGCACGGCACAGCGGACACACCAGGAACCGCGGTGTTGGCCGTCGAATGGCGCTAGCTGCGCAGCATTTGTGCACCGTCGCCGTCAGTGTCAGCCAGTTTGCCGTGGCATACGGAGCTCCATCGCAGTCTTTAACACTGGTAGCATGCCGCGACAGCGTGGACATGAACCGTATGTGCAGTTGACGGACTTTGAGCGAGGGCGTATAGTGGACATGCGGGAGGCCGGGTGGACGTACCGCCGAATTGCTCAACACGTGGGGCGTGAGGTCTCCACAGTACATCGATGTTGTCGCCAATGGTCGGCGGAAGGTGCACGTGCCCGTCGACCTGGGACCGGACCGCAGCGACGCACGGATGCACGCCAAGACCGTAGGATCCTACGCAGTGCCGTAGGGGACCGCACCGCCACTTCCCAGCAAATTAGGGACACTGTTGCTCCTGGGGTATCGGCGAGGGCCATTCGCAACCGTCTCCATGAAGCTGGGCTACGGTCCCGCACACCGTTAGGGCGTCTTCCGCTCACGCCCCAACATCGTGCAGCCCGTCTCCAGTGGTGTCGCGACAGGCGTGAATGGAGGGACGAATGGAGACGTGTCGTCTTCAGCGATGAGAGTCGCTTCTGCCTTGGTGCCAATGATGGTCGTATGCGTGTTTGGCGCCGTGCAGGTGAGCGCCACAATCAGGACTGCATACGACCGAGGCACACAGGGCCAACACCCGGCATCATGGTGTGGGGAGCGATCTCCTACACTGGCCGTACACCACTGGTGATCGTCGAGGGGACACTGAATAGTGCACGGTACATCCAAACCGTCATCGAACCCATCGTTCTACGATTCCTAGACCGGCAAGGGAACTTGCTGTTCCAACAGGACAATGCACGTCCGCATGTATCCCGTGCCACCCAACGTGCTCTAGAAGGTGTAAGTCAACTACCCTGGCCAGCAAGATCTCCGGATCTGTCCCCCATTGAGCATGCTTGGGACTGGATGAAGCGTCGTCTCACGCGGTCTGCACGTCCAGCACGAACGCTGGTCCAACTGAGGCGCCAGGTGGAAATGGCATGGCAAGCCGTTCCACAGGACTACATCCAGCATCTCTACGATCGTCTCCATGGGAGAATAGCAGCCTGCATTGCTGCGAAAGGTGGATATACACTGTACTAGTGCCGACATTGTGCATGCCCTGTTGCCTGTGTCTATGTGCCTGTGGTTCTGTCAGTGTGATCATGTGATGTATCTGACCCCAGGAATGTGTCAATAAAGTTTCCCCTTCCTGGGACAATGAATTCACGGTGTTCTTATTTCAATTTCCAGGAGTGTATTATGAAAGATTCTTCTTACTTAAACAAAATTTTGCATAGACAAACAGTATGAGTTTTCACTGTCGTAGATAACATTTAGAGAACTGTAACCAATCTTGCAAGTCATTGACATGAGGTTGTCGGTGTAGCGAAATGTGAAAAGGACGAAATGCAATGAAACGTAGCATTCGCACAACACTCGTTTTGTTGAACTCTCTCATACTTCCTAGATGCCTTTTAGTGACTTTTGCACTGTACGTTACAGCAGCTAAAAAGTTACTTTATTTAAACAGTTGCTCTTCTTTGTCGTTGGCGTATCTAGTTCTCCACACTACCAGAATCCAAAACTTCCTTTATAATGTTTGCGAAGACAGATCATGAGTGCACTGCACTGTCTTGATACTCTTCAGCATACAACCGTACCGCTGCTCGAATATTTTTGCAGCAATCTCCGAAACGATGTTAATTTTTTCCACTTTCGTATGCATTTTGTATGTCTCAATACGTTCACGAACGAGCTATATGCAATCTACAACAGCAGAATACAGGATGATGGGCTTCACGCGTACAGGTAAAGACAAGAACCACACCCGAGGAATTCGTTTCTGAAACCCTTTCTCCTGGTGGCGGGATAGAGGTCTGCGGCGCTGTTATTAATACCATTTGGCCACGTATCATACAGGCTATCTCACTGAAGTTCTCTTACAAGTTCCTTTCAAATACCGCAGAAAAAGTACATACTTAAACTAGAAAAAACAAAGACGGTGTCGTAATTCGGCGACCATAATGGTATAAATTACTTACGAAAATCAGTAAATTCGCCATATCGTCCACTATAACTCGGCGATTTGCTCATTCTGGATGTATCTGGAGTGGCCTGTCTTAGCTACCTTGTACTGTGTACCACCACACACAATTGCATTTTGGGCTCTTGTGGAATGATTATTGTACTATTAATCTGACGGCTTGGTGAAGCATTCTGATATGTACTGAGCAGTATCAGATAAAAAGTGAAAACTAATAATTATTAATTCCCCTGTTCCTGATTTTCCTGCGCACGAACTGTTGTTAACTACAGAATGTGATAGAAAAAGACAGGACTTGGTGATTTTTAGTGGCTGTTACGAAAACAAAAATTAAAATTTGTTTTGCAATTATATACAGGGCTATTACAAATGATTGAAGCGATTTCATAAATTCACTTTAGCTCCATTCATTGACATATGGTCACGACACACTACAGATACATAGAAAAACTCATAAAGTTTTGTTCGGCTGAAGCCGCACTTCAGGTTTCTGCCGCCAGAGCGCTCGAGAGCGCAGTGAGACAAAATGGCGACAGGAGCCGAGAAAGCGTATGTCACGCTTGAAATGCACTCACATCAGTCAGTCATAACAGTGCAACGACACTTCAGGACGAAGTTCAACAAAGATCCACCAACTGCTACCTCCATTTGGCAATGGTATGCGCAGTTTAAAGCTTCTGGATGCCTCTGTAAGGGGAAATCAACGGGTCGGCCTGCAGTGAGCGAAGAAACGGTTGAACGCGTGCGGGCAAGTTTCACGCGTAGCCCGCGGAAGTCGACGAATAAAGCAAGCAGGGAGCTAAAAGTACCACAGCCGACAGTTTGGAAAATCTTACGGAAAAGGCTAAAGCAGAAGCCTTACCGTTTACAATTGCTACAAGCCCTGACACCCGATGACAATGTCAAACGCTTTGAACTTTCGGTGCGGCTGCAACAGCTCATGGAAGAGGATGCATTCAGTGCGAAACTTGTTTTCAGTGAAGAAGCAACATTTTTTCTTAATGGTGAAGTGAACAGACACAATGTGCCAGAACTGCGAGCTCGCATCAACGATGCTTTCATATTCATTGATGGGGACATGCTGCGCTGAGTGTGGGAGGAACTTGATTATCAGCTTGATGTCTGCCGAATCACTAGAGGGGCACATATCGAACATTTGTGAATGCCTAAAAAAACTTTTTGAGTTTTTGTATGTGTGTGCAAAGCATTGTGAAAATATCTCAAATAATAAAGTTATTGTACAGCTGTGAAACCGCTTCAATCATTTGTAATAACCCTGTAGAGGGTGTCCCAAACTAGTAGAGTCGAAAACTAAACCGATGATACGGCCTCCTTCGTTAAATACTTTGAGGTTATCAAATAATGGTTAGAAATTACTACTTGGGTTTAAATGATTAAAACACTTACTTATGGCCACAACTGAAATATACGGTAAGAGTTAAACGTTGTGACCACGAGCCTTATTGCATTTACTTCGACTGTGAATAAAATTAGTATGCACACTCCCAGATAGCGTTGTGGTCTCTTGTACAATGAGATATGGAACTACAATTTCACTGTCGGTTACTACTATGATTCGCATCGCAGCGAGTACCAGCAAAATTCACAGGAAGAAATTCGTAGATGAGAGAAATGGCCAATGCAAAGGCCGTAACACAGGACAACTTCGGTGTGCAATGATGGGAGTATTTCACCTTAGAATGAATTTATGCTCCGCACCGGAGGACGCACTTATTTGAAACTTCCTAGAACGTGCCGGACAGAGACTAGAATATGGGACCTTCACCTTCAGCAAGAAGTGCTTTACCGACTAAACTATCAAAACACGACATGTAGGAGTTCGTATACGGAGCAATTTAAAGTGGAACGACCACGTATAACTAATAGCACATAATAGAGATGCTGGACTGTGATTCACTGGAAGAATAATGAGAAAGAGTAATCCTACCACAAAGGAGGTAGTTTACAAAACGCATGTTCTACCAGTACTTGAATATTATTCATCAGTCTCGAATCCTTAACCAATAGGAGTGATAGGAGACATAGAGATGATCCAAAGACACGCAGCACACTCCGTTACAGCCACATTTAGTTAGCACAAAACCGTCACGGAGTTGATCATACAGCTCCACTAGCAGACGCTACAAGAGGGGCGATCTGCGTCACTGTACGTCTTACTGTCAAAATATCGAGAGCGTACGCATCTGTGAAGAGTCATCCAATATACTGCTTCCTTCTGCGTGTATCTCACCAGACTGCTAAAAAGGAAAAAAAAATAGGGAGAGTCGAGCTGACATAGAGGCTTGCCAAAAATCGTTTTTCGAGAGGAAAATTTCCAGCTGCAACAGAAAATTGGCAAAGTGACAGTGTTATATAAAGTACACTCTGCCACACACAGTGAGGCCACTTCCGAAGTGCAAATGTAGATGTAGAGGACATTCGACATATTAACCGTGGGCAGAGTCCACCAGGAGAAGCGCTATCTCGCACTGATGTCACTGCGAAGGAAATTCGCTACATTGCACTTAGCAACACCCAGGAGGGAGACGACGAACTGAAGTACATACAGACGTAGAACGGCTTACGGCACTGACGCACTCAGATAGCGAATTCGAACGTACCACTAAACCACTACCTGTCAACATCGCAAACGCGACCAACGACCAACTGTTATAGCAGATTTCTGGCAGCAAAGAATTCCCTTTCCCCACAGCCACTCTCATCAAGGAGTAAGGCTACTATGTGACCAGAGAAAAAAGCTTTAAGAGGATTGCAAGGCATTTGTCCTCCGTGGAATGCTTGCCAGCGCAATAAAATAGCTCGCCATGTTGTAGCACCAATCGGCAGTTTCACCTAATCTAGTTAAAGACTAGAGCATTTCCAACTTCGAGAGGGAATCAGTACCGCCCGACAGATACCGCACAGTTCTCCCGTTGGTCGGGGACCTATACAGTTAAAGATGCTACAGTAGAAACTGCAACCACGATCCTCTTTCGTGGATGGACTTTCCGCTTCCAGGTACGTGTTACTAACGATCGCAGCAACCATGTCGAGTAGTTTCTCTTTCAAGCACTTTCATCATTACTTAGAATGAACGCAGGCTCCACCCAGCTGTTTCATAAGAACATAGTACCAACGGTAGTCCACTTTCCAAGGCTTACAGTCCTGTAAACAGATTTTCTCACCGATACGACACTGCTCGAAAACCTATCCAATGGCGTGCGATGGCCCGTACACAGTAGTGGCACATAAGGACAGAACATTCGCGACTCTGTAAACCAACGGTAGAATTAAGCCAGACTTTCATTCAGTTGAAGCTCATATCGGTTAGGGATAGTGGCTAACACCGAGATACTCCCTACGTTTGGTTCACAATGACTCCGGATTTACGCAAACTTCAACGCCACGCCCTGTGCTTCCGAAGAAATTCTGAAGTCCTATAAGTTCTGGGCGTCTCGTACTTTCAACCTAAAATATCGTTGCCGCCTGGAGTTTGGTGGATGGGAAGGGGGCCGATGGATGGAGGTGAACAGTAAACCGTCTGTTATATTTCATGTCCAGTGCAGATTCAGTGATTATTTGTGTTGCCTCTGGACTTGCAACAAATGTATCGTACACAGATGTTACAGATGTTCTTTGCAGTTTAGGCTTAAGCGATATAATCAACAGCTGTAGCCTTTGTAGAAATTGAGGGGTTGAGAGTACGAATGATAAAAGTGATGTGTGACAAGAGAATGATGTATATACAAATTTGGAAAGCTTAATTCTATGATGACAAGGTCTAAGTTCTATGGCAATACGTTGACCGCATTTAGAATGCAACCAGTATAAGTAAAATGGCAGACCGAAGAAGAATTTCAGTAATCTTTAATGAAGGTTCGCCAACTGCATGCCGCAGTAGAAACACCAGTTCCTACCAGGCCACCAAAGTTAAGCGCTCTCGGGTTTGGTGGCCATTCGGATAGATGACCGTTTACGTTTGCCGAGCGCTGTTGGCAAATGTGATGCACTCAGCTCTTGTGTGGCTAATTGTGGAGATACTTGATTGATCAATAGCGGTTCCGACCATCAAAACTGACTACGGCCGGGAAAGCGATGTGCTGACCAAATGTCCTTCCATATCCGCATCCAAAGACGCCTCGTGGGTGAGGATGACACGGTGGTCGATCGGTACCGCTAGTCCTTCTGGAAATCCGTTCGGATGGTGTTTAGAATTTTAATTAACGTTCTGTATATATATTTTGTTCTTTATATATATTTTTCTAAAGTACAGCAATAGCCTAATGTGTACGTTTTTAAGAGTACTTACAGTAATATTTAATGTACGTTTAGGTTCTAGTACGTCATACTGTGAAATGCTACTTCTACTTCTTGAGGCAAAATCAGCATATTAGGCAGTCCTTGAACCTGGCTATAAATATGTGGAACGTGATGAGGATTTCGGTCTCCCTGAAAAGGCGAAGAAGCACTTCAAAAATTTATTTATTACCCAAGACAGGGCCGAAGCAGTGAAGCATTCCAGCAGAAGCTTCTTTTTAGTGGAAATGAAAACAAAACTTCGATTCACTTAAAGCTATGGATGTCATATCGAACGATAAAATTGCTCAACACACAGAAGGAAACAAAATATAAGAGGAATACCGGGTGGACCAGAATAAGCAGAGAAAATCCTATAACGATCAGTTCAAGTTTTCAGTAAGCCATGGTGTTGAGTTTATAGAAGCAGGCTGTAGGAGACCGAATACTGGCCCCCATCAGTACCTCTTCTGCAGTTTTTGCATCAGGAGACGTTTGAAATTAAATATGAGAAATGGAAAAATCTTCAAGAGCTGATGAAATGCATTCCTTCACTTTTAAATGAGTTCTACAACTATACCTCATTCCAGACAGCAGTTACCATGGATATATGAAGAGCGAGTGGTGAAAGAAGAAGATGTGGTCAAAGAAGGTGACTATGAAGACTGAGAAATGAACAACACAAACACAACGGTGGCACATCAAAAGGGTTTTCCCAGAAAGGTCATTTTTCATGAAATGCGAGAAAAGCACAGGATTTAGATTCTGAGGGGATGGCAGAAAGTGAGTATGAATGACCTCTGTTATGTGTTGGAACCACACCAATACATATTCGTTTTGGGATTTTAATTTTTCTTGCTATTTACATTCTGTTTAGGAGCTTGTTATATCAATTCCGCTTTCGTTACTTGCACATTCATTTTTTAGAATTAATTTGTATTGTACTATGTATACCATGTTTGTCTGACCAAACGTTCTTCAAAATATTACGTAAATAAAATGATTTGGACTTGCACGAGTTTTACTCTAGTTTTAAGACGCCATGAGAGTATGTATTTTTAATATATTGTATAAAAAACTAATGCAGGGACAATACATTCTCTAACAGAACCTACAGCTACACACAGACTAACTGACATTAGGAAAAAATGTCTGACCCCCATAATTTATAAATAGTGAATTAACTTTGGCAGTCATTTACTCAGTTAGCTGGAAGAAGCTCTTGTACAGTTGTACTCTCAGCGACTCAACTATATTTTCACACGACCAAAGAATTTACAAAATAAAAGAGGGAAGAAAGTTCTGAAAGATTTTCGTCTTGCTGACTTAAATTGAAACTGCGATAAATTACCAACGAAAGTCAGTCGTGATATGCCCTGAATTAAGAATTTTTATGAAACGGTTTAAGCTGGTCGTAGCAAAAGGAAACTGAATTTAATTTACGCACGAAATATTTCACCTAGCAAAAATATGAGTAAAGCCTGTCGACACAGCGGGTTATGATAACTCGAAAACACAGTGCATCAAATAAAAACAGTTTCTACAGAAAAATCATTGCATCTGTATCAGCTGCGTCAACAGAGACACACACCACTTCTGCTGAAGAAAAAGCAAGGAATTGTGAAATATAGGGTGTTCTAAAATTCCCGTTACAAATTTCCTGGATTTGTAGAGGTGAATGGGAGCATAATATTTTGTAAAGGCACCCATTGTAAGCGTACTGTCATATCGCTGGCTTGGTTGCGGAGTATCTTGGTGGGCAGCGCGTTTGCAGAGTCGAGCATGGGACACGGAACTGTCATGTTGTGTTGTGGGTACCTCTGCATGTAAGAAGCATTGTTATTATGGAAGTTCACGTGTTGCTGCAAGTGCTATTACAGTAAAGTGATGGAATATGAATGTGATTCAGAGGAAAGTGCGTAATGATGTAATTAAAAATGATCAGTGCCGCCAGTAACGTATTTGTGTATCCTCTCGTTACGTGTCGTACCGTACTGTATCAGTCATCCGCGCCGTGTTCCGTCTCCCAGATGAACAAATGTGAATCAGCAATACTATTTACCACAAAAGAGTGCATTCAAGTGCCAGTGGCTTGTAGCGAGCGTGAGAACGTGCGTTCGGTCATCGCGTTCCGCATCATTCGCAACTTTCGTGCGATCATTCGGCTTCCACATCATCGACAATCACCCGCATCGCCGGTTACGCGTACGCTCGTCTGAGTGGTATTGTGGACTGATAATCATCTATTAATTGGGATAAACACTTATGAATTGGAATGTAACCAGTGCAACCTGCGATTTTCTTATCGTCTCAGAATATAGATGTACATACCAGACGTATGGCAGTATTGTGCTTAACGTTGAGTGGCTCCCCTAAACCAGTTGGCATCTTTAGATACATAATTTAAGGCATACCAGCAGCAGTGTGGAGCAAAATAGTACGGCCGCCGCGGGATTGTCAGGTACGTGGTGTGGACTGGACGCACGGTCCAGAAGTGAAATAAATAAATAAATAAAACCAGTTTAAGGGTCCCCACCCGTTTGTACCCCCGGGCGTGTTACATGGCGACGTGTATTCAGGACCTGCACTTTCGGATAAGAAGTGCCGTATAATTATTTAGGATGGCTTGGTTCAAATGGCTCTGAGTACCATGCGACTTAACTTCT
Source organism: Schistocerca piceifrons (assembly GCF_021461385.2). Classification (NCBI taxonomy): domain Eukaryota; kingdom Metazoa; phylum Arthropoda; class Insecta; order Orthoptera; family Acrididae; genus Schistocerca; species Schistocerca piceifrons. Next base: position 547,111,111 of record NC_060144.1, read on the forward strand.
GAGGTCATCAGTCGCCTAGAACTTAGAACTAAATAAACCTAACTGACCTAAGGACATCACACACATCCATGCCCGAAGCAGGATTCGAACCTGCGACCGTAGCTGTCGCTCGGCTCCAGACTGCAGCGCCTAGAACCGCACGGCCACTCCTGCCGGCATTTTTTTTTATTATTAGGAGAGTGAACTATTTGTGTATAAACAGTGACTGTTGATTTGGACGCGAGCTGTGGGATGCGTACGTCAAAGAACTTGTGACACAGTGTATATACTTGTCCGATCCGTGACAGTGCAAAGAACTAGTGCTACGAAGTAAACATACTCCACAGTCGTACGCTTTTGACGACGCTAGCGGCACCTATGTGCGAAAGTGAGCACTAATGTGGCAGCCATTACGGTAGACAGCGCTAGTGTCACCTATGGGCAAAAGTGAAAACTTTTAGCCAGCCACCACCGTGTACAACGTGAGCGGCGCCTAGGAGCGACGCAGGAAATATTACCAAGCTTTGCAGAGAGGGTGCAGTGCTGACAGCCGGACGGCGTCAACTGAGTCGGCGCTACGCAACAGCCGCGACTACGGAGCCAGCAGACAACGCAAAGTAAGTCGCGCATCACGTTACCTCACGCAACTGAAGCAACGAGAGTATTTAACTGGCAGTGCAGATTGTGTTCTATAAGGAACGAGAAAGAGTTTAGAGGTCTCCCGCCATTTGTATCCCCAGGCGTCTTACACCATGACCGAAATCGTACCGTTTCCGTTCTCCGAGGATTTCGATTCACATGTATAACACGTTCAAGTCTGACGAGGGAATGCAATATGGTAGACAGGAAGACGTGTACTACGTTAGACGGTCACCTGATGTCGCTTAACCTCTGTTTTGCTGTGAATCAGAGGAAGACCTAATGGCACGAGTAGAAATTGATGAGACGCCGTGTCCTTGAGTGGTGATGTATGTTTCGTTACGTTTCCTTTCGAACTGTTAGGTAACAGTTGTACTGCGTGACGCCTAATTCTATTTCCCAAGAAAAAGTAGATGAGTTAAACATGTGAACTGGAACCGTCGTGTTCTAGTCGCTCAGTCCAGAGCCGCGCGATTGCTACGGTCGCAGGTTCGAATCCTGCCTCGGGCATGGATGTGTGTGATGTCCTTAGGTTAGTTAGGTTTAAGTAGTTCTAAGTTCTAGGGAACTGATGACCACAGATGTTAAGTCCCATAGTGCTCAGAGCCATTTTTTTTTCTTGGAACCGTCGTAGAGCGGAAACGGTACTTATCCGGACACGGGGTTCCTATTCAAAATATTATGTACACACTCGCCTTTACAAGTTGTAAAAATTTGTAACGGGAATTCCCGAACTCGGCCGGCCGGTGTGGCCGAGCGGTTCTAGGCGCGTCGGTCTGGAACCGCGCGACCGCTACGTTCGTATGTTCTAATCCTGCCTCGGGAATGGATGTGTATGATGTCCTTAGGTTAGTTAGGTTTAAGGTGTTCTAAGTTCTAGGGGACTGATGACCTCAGATGTTAAGTCCCATAGTGCTCAGAGCCGGGAATGGATGTGTATGATGTCCTTAGGATAGTTAGGTTTAAGGTGTTCTAAGTTCTAGGGGACTGATGACCTCAGATGTTAAGTCCCATAGTGCTCAGAGCCATTTGAACCATTTTTTACCGAACTCGCTGCATAATACTTGTATCATTTACGACTCTTATTGACATTAACTGCAATAAAAACTCGCTAAAAATTCTAAAAAAATGGTTCAAATGGCTCTGAGCACTATGGGACGTAACAACTGAGGTCATCAGACCCCTATAACTTAAAACTACTTAAACCTAATTAACCAAAGGACATCATACACATCCATGCCCGAGGCAGAATTCGAACCTGCGACCGTAGCGTTCGTTTGGTTCCGGACTGAAGTGCCTGTAACCGCTCGGCCACACCGGCCGGCCTATAAATTCTACCAGTTACTAAAGGCATATAGAAGGTTTCACATTAAGTTCTCGTATTCCAAAGCTGATGGCAAGTTGGCATAATTTGTGAAAATCAAGAAATCAGTAGCAACGAAAATTAATGTGAAAAAAATATTTGCATGTAAACTCGTATAACTGTCTTTCAGAAAGCGACTCAGTCACAACAGCTGTGTTACAAGTGCTCAGAAAACACAGGGCATAAAATGTTACAATAAAAATCAAAATATAATCGTTAAAAGTCACAAGCACGCATTCACTGCGAATGATCAGCAAAATTGTACTGCTATGTGTTCAGCTTGCACAAATCCGAATTACATCTCGCCTCAGCCCATATCAAAGCAGCGACTAGCGCCATTGAACTCCAGAAAACGACTGCCCTCCAACACGGCACCCCACACTAACGCCTCTTTCAGACTCATGGACCAGCATTGTCATTGAGGGGAGCTGTAAGCTGACTGGTTGCCACGGCCGCAAGCGAAGGAACACTTCCTGAATCCCTCGCCCGAAGATAACTAAATTGTTCGGAGTCGATACGAGGTATAGAACTGAATTTTGGCAGTAAGCCTGCAGTAACTAGTACCGGTACACGAATTAGTTTAGTTGTAAAAATAGCAAATTAAGTATCGAAATAATTCTAACAGCCAGCTTTCAACTGTAACTCTACTCGAGCATTGAAAGGAATTTTCTGTTGTGTTATGAAGTGCAGTTTGAAAATAACTGCCACATTTCATTACCAAAAAAGGCTAGTGTTCGGTTCGAAAGTTTATGATCTCAAACGTGGGACAAAGTGAGTTTTAGGACGCGAAAGGCTGCTTACTTTAAATTTACGAAATCGTCTCCGAATTTCCGGCAATGGGGTCGCAAATTCTGCGCACGCAGCACGTTGGTGACGCGCTTCGAATACTGGGGGAGATGAAATTTTGTAGCTCAATAATTTCGGTCATTTCCCTTTATTTACGAACAGGCGCAAATTACCGAAATTTAATGCGTGTTGCATTAACGTTGTGCATACGAGTCACGGGCGCTTTTCCGCGCAACCGTGCACACGCCGCATCGCGCGTGAAATACGCGTCAGCCCCAATAATAGATGAACTCTATTGGAAGCGACTATTTGTTGTTTATAAAGTACTTTGGGCAAGTGCGCCCCATAAAATCAGAAAAATACCGTCGCGAAATATGTTTTCCGCGATCCTTGTGTGTGTGTGTGTGTGTGTGTGTGTGTGTGTGTCGTTTATGAGACCGTTACGAGTGTCGCCCCTCCGAATACTCGGGGTGGCACGCCGTGTGGCGCATAAAATATACTTCGGAACTTAAGGCACCGCTCGAACATTTATGGCAGTCGCTGCGACATTTTGTAAAAGTTTACGGCGCGCCATGCAAAGGCAGTAAAACGCAGCGCGCCGCGGCGCGGGGTCCCTCCGGATTCGACGGACCACGGTCCACCTCGGAGCTAAATGTCGGTCTGGCAGTGAAGTGCGCACAAATGTCTGGACGACAGAGATATACGCAGGCCAGCCTGAAAAGCATTGGGATTGAGCTGCACGCAGCGTTCAACCGAAGTTGTCTGACACCGTTCATCGACTTGAACGTGGCAATAATCTTCCAGTAACAGCAAAAAAAATCACAAATATAGCGAGTGGGAAACAAATCCTTCAATACGCTCATGATCTAACAAAAATATAAATGTATCTCCGAACGAATTAAAAATCCTACGAGGACAGGTTAGAAGATACTGTAATTTACTCACTGCTACTGTCGTAAAAAGGACCAAAAGTTTAAAGTAAAATCGTCTGATGACTGAAGTCGTGTAATAATTTTCTTCAGGCTACAAGCCGGCCGGGGTGGCCGTGCGGTTCTAGGCGCTTCAGTCTGGAACCGCGTGACCGCTACGGTCGCAGGTTCGAATCCTGCCTCGGGCATGGATGTGTGTGATGTCCTTAGGTTAGTTAGGTTAATTAGTTCTAAGTTCTAGGCGACTGATGACCTCAGAAGTTAAGTCGCATATTGCTCAGAGCCATTTTTCAGTCTACAAAACACGGCGTTTGTGCATTTCTGTTGGTGCCTTCCTCAGGGTCGGCGTCCGAAATATGGTGCCTCTTTCCCTCTCAGACGCCGGCCGATGTGGCCATGCGGTTCTAGGCGCTTCAGTCTGGAACCGCGGGACCGCTACGGTCGCAGGTTCGAATCCTGCCTCGGGCATGGTTGTGTGGAATGTCCTTAGGTTAGTTAGGTTCAAGTAGTTCTAAGTTCTAGGGGACTGATGACCACAGATGTTAAGTACCATAGTGCTCACAGCCATTTGAACCATCTCTCTCAGAAGATATTGCCGTCGTAGACAAGTATCACGAAAGTCCATTGTATTTCAAGGCATCGAAACATTTTGGGCAGCCACAGGCAGTGTATCGAACGTGAACAGAAGTTTTACCTAAATTTCTGTCAGTGGTAGTTGAACTGTAGAATTTTCAGATGTAGTAGTAAGCAACTGGAGTATGTCCTATTTAGAATCCTAGTTTACCTTAGAAACACTGCTGGACTTACACCAACAAGATGGAACATAGTGCTAATAGTAGATGCAGATGTCCTAACAATGCATATAGCCACTGATATTGACACTAACAGTAGGTCCTCGCCGGCGCGTGAGAAGGCCTGGAGTATTTTTCACAATAATCACGTAACTAGTGTGATGGTAGCGGAAAATCTGTAAGCAACCTTCTTCTATGAAGGAGACATTTTTAACAAGTTTGTTTTTAGTTGTGAGTTTACTAATATGTTTCGTAAACCCTCCAAAATAAGTTTTATTTCTATCTTTCATATTGCCACAATTGTAAACTGAACTAAAAGCAACCGAATCAGCTTGTACATCGTACATTTTTCAAAGGCATTTTATAAATTGAAACCCATCGTAGATAAGAAATACAGCAATAAATACATAAAAAGTCACAAGTCTCATCCACACTGCATGACAAAAAGAGTTAAACACCCCAGAAGAGGAGAAGGCAAAGAAATAACCCCACACGGGCAGATACGGTAAGTGATGCTATTTCGGTGATTCCAAATTTCAGTCAAATTTAGAAATAAAATCGTAATATGACCCAACTTATCAGTATGACGCTGACCTCCTCTGGGCGGAATGCATTCACTGATTCCATTGGGAAGGGTGTCACAAAACGACCGTATCCTTTCCTGAAACAAGCTGGCCCACGGCTGTTCTGAGTAGTCCTAGATATCCATGGTGTCAACACTGGCACGGTATCGACGTCCGAGCTAGGTCACACACGTTTTATCGGCGACAGTTCTGGCGATCATGCTGGCCGCAGGATCACCTCAACATCACGCAGACAGCTGAGAGAGACACGTGCCAGATCTGTGCGAGCACAGTCCTGTTGAAAAATGGCACCGAGATAGTGCCACATGAGAGGTAACTGGTGGCAATGTACGAGTTGTCGGTGAGTTCCCTCAGTCACTAAGCGGTCACACTCGATGGCTCTACACACCATGCTGCCAAGAGCAACACAGCCGTGTCTTTCAAAATCGCTCGAATTTTGTGGCCTCTCCACAGGTCGTCGCTCTGCTCGCCGACGACAATCATCCAGGGTAGTGCAGAACCGCGATTCTTTGCTGAACACAACCCGACGCCATTCATCAGCAGTCCATGGTCGCTGTCTGTGAACTACACCCACACAGCCATTTGTGTTGTTATTTTGACGGCAGTTTACCCATGGGGCGGTAGTGCTGCTGTCTAGCTGCTGCTGGTCACTGGCCAATGGTGCGCAATGTCACAGAACACTACAGAGAGATTCACTGCTTCTCCGAGGATGGCAGTAGCAGATGTGATGCGATTATGATGTGCTTAGCGCACAGGATGGCGATCCTGCCCTGTGGTGGTAAGACGTAGTGCCCCGGAACCTAGACGATGAGCATGCCTGCCCTCACATTCATGTGTAGTCCTGCAGCCGCCACAGTCGTATCTGTATGCTTCACAAATCAGCACATTGCATGATTCGTCCCGCCGGCAAAATGAGGGCTAGCAGACTGTGTCAGAAATTAGCTTTCATTACCCATCAAAGGCATAATAGAAAAATATTCTGCGTGGAAATATGTAATGTAACTTGTAATCATAATTCTGTAGACAAATAAGAAATATTTAATTAAATATTCTCTCTCTACTTAAGTAAACTGAAACCTCCTGCTCGCTTCTTTCTAGTCCGCGGTAGTCTCAGGAACTGCTGTAGAGATTTCGATACGGTTTTTCTTAATAATAGACTGATATCCGAGGAACGTTTGTGTAGATCAAGAATTTCCTGGCTGAACTATAAAGAATTAGCTGATGGCCATCTACCGGCGAATGGAAAAAGTTCTTGAACGCAGAGCTATGCGTGGCATGACGCAACTCTATCATCACGTACAGTCAACAGCCGTACCGCACTGGGCTCACACTATGCACGCGTCTTACCGTATTAGATATTACTTGTTTGCACACTTTCAGATTATACGGATCACTGGTAAACCAATGTAACTGGTGATAGAGAGATTTAGGCCTTTTGAAGTATGATGAAAAAGGTACAAGGAAGATAGCTGCGAAGAACCAGTGGGTAGCAGTAGAAATACTTCAGTAGATAGACGAAAGAAGGAAGAACAAAAATGTTTAGGGAAATTCAGGAGTACGCAAATACAAGTCGCTTAGGAATGAGGTAAATAGGAAGTTCAGGGAATCTAGGGCGAAATGGCTGCATGAAAAATGTGAAGAAATCGAAAACGAAATGATTGTCGGAAGAAATGAATCAGCATATAGAAATTCAAAATAGCCTTCAGTGAAATTAAAAAAGAGTAAGCGCGGTAACACTGAGTGCAAAGGGATATCCATTGTTAAATATAGAGGAGAGAACGGATAGTGGAAACAGTACGTGGAAGATCACTGTGGAGAGAACGACTTGTCTGCTGACGTGATAAATGAACAAACAGGCCTTGGTAGGGAACAGATAGGTGAAATAGTATTAGAATCAGAATTTGAAAGAGTTTAGCGGAACTTAAAGTCTAATAAGGCAGAACGGGATTTTCAAAATCGTTGGCGGAAGTCGCAACAAAACGACTATTCACGGTGATGTGTGGAACGTGTGAGTCTGTCGATATGCCATCTCAATTTCAGAAAAACATCATCCAGACAGTCAATCTGACCTCTTTGTCAATATGTAAAACTACTGACGTTTCGACCACTGTTGCAAGTGACGTTTTTCAGGGTGTTTTTATTTATTGCTTAATGAGAAAACTTTGTTTCTTATATACCTGCAGACGTGGCTGTTACGGAATTCTGATAGTCTGTTAAGTATGAATGGAGGAATGTCAGAAATTCTTTACTGGTGTTTTTATTATTTCTTTTCATTGGTGGAAACCCGGCGTTTTGATTGGCGTTTTCATTACTGGTTGTGAATGGTGGCAATGGGCGACTGGAAAACCAGGAGGCAGTTGTGACGTGGCGTTATTTTCCTGCTTTCTAGCGCTGGTTGTCGTGCGCCAGTACTCTATGTACTTGCGGCCACTGCTGCCTCCCACGCGTCTCTGTGTATTGCTTCACGTGAGCCCATAACGCTGTTATTGCTGGCAGCCAAGACGTCGGAAGTCGGTACCCGTCTTCTCTGTTCATGTTGGCGGATGTCTTGGCTATTTCTATTGCCTCTCTAATCTTCCTCCTGAAAAAAAGAGGCTGATTCACCAGTACGAGAGCTTCACCAAAATCAATCTGTTTTCCGTACTCATCCTGCTGTTCTGTCACCACTGACTTGTGTGTTGTCTTAGCTGGATATAAGTTCCGTGTTCAGATATCCGTGTGCTGATGGGTCGCGCCGTGGATACATTCGCACCTGATTTCGTAAACTCCAGCAGCATCTAGTTTGTCAACTGCACCTTTCGTTGTGCGAAGAACATCTTTTTTGAGGTTGCTGCTTCGGAAAATCAGCTTGATGCCTGGTCGTCGGAGAATTTTGCCCACCCGTTCAGTGACACCTTGAACATATGGTAACAGAGCGACGTTTTGTGCTTCCTTCTGCTCTCCTGTATTGCCTTCATTCTTTGTCGCCATAATTTTATCTATTACTTCCAACCCATAATCACTGGCACCAAAAATGTACTTGAGCTTTTGTAGTGCACCCCTTAGATTGTTCCTTATCGCGGATCCTGTGAGCCCTCTTAGTTAAAGTGTGCAGGGTGGATTTCTTCTGCCTAAGGCAATGGTGAGAGGAGACGTGTAGCTACCAGTCAGTACTGGTAGGATCCCTATATATTCTATGACCTAGTATATAATTATACTTTCTGCAAACTTCCACGTCGCGGAAAGGCAGCACCCCCATTCTTTTCCGTCTCCATATTGAATTGGATTCTGCTGTGCTACTGGTGTGTTGGTGGAAATTTCGTAGCTCTTTCTCTCCATGTGGCCAAGAAGGTATATAGGAAACAAAGTTTTCTCATTCAGCAATAAACAAAAACGCCCTGAAGAAGGTCGTTTGCAACAGTGACCGAAACGTAGATAGTTTTAGATATTGACAATGCGGTCACAAACCCAGAAAAATTTTATTGACTGTGGCAATGGCAGCGGAAGCCTACATTATAGTCATCCAGACAGTTTAGAAGACTTTTTTTATTTCGTGTCAAAAGCAAACTAAAACACTATTGCTATTATTGCTTGCGTTACTGCATTACATTACTACATACATTACGGTTTATAAATTAAACTAGTCAAAGAATAAGACAGACATATGTACACACAGACATTGGTTAATTTAACTGTATACAATGGAGGCCCAAAAATTAGCAACTTCCAGTGCACTTTGTGTAGCATTTAAAGGATATTCCGTAGTGCACACAATTGAAAGTAATGTGCATTGTAGCAGATCTGATGATGTCTGCACGGCAGCTCCACAGTCACACTTGAGAGAGTGAGCTGGAAGCCCCACCTCTGCTCTTCGATCTTGTGACATAGGAACGCAGGCGATAAAGTGATGTCCATGTGGACCATTTCTCTGTGTGGTCTGGGGGAAGAGCTTCTTGTGGAATCAGACACTCCTCCAGATGCTGGCATCTGGCCTGTCTCCTCTTCTCCCGTTGAAGGTGCGGAGTACTTCTGGGCTGCGAAGGAAGCTTTTTCCAGACAGAAGTCTTTACTGTGCCGGTTGATGACCATGTAGTGGATGGGCTTTAGATGTTAATGTCTTTTTCATTTCACTTTGTGCTGTTGTATCCCCTCGGATGTCCGGAGGGGCTGTGCGTGATAAGCAGTGCAGTTTTTCCACGGGTGTGCCACTCAGACGACCCGTGATGATACGAAGTGTCTCGTTCAGAGCAACATCAACTTTCTTGGTGTGTGTGGATCTGCACCATACTGAGCAAGCGTGCTCAGCTGCAGAGTAGCGTAGAGCTAATGCGGATGTCCGAAGTGTATTTGGCTGTGCTCCCCATGTTGTTCCTGTCAGCTTCCTAACAAAGTTGTTCCTGGCAGCCACTTGCTCCTTGTATGTGAGGGCACGGTATTTTGGTGTCTTGCAGTCTTCTAGAGATGTTCCTTTCCAATCTATCTGTGAGGTTCTGCTAGTCTGTTTGTTTCTAAGGTGGGAAGCGCATGGGTTCGAAGCCGTCCTTTACATTCTGTGCCAGCTTCAACACCTCTGCTGTTCGTCTCTTCCTTTGTCTGAATCCTGCTTGTTGATGGATCAGAGTAATGCGTCTATCATATCTGTTACTCTTTGGAGAATCAACCTTTCCAACACCTTGTACAGATTACTTAGAAGGGAAATAAACCTATAGCTATTGGGATCATCAGGGTCTTTTCCTGGCTTATGTATAGCTATAATTTTTGCTTTCCTCCAGGATTAAGGTAACTTGCAGCTCTCGATACATTTATTCATTAGTTCGAGTTGCCAGCACTTTGCGCCTGGACCAAAGTTCTTGATCTGTTCAGTTATTATATCATCTACCTCTGCTACTTTTCCAAATTTGTGCTTGGTTGGAGCCGAGTGGAGATCGTTCAGATTGAAAGGTCGAGACAGAAAGTTGCCCCCCTTGCTCGGGTTCCCTTTCCAGGGTTCGTCTCCCAATTTTACTGGTATGGTCAGGTTTACCATTTTTCAAGAGCCGGTGTGTAATCTGGTCTGCCTTTACATTTGTATTTGATTGGGAGAAATCGTTGTTGAGATGTCGTAACAATCTCCAGGCCTTTTGGCTGTCTCTACTTATCTCACATTCTGTTATCAGTTTAATCCACTGTTCTCTATTACCCTCAAAGATCGAGTAGAGAGTATTCTGTCCAGCCAGATAAGTTTTCTCGCTATAAGGGTTTTCTTAATATAGCCGGTAATATTCGTCCAGCAGAGCAACTGTTCGATGTGTTACGGCATGCAGATACATTGGTTTACACCGGCTTATGCCCGGGAGCAACAAAATGTGTTCAAATGTGTGTGAAATCTTATGGGACTGCTAAGGTCATCAGTCCCCAAGCTTACACACTACTTAACCTAAATAATCCTAAGGACAAACACACACACCCATGCCCGAGCGAGGACTCGAGCCTCCGCCGGGACGAGCCGCATACTCCATGACTGCAGCGCCTTAGACCGCTCGGCTAATCCCACGCGGCCCGGGAGCAACATTTTTACAGTTTGAATAAAGCTGGTATGGGTGGCACAGACCTAATCTCCTTGTCCAGCATGATAGGAAATTTCATCCACTCAGCTTTCCCGAAGTTGTATCTCCGTTTGAAACTCACCGCCTTATTGCTGGGAGAACTTGACACAGCAGTGGCCTGCGTTGCGTCTTTGGTATGGGCGAGCATACTGATTTAGAGCATAGCTGTGCGATGTTTTCACCCACCAAGAGAAGGTCAGGCTTAAATCAACGGTGCCACCTGCCGCTGTTGCAGGATTCAGCCCAAGACAGGACTGCTTCCCCATTTTCATTACCTTCAGAATATCCCCACACGTGACTATGGCTGTTAAAGCCACCGATCACTATAGACATCTTACTGTTGTGGAGATTCCTATGTGGTGTAAAGGGAAATGCAGCAGAAGGGGGCTTATACAAAAACGTAACCATACAGTTACTCAGCTCCACTGAAATAATTTCGATATTATTTTGTACAGTGCAGCGGGCACTGATTATCTGAAGTCGTGGTCTTACAAGTGTGGCGCTTCCGTACTGAGAGTGCTGTATTTCTGCAGTTAATTTCAAGTACGATATTTTTGGTCGCCTCTGTCGCTCTTCTCTGTGGGTCTCTTGTATGCATAAGACGTCGCATTTTTTGTCACGGCATAGGCTGGATAACAGATGTTCTTTGGCTGAAGATATGCCTTCAATATTTAGAGAAATCACAGTTGACGTTGGCTCTGATGAGGACCGTTTGTTTGCTCGATTCTTTGCTTCTGGTGTTTCGAAGATTACAAGAGCCGACAAGTTCGAGAATTATCGCACAACCATCTGAACAGCTTATGCACCCAAGTTGCTGAGAAGACTGATACACCGAAGAATGTAAATGACAATTGATGATCTGTCAGGTAACCACCAGTTTATCTTCAGGAAAGATAATGCCACCAACGAGGAGTTTCGCCGTTGCGCCTGATAATGGAAGCAAGACAGAGAAAAACTCAAGTGACGTTCATAGGATTTGTTGACCTGGAAAAATCACTCGACTAAGTAAAATTATGCAAGACATTCGAAGTTCTGAGAAGAATGGGATTAAGTTACCGGGAAAGCTGGGTAATATGCAATATGACAAGAACCAAGATGAAACAATAAGAGTGGAAGATCAAGAACGACGTGCCACAATTAAAGAGCGTGTAAATTGGGGAAGTACTCTTTCACCCTTACTGTTCGATCTATAAATCGAACAAGCTATGATGGAAGTAAATGGAAGGTCCAAGAATGGGTGAAAGTATTTCAGTTATAAGATTCACTGATGGCATTGCCGCCGGCCGAAGTGGCCGTGCGGTTAAAGGCGCTGCAGTCTGGAACCGCAAGACCGCTACTGTCGCAGGTTCGAATCCTGCCTCGGGCATGGATGTTTGTGATGTCCTTAGGTTAGTTAGGTTTAACTAGTTCTAAGTTATAGGGGACTAATGACCTCAGCAGTTGAGTCCCATAGTGCTCAGAGCCATTTGAACCATTTTGATGGCATTACCGTTCTTACTGAAAGTGAAGAAGAATTACTGGGTCTGTTGAACGGAATGAACAGTATAATGAGAAAGAATTAGGACAGAGAGTAAATAGAAGAAAGACGAAAGTAATGAAAAGTAACACAAATGAGAACAACAAGAAACTAAACATCAGAATTGTTGATCACGTAACGAATGGAGTTAAGGAATTCCGTTACGTAGTTAGCAAAATAACCCATAACGGACGGAACAACGAGGACATGAAAAAAGTACTAGCATTGGCAGAGACGTCTAGAGATATCAATCACTAACCTTAATTTGAGGAAGAAACTTCTGAGAATGCAAATTTGGAGCACAGCATTATTGATAGTGAAACACGGACTGTGGGAAAACAAGAACTTAAGAGAATCGAAGCATTTCAGATGTGGTGCTACAGACGAACGTTGAAAATTAGGTGGACTTATAAGATGAGGAATGAAGAGGTTCTCCTCAAAATCGGTGAGGCAAGGCGTAAGTGGAAAACATTGACAAGAAGAAACGACATAGTGATAGGACATGTGCTAAGACATCAGCGATTAACTTCCATGGTTCTATATTTGGAGTTAGCAACAATGGTGGTCGAGTTAAAATCTGTTCTGCACATCTACATCTCGCGTTCTCAGAAAGCCCATGAGCGTTCAGTAATCTTCTTAGCTCTCCGCTTTGAATGGCGTGGCCATTTTGAGCATTAAACATGATCATAGCGATGTAGTTAGTGATTTTTTTCTATTTGTTGCGGTTTGTCACGGTTGATGGTGATAAGTGATAAATTCCCACAAGCAAGCGAAAGACATAATTTGCAGTATACAAGCTTTGCCCAAGTGCAGAGCAAGTGCATGCGCTTACGTAACCGTCTCCTGTAACCGGTAACAATATAATCCCCGTCGTTGTCGCGAGCTGTGGCTCTGGTCATCAGGCCCCTAGAACTACTTAAACCTAACTAACCTAAGGACGTCACACAACACCCAGCCATCACGAGGCCGAGAAAATCCCTGACCCCGCCGGGTATCGAACCCGGGAACCCCGGCGCGGGAAGCGAGAACGCTACCGCACGACCACGAGCTGCTGGCTCTCGAGCTGTGCAACAAACGAGGAGGTGCAGTGGTTAGCACACTGGACTGGTCATCCAGATTTAGGTTTCCCGATGTTTCCCTAAATAGCTCGAAGCAAATGCTGGGGTGGTTACTTTGAAAGTGCACGCCGATTCCCTTCCTGACCCTCGACACAATCCGGGCTTGAGCTTCGTCTCTTATAACTACGACGTGGGCGAGACGTTAAACCCAGTCTTCCTTTAGAACTGCGCGAACCACCATCGTTCATGAGTCGGACTGTAGACGTCGCTGTAGGGTGTAAAAACAGAGACTGGAACACATGCAGCAAATATTTGAAGATGTAGGTTGCAAGCGTAACAAAATACGAAATTACACAAAAAAAATGTAAATGTTAAAATTAAAGGATTCTCGAAAGTTGTGGAAATCTCGGGACTGATATCCTACAGAATCGAAATCTATAATAGGCACAAATCGTCGAAATTATCGATTCCCAGGACGGTTGGTTGATTTGGGGGGGGGGGGGGGGAGGAGAGGGGTCACCGATCCCATCGTATTAGGGAAGGAGTTCGGCCATGCCCATTCAAAGGAACCATCCCGGCATTTGCCTGAAGCGAGTTAGGGAAGTCACTGAGAACCGAAATCAGGATGGCCGATGCCAGTTTGAGCCGTCGTCATCCCGAATGCGAGTCCAGTGTGCTAACCACTGCGCCACCTCCATCGGTCCCAGGTTGGAAGACCTATGTATGTACGCAACTAAGTTTGCACGCATTCCCCGAGCGCGAGTCCTGCTCTCAGTTTGGCCAGTTTGTATGATTGAATGCGCTACCGCATCGAACAGCACAGGTGGGGAAGCTCTTGAAAGAAGGCGTTATTCAACGAATGGACTGACCCGCCTCTTCCCTCGAATTTAATCCCGTCGATCAGGAGTGCTAAGCGCTGGAGAGTCGCACTGCAGCACGTCCCCACGCAACAACCACAGTTGTCAGCTGTGCTGGTGCAGGAATGTAGCGTCCTACCACAACACATTAACAACATTGCGGCCAGCATGGGAGTATGTTTAAAAGCATGCATTACCGCCGTGGAGATCAAACAACTTATTAGGAATCTCGTCCGACCTCAATGTCCAGGGGACTATCATGAATCGTGGCGACTTCAGTGTAAATATTGTTTTTGAAAAAAATCTACACTACTGGCTAATAAAATTGCTACACCACAAAGATGACGTGCTACAGACGCGAGATTTAACAGACAGGAAGAAAATGTTGTGATATGCAAGTGATTAGCTTTTCAGAGCATTCACACAAAGTTGGCGCCGGTGCCGACACCTACAACGTGCTGATTCAAATGGTTCAAATGGCTCTCAGCACTATGGGACTTAACATCTTTGGTCATCAGTCCCCTAGAACTTAGAACTACTTAAACCTAACTAAACTAAGAACATCACACACATCCATGCCCGAGGCAGGATTCGAACCTGCGACCGTAGCAGTCACGCAGTACCAGACTGAAGCGCCTAGAACCGCACGGCCACACCGGCCGGCCAACGTGCTGACATGAGGAACGTTTCCAACCGATTTCTCATACACAAACAGCAGCTGACCACCGTTGCCTGGTGAAACGTTGTTATGTAAGGGGTAGAAATGCGTACCATCACGTTTCCGACTTTGATAACGGTCAGATTGTAGCCTATCGCGATTGCGGTTTATCGTATCGCGACATTGCTGCTCGCGTTGGTCGAGATCCAATGACTGTTAGCAGAACATGGAATCGGTGGTTTCAGGAGGATAATACGGAACGCCGTGCTGGATCCCAACGGCCTCGTATCACTACCAGTCGAGATGACACGCATCTTATCCGCATGGCTGTAACGGATGGTGCAGCCACGGCTCGATCCCTGAGTCAACAGATGGGGACGTTTGCAAGACAACAACCATCTGCACGAACAGTTCGACGACTTTGCAACAGCATGGACTATCAGCTCGGAGGCCATGGCTGTTGTTACCGTTGACGCTGTATCGCAGACAGGAGCGCCTGTACTCAACGACGAACCTAGTTGCACGCCGGCCGGTGTGGCCGTGCGGTTAAAGGCGCTTCAGTCTGGAACCGCGTGACCGCTACGGTCGCAGGTTCGAATCCTGCCTCGGGCATGGATGTGTGTGATGTCCTTAGGTTAGTTAGGTTTAATTATTTCTAAGTTCTAGGCGACTGATGACCTCAGCAGTTAAGTCGCATAGTGCTCAGAGCCATTTGAACCATTTGAGCCTGGTTGCACAAATTTCAAAACGTCATTTTTTCGGCTGCACCCGGGTTCTGTTTACAGCATCATGATGGCCGCATCCGTGTTTGGCGACATCGCGGTGAACCCACATTGGAAGCGTGTATTCGTTATCGCCATACTGGCGTATCACCCGGCGTGATGGTATGGGGTGCCATAGGTTACAGGTCTCGGTCACCTCTTGCTCGCATTGACGGCACTTTGAACAGTGAACGTTACATTTCAGATGTGTTACGACCCGTGGATCTACCCTTCATTCAATCCCTGCGAAACCCTACATTTTTGCAGGATAATGCACGGCCGCATGTTGCAGGTCCTGTACGGGCCCTTCTGGATACAGATGTTCGACTGCTGCCATGGCCAGAACATTCTCGATATCTGTCACCAACTGAAAACGTCTGGTCAATGGTGGCCGAGCTCGTCACAATACGCCAGTCACTACCCTCGATGAACTGTGGTATCGTGTTGAAGCTGCATGGGCACCTGTACCTGTACACGCCATCCAAGCTCTGTTTGACTCAATGCCCAGGCGTATCAAGGCCGTTATTACGGCCAGAGGTGGTTGTTCTGGGTACTTATTTATCAGGATCTATGCACCCAAATTGCGTGAAAATGTAATCACATGCCAGTTCTAGTATAATATATCTGTCCAATTAATACCCGTTTATCATCTGCATTTCTTCTTGGTGTAGCAATTTTAATGGCCAGTAGTGTAGTTTCTGTTCATCTCATTGATCATTTGTTTCAACCAGCTTCTGTACTGTACTGTACTGTACTGTACTACACCGTAGTCGTGGTTTCTACGTGTGGTTCCAGTGTTATCGAGCTACGTTGTTTGGCAGTGACATTTGTGAAAGTTTATTTCGCCCTTAAGTTTTGCACAGCAGTGTACGATATGTTCTTCAGTTCCGAATGTCAACTGCAGTTATCGGAGTGGAACTGCTTTCCTTTCTTGAGGGACGGACAGTAAGACGGCCCAAGGCAAGAAATTCTGAAGTAGGATCAGTTCCCAGTGTCGACGTCCGCAGCACGCGCACACACGCTGAAGCGAGGCCGCCTTGTTTCCCGCAGACGGGCGCGGCGCGGGGATGATAAAAACAGCGGGAGGGCGCCGCTGCAGAAGTAATATACTCCGGCAAGAGTAATACATGTAAATTTTAAAATATATTTGCAGCTTACTTTTAGTGCGCCCAAATTCGTGACTGGCGTGCTGCAGACTTCATTTAACTTCAAAGAAAACGGCGAGCGCCGGCAGCACGTTCAGACCGCTCCTTTCCCTCCACGCCACTGTGTTATTAACGTCCGCGTACGGAGTACTAAAAATACCATTTATATTCCGCTGCACTCTGTGATGAAAATTTCATTTATTTAAAAGAGTATTCGGCCTGCGCATTACGCTCTGCTTATATACTAATTTAGAGTTGCCGTTGCCAAGATTTTATTCGGGAATGCCGCTCATTTTATTTGCATTTTCCCAAATTTAATACAGATTGTGGTGCCGGCATCATAATATTATGGAAACTGTAGAGTTATTATTTCCGTTTGTCACACAACGATATATTCGACAGTACATACTACGAAATCCTTTCCGAGATGAATTCAGAAACCTGTGAAAACCTCAGCCGGTAATTCCAGTATCTCTTAAGAAAAAACTCCAGTCATTCAGTCAGAACACTGTCAAAAGTACAAACGTTACAAGAACTTGCACGGATTGTTTGAAGAAATAAAAGAGCATCGTCATTCTTCGATTCACTCTCAATCCATATCCTGTAGTCGTCATATTATGCATTCCATTCAACAGATTCTGTAATTCTTTTTCACTTTCTCTGTGGATAGCAATGTGATCAGCGAATCGTATCACTGACATCCTTTCACCCCTTATTTTAATCCCACTCTTCAAGCTTCATTTTATACCTGTCACTGATTCTTCGATGTGTAGATTCAACAGTAGGGGCGAACGATTACAATCCTGTCTTACACTCTTTTTAATTCGGGTATTTGTTTCTTGGCCTCCCACTCTTATTTTTCCCTCTTGATCCTTATACATATTGTATTTTACCCGTTTTTCCCTATATATAATCACTATTTTATTCATAATTTCGAACGTATTGCACCATTTTACCCTTCCTCCACGTCGACGGATCTTTAATGAACGTGTTTTGATTTTTCTTCATTTTGCTTCTATCATCAATCACACTGTCAGAGCTGCTTCTCTGGTGCCTTTACTTTTCCTAAAACCCATATGATCTTCACCTAACATCTACTCAACTTTCTTCACCATTTTTCTGTACATTATTCTTGTTAACAACTTGGATGTATGGGCTATTAAGCTGATTATGCCATAATACTCGCACTTGTCGTCTCTTTCAATCTTGGGAATTATGTAGATGGTGTTTTTGCGGACGTCTGATGGTGTGTCAACAGTTTCACACATTCTACACACAAACATGGATAGCTGTTTTGATTCTGCTTCCCCAGTGATTTCTGAAATCCTGATGGAATAATATCGATCCCTTCTACCAATTTGATCTTAAGCCGTCCAAAACTGTTTTTAACTCTGATTCTAATGCTGGATTCCCTACCCCTTCCTTATCGACTCCTCCTTCTTGTAAAACTCCATCAGAGTAGTCCTCCCCCTCACAGAGGCCTTGAATGTACTCTTTCCACCTATCCGCTCTGTCCCCTGCACTTAAACAGCGGAATTCCTATTGCACTCTTAATGTTAATATGCTTACTTTTAATTTCACCAAAGCTTGTTTTGACGTTCCTGTATTCATTCTGAGCCAGGTCCCCCGACAATCATTTCTTTTTTGATTTATTCACGCTTTCCATGCAGTCATTTCGCATTAGCTTTCCTGCTCTTCCTATTTATTTCATTTCTAAGTGACTTGTATTTCTGCATTTTTCAACGGAGACATAACACATCCAACAGGTTGAAAATACTTTTTAATTCATAGACCTAGGTGTCGACACCTCTAAGGGTGTCTTCGTCAGAACGAAATTCGACTCCTCTAAGGATGTCTTCAAAATGAAATTTCATTCTGATGAAGACATGGTCAGAGGTGTCGGAATCTACTCAGTGTGTTAAAAACTATTTGGTAACGGTTGAATGTGTTATTTCTTAGGTGTAACTTATATACGGTTTCTGAAAGGACAGCCATTTTCAAAACTGTGTTTCTGTATTCCTGAATTTCCATCAACATTTTTGCACTTACTTCTTTCGTCGATCAACTGAAGTATCTGAGCTGTTATCTTTGGGCTCCTCGCAG
Source organism: Schistocerca piceifrons (assembly GCF_021461385.2). NCBI lineage: Eukaryota > Metazoa > Arthropoda > Insecta > Orthoptera > Acrididae > Schistocerca > Schistocerca piceifrons. The sequence goes on from NC_060144.1 coordinate 547,129,844, forward strand.
TTACCTTCCTTGTACCTATGTTTTTCTTTCCAACTTCTGTGACTGCTGCTTTTAGAGATGTCCATTCCTCTTCAACTGAACTGCCTCCTGAGCTATTCATTATCACAATATCTATAGACTCAGAGATCTTCAAGCCTATCTCTTCGGTACTTAGTATTTCCGTATCTCACCTCTTTGCGCACTGATTCTTCCTGACTAGTCTCTTCAACTTCAGCCTACTCTTGATCATTATTATCTGAGTCTATAGCTGATCCTGCCTATCTCTCACGGTCCAGTATTTGATTTCGGAGAGAACATCTGTGATATGGTGTACATGGAGATTTCGCCCGTTACCACCATGATCATAAGAAACCTTTATTAAGGACACCGTTAGATGAAATTTCCTCCATACAGAAGTGTGGAGGATAAGATATTATGTGACTAAATTTTTTTACAGCGACACGAATAACTGAGGGAGATTGAAAATGGTAGCTAATAGGAAAAGGATGAAGTAAAGAGTGTATTTATTTATTTTTAGTTTAAAAAATAGAAGAAAAATTACTTCCATGAAGCGATTACTTGTGCCTGTGGACGCATGTATACAAAAGTACTTGTTAAGCAATACATTCCGTACAGGGAAGGGCTAAGTAGACATCACAGACTAGAGATCCGGTAAATAATGTAGCACAAATAAATAATAACTATGATAAGAAAACATGTTTCATTTCACATTACGCTCCCAAACACTTCTTCCGTCGTTATTCTGTCCCTTTATTTTCATTTTAGGGAAACCTTACCCCAAGGCTATCCAACGTATAATATTGGATCCTTATCCTCTTTCTGAGTTCTACATCCCATTCATAGAGAGACACTGACTCAGTTTTTCAGGCTCGCAAATGTGAAGATGCGGTACACAAACCGGAAACCAATCAACGTCGTCATGGTCCTGATATCAGGGGGGTTACGTTTAGTGGTAGGCTGCAAAATAATGTGTTCTAACTGGCACTGAGAAATGAATGAAGATTGCAGCATTGGTCTTTCACGTTATTAAATAATTTACGTGGTCTAGGTGTAGCGTCTTTGCTTCATAATCAAAACATCTTCGGTCCCGGGTTTGATCCCCGCCACTATCTAAATTTTGATAAATAATCAGCATTGGCGGCCGAAGACTTCCGGCATAAGAAGTCAGCCTCATTCTGCCAACGGCCTTATCAAAGAGGGCGGAGGAGCGAATAGAGGATCAGGGCACTCTCTTGTTCTAGGGGTGGGAAATTGCCCCTAAAGGCGGAAGAATCAGCAATGATCAACGACATGAGGATGCAGAAGGCAATGGAAACCACTGCATTAAAGACACGTAACGTGTATCCACAGGACATGTGGCCTGTAATTGAAGAAGTATCATGATGATCTCTCCGTTGGCAAAAGATTCCGGAATAGTCCCCCATTCGGATCTCCGGGAAGGGACTGCCAAGGGGGAGGTTACCATGAGAAAAAGATAGAATAATCAACGAAAGGATAGCGTTCTACGAGTCGGGGCGTGGAATGTCAGAAGTTTGAACGTGATAGGGAAACTAGAAAATCTGAAAAGGGAAATGCAAAGGCTCGATCTAGATATAGTAGGGGTCAGTGAAATGAAGTGGAAGGAAGACAAGGATTTCTGGTCAGATGAGTATCGGGTAATATCAACAGCAGCAGAAAATGGTATAACAGGTGTAGGATTCGTTATGAATAGGAAGGTAGGACAGAGGGTGTGTTACTGTAAACAGTTCAGTGACTGGGTTGTTCTAATCAGAATCGACAGCAGACCAACACCGACAACGATATTTCAGGTATACATGCCGACGTCGCAAGCTGAAGATGAACAGATAGAGAAAGTGTATGAGGATATTGAAAGGGTAATGCAGTATGTAAAGGGGGACGAAAATCTAATAGTCATGGGCGACTAGAATGCAGTTGTAGGGGAAGGTGTAGAAGAAAAGGTTACAGGAGAATATGGGCTTGGGACAAGGAATGAAAGAGGAGAAAGACTAATTGAGTTCTATAACAAGTTTCAGCCAGTAACAGCGAATACCCTGTTCAAGAATCAGAAGAGGAGGAGGTATACTTGGAAAAGGCCGGGAGATACGGGAAGATTTGAATTAGATTACATCATGGTCAGACAGAGATTCCGAAATCAGATACTGGATTGTAAGGCGTACCCAGGAGCAGATATGGACTCAGATCACAATATAGTAGTGATGAAGAGTAGGCTGAAGTTCAAGAGATTAGTCAGGAAGAATCAATACGCAAAGAAGTGGGACACGGAAGTACTAAGGAATGACGAGATACGTTTGAAGTTCTCTAACGCTATAGATACAGCAATAAGGAATAGCGCAGTAGGCAGTACAGTTGAAGAGGAATGGACATCTCTAAAAAGGGCAATCACAGAAGTTGGGAAGGAAAACATAGGTACAAAGAAGGTAGCTGCGAAGAAACCATGGGTAACAGAAGAAATACTTCAGTTGACTGATGAAAGGAGGAAGTACAAACATGTTCCGGGAAAATTAGGAATACAGAAATACAAGTCGCTGAGGAATGAAATAAACAGGAAGTGCAGGGAAGCTAAGACGAAATGGCTGCAGGAAAAATGTGAAGACAACGAAAAAGATATGATTGCCGGAGGGACAGACTCAGCATACAGGATAGTCAAAACAACCTTTGGTGACATTAAAAGCAACGGTGGTAACATTAAGAGTGCAACGGGAATTCCACTGTTAAATGCAGAGGAAAGAGCAGATAGGTGGAAAGAATACTTTGAAAGCCTCTATGAGGGTTAAGATTTGTCTGATGTGATAGAAGAAGAAACAGGAGTCGATTTAGAAGAGATAGGGGATCCAGTATTAGAATCGGAATTTAAAAGAGCTTTGGAGGACTTACGGTCAAATAAGGCAGAAGGGATAGATAACATTCCATCATAATTTCTAAAATCATTGGGAGAATTGGCAACAAAGCGACTATTCACGTTGGTGTGTAGAATATATGAGTCTGGCGACATACCATCTGACTTTCGGAAAAGCATCATCCACACAATTCTGAAGACGGCAAGAGCTGACAAGTGCGAGAATTATCGCACAATCAGCTTAACAGCTCATGCATCGAAGCTGCTTGCAAGAATAATATACAGAAGAATGGAAAAGAAAATTGAGAATGCGCTAGGTGACGATCAGTTTGGCTTTAGGAAAAGTAAAGGGACGAGAGAGGCAATTCTGACGTTACGGCTAATAATGGAAGCAAGGCTAAAGAAAAATCAAGACACTTTCATAGGATTTGTCGATCTGGAAAAAGCGTTCGACAATATAAAATGGTGCGAGCTGTTCGAGATTCTGAAAAAAGTAGGGGGAAGCTATAGGGAGAGACGGGTCATATACAATATGTACAACATACAAGAGGGAATAATAAGAGTGGACGATCAAGAACGAAGTGCTCGTATTAAGAAGGGTGTAAGACAAGGCCGTAGCCTTTCGCCCCTACTCTTCAATCTGTACATCGAGGAAGCAATGATGGAAGTAAAAGAAAGGTTCAGGAGTGGAATTAAAATACAAGGTGAAAGGATATCAATGACACGATTCGCTGATGACATTGCTATCCTGAGTGAAAGTGAAGAAGAATTAAATGTCTGCTGAACGGAATGAACAGTCTAATGAGTACACAGTATGGTTTGAGAGTAAATCGGAGAAAGACGAAGGTAATGAGAAGTAGTAGAAATGAGAACAGCGAGAAACTTAACATCAGGATTGATGGTCACGATGTCAACGAAGTTAAGGAATTCTGCTACCTAGGCAGTAAAATACCCAATGACGGACGGAGCAAGGAGGACTTCAAAAGCAGACTCGCTATGGCAAAAAAGGCATTTCTGGCCAAGAGAAGTCTACTAATATCAAATACCGGCCTTAATTTGAGGAAGAAATTTCTGAGGATGTACGTCTGGAGTACATCATTGTATGGTAGTGAAACATGGACTGTGGGAAAACCGGAACAGAAGAGAATCGAAGTATTTGAGATGTGGTGCTATAGACGAATGTTGAAAATTAGGTGGACTGAAAAGGTACGGAATGAGGTGGTTCTACGCAAAATCGGAGAGGAAAGGAATATGTGGAAAACACTGATAAGGAGAAGGGACAGGATGATAGGACATCTACTAAGACATGAGGGAATGACTTCCATGGTACTAGAGGGAGCTGTAGAGGGCAAAAACTGTAGAGGAAGACAGAGATTGGATTACGTCAAGCAAATAATTGAGGACGTAGGTTGCAAGTGCTACTCTGAGATGAAGAGGTTAGCACAGGAAAGGAATTCCTGGCGGGCCGCATCAAACCAGTCAGTAGACTGATGAGCAAAAAAAAAAAAAAAAAAAAAAAAAAAAAAAACCACTGCAAATCAGTGTTGTACACTAGGGGTTGACCGAATGAGGTAGTACTGTGTCGAATGGAATGCTTTTTAGTCCTTATCTTTGAGACACCAATTTTCATCCAGTCATCCTCATTTAAGTCTTCCGTGGTTTCCCTAAATTACTTCAGGCGAACGCCGGCATGGTTCCTACTTGAATTTACCGGCCGACTACCTCTTCCATCTTCGTCAAATTAGACCTGTAAGTATACATGAATTATGTAACTGTAATGCCAAGACCTGTCCAATGTCGTTGTAAAACTGTACAGGTCCGAGAACACATTCTATTTCTATACTGTACTGTCCTGTTTACAACTCATTGCACAGCTCTGCAGTTCAATACAGTAAACACGACATCCATATCTGCATATATCTCTGCATTACTACTCTGCTGTTCACAATAAAGTGCCTGGTAGGGGGTTCATCAAAACACCTCTAGGCTGCTTCCCTACCGTTCCATTCTCGAACAGCGCGCCGCAAAAAGGAATATTCAGATCTTCCCGCGAGAACTCTCATTTCTCCTATTTTATTATGATGATCATCTCCCTATGTAGGTGGAAGCCAACAAAATATTTTCACACTCAGAGGAGAAAGTTGATGACTGAAATTTAATGAGAAGGTCCTGCCGCAGAGAAAATTATAGAAAACAATCTGTCCTTCTTTGAACTTCCTCCGTCAATTGTATCTAATGCGGATACCACACTGCACAGCAATACTTCAGAAGAGGGCGGACAAAAAATGGTTCAAATGGCTCTGAGCACTATGGGACTTAACTTCTAAAGTCATCAGTCCCCTAGAACTTAGAACTAATTAAACCTAACTAACCTAAGGACATCACACAGATCCATGCCCGAGGCAGGATTCGAACCTGCGACCGTAGCGGTCACGCGGTTCCAGACTATAGCGCCAAGAACCGCTCGGCCACTCCGCCGGCGTGGGCGGACAAGTGTAGTGTAAGCAGTTTCTTTAGCTGACCTGTTACATTTTTTAAGTTTTCTGCCACTAAATCGTAATCTTTGCTTTGTTTTATCCTAAAACATTATCTATGATATCGTTCCGTCTTCAGCTATTCGTAATTGTAATTCCTGAGTATTTAGCTGAGTTTACTGGATTTTCATTTGCGTGATTTATCGTGTTACTGATATTTAGCGGATTCTTTTTACTGCTCATGTGGAAGACATTACACTTTTCATGATTTATAGTCAACTGAAACCTCTAACACCATAAAGACATCTTATCGAAGTCATTTAGCAATTATTTTTGGTCATCTGATGACTTTACAAGACGGTAAATGACAGCGATATTTGCAAACGATATAAGACAACTGCTCGGAATGTCTCCTACATCGTTTATGTCAAGAAGGAACAAACGAGCGCCTAAATCATTTCCGTGGGAGCGCCAGATATTATTTCCGTTGTAATCAATGACTTTCCACCGATTATTACAAACTGTAACCTTTCTAACAGGAAATGACGACGTCAGTTTCAGAGTTGAGACGATACTCCATACATATACAATTCATTTAGAAGTCTCCGATGAGGAACAGTGTCAAAAGCCTTGTGGTAAGATTGGAAATGAGCGTATGGCATCGTTGGCCGTGAGGTCCCATCTGAGGATGTTCGACCGACAAGTGCAACACTTATTTCAGTCGGCGCCACATTGGGCGACTTGCGCGCCAATGATGAGGATGAAATAATGATGAGGACAACACAACACCCAGTCCACGAACGGAGAAAATCTCCAACACGGCCGGGAATCTAACCCGGGCCCGCTGCACTGGAGGAAAGCACGTTACCATCCAGGTAAACCTAAAAGTATGGAATAAATTTGATGTCCCCTGTCGATAGCACTCATGAGAATAAAGCATTAATCGTGTTTCAAAAATGGCTCCAATCACTATGGGACTTAACATCTGAGGTCATCAGTCCCCTAGAAAGTAGAACTACTTAAACCTAACTAACCTAAGGAGACCACACACATCCATGCCCGAGGCAGGGTTCGAACCTGTGACCGTAGCAATAGCGTGGTTCCGGACTGGAGCGCCTAGAGCCGCTCGTCCATAGCGGCCGGCAGTCGTATTTTTTCTGAATACGTGTTGGCTGCTTGTCAATAAATTGTTTTCTGCCAGATGATTCGTAATGTCTGAGCACAATATATGTTCCAAAATTCTACTGCAAATAGACGTTAGTGACATGGGTCTGTAATTCAGCGGATTACTCCTATTTCTTTCCTTGGGTACTGGCGTGACTTGTGCAACTTTCCTTTCTTTGGGTATGGATATTTCTAAGAGCGAGAGGATGTGTATGATTGCTAACCATGGTTGGATTTAGTGGTAAGAAGGCCCAGTTGACAGCCCGAACAGCATGAAAACAGGAAGAAGGTGTACTTAAGTGTGGAAAGAGAAGCAAAATAAAAATAGTGACCGGTCCACACTTAGCAGGTACAACAATGATCGAAGATACATAGCCCTGGAATTGCGGTTCTATGGTTACGGTGTAGAACTCCGAATGGGGAGATCCGTGCTCAAATCACCCTCGTATTACGTTTTTTCTCCTTTTAATGTTAAACTTTCCGTCCGGTCATTGATGTGTCTGTTGGCTGTGTTCAAATGTGTGTCTGTGCCGTCTGTAACGCGCGTTTGCAAAGAGCGAGGTGTAAGGAAGGGACCTCCAGACGTACCTACTTCCCATTTGTTCTACACATGTACCACATGTCATGAGTCTTGCATTCCGTTTTGGATTGTATGACTCTTGAAAACATTTGCTGTAACATAGTTCTCACCCGTTTATTTGTTGTTTCATTTCTGTGAGAGATTTATGCTGCAATTCGCCTGCTCTTACTATTCTTCACATTTACTTGCGACGGTAATATATTCTTACCACATGACTCATATTCTATAACCAATCTACATGTAGCATTACGTCAGAACTACAGAAGATGAACAGACACGGATTCATCGGACGGACAGTTCATAATTCTGTGAAGAAAATGGGAGAGGAAGGCACGAGGGAGATATGAGTACGGATCATCGGCATTCTAGTCCAACACCAAGGCCACACAACCAAGACACCACTGTTCTTGCAACGTGTTCGATGTTGCACAGCTTGAGCTTTGACCATACACTGTTGCTGTTTTGCTCAGCATACTCTGAAAGGAACCTTACTGGTACACGATCTGAACCGGGAGTCTTGGCTTTCGTAAGTGTTTTGAGCAATTTCGCTAAATCGGAGATATTTACTTCGTAGTTACTCATATTGACAGTTGTTCTCGATTAGAATTCTGGAGTATTTACTACGTCTTCTTTTGTGAAAGAATTTCGGAAAACCGTGTAAAGTAACTCTGTTTTAGTGGTCCTGTCATCAACATCATCACCATTGTCATCGCGCAGTGAACATATTGACTACGTCTTGCCAATGGTGCACCTTACACACGACCAGAATCGTTCTGAGTTTTCTGCTATCCTGCGAAGCGGCGTAGATCACTGTCGACATACACAGCTATTCCCAACGCAACAACTAGCGAGCAGTTCAGCCCACAGAGTCCGCTGACTTTCTACTACTGTTTGAAAAGTGCCCTCATTATGAGAGAGCTATTGTCGTCAGGATACCGAATACGATGGTAGCAGATTTCCAGGGCTCTTTCAGAAAGCAGTAACGGTGCTTAATGAGACATTTGACACGCCAGAGAGTGAGAGAGAGAGAGAGAGAGAGAGAGAGAGTGAGGGCGGGCTGGAGGGAACGGCTGTGCAGTGCAGTAATTGGTGTGATGAGAAAGCCATCAGCGGTCACTCGACATTTCACTGGCGCGCGGCTGCCCGCGGGTTGTAACGTATCGGAAGGGGTGGTGGCGCGCAAATAGTGGGGGAAATGGGGGAGGCGGCGCAACAGGGTGGTGGGAGGAGGGGTGGGGACATTAGCGTACGTCGCTTTCATCAGTCACGGCCAACGGCGTGCGTGCGAATCACACAATGAGGACCTCTAAATGCCGCACGCCACACTTGTTCTTCTTTTATCTGAAATGTGGATCACATTCCTCCTAACTTTCACCAATAAATCACGCAGCACTCCTATTACGCACGGGTAAAACTACTGCAGGATATCATCAGCTGAGGTGAAGAAGGAAGAAAACACCAAGTTCCGAAGTCTCCTCGACTGTCGTGTCTACCATTAGCTCAGGTGTGCAAGCATAACGGTGGTAGGAAGTGAACTCCAGATACAGAGCTCTGGCTACAGCGACGTGGCATACATACACATTTATAACGGTCACGTCACATTACAGCTGCGGCAAAACATGAGAAACAAGAACAATTATTTATTAAAATAAAGTACATCAAAATATACTCAGCTTTTGCTTCAGGAGAAGGCGTGGTATTGGTATAAATTTCTCAACCAAAGATAGTAGATGACCAACAGACCTTCCCACTACTGCTCTTTCTGCTCAGTGTCAGTATCTGTCTCTTCCTCGTTGTTGTTGTCATAGATTCTGTCTCTCATTATCACTGGCTCACACCCACTTCCACATTGTCCTTCTCTTTATCCGTCTAACCGTTCACTTTTTTCTTAGCACTGTTCTTTCGCACTCAACTGTTTTCCACTGTCATTGTGTTCCTCTCTGCGTGTCACATCGTTGACGTCTCCTCTTTCCATACGACTATCAGCGTCTAATTTCTTCAAGAGCAAATTACTCTTCCGTCCCTTTCCCATTGCCTCTGTCTGTTCTCCTCTCAGCATAAAAAACCTATTACAGGGCCATCTATCACAAAGCGAAACAAGTGGTCCAACTGAAACATTCATATTTCTTTACGTACTACACGAATAAGTAAAAATAATTTGGGGGTTCCTATTTAAAAAAAACGCAATTGATATCCGTTTGACCTATGGCAGCGCCATCTAGCGGGCCAACCATAGCGCCATCTGGTTTCCCCCTTCAAGCTAGACGATTTTCGTTCTTTGTAGGTTTTTCGTTTGACGCTTATTTCGTGAGATATTTGGCCTTTTCACTATAAATGGACCACCCATTATTTGCATGCGTATGGTGTCTGTTCTTTCGGACGATGTAATCTCCGTCCCGAACTCTTGCGGGAATCAGCGTGAGGCTGCGAGCAGTATTTAGGTTAAAACAGCAGTCGAGATTGCAGTAACTTCTGTTTATTAAAAAAATAAAAAAATAATAAAATAAAAATAAATAAATAAAAATTTTAAGAAACAAACAACTCGTATTGCAATCTCGACTGTTGTTTTAACCTAAGTAAAGCGCCATATCGCTGCGCTCCACGGACAATGGTCTAACTAAATTACGAGAGCAGTATGGTGGACAGGGTCGCCACATAAGTAATGTGCGTCAAGGTGGGAATTTTGGATGGACGGGAAGCATGTTCGTATAGGCGAACCATTAAGACGGCTGCTTGCGTAAAGCAGGAAATCCGGAGTCGAGTCCCACACAGGCACAAATTTCCACTTGTCGCCATTGAATTCGTTTCAGTGCCTCATTGCAGAAGATGTCTGAATTTGTATTTCATTTCATCATACGTATGATATTTTTTGCTACGCTCCAATCATACTGTTCACGTTCCGCGCGATTTAGTTGCACTACTGTTGGTGAAAGAACTGTTGGCCTGTGGACCCGAATCGACACTCCGCACAGTGTTATTGGTGAAATAGTTCGTCCTGAGTTCGCCAGTTTTGCGTTACTCCTGCAAAGGTGGTTAAAACTCATTCGTAATTCGGACACCACAGGTCAGTACCCTGCAGCAATCGCAGTACGCTCATAAAAATCTCAAGAGTCGGCCACTAGACGGGAAACGCAGCACACTATCGTCTATTAACCTCTGACTGGCTCCTTGGCGCGTTACCGAGAATAATGGCGAAAAGAACTTTGGGTAACCGTACACAGACATAACAGTCAGAAAGTGACAGCAAAACAAATCACTACAAATTCCACAGAAACTATTCACTTTAATACAACTTTTGATAATATTCGCAAAGTTAGTTTCTATGATGGGAAACTTCGCGCATAACTAAAACAAAACTGCCACTGAATAATAGCACCAACTTTGACTACGCAACTGTACAATCTAAATCACTAATTTCACATTTCTATTACTGCAGTAAAATACTGAAGACCTGTACTAAAACTGATTACATTCTTCTACGACATTCAGAACTGTCAATGTCACTCCCGGCCCTGCTAAACGTCCACAACCGTCTCTCGGATTCCACGAGTTTAGATCAACTACCTAAATGTTTTAAACAGTAGGCACCGAGCGAGAAGGCGCAGCGGTTAGCACAGTGGACTCGTTTCCGGGAGGACGACGGTTCAAACCCTCGTCCAGCCATCCTGATTTATGTTTCTCGTCATTTCCTAAATCGCTCCAATCAACTGCCGGGATGATTCCTTTGAAAGGGCACGGCCGATTTCTTCCCCATCCTTTCCTAGTCCGATAGGACCGATAACCTCGTTATTTGGTCGCCTCCCTCAAATTAGCCGAACTTAGGATTCGTAGCTGACCAGGCGTTGCAGCGCCCAGAGTCTTTGTTATTGTTTTAACCTCTTCTGTACCGAACAACATCACCTCTGTGACGAAATTTGGCAAATTAAATACCACCTAAGTCCCCGAAATGTCACATGAAATACTCTGAATAGGTCTTGCAGTTAAAGCGCATCTAAGGCCACGCTGTGCTCGGATTTTTGGAAAATCACGGCATCCTTCTGGGGTAAAAGGGGCTATTCGCGCTCCAGCGCGCATTGAAAAGTCTTCCTAAAATCCCACTGATTCTCGCACACGTCTGCATGATCAGCGCATTCGATTCTGTTGCACTGCTGGCCATTAAAACTTCAACATAACGAAGGAGGCACGGAACACGCGTCTAGTTTATGTGAAATGTGCTGAGCTGGATCGCAGTGGATCCCAAAGATTTGCTTCCTTCACCGTATCACTGCCCGCCCGGAGGCGGGGAAGTCGTACTGTCGGTAGTTAAAAGTTACTCACGCCGCCTCGTTGATTGTCTGTCGGAGTGCACTGTTTTTTTGCCTCTGATGCAATGTTATCCAGTTTTGAATGCTTTCCTTGTGAGTGGATGAAGTCGCACCAGGCCTGTTGTAGTGCTGGGCCTGTATTGGGAGACAGTGTGCTGCGTATCCAGTGCCATATTGAACTTACGATGGGGCCGGCCGGTATAGCCACGGTATGCGGTGGAATTCACGGTCCAGTGAAAAAATTAGTTTTCTGGATTGAATTTCGATAAATGGAGGCGTCTGTTAAATCTTCTCTTCACGGCTGTCGAGTACTCACAGTGGATGGCTAAGTGCCTCATGAAACCTATTTGTGGAAGTTCTACAAAGCTGCATTTTGAAACGGCGAGTATAGATCAGTTTACCTGTAAATGATTTCTCGCCTTCGATGTGATATGACTGGTTGAAAGTGGTGCTCACCCTTAACGTCGTCGGTGTTGTAACGAGCCGTTTGGTACGTGCGAGCTCCTTGTTGCGCTGCTTGTGCTGCGTTACTAGTTTTGAAAACTTTCACTGCTCTGTTGAAAGTGGCACATTATAGATCATTTAATTCACAACTGTGCCTATTTGTAATATTTTTCAGTACCGAGAACTTAACAATTGGTTCAGCTATTCAAAATTTTAGATCTGAGCAGTTAACTTTAATTGTTATACTCGCCAGCTTGGTTTAAAGTTTCATTTGTTTTATAGACACCTTTTTAAAGCTCGTGCTAATCCCTGCACATTTAGGCCATGTATGTGTCTTATCACGTTTAAGCGATGTTAATTATTTATCCATTCGTTGGTTGAAGTTACTTATAGTCCTGAACTCGAGTGGTATTTTTTTGATAGTCGTTTTATATTAACTCAATTGTCTACAGAGGTATTTCATCTCTGCTAATTGTTTTATTTTATGTGCGTTTTAGAAGTTCATGTCCATACATTTATAGGCTGTTGTGTAAAGCTGATCTCAGGCTGGCATTCAATGTAGGTAAACAGCTGGTTGTTCAGCAGCTAGAATCATTTGTTGAACGCAGCGTTGTAATCATTTAATTTCACGGGTTCCCCTTTCTACTTAATTTTTTAAATGTGTTATCTAATACATTTTTGAGTTCAAAGTTCGCTTCCTCTGAGTGTTCTGTTAATGTGTTTGTTCTTTGCATTAAGAAGTTTTGTTGTGCCTGTGATTAACTGAAGTAAGTTATAATATTTGAAGCTAAAATCGCTTGATGTGATATAGTTTATTTCTTGACCAGTTTCTACAGTAACTAGCTATCATGCTCAGATTGTCAAATCCACAATGCAGGGATAGAATGAAGTTAATATACCAATCTGTATGATCGTGCAACAATTATACACAACATACCATATTATCTAAATAACAAAAATTGCGTATGTGCGGAGATATAGTTATCCATTAATCTCGTTAACATACTGAGAAGGGGCTCCATTTAAAGTAATAGAACTTCGTGCTGGTTTCTCAAAAATAAAACCAGCAAGTTTTGTATATACTAATTTTTATATCTGACTAACCATTCTTGAACTGTATTATTATAATTGGAGCATGTTCTCTGTATCTTGACGAGACATATATGTAATTCTATTTCTGGGAGGTATATAACTTTTATTATTCGAATAATACGGTTCCTGGTGGATAATTATCGTATGAAAATGCAAGAGTACTACATTAACGTTAATCTATCCACACACTGTAGGACAGAATCTGAAGACGGCAGCTGGTTACTGTCGCATCTGATCATGAAGTAAACTATTTCACATTTAGCGACGTTGGCTTCTGATATTATAAATTAAGTGATTCGGGTAGAATAATAAACACAGCCCATATAATAAACAGCACACTAAAAAGTTACGTAGTACAGTGAAGACAATGGGGAAACAAAAAAAAAATGTTTAACTGTGAAAGGAAATACGTGAGAACAAACAAAAAAACCAATCAAAGCCACGGCGTGGGGTAAGAAGAAAGAAAATAAAGAATTTTAGCAGAGAGAGGGAGGCGCGCTAGGATAGTCTGTGCAGTTGTAAAAAGCCTCTGTGCCAGGATGGTGTAGTGGTTCGTGCATCTGCCTCGTGAGCAGAAGACCTGGGTTCGAATACTGGGGTTGGTACAAAGTATCATTCGTCGGATCAGTCTATATATATACATATTAGATGTTTGAAACTTAAATATTTCCATTCACCTTATAGTTCCGTTTGACAAATCTGTTTGTATGTGAACACAGACAGAGGAACCTCAAGATGATTATGCTCGTTTACTACATATGTATAGCTGCAATTAATTAAGGTCTGAGCGCTACCGAGTAACCAAGGAAGAAATAACGCCATTTTTATTCTGTATGTAACGAAAGAATGCACATTTAGAAACAACATTTGGTTTTTATGGGTCTTATACTTCGTCTAAGACTGAGAAACAGTTTACCAGCACGTGTCGAAATGCGACAGCTTCATTGTCGCGACCTGTGGAGAGTGTGGTTTATCGTTTCGATATACCGCAACTGTCGTTTGTCTTCCCACGAGTTAGTCGAATATGGAATCGATGGTCTCAGATGGAATATACTCAGTCGAATGAAAGTTCTCAGAGCCAAGGAGGATCGTCACATTGTCCTCAGCCGATGAGGATGGCACAGCTACGTTACGTACGTCGTACCATGAAGTGGGCTTGTTTGCGAGTAGTGAGACGGACCGCGTGACGAGGTCTACAGCACCAGGGTCAGTCTTCAGGCTACCACTGTCGCAGCTGCCCTTCGTGCAACAGCAGAGAGAGGTGCGACCAACTGCAACATTGGACAGAGGAACATTGCAGACGTTTTCGGGATCTGTTTACAGAGCCACGGTGGATGGAAACATGTGTGAAGGCTCCAAGAAGAACGGACGTTGACACATTGCACGGAATGGGTATCATTTGGGCACAGCAACCTGCTTGGGGTGCAACCGAGTACTCAACACAATCGCCTCTGATACACGTGGTAGGCTATAAGGAGAGAGACCGTTATATTGTTTAGTTATGTAGTTACGTATTCTATATTTGAGGTCTTCAATAGCTTATCTTTCAACAAGCTAACGCCACACCGCCTGCTCACGAACTGTCATGACGATTTCGACAGGTTCGAATCCTGCCTCGGGCATGGATGTGTGTGATGTCCTTACGTTTGTTAGGTTTAAGTAGTTGTAAGTTCTAGGGGACTGAAGACCTCAGAAGTTAAGTCCCATAGTGCTCAGAGCCATTTGAACCATTTTTTTTCAAGTGCAATAAAAGAAATTACTGAAGTAGCAACTTAAAACCCTCGTAATACCAATTAGGGCGGGGGGGGGGGGGGGGGGGGGAGAGGAGGATGGCGTATACTTTGTGTTCACGTTTTGAAAATATCTTAATCTAGTCTGGTACTTAATATTTTAAAATTTAGAAAAAATATGTAATGATATCTTTTATTAGACTGCGTAACTGTTTTAAATTTATGAGTAAAACGTAACCCAAAAGTCTTAGTAGTGAATGTGATTTCGAAGCAAATATCATGTTCACGTTTTCAGGTCGTGGACCCGTCTTAGACCTGTATATAACGTTAAAAAGTGTAATGTGAATGAAAATCAAAGACAATTACTGAAACTAGTCCTTTTTTCGATGTTTGGTGGTAGTCATACGGTACCCTTCTGCTCGGTGTAAACACTACGGAAAATGCCTCGAATTGCTAAGAATGTGGTAAAAGATATTTTCTGGTTCTACACCCTACTTATATGTTAGTACCTATTCAAAAAGTGGGTTGCTTGTGAAAGTTAAACAATTTAACAAAGTTCTATTTTTTTAAGTTTTTATTTTTAATTATTATTTATTTTTTGTGGTGTGCATGAAATTACCGTTCTCCCCTTCATACTACACATTATGAAAAGTGCGTTGGTATTGTTAGGGTTAAGGGCAGCAGTGTAAAATTGCTCTCCACATAGAAATCTTACGGGTATAATTATTCTTTTAGCAATCTGTCTCTATCGGTAAAGTCAATATATAATGATACGTTATAATTTTTTGTTTTCACACTGATATTAAAAGTAAGGAAACCGCATTCTGACGGCTAACAGAATGTATTTTAGAAAGTGAGTGAGAGAGAGAGAATAAAATGTACCTCTCCAGGGAAGGAGTAGCCGTGGATGCGGTGTTCGGAGCCGTGGCTGTTGTTGGTGCCGTAGTGGAAGTACATCTCCTCAAACTGGTAGCGGTAGGCGAGCGGGCCGCCCGTGATGTTGACAGGCTGCTCCTTGGCGTCCTTGCTCACGCGGAACACCAGCGTCTGGCCCGTGTTGTGCAGTGTGCCGCTCACCTGCAAGATACGCAACCGGGCAGTCAGTAATGCAAGGGGCTACTCTCTGTGGGTAGGTAAAGCACTGCTGCTGTCAACGGACGTAGCGTCTCCTAGGCCATAGATTCTGCCTGAAAGTCATCGCTAGAGACTGTTACAGTTGATCAACCAGTACTCAGTAACAAAACCATCATAGTAACAAATAAGTAATTTATTTGCAAACGGCTTCATGAAAAAACGAAAAGACATATTGCACAAAGGCTGGAATGATGAAATTGTTTATAAATTGTGTACTGGGGGTAACTTGTATTTCTTGAAGAATTCACTTAATACATATACACGTACGCTTCCGTGGCCGTTGTCACAATCAACAAAATTCTTCTGGGTTTGAGGTATTGTCATCTGTAAAATTCCGAAATTTTGGCGACTGTTGTAAGTCGCGAAAACATCGGAATTTTACAGATGAAAATGCGGCCTCAAACCCAGAAGAATTTTATTAAACACATACACGTTTTAAGGTGCAATATTTGTAGTTTACTTATTGTAGAATAGATGACAACTGTGTAATTTGAAATGACCTGTTTAATGTCGCAATATTAGGCTAAAAATACATTTTTTTACACAGTTTTCAATGTGACACTAAAAAAACTGTTGTCAGGATAACACATCTCATCAACATCAAAAAGTGAAATAATCCTAAACACAAGAATATTAAATAAAATTACAATGAAATGAATATCCCTAGCTGCATATAGGCGTTGATATAATACAACGGTGGCAGTTGAAAATGTGTGCCCTGACCGGGACTCGAACCCAGGGTCTCCTGCTTACATGGCAGGAATCACTTAGGACACAGAGAATAGTGCGACTGCAAAGAATCGGCAAGAAAGCCATGTGTTATGAGTATAATGGGCATGGGCACTGCGAATATAGTGCGGGACAATAAGTTGAGAACGTGGGTCTTACGGGAGGTGTTTCAGGGATAAGTCCCTGCAGCCGCACAATTCTCTGCGTCCTCGGCGGCTCAGTTGGATACAACATCTGCCAGGTAAGCAAGAGATCACGGGTTCGAGGCTTGGTTGGGGCACACATTTTCAACTGTTCCTGTTGACTTATATCAATTCCTGTACGCAGCTAGGGATATTCATTTCATTGTAATTGCTTTGTTATAAGCTGCATGGTATCTGCTATTTCAGACAAAAAAATGGTTCAAATGGCTCTGAGCACTATGGGACTCAACTGCTGAGGTCATTAGTCCCCTAGAACTTAGAACTAGTTAAACCTAACTAACCTAAGGACATCACAAACATCCATGCCCGAGGCAGGATTCGAACCTGAGACCGTAGCGGTCTTGCGGTTCCAGACTGCAGCGCCTTTAACCGCACGGCCACTTCGGCCGGCATTTCAGACATGTTGGAAAGAAATATATATATATAATTAAATATTAGTTCTCAGAAGATTAAATTATCCTAAACACGACAGTATTAAAGTTTAACTAGACGTTTCTTTACAAAATTGTTCCTACACTTACGTTATTATGTTCATCAGTACTATGAAAATAGTCCGATTACGGTTCAAGTTCAGTACTGTTTTTAGGATGACAATCGTATCTATGGTGCATGGTTAATTATGTGGCTAACCGAACAAAAGATTACCCAAGGTCGCTTGAGTATGCGGGGGACACAAGCTGGTGAACCAACAACTTAATACCTCTGCACGCGATATTTACCTTATGCTGCAATGAGCTGTTGTCTGATAGGCCACTCTCTTCCGCTGAAATTCCTACAAGAGTAATTACACATTTGCTTAATTTTCCAGCAGCAACTTTACATATGTTTCTCGTTATGCAAGAGGACTAGTACTCATCCCTAATCTTAGAATGTGGCGATATACACGTGCATGGTTGGAGCAGCACGCATATTACAATACCCTCTCAGTTCTCGCAAGAACAATCAACTGGCTGGTTCGTTTCTCCACAGTAGGAGGTAAACAATGCTACAGCTGATTTCTAGCCGGATATCAGCCGCTGCGAATGCAGTGGTCACACAGATTACTCCTCTGAATCGCACAGAGCGTTGTGTGCTCCATTCTTCACTTGACGCAAGTTCAGAGAAGAGACCACGAAAATTTCCGTCTTCTGTTACTCATAGCCAAACTATCTCCCCACCTAGGTTCTTTCATTCTTCACGTCACGGCTTTTTTCGGCCAATAGGAGGGTTGCTCTTATTTTGTGGAAACTCCCTCTACCAATCGCAAGGTCCCTACAATTAAATTGCGTCGAAACTTTATCTCTTTTCTCCTTCCTAGCGCGTTCCCGCCAGTCGGACGTTTTGTGCCCGTTCCAGACACCTAAATGCATACATTGACATTCTCATATGTGTACCACTTGCTGAACATTTGATCGAAAATGTGTCACTGATTTTGTTTCGTATTCCTTCGGAATCCCGAAATGCAGTTTTCTAAAAGCTTTCCTTCCTGCCCTCCCTCAAATGGGCTGTTACATTCGCTCTCTTCGTCTTAGTCGTTGATTTACTGCCTGGGACACCCCTTTAATTGGTTTCCGTGGTACCCCTTGTATCACAGCCTTGCCTCTGCCCTCGTCCCTCTGAATCCCAAACTAAAACGCTTCTCGTTGCTTGTTTCACCTTCCGCTCAAACATGCATTATAGGAACGGTGTGTTATTTACTGTCGATTGAGTGCCATCCCTTTTAGCATTACATACCGATAGGCAAATTTGCTCGTTACCGCCGAATTAAGTTAGGTGTCATATTCACCTTCCCGTTGCGATGCATAAAGCTCTGATTTAAGGTGCAAAACTGACCTTCATTTATTCTGCCACCTGAAATATTATCCTTCTTCCGAGTTCAATTCTGTGCTGGGTCAATCAGTTGTTGGGAAATTGACTGAAAGCAGTGCAAAATTGGTTGCAATAGCTGCCTATAGCAATTGATATAATTGGTGACCAACTTCCCATTTTAATATTTTGTATGAGGATAATCCCAAACGAAAGGCCTCCTATTTATTTATTAGTACAGGACTCTTTTTGTATGGCAGTTGGTCACACTGTTATGAAGAGTGCTTCACGCACTGGGTGTAAACATGTACACGCTGCGCTGAAGCGCTCAGTTTTGGCTTGGCAGTCCCCATTCGATGTTACCGCTGAGTGCGTATATATATATAAATTTGTATCTTTTCAGGAATTTCATTTTTGGACATTGACTGGGTTTTCTTTTGTTTCCTAATTCATGTTAAATGATAATGGATATTTACTGAAGGTGAGGAAATCTTCATTTAATACTCTCCTCCTCCTTTATAATAAATGTTGCTGTTCTCTAGCTTTCATATTAATCCTAATTGAAGAAATTTTCATTTCTTATAATTAAGCTTTATGATCTATAACTCAACCATATCCATGACTTTACAGGCATAATCGTATACATTAACTTGCTTATATTCCCCAAAAGTCTTAACCCTACGTATTATGAGATTACAAAAATTTTTAAATTAGACTTTTACACACATATTAAATTTCTATGCCTACTAATTGCCTTAGAAAATTTAAACAGACATCACGGAATAGCTAAACCCTTTCATATTTATCTGTCTTATACGTTTAATGAACACATTACACTAGAATTTTAACACCCCAAAAATTAACATTAGGTTTTCTTAACTTAAACATGCTGAAAAAAGTGTGCAATACAAGAAAAATTATTGGCATGTCAAGATAAAATAAAAATAAAACATCCTTAATAGAGATCTATTGCTAACACCTAAAAATCTTCAGGTTCACATATTTTTAAACACAATAAATAAATCCCCCTTTTTTCGGGTAGTAGTCTGTCACAGACAGTTCTTTCTCCTACATCTTTAACATGGTTTATTAAAAACTGTTTTTTTTCTTCGAGTGTTTCGATGTGTCTCTGTCAAACATGGAATTACGGTTGGTGGTGGACCTCGCCACTTGCATGGAACGACGTTTGGTATGCGTCTCGCCGCGTTTCCGTTCGGTATGGAATGACGGTTGGCAGAGAGAAGGGTTGCTGTAGGTCTGAGCGTGTCATGAATACGTGGTTGCCTCTGTTTCACGTTGCATATGCCCATGGCGGCGTTGTATTGGAGATCTCTTTTTGGCAGCATAAACTTTTCTTCACCTTTCGTCGGCTCTTTATTCTGGTTCATCGTTGGTAACTTCGACTCTAGGTTTCCATACTAGTTGTTATTTCCCATTTTTCGGTATGACATCTGAAGGTGTTGCAATTTTCCATAAAGAATATCGGATATTTATACTGTTACAACAGTCAAATTGGATTCTCGTTGGTAATTGAATGCAATAATGGTCTTTTATGGGAAGGGATTTGAAAATATTTCTTGATCTCTTCTGGTCCAGGCTCTTCTTTCTTCCAAAACTTCTGCATTGCATCTTCTGTTCTTGGCGCATCTTGCTGTCTTCTCACTTGTATCTTCGCTCTTCTCTGGACCGGGAATTAGGACTGAAGACCTGTTTAACCTTGTTCTCGTTTAATCCGTTCTTATGGCGTCTTCTTTGCATATGTTGTGTATTCTTCATTGTAATCGGTTGTTCATCTAGATAAGTTGAACAGACTTCCATCGTTTTCTTGTTCCGTCCCATTAGTGTTCAGCGACTGTTTCGCAGCTGTCGAATTTCGTATGGTCTGATAACAGTTTCCGCTGTTCTGCACATTGAGTTACAGAAATGCGTTTCTTCTTCTTCCTATGGTGAATCTAAGCCTCCGCTCGTCCTCGCGTAATATGTCCACCTCCGTTCCGGTTCGGTGAACATCCATTACCTCTTCATATGCTGCTTTGAAGAATTCGCGATAAAAGCGACACGTATCGAACACTTTCGCAAAACCATTGTTATAACGCTTGTATGTGGCTTTCATATGAATAAAGCTAACTTCACGGTACATGTTGATCGTATCCAGGATATGGTGTAGCTCTCCAAACTTTCCCACAGAGGAGTTATCCTCTTGGAACGTTGCTTCCACCAAGGACTTTTCTTTCGTCATCTCGTAGCCGACGTACCAGGCACTCACAGAGTCCCTTCCTCTCACGCCTAACGGCTCTCCTCAGTCTTCTACATCTACATCTTCATGATTACTCTGCAGTTCACATGTAAGTGCTTGGCAGAGGGTTCATCGAACCACAATCATACTATCTCTCTACCATTCCCCTCCCGAACAGCGCGCGGGGAAAACGAGCACCTAAACCTTTCTGTTCGAGCTCTGATTTCTCTTATTTTATTTTGATTATCATTCCTATCTATATAGGTTGGGCTCAACAAAATATTTTCGCATTCGGAAGAGAAAGTTGGTGACTGAAATTTCGTAAATAGATCTCGCCGCGACGAAAAAAGGTCTTTGCTTTAATGACTTCCATCCCAACTCGCGTATCATATCTGTCACACTCTCTCCCCTATTATGTTATAAAACAAAACGAGCTGCACTTTTTTGCACCCTTTCGATGTCTTCCGTCAATCCCACCTGGTAAGGATCCCACACCGCGCAGCAATATTCTAACAGAGGACGAACGAGTGTAGTGTGTCTCTTTAGTGGACTTGCATCTTCTAAGTGTCCTGCCAATGAAACGCAACCTTAGGCTCGCCTTCCCCACAATATTATCTATGTGGTCTTTCCAACTGAAGTTGTTCGTAATTTTAACACCCAGGTACTTAGTTGAATTGGCAGCCTTGAGAATTGTACTATTTATCGAGTAATGGAATTCCAACGGATTTCTTTTGGAACTCATGTGGATCACCCCACACTTTTCTTTATTTAGCGTCAACTGCCACCTGCCACACCATACAGCAATCTTTTCTAAATCGCTTTGCAACTGATACTGGTCTTCGGATGACCTTACTAGACGGTGAATTACAGCATCATCTGCGAACAACCTAAGAGAACTGCTCAGATTGTCACCCAGGTCATTTATATAGATCAGGAACAGCAGAGGTCCCAGGACGCTTCCCTGGGGAACACCTGATATCACTTCAGTTTTACTCTATGATTTGCCGTCTATTACTACGAACTGCAACCTTCCTGACAGGAAATCACGAATCCAGTCGCACAACTGAGACGATACCCCATTGGCCCGCAGCTTGATTAGAAGTCGCTTGTGAGGATCGGTGTCAAAAGCTTTCCGGAAATCTAGAAATACAGAATCAACTTGAGATCCCCTGTCGATAGCGGCCATTACTTCGTGCGAATAAAGAGCTAGCTGCGTTGCACAATAACGATGTTTTCTGAAATCATGCTGATTACGTACCAATAGATCGTTCCCTTCGAGGTGATTCATAATGTTTGAACACAGTATATGCTCCAAAACCCTACTGCAAACCGATCAATGATATAGGTCTGTAGTTCGATGGGTTACTCCCACTACCCTTCTTAAACACTGGTGCGACCTGCGCAATGTTCCAATCTGTAGGTACAGATCCATCGGTGAGCGAGCGGTTGTATGTGATTGCTAAGAAGGGAGCTATTGTAGCAGTGTAATCTGAAAGGAACCTAATCGGTATACAATATGGACCTGAAGACTAGGCCGTATCAAGCGATTTGAGTTGCTTCGCAACCCCTAAGGTATCTACTTCTAAGAAACTCATGCTAGCAGATGTTCGTGTTTCAAATTCTGGAATATTCCATTCGTCTTCCCTGGTGAAAGAATTTCGGAAAACTGGGTTCAGTAACTCCGCTTTAGCGGCACAGTCGTCGGTAACAGTACCATCGGCACTGCGCAGCGAGGGTATTGACTGCGTCTTGCCGCTTGCGTACTTTACATACGACCAGAATTTCTTCGAATTTTCTACCAAATTTCGAGAGAATGTTTCGTTGTGGAACCTATTAAAGGCATTTCGCATTGAAGTCCGTGCCAAATTTCGCGCGTCTGTCAATTTTAGCCAATCTTCGGAATTTCGCGTTTTTCTGAACTTCGCATGCTTTTTCCGTTGCCTCTGCAACAACGCTCGGACCTGTTTTGTGTACCATGGGGTTTCAGTTCCATCTCTTACCAATTTATGAGGTATGAATCTCTCAATTGCTATTGCTACTATATCTTTGAATTTGAGCCACATCTCGTCTACATTTGCATAGTCAGTTCGGAAGGAATGGAGATTGTCTCTTAGGAAGGCTTCTAGAGACACTTTATACGCTTTTTTAAATAAAATCATTTTGCATTTGTTTCTGGTTGATTTGGAAGAAACGGTACTGAGCCTAGCTACAACGACCTTGTGATCACTAATCCCTGTATCAGTCACGATGCTCTCTATTAGCTCTGAATTGTTTGTGGTTAAGAGGTCAAGTGTGTTTTCGCAACCATTTTGAATTCGCGTGGGTTCGTGGACTAACTGCCCGAAATAATTTTCGGAGAAAGCATTTAGGACAATCTCGGAAGATGTTTTCTGCCTACCACCGGTTTTGAACAAGTATTTTTGCCAACATATCGAGGGAAGGTTGAAGTCTCTACCAACTATAACCGTATGAGTGGGGTATTTATTTGTTACGAGACTCTCTGAACTGTTCAGCAATTATATCATCGGAGTCTGGGGGTCGGTAGAAGGAGCCAATTATTAACTTAGTTCGGCTGTTAAGTATAACCTCCACCCATACCAATTCGCACGGAGTATCTACTTCCAGTCACTTCTTGTCGTCGACCTGGCCGCAATGATGCCGCATCTTGTCTGCTGACATCATATCTAATATGATGTTTCTCTCTTAAATTACGCTAAAACTTTGCAAACATTAAACTCTTTTCCTTGACTTTACAAAAAGTATTGTTACTCTATCCAAAACAGTTTTTCTTATCCCTGTATATATTTTTTTAATCTTTCCCCATTTTCTTTTCTTACTACAAAGGTCATGGTTTCCTCATCCTCATCACGATGTTTAGTAGGAGTAAAATTGATGGTGATGACGGTTAGTACGTTAGTGACTTTCCAATTCTACTTCTTTTTTAGTTTTCTAACTGCATGTATCTTATGATATTTTGAAAACTTCGCAGTTTGTCTCCGACTCCAGCGCCCTTTTCTCTGCAATCACTTCTTTTTGTCCTTAGCTGTAACAGAACTTCAAAATACACTTTATGGCTGCTTTTTTGATATTTTCCCTTTCAAAAATATTGTCTATTGTTCTATTGCGTTGTTTTTAAAGCTTAAAATTTCTATTTCTCGTTGTACTTACCCCTTTCTTCTTTCTTCTCGATAGTAAACTTTTATATTCCTTTCTTTCCTCATGATATTCCTGTATTGAAATCTTTTCTGGGTTAGTTTTTTTCCCACTGTTTACCTCCTTCCACGAAATAGCAAGTTTCTTGCTTAACTAAATAATTCAATTCTCTTTCCTAATTGTTACCTCTTAACGACTTCTTATATTTATTTCCCTCATATCTCTCGTTCAACATGAGATTGTGGCACTTTCCACAAATCATATATGCTTCACATAGCCCCCCAAAATATCTCCTCAGTTATTCGTTCACCGTCCTTGACGGAACAGATTAAAAATGCCTACCTCCATCCCACCTAATTGTCTATTTCCTTCCTACTTCTTCACTTCCTTTCGTCTACAAAAATCAACTTCCTCCTCCTTCATTCTACGTCTTTAAGAGAGTCTCATCTACTATTTCGTCTCCTTACTTTCAACTCTTTCCCCAGAACACATTTCGTTAGTAGAAGAGTTACTTTGGTTCTTATTTTCCTGTGATTTCTTCATTATTCTCCATTTACCATCATAACAACACTTATTTTATTTATTTAACTGAGATAAGTACAAGTTAAAAGTTTTAGCTGTGTGCATTTTTCTATCATTCATATTTTTTGATTTCTGGAGATTTAATAGAAATAAATTCTCGTGTGGAGTTACTCTTCTTTTCTTGTCTGAATAACTTTAAATGAGTTACGTGGTGCAAACCCAATGATTTTCCTGTTTTTGGATTCATCAATTCGACTGCATTATTATGGACTACTTTACTTACTTCCATGGGGCTTTTGTATACAGAAAAGAATTAGTTTTCAACGCTGTAACTTTCCTATTGCTGGGTGTTAATTTTACAAAATGTCGATGTTTTACTTTAGAAACTGGAGAGACTTTACTTCTCACTTGGGTATTACTATTGGTCTTCGTGCCGTTCATCTCGTCAATTCCGTCTTTTACCTGGGTTTGGTGGCCTCCACTCGACTTCTTCTACCGGTTCATTTCGCGTGTTTTGTCCCGCTAAAGCTTCATTTTCCCAACCTTTCTGCGTTCTGGACATTGCATTACCACCTGAATAACCTGGATTTTGCTACTGAAATCCTCTAAAGCTTCCGCCTTCGTTCGTACGGGTCATAGTTACCACCGTAGTTTCTGGGACCAAATCCACCATTATAATTCCGCGGCCCACCAAAACCATAATTGTTATTTTCCCTCTGTGCGTTTCCAAAACCATAATTATTATTGTTATCCCATGGGCGACTACCACTCCTTCCAAAACCATTACCTTCTCCTACGTTAATATTGATACTGGAAATGTTATTATTAAAACCTGATCGGTTGCTGTTAAGTCCCTATTATTGTTTTCTCTGAATGTACGTTGTTTCTTTGCGTCATCTTCACTGAATATTAATTCAAGTTCTCTTAACATTCCTTTAAATACTTGTATATTATCTCCTGCCCTACTAACCAATGACTGCTGATAAAGTAACAGTAACTTCACTGTGCACATCCATATCAGTTCCCCATCACTGTATTGATAATCTAACCACTGATTCTTTTTTTGTCATTTCCTCGAAAAATATAACGGGTTTCTTTTTTCTCCTGAATTTTCGAACAACTCTTTCTGTAATAACTCATACCATACTCTATTTTGTGCTTCCGTGGACGAGTGCGGATTTAAATTGCTCATACGATTGACAGTTTACGGGTACTCTTGGCTTGGATTCTGCTATTGCGCCGTCCATATGCCCACAAATGAAGTCAAGTTTATGGCGAAGTGGCCAATGCTCTGGTAAACCGATCTGAAATTGATTTATAGTTGTGCGTGGATGTAAGCTGTTGCCGCTTTCTTTGTAATGTTGAAATTTTCTGACTGTCAAAAAGTGATCATTATCAAACCTTTCTTTCACCATACGGCGTTTGTGTTTCCAAAACATTACTCGTTCCCTTCGACTGTGTCATGTTCTCTAGTACTCGTTCTACCACATTTGGGTCTTGATATGACGTATTTATGTCCCATTTAGCAATGTATGTACGCAGTGGTGTGCAGTTATCTATACCGTACTGTTTCTCGTGTGCCGGATTGAATGATTCGTTTACATTTCCCGTAAATGGGTCAGTGTTCTGCCTTTCTATTACGTTCATGTTGTCTTGGGGTCGATGACTGTTTTACCGTATCTTGGAAACAGGAAAATTGGTGCATGTGTCACCGTAACTAGGTCTGTTCTCGCGTCACTCGCGTACGTTCGGAGGGTCGGCTGCCGCTCTGTTGGAATGCGCGCGTTTAGCGTTTCTCGCTCCCTTGTCTGCTGTGACCGCACACCACGTGCTTCGCTCAGCTGTTAACTGTTCTTTTCCTATTTGCTTTTGTTTCGCTTCCGTAATTATGGATGCATCCTCTTGTGGATATACGACTGGAATTTCATGACATTTTTGTGCTTCCGCTACTGCTACGAAAGATTGTACAACTGACTTGTTTATTTCTGGATTTCTTCCCATCACTATGTCGGATGATACTACCGATTCCGTCACCTCGCTACTGTTTTCTGTACGATTCTCGATACACTGTTTCAATTCTGTACGAAGGTCTTCACTGTTTCTGATTTTTCGAGACTATGTTTTCAATGCGTTTTCAATGCGTTTTAATGCCGCTCGGATGACACGTTTTCTGTCATTGAGCTCTTCCAAGATTTGTTGCTCCTTACCAGACGTCTTACGTGCTAACTTATCCACTCTGGATCTGGTCAACGTCAGAACGCCTCTTTCTCTGGTCAGTCATTAACAATTTATCAGCTCGCGTGAGTCTCTCGCCCCTCTCCGGATTTCAGTAAACTGTTCATTGACTTCTGTTCGTAGTTTCTGCTGATCTTCACGGACTTTTTCGAACCCAGCGTAAGTTTCAAATTGGAGACTATTTAATGCTGCATTTGTGTCTCTTTTCCCATTCGCCGTTTCGGTTTTTAAGTCTTCTCACCTTGCATTTGTTGTTTCACTCGTTTGCTTTACGACCATTGTGAGTTGCTTCAATAATGCGCACATACTATCTGACTCTTCGCCATCGTCACCTGTCACTG
This sequence comes from Schistocerca piceifrons, assembly GCF_021461385.2. NCBI lineage: Eukaryota > Metazoa > Arthropoda > Insecta > Orthoptera > Acrididae > Schistocerca > Schistocerca piceifrons. The sequence continues at coordinate 547,156,827 of NC_060144.1, forward strand.
TTTGATGTAAATTTCACCGTTCGCCTCTTTCACGTGGCGCTTTACCGACTTCGTGCACAGCGCGGACGCACTTACATACATTCTTTCTGTTGGAAACTGTCCCGTTTGGTTCAAAATTGCTATATTTGGTTCAACATACCGAAGTTGCTCATCCTCTGACTCTATTTCTGACCCACTAGATCCGTCATTTGTTTGTTTTCGTGTATTCTCAGACTGTGATACCAATCGTGAAGCTGCCACCATTCCGTCTGCGCTATCACTACGTTCCGTTCCGTGATTCGCACCCCATACTTTTTGTTCTACGTCTGTCTCTATCTTGTCAAGATATTCAATTTGACCTATCTGCGACACTCTCCGTTCTTCCACCATCTCTGATCGTCTCGCTAACCTCTGTCTTTCGAAATGCACGAGCTTGCGCTCTCGTCAACATCAAGGTGTATGATCTTACACGTTTCCAAAATATCATAGAAAGTTTCTTAGATTATGTACTCATTTTTGTGGATTTTCGGACCGAACCCAACAACGCCGTGAATAACTTCGCGCGTGCCAGCAAGGTCATTCAGAAGATACTTCTACACAATGACAAATGTTATTCTACTTGCTAATACAACTTTTCTACACTTTGGATCACACATTTACTGTAGTCTATCCACTATACATTTACATACCTTGGGTAACCTGGTCACAAAACAATACAATTATTTTTAAAATTAAGAAATCTTTATTTTTCATACTAATTGACTAGTTGCCATCCAGTCAAACCAGTTACCAGCCTGGCAGGGTCGCCATTTGTAAGGTGCAATATTGGTGGTTTACTTATTCTAGGATTGATGGCAACTGTGTAAGTTGAAATGCCATGTTTAATGTCGCAATATTAGCACGAAAATACACGCATTTACACAGTTTTAAATGTGACAAAAAAAAAAAAAACAGTTGTCACGATAACGCATCTCGTCAAAATCAAAAAGTGAAATAATCCTAAACACGACAATATTAAATATTAGCTCTCAGAAGGTAAAATTATCCTAAACACGACAATATTAAAGTTTAATTAGAACTTTCTTCACAAAATTGTTCCCACACTTACGTTTTGATGTTGGTCAGTACTACAAAAATTGTCCGATTGCGGTTCAAGTTCAGTACTGTTTTTAGGATGACAATCATGTCCATGGTGCTTGGTTAATTATGTGACAAACCGAGCAAAAGATTACCCAAGGTCGCTTGAGTATGCAGTGGACGCAAGCTGGTGAAACAACAACTTTACACCTCTGAACGTGGTATTTATCTTAAGCTGCAATCAGCTGTTGTCTGCTAGGTCGCTCTCTTCCGCTGCAATTCCTATAAAACTAATTATACCTTTACTGAATTTTCCAGCAGCAACTTTCCCTATGTTTCCCGTTATGCAAGAGAACTTGTACTCGTCCCGAGTCTTAGAATGTAGCCATATACACGGGCATCGTTCGAGCAGCATGCATATTATAATATCCTCTCAGTTCTCGCAAGAACAATCAACTAATTGGCTGGTTCGTTGCTCCATAGTTCGAGCTAAACAATGCTACAGTTAATTTATAGCTCGATATCAGCCGCTGTGAACGCAGTGTTCACACAAATTACTACTCTGCATCGTACACAGTGTTATGAGTTCCATTCTGCACTTGACGCCAGTTCAGAGAAGAGTCCACGAAAATTTCCGTCTTGTCTTACTCATAGCCAAACTGTCTCCCCACGTAGGTTCTTTCGTTCTTCACGTCATGGCTTTTTTCAGCCAATAGGAGGGTTCCTCTTATTTTATGGAAACTCTCCCTACCAATCGCAAGGTCTCTACAATTAAATTGCCGCGAAACTTTGGCTCTTTTTTTCTTCCTTGCGCGTTTCAACCAATCCGACGTTTTGTGTCCGTGCCAGACACTTAAATGTGTACACGATTCTCTCACGTGTGTACCACTCGCTGAATACTTGATCGAAAATGTGTCACTGGTTTTGTTTCGTATCCATTTGGAATTCCGAAACACAGTTTTCTACTAGCTTTCCTTCCTGCCCTCCCTCAGATGAGCCGTCATACTCGTTCTCCTCGTCTGAATCACCTAATCGGTCGTTGGTTTTCTGCCTGGGACATCCCTTTCACTGGTTTCTGTGGTACCCCCTGTAGTGAGGCCTTGTCTCTATCCTCGTCCCTCTGGATTCCAAACTAAAACGCCTCTCGCTGCTTGTTTCACCTTCCGCTCAAACATGCATTATAGGAATGGTGTATTATTTACTGTCGATTTAGTGTTATCCCTTGTTGTATCACGTACTGATAGGCAAATTTGCTCATTACTACCAAATTAAGTTAGGTGTCATATTCACCTTCCCGTTGCGATGTATAAAGCTCTCATGTAAGGTGCGAATCTGACCTTCGTTTAGTGCATTCATCTCTGGGTCTCCCTCTACGAGTTTTACCGTCTACGCTGCACCCCAATACTAAATTGGTGATCCCTTGATGCCTCACAACATGTCGTGCCAACGGATCTCTTCTTCTAGTCAAGTTGTACCACAAATTTCTCTTCTCCCCAATTCTATTCAGTACCTCCTCATTAGTTGTGTGATTTGCCATCTAATCTTCAGCATTATTCTGTAGCACCACATTTCTAAAGCTTCTATACTCTTCTTGTGTAAAATATCTATCGTCCGCGTTTCACTTCCATACATGGCTACACTCCATACAAATACTTTCAGAAACGACTTCCTGACACTTAAATCTATACTCGATGTTCACAAATTTTTTTCTCCAGAAAAGTTTTCGTTTCCATTTCCAGTCTACATTTTATATCCTCTCTACTTCGACCATCATCAGTTATTTTGCTCCCCAAATAGGAAAACTCATCTACTACTTCACGTGTTTCATTTCCTAATCTAATTCCCTCAGCATCACCCGATATAATTCGACTACATTCCATTATTCGCATTTTGCTTTTGTTGATGTTCATCTTATATCCTCCTTTCAAGACACTGTCCATTCCGTTCAACTGCTCTTCCAGGTCCATTGCAGTCTCTGACAGAATTAAAATGTCATCAGCAAACCTCAAAGTATTTATTTCTTCTCCAAGTATTTTAATTTCTACTCCGAAATTTTCTTTTGTTTCCTTTAATGCTTGCTCAATATAGAGATTGAATAACATTAGGGATAGGCTACAACCCTGTATCACTCCCTTTCCATTCACTGATTCCCTTTTATGGCCCTCGACTCTTGTAACTGCCATCTGGTTTTTGTACCAATTGTAAATAGCCTTTGGCTCCCTGTATTTGACCCCTGTCACCTCCAGAATGTGAAAGAGAGTATTGTAATCAACATCGTCAAAAGCCTTCTTTAAGTCTACAAATGCTAGAAACCTGGGTTTGCCTTTCCTATATATATTTCCAAGATACAACTCAAAACAATATCCGAATATAAGGTTATCGCCATATGAAGTATTATCACCGTTCTATATATTGAAAACGAAGAAAGCGAAGACCGGAGGGCAATTACACGAGCACTGGAGAAACAGGTCGAAGCTGTGGGCTGTATGGCAAGAATGCCACAGTGTAAGGTTCGTCAGAAGGTGATGCTATTAACTTCGTATACGCCGAATGTAGGGACAAAGAGGTTTTGTGCAAAGAATCAAGGGCCATACCAAGTGGTAGAGACTACGTCATCATTAAGTGTCAAGATTCAAATTCCAACGAGAAAGATAGTTGTGCACGTAGGGTGGTCGAAATCTTTTGAAGGGAGTCTGGATGTTATTCCAGGGGGAGGAGATTCTGACCAGAGAGGGAGAGTGAGGAGAAGATAAACAGAAGGAGAGTGAGGGGAGATAAACAAGAGCGGCGTGGAAGCGTTACGGAAGCAGCACCTGTAAGGGGGATAGCTGTTCGCCAAGCAGGAAAACGAAGCGATCACGTCATCGCTGGGTGATACAGGTGGTATTCAACGTACGGGAGATGCCTACGGAGGATGCTAGATTGGAAGAAGCATTCGACAAATTCCTCCAGGAAACGGAAAGGTACGAGATACTCAAAGAAAGTGCCATGGTATGTGAGAGAGGACATGGAGCGTACGAGAAACTATGGAATGAAGTGACCCAGGTACTGGGGGCTATTCCACCTTCACGAAAGAAGAAGGGTTGATCGACGCTGGAGGTCGGCTTATGAAAACAATATTTGACAGTGCTGATGAGGAAGATATTTAAAAGGTGGACGACATCATAGAAGAGAGGAAAAGGGAACAAAGACGTGAGAAATTGTCATTCTAGGCAGACTGGAAGTTTAGAGAAAGACTATTACGACAATTGACTGGAAAAGTAATGCGGTGTGCCAAAGATGCAGAAGAAGCAGTTAAGCCGAACATAGGGGAACTACAAACTGAAGTAGAAGTCTTAGATATGGAAGTAGTGATGAAAAAATGCTAGCAGTCGGTAAAAGATAGTGTTTGGAAAGCACGAGGGAAAGTGACCGAGCTACGGGAGGCTACGCAGCAAGCTGCAAGAGGTCAGTCAGGGGTAAACTAGTTGTCGCCAGATCAGTATTTAGAGGGTCTAAGGAAATACAGAAGGATATACCGCAGGAATTGGGGTTGGTTTTAGAACCGAAGCACGGAAACTTACATTTTTAATTCAAGGTAGCCTCAGTATCGGTGAGAACTGATGGAGCGAAAGCTTACATTTCCGTTTTTATACCAGTAGCACGGAAACAAGCACGTTACGAATACTACGGAGTTGATGCGTATCCTGTCAAGTGACGGATATTGAACAAATTTGTAAGAGTAAAAATGGAGCGATTCTTACTAATTGCAAGCGACAACAGGAAGATATATGGAAATGGAGGAAGCCAAGTTACAAAAATGCTGCTGATTGGAAATCAACGCTTGTCCGAATTTGGTATTAAGGATGGGCTGGATTCCTGTACAGTGAAGTTGATAAGGGGACAAAATGAGGTAAGAGAATGCAATAGAAAAGTGATCAAGCCGGAACCGTACTTCTAGCAGGTCTAGGCACATTGGTTGTACTCTGCCTTCGACAAGATGGTAGGTGTGGATAGTTGTTTCGAGCAGGGGAAGCTTATGTCAGCAAAGACGCGAGAATTAAACGTGAGCTGTTTATTTTTAAATGGAACAGCCTGCGAGATACTTACCACTTGACCACCTGAATATTTCGTAGCCTCTTTTGTATTGGCCAGAGGAGCTCATGGAAGTTCTACCAGAAGCAGATCTAACGAGCTTCGATCACACTCTATGGCCGGAAGTAACGCAGTCTATAATCACACTTCTGAAACAACAGGACGGATGAGTCTCCATGGAAATCTTATTGCAACATTTAAGTTTATATTTGGAAAATCGGAATCGGAAAAAGACAACATTGACTGCTGTCATACCATACAGCAGCGGTGCTTGTTCAGCTGATTGCAGTCCCTGTTTTGCTACATAGAGGACAAAGGACGAGTTCAGACCCAGCTGTGGTTCAGGTTCCAGTCGACTGGGTGCACCGAGCACAAAGGCAGCAGGAGGAAGATGAACGCACGAGGGGATTATTATTACAGGTAAGCCTGTAAGTCTGCAACAGAGAGTTAGAAGCTATTGTGCAACGAGAAGCATATTAAGGAAATACACTACTGGCCATTAAAATTTCTACACCGAGAAGAAATGCAGATGATAAACGGACATTCATTGGACAAATATATTATACTAGAACTGACCTGTGATTACATTTTCACGCAATTTCGGTGCACAGATCCTGAGAAATCAGTACCCAGAACAACCACCTCTGCCCATAATAACGGCCCTGATACGCCTGGGCATTGAGTCAAACAGAGCTTGGATGGCGTGTACAGGTACAGTTGCCCATGCAGCTTCAACACGATACCACGGTTCATCGAGTGTAGTGACTGGAGTATTGTGACGAGCCAGTTGCTCGACCACCACTGACCAGACGTCTTCAATTGGTGAGAGATCTGGAGAATGTGCTGGCCAGGGCAGCAGTCAAACATTTTCTGTATCCAGAAAGGTCCGTACAGGACCTGCAACATGCGGCCGTGCATTATCCTGCTAAAATGTAGGATTTCGCAGGGATCGAATGAAGGGTAGAGCCACGGGTCGTAACACATCTGAAATCTAACCACGCCGGGTGATACTTATGCCAGTGTGAATTCACCGCCATGTCGCCAAACACGGATGCGACCATCATGATGCTGTAAACAGAACCCGGTTTCATCCGAAAAAATGACGTTTTGCCATTCGTGCAGTCAGGTTCGTCGTTGAGTACACCATCGCAGGCGCTCCTGTCTGTCATGCAGCGTCATGGGTAACCGCAGCCATGGCCTCCGAGCTGATGATAGTCCATGCTGCTGCAAACGTCGTCGAACTGTTCGTGCAGATGGTTGTTGTCTTGCAAAGGTCCCCATCTGTTGACTCAGGGATCTAGACGTGTCTGCACGATCCGTTACAGCCATGCGGATAAGATGCCTGTAATCACGACTGCTAGTGATACGAGGCCGTTGGGATCCAGCACGGCGTTCCGTGTTACCCTCCTGAACCCACCGATTCCATATTCTGGTAACAGTCATTGGATCTCGACCAACGCGAGCCGCGATAGGCTACAATCCGACTTTTATCAAATTCGGAAACGTGATGGTACGTATTTCTCCTCCTTACACGAGGCATCACAACAACGTTTCACCAGGCAACGCCGGTCAACTGCTGTTTGTGTATGAGAAATCGGTTGGAAATTTTCCTCATGTCAGCACGTTGTAGGTGTCGCCACCGGCGCCAACCTTGTGTGAATGCTCTGAAAAGCTAATCATTTGCATATCACAGCATCTTCTTCCTGTCTGTTAAATTTCGCGTCTGTAGCACGTATCTTCATGGTGTAGCAATTTTAATGGCCAGTAGTGTAAGTTCCATATTTGAGTTTAGGAGCAAGGCAAGAGGCCCTGTAGAAATGTATAAAATCAACTTTTAGGGTTAAGGAGACCAGTTGTTGGAATAATCCTTCAGAGGGGAAATAGGGCCAGGAGGGCCTTTCGCCAGGAACTGTACTGTAAAGGATAATGTAGTTAGGACGACCTGATGGACCGTGTCTTGATAAAAAGGAGGGCAATGTAGTTTATCGGCCGTATTCAGACGGAAAGTACTCCAGCGTGGAAGTGAGTTGCAACAGAGTGAGCCTCAGGCAGGTGAGAGTGTTGTACGTAGCCACGCGAAACACGTTGTCCTGACATCTCATGACAAAAGGATCATCTAACATCGTATTTGCAAAAGGATGATCAGCCTCAGACATTAAACTATTCTAAAACAAGTAATATAGAACCCAGGTGAACGGAAAGCAATTTGCTGTGTAAACTTTGGACATTCATGCAAGAAATTGGTGAAACTATTCGAGCAAATGAAGCTAAAAAAAAGGGACAACTATTTAATGAATAAAGATGAAAAACAATGGCAAGCAAATTCTTTCAGAAATAGTGATATTATGCAGAATCCGATGCTAAGAATAATGAACTTATCAAATCATGGCTAACAGGTCAGTTTAGAAGTACGATACTCTATATATATCGGGAATTTCTACATGTACGCCACAACTTTAATAGTGCGTAAAAACATGAAAGTAAGTTATCCGAAGTAGAATTTTTGAGAAGAAAATCCATTCGGAAATATAATTTCTATCAAAAACATAACGTTGTAGCGTTTACCTCATTGGAAATGTTCGAAATATAAAATTAACGTAGTAATTAATACCGAAAAGTAAGAACTGATTACATTTGGAAATATATAAGGCACCATTGTACAGGCTAGACATGAGTGCAATAAAATCCTAGAACTTTTTCCAATTCACCGTGGTATGATACAGCAACCATTGACAAATGATTTTATGAGATAAACAGTCTTCGCTGGAAAACAGGCTTCAATATTTTATATTTTCCCAATAACATGTGTCGCCTTGAGGCATCTTCAGGTTGGCTGCCATTACGAGTTTTAAACACGTATTCTGCCATCCATGCAAACGTATTAGCAGGCAAACAACGTTGTCAATGTTTTAAGAACATTTCGTGGTGTCCTGATATAAAATAGTGTTGAGTACATGATAATTCGCTTTTAAATAACATAAAAAACCTCAGCAGGTAGTTGCCGTTTCCGAGGTTTAAAGGACTTCGTCCGGTATCCTCGTAGAGTATACGGCGTAGGGCCCTACTCAATCTTCCTAAAATTTTGAGAACGGTGTCTGCCCACTAAGACATTTGCATGGACGGCAGCATATGTGTTTATCACCTGTTACGCCAGCCAGTCTGAAGATGCTTAATGCGAAAAGTGTTGTTGGCAAAATATAAAATAATAGAGCGGTTTTGCAGCCAAGACTGTTTATCTCTTGGTAACAAAACTTTAGTAGTGTGTTAGTCTCTCAACGTCCCTTTTAGAGTAGCGAATGCCACATGCCACAAAAATAGCTTCTTTGCTGACATACAAGGTTCAGAAACGAATCAGAAGTTTGGTAACAGGAGGCCATTTAAAAAAGAAAATAATGCACCAATACAGGGAAGAAAGCGAGCTGATTGTGGACTAATGAAGTGCCGCAATATGTGGTGCTAATATATACAGGAAATTAACAACACTAGACTTCACAAATTAACGTTCTAAATTTTCGACTAATAGAAAAGTAACAAGATCTTAGGAGAGAAGGGCACATTATTTCTAGAAAAGAAACTAATGTCGGTCCCGAGAAACGTAGAAGAATATCAAGCGAATAAACTCATCTAGAAATATGCTGGCTCTTCAAACGTATATCATCACTAGTCACTCAATGTCGCAGCGCAGCGGCTGAAATCTAATGGAACTAAATTGACATCTATAAATGAATCAATAGGTCTATTTTCATGACACCACTCCCCAAGACTATATGTCATTTAGCATATTGCACTATTGGGAGGGGCGCTGCATTCACGTTACAAAACCGCGACCTTTAAATTCATAGTTCCAGCATCTCCATTAAAAACAGCGTTGATGTAAGGCTAGAATACTTCTTTTTGGTACGGTGACATCCTTGTCAAATGATAAAGTAGTAAAGGGATATGTAACTCACCAACTGAAAATCCAAGCCTGACAAGAACGGCAACTCGTTTCTTTAATGTCATGGCCTTGTCAAGGTGATATAATAACGATCATTTGCTAATGATACAGAAGCCAACAAAGTCTTAGGGCACTGAGCTTTTTGAAAGGCAATTACCACTATCAGTACAGAGCAGTAAGTTCTTTTACCACAGTCGATGTGCAAAGTTTAGACGAAATGTATTATCTATGCAACAGTAGTAAAATTTAGTTGGGCTGGGCTGATTTGGGGGGAGGAGGCCAAACTACGAGGTCATCGGTCTCATCGGATTAGTGAAGGATGAGAAAGGAAGTCGGCCGTTCCCTTTCAAAGGAACCATCCCGGCATTTGCCTGAAGCGATTTAGCTGGCCGGAGTGGCCGTGTGGTTCTAGGCGCTTCAGCTTGGAACCGCGTTACCGCTACGGTCGCAGGTTCGAATCCTGCCTCGGGCATGGATGTGTGTGATGTCCGTAGGTTGGTTAGGTTTAAGTAGTTCTAAGTTCTAGGGGACTGATGACCTCAGAAGTTAAGTCCCATAGTGTTCAGAGCCATTTGAACCATTTTGAAGCGGTTTAGAGAAATCACGGAAAACCTAAATCAGGGTGGCAGGACATAGTATTGAACCGTCGTACTCCCGAATGTGAGTCCAATGTGCTAACCACTGCGCCACCTCGCTCGGTTAAAATTTGGTGATCGTTAGCATCCTCCCTGCACGTTAGTTCGTGTCTCATGCGATTGTATTGTTGACACGATTGAAGATGATGACGCAATCATGATAATATTTCAAGAGAGAAAAACTACTGCAGAGCATGGGACGATGAATGGCACCTAATTTCAAATCACACTCTTAGAAGGATTGAGAACTCTGAATACCATTTATAAAATGGAAACCAAGCGAGAAAGACCTATAATATCCTGTTGAAGTTTAATAGCAAGATTGCTTCACTACATGTTAATAAAATTCTGAGAGCATACACTGTTTTATAAAAGCAAAGAATTCGATAGTCAGAGTCACGTTAGTTAACATTTTAGAGGAAGCTGGGATAAACGATGAAACTAACAGTTGTTTAATGTAAACAAACGCTTGCACAATGTCATAAGTAATGTTCTTCGGCACACATTCGGAGCCGTTTCGAGCTGCAACAGGTATTCAATAAGGAGATGCAATATTGTCACTGTTCTCTAACGTCTACTTTCATACTGAGGACAGAGAATGAAGGAATGAATGACAGACACGCAAGTGTAAAAGGGATGTCTGTGGAAAGAATCAGAATAAATTTCGACATTTCGGCATTTACTGATGACAGGACGAAGACGATAGAACACACGGAGAGAACCAAGATGTAGATAAAAACGCTCGATGAGCTCATGGAAATGGTGGAGCTATACTATATGAAATTATGGAACTGGTAATAAAAAAAACTAGACTAAAACTAAACTAAACTCCTCCCGCACAGGCCATAGAGGCCCAAAAGTACCGTCCGGCCGCCGTGTCATCCTCAGCCAACAGGCGCCATTGGATGCGGATATGGAGGGGCACGTGGTCAGCACACCGTCCTCCCGGCCGCATGTCAGAAAAAAAAGAAAAAAAACCTAGACCGTAAGCATAATCAAATACAGAACATTAGAGATTAGATATTTAAGAGAGTGACCATGCCAGTTACTTCCACTTTGCTTTCTAGTATTAAGATCAGTAAACTGAATAAAATTCCAGCTATATACTTTCACTGTGATTGGTTTCTTTATATACCTTCATCGTACAGTTTGATCTGATCCTGTTTCGAGGACACTTCATGGTCTCGAGAAATAACATTAGAGTAATGGACAAGATGGGTACTTAGAATTATCTGTGCCACAATATCTGTAAGAAGGAGGAAGACCGTAGAACCTACATAATGCGAGGCAAGAATACGAAGCTGCAACGAAAAAATCATCGTGCAAAAGTGTGGAAAAATAATCCAGACAAACAAAACGAATGCCTCCGAAACGTTATCTGGAGTGTTTTCAGTTTCTCTAAGGCAAAAAACGCGTTTTATGTGCCAAAATATCAGAAGGATATTGTTGTCGTTTTCACTGTGTACGGTGGTTTGATGCTGCTCGTCGCGCCACCTGATCCTATGCAATCCTCTTCATGCCTGAAAAACTACTGCACACGAATCCACTTTTACCCGCTTGTTGCAGACACCAGTGGTCTAGGGTTAGCGTCTGTGATTAGTAACAAAACGTCCTCTGTCCTGGGTTCGAAAACCGCCTGGCGTCGAAGAATTCCGGCATAAGAACTTACCCTCATTCTGCCAACGGCCTCGTCAAAGAGGGCGGAGGAGCGGACAGAGGTTGAGAGCTCTCTCTTGTCCTTGAGGTGGGAAACTGCCATTAAAGAATAAGAATCAACATCATGAGGATGCAGAAATAATTAGAAACCACTGCATTACCGACACATAACTTGTATGCATAGGACATGTAGTCTGTAACTGAAAAAGTGTCGTGATGATCTCTCCATTGGCAAAATATTCTGAAATAGTCCCTCATTCGGATCTCCGGGAGGGAACTGCCAAGGGGGAGACGACTACGAGAAAAAAAATGAATAATCTACCAAGGGATAATATTGTACGAGTCCGGCTGTGAAATGTCAGAAGCTTCAACGTGGCAGAGAAGCTACAAAATCTGAAAAGGGAAATGCTGAGGTTCACCCTAGATATAGCAGGGGTCAGTGAAGTGAAAATAAAACAAAGATACCTGGTCAGATGTGTACAGGATAACATCAACAGCAGCAGAAAATGGTATACCGGGAGTAGGATTCGTTATGAGTAGGAAGGTAGGGCAGAATGTGTGTTAATGTGAACAATTCAGTGATAGGGTTGTTCTTATTAGAATGGACAATGAAACGAAGTAGCAAGTTGAAGATGAACGGACGGAAAAGGTATATGAGGACATTTAAAGGGTAATACAGAGCGTAAAGAAGATGAAAATCTAATAGTCATGGGAGATTTGAAAACAGCTGTAGGGGAAGGAGTGGAAGAAAAGGTTACAGGAGAATATGGGCTTGGGCCAAGGAAAGGGAGAGGAGAAAGACTAGTAATAAATTTCAGCTAGTAATAACGAATACACTGTTCAGGAGAAAGTTTACTTGAAAAAAGCCGGGTGATACGAGAATATTTCAGTTCACCATGGTCAGACAGATTCCGTAATCACATACTGGATTCCAACGCATACTCAGAAGAAGATATAGGCTCAGATTACAATATAGTAGTGATGAAGAGTAGCCTCAAGTTTAAGACATTAGTCAGGAAGAGTCAATACGCAAATTAGTGGGCTGCGAAGTACCAAGGAATGAGGAGATACGCTTGAAGTGCTCTAAGACTGTAGATATAACAATAAGGAACAGCTGAGTGGGCAGTGTAGTTGAAGAAGAATGGATATCTCTAAAAAGGGAAATCACAGATGTTGGACAGAAAAACTTAGATACAAAGAAGATAACTGAGAAGAAACCATAGGTAATAGAAGAAGTACTTCAGTTGGTCGATCAAGGAAGGAAGTACAAGAATGTTCAGGGAAATTCAGGAGCGCAGAAATACAAGTCGCTGAGAAATGAAGGATATAGGAATTTCAGAAAGATAAGACGAAATGGCAGAATGAAAAGTATGAAGAAATCGAAAAACAAACGATTAATGGAAGGACTGACTCAGCATGTAGAAAAGTCAAAATAACCTTCGTTGAAATTAAAAGCAAGGATGATAACATTCGGAGTGAAAAGGGAATTCCGCTGTTAAATGTAGTGCAGAAAGAGTACACTGACGGACTCTGTGAGGGAGGCGATTAGTCTGCTGTGACAGAAGAAGAAACAGGAGTTGATTTATAAGAGATAGGGTATCCAGAATCAGAATTTAAGAGAGCTTTGGTGGAATTAAGATCAAATGAGGCAGTAGTGATAGGTAACATTCCATCAGAGTTCTCTAAAATAGTTGGTGTGTAGAATGTATGAGTCTGGAGACATTTTAGGAGCCGGCTGGGGTGACCGAGCGGTTCTAGGCGCTACAGTCCGGAACCGCGCGACCGCTACGGTCGCAGGTTCGAATCCTGCCTCGGGCATGGATGTGTGTGATGTCTTAGGTTAGTTAGGTTTAAGTAGTTCTAAGATCTAGGGGACTGATGACCTCAGATTTTAAGTCCCATAGTGCTCAGAGCCATTTGAACCATTTGGAAATTTTAGGAAAAAAATCATCAACCCACTTCCAAAGACTGCGAGAGCTGACACATGCAAGAATTATCGGACAATCAGCTTCAACAGCTCACGCATCCTAGTTGCTGACAAGAATAATATAAAGAAGAATGGAAATGAAAACTGACGTTGCGATTGATAATGGAAGCAAAACTAAAGGAAAATCAAGACATTTTCATAGGATTTGTGGACCTGGAAAAAGCCTTCGACAATGTAATATGCTGCAAGAGAGAAATAGGGGTACGCTATATGGAGATACGGGTAGTATACAATATGTACAAGAGCCAAGAGAGAGTAATAAGAGTGGACGACCAATAAGGAAGTCCTCGGATTAAAAAAGGTGTAAGACAGAGGTATACTCTTTCGCCTCTACTGTTCAATTTGTACATCGAAAAAGCAATTATGGAAATAAAAGGCAGGTTCCGGATTGGAATTAAAATTCAACGTGAGAAGATAACAATTATACGATACGCTGATGACACTGCTATCCTGAGTGAAAGTGAAGAAAAATTGGATGATCTACTGAATGGAATGAACAGTCTAATGACTCCAGAATATGGTTTGAGAGTTAATCGAAGAAAGTTAGAAGTAATGGGAAGTAGCAGAAATGAGAACAGCGAGAAACTTAACATCAGTATTAATGGTCACGAGGTAGATGAAGTTAAGGAATTCTACTATCTAGGCAGCACAATTATCAATGACGGACGGAGCAAGGAGGATATAAAAAGCAGACTGGCATTGGCGAAAATGACATTCCTGGCCAAGAGAAGTCTATTAGTATCAAACATAGGCCTTAATTTCAGGAAGAAATTTCTGGAGCACACGATTGTGCGGTAGTAAACAGGGACTGTGGGAAAACTAGAACAGAAGAGAATGGATACACTTCAGTTGTAGTGATACAGATGAATGTTGAAAATGAGGTGGACTGATAACGTAAGGAATGAGGGCGTTCTGCGCAGAACCGGAGAGGAAGGGAATGTGTGGGACTCACTGACAAGGATAGTAGGACATATGTTAAACTGTAAAGGAAGGCAGAGACTTTAATATATCCAGCAAATAACTGAGGATGACGGTCGCAAGTGCTACTCTGAGATGCAGATTTTGGCACAGGAGAGGCATTCGTGGCAGGGCACATCAAACCAGTCGAAAGACCGAGATGTCTAAAAAAGAAAAGATAAAAAAAAAACATTACCGACAAGCTTTGTTTTCAAAGCAAAGCAGTGCTCTGCATTCTGGTGCAGATGAGCGAATCTGGACAGAACGACCCACAGCCGCGACATCCTCTGCTAACTGAGTCTTTCGGATGCTGAATACTGAGGCTTAGGTGTTGCAAACCGCTCTCCCGTCCATTTTTGCATTTCGTAACCTGCCACCACTTTTCTCTTAGGTAGCTCCTCAGTTTGTATCACGAAGCTGATTGCACGCCGCTCTAGTCTTCGCACCAAAATAAAATCCTTGGCAGTTCCGACAATGGAACACGGACCCTTCGCATAGCACTCAGACCCGCTTACCACTGAGTCACAGATACCGACAGGCTTTGTGCTCCCTCCATAGTTTGTACCGCCACAATTGCCCCCTTAACAAAACTTGGTGCCTTAGGATATGTCTTAACTACCGATCCCTTCTTTTAGCACAATTGTGCTATACGTTCCTTTTTTCCCTGTTTCAGCCGGCCGTTGTGACCGAGCGGTTCTAGGCGCTTCAGTCTGGATCCACGCGACCGCTACGGTCGCAGGTTCGAGTCCTGCCTCGGGCATGGATGTGTGTGATGTCCTTAGGTTGGTCAGGTTTAAGTAGTTCTAAGATCTAGGGGACTGATGACCTCAGATTTTAAGTCCCATAGTGCTCAGAGCCATTTGAACCAACCCTGTTCCAGTTAGTATTATGCATTACATATTCTATCTACTCATATACTCTTCAGCACTACATTTATGTTGTAACTTCCTTTGCACGCTCTCTGGTTCCTTAGTGGATACAAGCGAGGAACAGATCTGATTCGTTGACAGAGAATTCAGATATCAATTTATTCTACATATAATAAGAGATCGTAAAAGTAATACTTTAATCTGTTTGCTATAGTTGCAGCATTAGTCGCTAACACTGGAATGTTGAAGTGTGTCCAGATAGAATGGTTTACAATTCAGTTTTTCAATACATGACTGTTCTATAGATGACGCGCCCTAACCACAGTGGAAGTCTGTAGATGTTATGAAACGGCAAACACACAAAATTAGAATGTGTGCATCCACGTTGGAAGTACACCCGTCGCCGGAGCTCCGGGGAGTGAGGGTTGCATATCATTGGAAGCGGCGTAAGCGTTTGTGGCAGCGCCCTCATGCCTTGGTGACTGCTTTAGGAAACGCGGTGGCGCGACTGGCGGAGCGCGTGTGTTGCAGTGCAGTCGACCGGATGGGGGCAGATACCGCAATTTGAAACGCTTCTATTCATGCTTTGTCTGAAGTGCTTATCATCGACTATTCACTTGCGTACGGTGGTACGTACCAGAGAAAATCTATGGAAAAGATTTCATAACATTTAAATTTATACCCCACGTTAACAAATTTCTGTTTTTCTCTTCAGAAATGATTTTCTTACCATTGCGGTCTGCAACTGATATCTTCTCCTGCCATCGGCGTTATTTTGCTGTCCAAAAATATAAAAAAAACTTATCTACAACTTTTAGAGTATCAGTTTCTCAAATAATTCCGTCAGAATCGCTTGATTTAATTCGACTGCATTTTTGTTATCCTCGTTTTTCTTTTGTTGAACTTCACCATACAACGTAATTTGAAGAACAGTTTAAATTCGTTCAACAGTTCTTTCAAGTATGTTGTTGTTCATGGCGCAATTACGGTGGCACCGGCTGGATGACACCGCAGAAGGAAATTGTAAAGCACAAGAGACAATATACAAGAGGCCATATTACCATAAACAGCCAAAAAATTGGAAGATGAACGAAGAAATTGGAAGATGGAAGGAACGGAAAAAGAGACAGTGATGGTTGCATATCATTGGAAGCTCTGTAAACTCTAAAATACGAAGTATAAAGAATTCTAGGCTGAACGCAAGGGAGATACAAGAAATGACTGAATGTTTCGTGATCTACGTATGGAAGAAGAAAATGAAACTGAAAAGGTATGGTGAAAATTTCCAAATTCCTAGTCTCCTTAGTTGAGAGATCAACGCAAAGAAGTGAAAGAATTATCTATTGACAAGGCATTGGCTGTAATTTCAGGTGAGCTCACCGCGCAAAAAATTAGTCAGCCCCAAAGACTTTATGCTAATACCGTAGAACATCACAGCTAGCATTGACAGTGAGCTGAGTTCGGTGTGGAAGTTGTAATGGAACTGAAATGATGGTGGGCTGACAG
The DNA here is from genome assembly GCF_021461385.2 of Schistocerca piceifrons. Classification (NCBI taxonomy): domain Eukaryota; kingdom Metazoa; phylum Arthropoda; class Insecta; order Orthoptera; family Acrididae; genus Schistocerca; species Schistocerca piceifrons. The sequence continues at coordinate 547,173,504 of NC_060144.1, forward strand.
TAATTTGGAGCCCGCGCATCGGAAACGGGCGTGCTGGTGTGAGACTGCCAGGGAGTGCACCCTGATGCCATCTAGTGGCGAAACTGGGAATTAGCGCTGCCTGTCAGAAAATGCACTAAGCTCTCGGAGTCAAATGTATTCTTTTTCTTGGTAATTATAAGCTATTACTGTATGATTTAATGTTATAAAGCGCTAGTAGTAAATTATTATGACTGGTATGAACTCCAGGGTAATAAATATAAATATTCTTAAATACTAAATGATTTCGGTGAAAAGGTGGTAGGGGAACGCCCCACTCTTGGTGATACGAGCGTAGCTAGAGGTAGCTGGAGACACAGGGACAGAACAATGGAATGGCCTGGGGAGTGTTGACGTGACCGGACGTGCGTAACTGTGCTCACGCAAAAGTGATTGTGCAACAGCGAAGAGGAGAATATCGTCGCCGTTTGTGGAGCAGAACGCGACGAATGGTTGTCGAAGCTGTCTCTATGCCACTGGGGCTGATTGTAAGAGTTCCTGCGCCCAGATTTTATGGCGGACGTGCAGTAGCTTATACGAGTGCTACAGCTCGTAGTTCCAGCCGCCATTGAGGGCATGAGACGTGAAGAGCTGCGTTAGCCACATGCATCTCACCACCAGCACCGACACGTCTACCCAAGGCAAGACTGCTTGCAATTGTTAAGTCGAACTTTGTATACATGTAAAAGGAGAATACCAGTTTTCTTTTGTGCAAATGCAGAAGACAGAATATAGTAATGAGTAAAATTACGACGCATGTTGTTCATTGTAAAGTGTAGTAACCTGAAACATAGTGTAGTGAAATCAGACTGAGGCCACCATCGCCTCTTTCATTTACAATTCTTTTGGGTGCAGAATACTTTAGCATATAAGAATGTTGAAAAGAGCAATGGTCACACCAGAATGCGTCGCCTGTTTATAATTACTTAAATTTTTCTGAGTAACCTTTCAAGTAAAGTCACTTACCTAATTCTATATCAATTGTCCAAAGAGTAATATCCAAAATCATTAAATAAGTTGAAGGATAGAATTTTGTTAACCTAAGTTGCATAAGTTGTCTTGGTGGTAATTACCAAGCCAACTCACAGAAATTGAGAGAGTATTTGCTTTGTGGAATCACCTAGAATGATCAGAAATAGTAATATTCAGAATTAAGTTTAAATTCAACTCAAGCCGTTTCACTTTGAAACGAGCCAAAAAACTGATTTATTCTTTTGCTCCTTCAGAGCTGGCGACCGTAGTTATAAGTATTTTCAGGAGGATTCGACGGTAAGTCTGCTGCTCTCGTCGTGCTGATAGGATTACCCACTGCTGCTAGCAGTGGTGATTGGATACATAAGCTCACTACCAAGTTAAGTGGGTCAGGTAGGCAGTGTTACCGTGTGAACTGTAGGGCACTGTAGGCCGTGGATCGAACCCGTTCAATCATCACAGCTCTTTGGGAAATAGTCCGGTTAGGAGTGTACTAATCATTAGGTAAATACTGGCGAGTAACGGTCAAAAATGTATACGCAAGTGAATTTAGCAAGGTCCAGGTAGCACCTAGTTAATGTGGTGCAATGGCGAGGGTAGGAGTGGAGTAAAAGTGAGCTGAGCTTGTGGCAGCTGTGCTGTCTTCAAAGATTAATAACGTGAATTCACTACTACCTCTTACCATTAGGGCTGAACTATTTACGGTTAAAATACGTAGCAGTAAGCGCAAAGGCGTGACAGCTACAAGTCCGTATTGGCTTTATACATACGGAAGTAGGAAGCGGATCATTCCGTCAGTGGAGGGGTTAAAACAACCGAGTCAGTTGAGAACATACCCCATTTACTGATGGAAAGATTCGGCGGTTCGGTCGCATGTGGCGACTGTGACAGGACTTACCAAGTTTGTAGAATAATGGCTGCAATAAAAATGTTTTATATAAACTTGTAGTTTCAAGAAAATTTTAAATTTAAAATTCTGTTGTAGACAAATATACCACAATTGGTAAGTTCAAGACGACAACCTGCAAAGCAGCAAAAGAAAGTCCAATAGTAGGAGTTAAACAAGTAATACTTGGTTTAATAAACATTTCTATTAGGCACAATATACAGCAGCTTAAGATGGAGTCGAATAGTAACAAGCAAGACGAAAACATTACAAGGTCAGACCCAGAGTTAGGCACCATAGATACTGTTGTAGGGTTGGAAAATCCTATAGATGAATCCACACCCACAAAACAGGAGGAACAGGAAGTGAAACCAAAGGTAGTGAAAAGTGAACCCAATGTATCTGTGGATGCAAGTCACAAGGGAGAGGATATGGAATTAACAAGTTTGTTAAATAGGATGATGGCGCAAATTCGAGAAGGGAATGCTAGTTTGAAAGCAGAAATGGTTAGTCATATATCCCAATTGGATGAAAACCTATCTGGTAAAATAAAAGCCAATTTAGATATTTTGAATACGCAAAGCCAGCGTATCACAGAGGTAAACAAATCAGTAAATAGCATTAGGGCTGAAATAACAAATGTTCAGAGAGAAGTCACAGAAATAGAGAAAAGATTTGATACCGAAATTCGGAGAATAGAGAAATCAGTGGAACCTTTGGTTAGTGAAAAATTAGAACCGATAATTGAAAGTAAATTACAGGTGATAGTACCAGTTGTAAAGAAAGAGATTGTTAAAGAAACGGCAGCTGATATTGAAACACTGTGCAATACCATGTTGAGTTTTGATGCATGTGTGCAGGAACAGGAAAATACACTGCGTAATGAGATAAAATTGTTAAGTCAGCAAGTTCAGAATCAGACGTTTCTTAACTGTAGTGGTATCCCATTGGTAATGCAAAAATCGGGAATACTGAGTAGGGAGGAAAAATACGATCCTCAAAAGAAACAAGGTGGATGGCATCCAATGGATTTTATAAAAAATTTTGAACGTGTCTTACCAACAGACATGTCGGATAAAGAAAAAATTAATTTAGTAATAGACGCTTTAGCAGGTTATGCTAAACGTTGGGGATTGGATTTGGATATCGACAATTTGAAGTTTACAGACTTCAAAGAAAAGTTCCTTGAGGAATTCTGGAGCACACGACAGAGAGATAGGTTGTGGAGAGAATTCGTTGTCGCCAGAATGCCAGAACATGGGCGTGGGCTCATGAAAGAATACTGTGAAGGATGGTTCAAGCGTTTGGAGTATCTTAAAGATCGTAGATCAGAATCGGAGATAGTGTGGGAGTTGTGGAAAAAGCTACCTGACGATTCAAAGCGTTATGTAGGAGGCACTCATCGAACATTCGATAAATTTTTAGAAAAAATCGAGAATGAAGATAGGTGGCGTGAAACTAGAGAGTTTCGAGGTTTCAGAAATCACAATGGAATAGTAAAAGGTGGTAGGAATGAACCGCAAATTAACATGATGAGAGGAAGAGGTCGAGGAGGTAACTCTCAGCGAGGGAGAGGACACTATCAGGGAAACGGGATGCATTATCAAAATCAGGAAAACTAAATACCGCGCAGGTCAAGTGCCTAACGCGCGCGGAAAGAAAGAAATGGCCCAAATATAGGGAAGATCGGAGTAGTCAGTACTATAGTAGGATAGTGCGTCGTTCGCCTGAAGAGCAGTTACATAAACGAAACTTTGCGAAGTATAATGCAGGGATACAAACAGAGGAGAGAGAGCAAACATGCGACCGAACCGCCGAATCTTTCCATCAGTAAATGGGGTATGTTCTCAACTGACTCGGTTGTTTTAACCCCTCCACTGACGGAATGATCCGCTTCCTACTTCCGTATGTATAAAGCCAATACGGACTTGTAGCTGTCACGCCTTTGCGCTTACTGCTACGTATTTTAACCGTAAATAGTTCAGCCCTAATGGTAAGAGGTAGTAGTGAATTCACGTTATTAATCTTTGAAGACAGCACAGCTGCCACAAGCTCAGCTCACTTTTACTCCACTCCTACCCTCGCCATTGCACCACATTGACTAGGTGCTACCTGGACCTTGCTAAATTCACTTGCGTATACATTTTTGACCGTTACTCGCCAGTATTTACCTAATGATTAGTACACTCCTAACCGGACTATTTCCCAAAGAGCTGTGATGATTGAACGGGTTCGATCCACGGCCTACAGTGCCCTACAGTTCACACGGTAACACTGCCTACCTGACCCACTTAACTTGGTAGTGAGCTTATGTATCCAATCACCACTGCTAGTAGCAGTGGGTAATCCTATCAGCACGACGAGAGCAGCAGACTTACCGTCGAATCCTACTGAAAATACTTATAACTATGGTCGCCAGCTCTGAAGGAGCAAAAGAATAAATCAGTTTTTTGGCTCGTTTCAAAGTGAAACGGCTTGAGTTGAATTTAAACTTAATTCTGAATATTACTATTTCTGATCATTCTAGGTGATTCCACAAAGCAAATACTCTCTCAATTTCTGTGAGTTGGCTTGGTAATTACCACCAAGACAACTTATGCAACTTAGGTTAACAAAATTCTATCCTTCAACTTATTTAATGATTTTGGATATTACTCTTTGGACAATTGATATAGAATTAGTTAAGTGACTTTACTTGAAAGGTTACTCAGAAAAATTTAAGTAATTATAAACAGGCGACGCATTCTGGTGTGACCATTGCTCTTTTCAACATTCTTATATGCTAAAGTATTCTGCACCCAAAAGAATTGTAAATGAAAGAGGCGATGGTGGCCTCAGTCTGATTTCACTACACTATGTTTCAGGTTACTACACTTTACAATGAACAACATGCGTCGTAATTTTACTCATTACTATATTCTGTCTTCTGCATTTGCACAAAAGAAAACTGGTATTCTCCTTTTACATGTATACAAAGTTCGACTTAACAATTGCAAGCAGTCTTGCCTTGGGTAGACGTGTCGGTGCTGGTGGTGAGATGCATGTGGCTAACGCAGCTCTTCACGTCTCATGCCCTCAATGGCGGCTGGAACTACGAGCTGTAGCACTCGTATAAGCTACTGCACGTCCGCCATAAAATCTGGGCGCAGGAACTCTTACAATCAGCCCCAGTGGCATAGAGACAGCTTCGACAACCATTCGTCGCGTTCTGCTCCACAAACGGCGACGATATTCTCCTCTTCGCTGTTGCACAATCACTTTTGCGTGAGCACAGTTACGCACGTCCGGTCACGTCAACACTCCCCAGGCCATTCCATTGTTCTGTCCCTGTGTCTCCAGCTACCTCTAGCTACGCTCGTATCACCAAGAGTGGGGCGTTCCCCTACCACCTTTTCACCGAAATCATTTAGTATTTAAGAATATTTATATTTATTGCCCTGGAGTTCATACCAGTCATAATAATTTACTACTAGCGCTTTATAACATTAAATCATACAGTAATAGCTTATAATTACCAAGAAAAAGAATACATTTGACTCCGAGAGCTTAGTGCATTGTCTGACAGGCAGCGCTAATTCCCAGTTTCGCCACTAGATGGCATCAGGGTGCACTCCCTGGCAGTCTCACACCAGCACGCCCGTTTCCGATGCGCGGGCTCCAAATTACTGTCAGCCCACCATCATTTCAGTTCCGTTACAAAGTGATTCCACAATTTTCCTCATTCCCTTCACATTTAGCGCCGTCATTAATGGCCATTTCCTGCATATCAGGGTCCTGAGATTTCATTAAATGAGGAACATATGCGTGCAGCCCTGTGAGTAAGAATGTTATCTTCTTGGAGGACAGCAAGGACTGCAGAAAACGCATAGAAGAAAATACAACAGTTGGTCACTGGGAATGTTAAAATTCACACCGTGGCGCATGTTTTCGGCAGTCTGAGTGAATGGATGATGGCCATAGTACGAAAAACTCACCCAAATCATAGAAGCACCACTTCCATCCTGAACTACACCTTCCATTGCGGCTTAAACGCCTCATGGAGCGAACTTGCCGCCTGGTATAATTTAAAAACTGACAAAGTCGTGAGACCGGAGATCACTAGACGTCTGCAGTCAGCTACTGTACGGTTTCTGTGTTGTTTGGCTGACTGACATGTAGCTTCATGCACCACTGTGGACAAAGGGATTTTGCGCGGTGCCTGGCTACAGATGTCCAGTACGTGCAGTTCCCTTCGCAGTGTGCGGTGCATTCCCTGAGAGTAGCAGTTTCTATCGTATCTGACACCGGTTGTCATTTGACAATCTGCCACCACTGTTGGTTAGATTTTCTTCAGATCATTGTTGTTATTATGCGAGCTTTACACCATTATGTGCATGCACATTAGACAGCCTGCGTTGACACGTATAAAAATCAGGTAGCTTAATTCACGCCGTGGTAATACGAAAAGTCTAACAATATAAATTATTTCTGTCAGTCTGCCAGCTTGTAAACCGCTGTGGTTTTTGAAACATATGGTGTGTGTATGCAAGGATGCCTAACGTTGTCTCCACAGTGGAATCCTCAGGGCTACAAATGAGTAATATGCCCCTGCCGTTGACAAACTAGACCTAGGGATTTCGTAAAACGAAGTATCATATTGTGGTTTCACCTCACTTCAGTTTAGAACATCAAATCAATGATTCATATGGGGATGCAACTAGAATGAATTTCAACGTGTTTACCGTAAATTAGTTATTCTCAAAAATAGGTAGAGTGCAAAAAATTGTACAAATATGAAGTAGACAATATTGGATTGTATCCTTTAGGTAGTTTCGAGATTAGCAGAACAAAAATTTGACATTTATTTGGGCGCGCCGGCCACTATTAAAATGCACAAAGTTGGCTGATATTGCCTAAGGATGAGGAACGGAAGATCCTCACCCTGACTGGTACTTACAGAAAACGCTCAGTGAACAAGAAAATGAAACTCGACACATTTACTGTGAGTGTTTCGCTATCCACTGAACCGGAGTGTGCATAATTCCTATTGAATTACTGACAGCCGTTGCCCTGCACCGTTTACATGCTGGCTGGGGTGTCTGCCGATATGCGGACGATGTGCAGGAGTCCCTGGAATTTTCTGCCTACACAGTAGGCGCAATATGCCGTCCACAAACTCATAAGACTGAAAGTGCCTCAGTAAAATACAAAAGAATTGTCAAGATTTCTGTTTGCTCACTAGCCATGAACAGAAATTGGACTGAAGCACAGTAAAGGAGCACTTCAGTCTGTGTCAGACACCACAGAGAGCTAAAGAACCATCTTTTGAGTAAAATGAATAACAACTACACTTACGGAGAAACGACTTCAAGTGCTCCTTGTGTCCAAAGCAACACTTCTCAAAATTTAACCCTCAAATTCTGCACTGTGGCTCCTGCCAGTGAAGTTTCTAGCTCTATACGCATAGGGAACCGTCTTCGATCACCCCTAGCAGGGAAGTGTTCTCCATCGCTTCCCAGAGCAAAGTTCTTGCACGTGTCACACTCCGCTACCTCCTGCACACATGACGCCTAAATGTTTACTTAGGCGACAAACCCCATGCGCGTTACAAAAACATTACCTCCCACTACAAGGGTCATGAATCCGCCAGCCAATCTCCTGAGGCTCGTACTCCTTTCAGAAGATATTCAGAAGGTTCTGGTTCAAATGGCTCTGAGCACTATGGGACTTAACTTCTAAGGTCATCAGTCCCCTAGAACTTACAGCTACTTAAACCGAACTAACCTAAGGACATCACACACATCCATGCCTGAGGCAGCATTCGAACCTGCGACCGTAGTAAGAAGGTTCTGTTTCTCCTCCTACATCCTAACATCCACCAACGAAAACGGTGTCTCTCTGTTTTCCGGTGAGAAACGTGCCTCAGCGCTTCCTGTAACAAGATTACTCAGCAGTCAGCTTGTGACCGTTGTTTGTGACCCCACGTATTACTTCACACTAAAAGTATGTCCTTTCACCTTCTTCCTCCCTCAATGCTCTTTCCACAGGTATGCTATTCCAAATTTTTTTTCTGTCCCATCAGAAAGGAACCTCCCACCTGCTCTGTCCACAGTGTACTGTTTCAGTCGCCTCCATGATAATAAACTGCCGCCACCATGCTCTGCTCTCTCTCACAACCGTAAATGTATTCCCTTGCAGCACACAATAAGTCTCTTCCTAGCTCCTCTTTAGCCAATAGTTGCTTTTGAGGAATGTGTGGCTCACTTCTCCTTTCCTGTCGGTGACCAGCCCTAATTAACTTTCGGACATGCAGTACTGCAGAAACTGTTAGTACATGGTGCTAGGCAGTTAGTACATGATGCTAGGCAGTAACAACCAATGAAGTGATTAATAATCCTATTGTACATAGTAAACAGTGATCTAATATAAATATAACTCTGCCAGAATATTAAATATATAGTGGCAAAATCTTGCCGCTTTACGAAGTCACCACATGGACCTCTCGTACTGCGCTGTTTCCACACAACCGACTAGCACGTTGACACCGCTTCACTACTATGACTCGCTCAGACTAATTCTTACTATTATTTGAAAATCCACTGTCTAAATATGCTATTTTCCATAGCTAACAGAACCTTGTAATTAAAAGTCCAAGTTATTAATTATAACAGTATCTGACAATACTAACTATCCAGTATCAGGGTGCATAGTCTACTATTAATATGTCAGGATTTACAATAGGTCTGAAAACGAAATATAATCTACTGACTAGTAACTCAGCATGCGTGTGACGTTACTGTCACAGCTTCGTTTCATTTACAGCATGTTTACTTAAAATGTCACTGGAATCGAGCATAACATCTACACACTCCCAATAAACTTGAAAAACGAAGCATTCTCTGCTTTTGTACCTTTTAAAACCTTCGTGAGCATAAATGAATCTTACTGCATTCAATCTATAACCATAGAGACCAAATCATATCACAAGGCTCATATAATAATTTCCTGTTCCACAGTCATAACTACATGTTGATCTCTACACATAATAATCCTCTGTCCATCTCTTCATCTCTTCAGTCCAAGGACACCAATATTATGCAAGTTCTCTTATTACTATATTCCAACTGCAAATTCGTTTTATATCCGTTCGCTTCTCCAGCACTTATCAGTAGTGAACATAAACCACAAAATAAAGCACATATTCACATGAAGCAACTCAGTCACCTGCTTCACAGCAACAGTTTTATCGTCGGCATATGGATTCTATACAATTATTTCACAAATGGGAATAATCCAATATTTAATTTTAAACTGATTATTGTATCCATTTCAAGGTTCTACATATATTTTTTTCATTTTTAAATGACTTAAGGCAGCAGAGCAGCAGTGACATGTGCTAGGTTCCTTCACTACGTTCCTTCATGCATTCCTCCATTGGGCCAACTAGAGAGGAGAATGGGATAAAATCATCGATGCAGAAGAGGGGAAAAATGCGTTCCTAATCGCCTGAAATTCGCCGTTTCTAAGTGAGTACTTCTAAGAATCTCACATTGTACAGAACGGAATGAGTATGAATGCGTGTGTAAGTCCAGAATCTCCTTATAAACCACTTAATCGATTACAACTAAATTTGGCACATATACTGCTTGCTATGGAGAATTAGAACTTTGAGGCTTAGAACATTCTACATCTACATCCATACTCCGCAAGCCACCTGACGGTGTGTGGCGGAGGATACCCTGAGTACTTCTATCGGTTCTCCCTTCTATTCCAGTCTCGTATTGTTCGTGGAAAGAAGGATTGTCGGTATGCTTTTGTGTGGGCTCTAATCTCTCTGATTTTATCGTCGTGGTCTCTTCGCGAGATATACGTAGGAGAGAGCAATATACAGCTTGACTCTTCGGTGAAGGTATGTTCTCGAAACTTTAACAAAAGCCCGTACCGAGCTACTGAGCGTCACTCCTGCCGAGTTTTCCACTGGAGTTTATCTATCATCTCCGTAACGCTTTCGCGATTACTAAATGATCCTATAACGAAGCGCGCTGCTCTCCGTTGGATCTTCTCTATCTCTTCTATCAACCCTATCTGGTACGGATCCCACACTGCTGAGCAGTATTCAAGCAGTGGGCGAACAAGCGTACTGTAACCTACTTCTTTTGTTTTCGGATTGCATTTCCTTAGGATTCTTCCAATGAATCTCAGTCTGGCATCTGCTTTACCGACGATCAACTTTATATGATCATTCCATTTTAAATCACTCCTAATGCGTACTCCCAGATAATTTATGGAATTAACTGCTTCCAGTTGCTGATTTGCTATTTTGTAGCTAAATGATAAGGGATCTATCTTTCCATGTAATCGCAGCACATTACACTTGTCTACATTGAGATTCAATTGCCATTCCCTGCACCATGCGTCAATTCGCTGCAGATCCTCCTGCATTTCAGTACATTTTTCCATTGTTACAACCTCTCGATATGAGGATGCAGAAGGCAATGGAAACCACTGCATTAAAGACACGTAACGTGTATCCACAGGACATGTGCCTGTAATTGAAGAAGTATCATGATGATCTCTCCATTGGCAAAAGATTCCGGAATAGTCCCCCATTCGGATCTCCGGGAGGGGACTGCCAAGGGGGAGGTTACCATGAGAAAAAGATTGAATAATCAACGAAAGGATAACGTTCTACGAGTCGGGGTGTGGAGTGTCAGAAGCTTGAACGTGGTAGGGAAACTAGAAAATCTGAAAAGGGAAATGCAAAAGCTCAATCTAGATATAGTAGGAGTCAGTGAAGTGAAGTGGAAGGAAGACAAGGATTTCTGGTTAGATGAGTATCGGGAAATATCAACAGTAGCAGAAAATGGCATAACAGGTGTAGGATTCGTCATGAATAGGAAGGTAGGACAGAGGGTGTGTTACTGTGAACAGTTCAGTGACCGGGTTGTTCTAATCAGAATCGACAGCATACCGGCAACGATAGTTCAAGTATACATGCCGACGTCGCAAGCTGAAGATGAACAGATAGAGAAAGTGTATGAGGATATTGAAAGGGTAATGCAGTATGTAAATGGGGACGAAAATCTAATAGTCATGGGCGACTGGAATGCACTTGCAGGGGAAGGAGTAGAAGAAAAGGTTACAGGAGAATGTGGGCTTGGGACAAGGAATGAAAGAGGAGAAACACTAATTGAGTTCTGTAACAAGTTTCAGCTAGTAATAGCGAATACCCTGTTCAATAATTACAAGAGGAGGAGGTATACTTGGAAAAGGCAGGGAGATACGGGAAGATTTCAATTAGATTACATCATGGTCAGACAGAGATTCCGAAATCTGGTACTGGATTGTAAGGTGTACCCCGGAGCAGATATAGACTCAGATCACAATTTAGTAGTGATGAAGAGTAGGCTGAGGTTCAAGACATTAGTCAGGAAGAATCAATACGCAAAGAAGTGGGATACAGAAGTACTAAGGAATAACGAGATATGTTTGAAGTTCTCTAACGCTATAGATAGAGCAATAAGGAATAGCGCAGCAGGCAGTACAGTTGAAGAGGAGTGGACATCTCTAAAAAGGGCCATCACAGAAGTTGGGAAGGAAAACATAGGTACAAAGAAGGTAGCTGCGAAGAAACCAAGGGTAACAGAAGAAATACACTCCTGGAAATGGAAAAAAGAACACATTGACACCGGTGTGTCAGACCCACCATACTTGCTCCGGACACTGCGAGAGGGCTGTACAAGCAATGATCACACGCACGGCACAGCGGACACACCAGGAACCGCGGTGTTGGCCGTCGAATGGCGCTAGCTGCGCAGCATTTGTGCACCGCCGCCGTCAGTGTCAGCCAGTTTGCCGTGGCATACGGAGCTCCATTGCAGTCTTTAACACTGGTAGCATGCCGCGACAGCGTGGACGTGAACCGTATGTGCAGTTGACGGACTTTGAGCGAGGGCGTATAGTGGGCATGCGGGAGGCCGGGTGGACGTACCGCCGAATTGCTCAACACGTGGGGCGTGAGGTCTCCACAGTACATCGATGTTGTCGCCAGTGGTCGGCGGAAGGTGCACGTGCCCGTCGACCTGGGACCGGACCGCAGCGACGCACGGATGCACGCCAAGACCGTAGGATCCTACGCAGTGCCGTAGGGGACCGCACCGCCACTTCCCAGCAAATTAGGGACACTGTTGCTCCTGGGGTATCGGTGAGGACCATTCGCAACCGTCTCCATGAAGCTGGGCTACGGTCCCGCACACCGTTAGGCCGTCTTCCACTCACGCCCCAACATAGTGCAGCCCGCCTCCAGTGGTGTCGCGACAGGCGTGAATTGAGGGACGAATGGAGACGTGTCGTCTTCAGCGATGAGAGTCGCTTCTGCCTTGGTGCCAATGATGGTCGTATGCGTGTTTGGCGCCGTGCAGGTGAGCGCCACAGTCAGGACTGCATACGACCGAGGCACACAGGGCCAACACCCGGCATCATGGTGTGGGGAGCGATCTCCTACACTGGCCATACACCACTGGTGATCGTCGAGGGGACACTGAATAGTGCACGGTACATCCAAACCGTCATCGAACCCATCGTTCTACCATTCCTAGACCGGCAAGGGAACTTGCTGTTTCAACAGGACAATGCACGTCCGCATGTATCCCGTGCCACCCAACGTGCTCTAGAAGGTGTAAGTCAACTACCCTGGCCAGCAAGATCTCCGGATCTGTCCCCCATTGAGCATGTTTGGGACTGGATGAAGCGGCGTCTCACGCGGTCTGCGGGTCCAGCACGAACGCTGGTCCAACTGAGGCGCCAGGTGGAAATGGCATGGCAAGCCGTTCCACAGGACTACATCCAGCATCTCTACGATCGTCTCCATGGGAGAATAGCAGCCTGCATTGCTGCGAAAGGTGGATGTACACTGTACTAGTGCCGACATTGTGCATGCTCTGTTGCCTGTGTCTATGTGCCTGTGGTTCTGTCAGTGTGATCATGTGATGTATCTGACCCCAGGAATGTGTCAATAAAGTTTCCCCTTCCTGGGACAATGAATTCACGGTGTTCTTATTTCAATTTCCAGGAGTGTACTTCAGTTGATTGATGAAAGGAGGAAGTACAAACATGTTCCTGGAAAATCAGGAATACAGAAATACAAGTCGCTGAGGAATGAAATAAATAGGACGTGCAGGGAAGCTAAGACGAAATGGCTGCAGGAAAAATGTGAAGACATCGAAAAAGATATGATTGTCGCAAGGAGAGACTCAGCATACAGGAAAGTCAAAACAACCTTTGGTGACATTAAAAGCAACGGTGGTAACATTAAGAATGCAACGGGAATTCCACTGTTAAATGCAGAGGAGAGAGCAGATAGGTGGAATGGATACATCGAAAGCCTCTATGAGCGTGAAGATTTGTCTGATGTTATAGAAGAAGAAACAGGAGTCGATTTAGAAGAGATAGGGGATCCAGTATTAGAATCGGAATTTAAAAGAGCTTTGGAGGACTTACGGTCAAATAAGGCAGAAGGAATAGATAACATTCCATCAGAATTTCTAAAATCATTGAGGGAAGTGGCAACAAAACGACTATTCACGTTGGTGTGTAGAATATATGAGTCTGGCGACATACCATCTGACTTTCGGAAAAGCATCATCCACACAATTCCTAAGACGTTAAGAGCTGACAAGTGCGAGAATTATCGCACAATCAGCTTAACAGCTCATGCATCGAAGCTGCTTACAAGAATAATATACAGAAGAATGGAAAAGAAAATTGAGAATGCGCTAGGTGACGATCAGTTTGGCTTTGGGAAAAGTAAAGGGACGAGAGAGGCAAATCTGACGTTACGGCTAATAATGGAAGCAAGGCTAAAGAAAAATCAAAGCACTTTCATAGGATTTGTCGACCTTGAAAAAGCGTTCGACAATATAAAATGGTGCAAGCTGTTCGAGATTCTGAAAAAAGTAGGGGTAAGCTATAGGGAGAGACGGGTCATTTACAATATGTACACCAACCAAGAGGGAATAATAAGAGTGGACGATCAAGAACGAAGTGCTCGTATTAAGAAGGGTGTAAGACAAGGCTGTAGCCTTTCGCCCCTACTCTTCAATCTGTACATCGAGGAAACAATGATGGAAATAAAAGAAAGGTTCAGGAGTGGAATTAAAATACAAGGTGAAAGGATATCAATGACACGATTCGCTGATGACATTGCTATCCTGAGTGAAAGTGAAGAAGAATTAAATGTCTGCTGAACGGAATGAACAGTCTAATGAGTACACAGTATGGTTTGAGAGTAAATCGGAGAAAGACGAAGGTAGTGAGAAGTAGTAGAAATGAGAACAGCGAGAAACTTAACATCAGGACTGATGGTCACGAAGTCAATGAAGTTAAGGAATTCTGCTACCTAGGCAGTAAAATAACCAATGACGGACGGAGCAAGGAGGACATCAAAAGCAGACTCGCTATGGCAAAAAAGGCATTTCTGGCCAAGAGAAGTCTACTAACATCAAATACCGGCCTTAATCTGAGGAAGAAATTTCTGAGGATGTACGTCTGGAGTACAGCATGGACTGTGGGAAAACCGGAACAGAAGAGAATCGAAGCATTTGAGATGTGGTGCTATAGACAAATGTTGAAAATTAGGTGGACTGATAAGGTAAGGAATGAGGAGGTGCTACGTAGAATCGGAAAGGAAAGGAATATGTGGAAAACACTGATAAGGAGAAGGGAAAGGATGATAGGACATCTGCGAAGACATGAGGGAATGACTTCCATGGTACTAGAGGGAGCTGTAGAGGGCAAAAACTGTGGAGGAAGACAGAGATTGGAATACGTCAAGCTAATAACTGAGGACGTAGGTTGCAAGAAGTGCTACTCTGAGATGAAGAAGTTAGCACAGGAAAGGAATTCGTGGCGGGCCGCATCAAACCAGTCAGCAGACTGATGACCAAAAAAAAAAAAAAAAAAAGGGGGGAACTGTATCGAACGCCTTGTGGAAGTCAAGAAACACGGCATCTACCTGTGAACCCGTGTCTATGGCCCTCTGAGTCTCGTGGACGAATAGCGCGAGCTGGGTTTCACACGACCGTCTTTTTCGAAACCCATGCTGATTCCTACAGAGTAGATTTCTAGTCTCCAGAAATGTCATTATACTCGAACGTAATACGTGTTCCAAAATTCTACAACTGATCGACGTTATAGATATAGGTCTATAGTTCTGCACATCTGTTCGACGTCCCTTCTTGAAAACGGGGATGACCTGTGCCCTTTTCCAATCCTTTGGAACGCTACGCTCTTCTAGAGATCTACAGTACACCGCTGCAAGAAGGGGGGCAAGTTCCTTCGCATACTCTGCGTAAAATCGAACTGGTATCCCATCAGGTCCAGCGGCCTTTCCTCTTTTGAGCGATTTTAAATGTTTTTCTATCCCTCTGTCGTCCATTTCGATATCTACCATTTTGTCATCTGTGCGACAATCTAGAGAAGGGACTACAGTGCAGTCTTCCTCTGTGAAGCAACTTTGAAAAAAGACATTTAGTATTTCGGCCTTTAGTCTGTCATCCTCTGTTTCAGAATCATTTTGGTCACAGAGTGTCTGGATATTTTGTTTTGATCCACCTACCGCTTTGACATAAGACCAAAATTTCTTAGGATTTTCTGCCTAGTCAGTACATAGAACTTTACTTTCGAATTCATTGAACGCTTCTCGCATACCCCTCCTCACACTACATTTCGCTTCGCGTAATTTTTGTTTGTCTGCAAGGCTTTGGCTATGTTTATGTTTGCTGTGAAGTTCCCTTTGCTTCCGCAGCAGTTTTCTAACTCAGTTGTTGTACCACGGTGGCTCTTTTCCATCTCTTACGATCTTGCTTGGCACATACTCATCTAACGCATATTGTACGATGGTTTTGAACTGATCCTCAACACTATCTGTACTTGAGACAAAACTTTTGTGTTGAGCCGTCAGGTACCCTGAAATCTGCTTTTTGTCACTTTTTCTAAACAGAAAAATCTTCGTACCCTTTTTAATATTTCTATTTACGGCTGAAATGATCGATGCCGTAACCGCTTTATGATCCTGCAGCACTGAAGATATAAATTTTTTCAACCCTTGACATGTAGGCTGTCTGGATACAGGCAAGTTGTGTGTGTAATCTTGACATGCTTTGTTGGGGCTACACATGCGGACAGGATTGGATAAATAGAGGGGGATGTAGATGGACAATGAGAGGGAGAGTGTGAGGTGGATAGAGAAAGGGGGACAGTCACAGAGAAGGGAGGAGATGGACAGCGGGAGAGGGTGTTGAGCTTGACTGAAAGGCGTGAGGACGAGATGGTGAGGAGGAGATGGACAGGAAGAACTAGGGGCAGAGAAGATTGAGGATGTGATGGACATGGAGAGGGAGGCTGAGATCGACATACAGTGGAGATGGACGCACATAGAGGTGGGAAGGAGGGCGTAATGGACAGGGAGATTGCAGGACGTAGATAGACATGTGCTACACATATTAATTTATTAGTGGATATACTATTGCAGCTATACACTACAGTAGTCAATACAGCGTAGAGAGGGAAGTATAAGGTGGGCAGTCAGACAGGGGAAGAAATGTACAGAAAAAGGGGGAGGAGATAGAGAGAAACTTCCTGGCAGATTAAAACTGTGTGCCCGACCGAGACTCGAACTCGGGACCTTTGCCTTTCGTGGGCAAGTGCTCTACCATCTGAGCTACCGAAGCACGACTCACGCCCGGTACTCACAGCTCTACTTCTGCCAGTATCTCGTCTCCTACCTTCCAAACTTTACAGAAGCTCTCCTGCGAAAGTTTGGAAGGTAGGAGACGAGATACTGGCAGAAGTAGAGCTGTGAGTACCGGGCGTGAGTCGTGCTTCGGTAGCTCAGACGGTAGAGCACTTGCCCGCGAAAGGCAAAGGTCCCGAGTTCCAGTCTCGGTCGGGCACACAGTTTTAATCTGCCAGGAAGTTTCATATCAGCGCACACTCCGCTGCAGAGTGAAAATCTCATTCAGGAGATAGAGAGATTTGGAAGTAAGGGATGAACAGATAGAGTTGGGACTGTAAGATGGACAGACAAAGTAGGAGAAAGAGTTGGACAAAGATAGTGGTGAGAAGGACCCAGGTGGACAGAGGATGCAGAAGCAGGATGTGATGGACATACAGAGATAGGGGTGGGGTTAGCCAGAGAGGGGGAAGGAGGTACTGGTCAGAGTGTGTGGAATATCTGGATGGACAGAGAGAGGGAGAGGAGCAGATGGACTGAGACAGAGGATCAGGGGACAGACTAAGAGGGAGGAAAAGGAGTTGGGCAGAAAGAAAGGGGGGAGAAGGGGGTGGACAGAAGCTAGTGGGGGACAGACAAGAAGACGCAGGGGAATGGGATGGACAGAAAGAGAGTTCGGCATGGGCTGAGAGAGGGAGTAGATGAGCTGAGACAGAGGGTGAGGGGTAGACTTGGATGGAGGAATGGGAGTTCAAATTCAAATGGCTCTGAGCACTATGGGACTTAAAATCTGATGTCATCAGTCCCCTAGAACTTAGAACTACTCAAACCTAACATCAGACCCATCCATGCCCGAGACAGGATTCGAACCTGCGACCGTAGCGGTCGCTCGGTTCCAGACTGTAGCGCCTGTAACCGCACGGCAACTGCGGCCGGCTAAGATGTTCAGACAGATGCAGAGGAGGGGGGAAGAGGTGATGAATGGAGGGAGCTGGGAGGTAAACGAGGAAGGAGACAAGGGCTAGTTTTTTTAAATAGTGCATACTCCATTGCTCAGAGTGACATTCATTCTAGGTAACAGGACTGGCCAAAATGCTGGTTGTGAACTGCACACAGCTCTTGCTCCGATCTGCTGTGACTCCTGTCGATATGGCGGTAAAGTACAAGGCAGACCTTTTGTCATCTGTATATACCATACAAAGCAAGTATTTTCAGAATTCACATGTTAAGAAGATAAATGTAAACATTGTCAACTACATCCGCTCAAATCCCACAAAACACCGACATTTCCTGCCCTTCATTGAAGAAATGTACAGTGATTAGCTTCCTGGTGTATCTTGGTGAGTGTGGGAGGGATCCTAGGGTGAGTGTGGGAGGGATCCTAGGTTAACTATGTATATCTACCTGCATCGTGAGCTCAGGGAAGTCCACAGTACCCACTTCACGGTTTGCAGAAACACAGATGGCGGCATGGAGCTTTTGATGGGTGGCAGTCTCGGGGTTAAGAGTAAGCGAACTGAGAAAAGAAATAGAGGGAAACCAAATCTTCCCATTGCTTAGCTGGAGGTTATCGGTAAGCAACGTCCTGGGTAGACTTCTGTAATTAGTGGAGAGAGAAAGTAAAACCTTTGACTCAAGCTGATGACCCGCAGTGGTGAATGGATACTGTTTCCTTAGGATTGTTTTTCAAAATTCACAAACCCTGAACATACAAGCATTACAAGGAAATGGAAAACTTGTTTCTGATTTAACTCAGTGTTCATCTTTCATAACAAGTTAAGCTTAGATGACTCATACCTAGAGAATAAAATGTTCGATACTTTGAGATGTCTGAAGAAAATACTTGTTGATATTCTCATGAAAAGGGAACAATATTTATAAAAATGTCGAACGTCTTTCAAGAAATTAATGGCAGATTTACCGTTATCAGCACTCAAATCTTAATATTCGTTCCTGAAAAATCATTTGGCCGTTGATACTATCAAAAAGGCAATCCTGTGTCATTGCCAATTATAAAGGATTCACCAGCTGTAGAGTTGAAGGTCCTGTAAATGCGAAAAGACAAAGGATGTAAAGCTCAAACGAACTGGATGATCAACTATTGCATTGTGATAGAAGGTTTTAAGTTAAAAACGCCCTGAAACAAAGCCGTGTGTCAAGAGACATCAGTTTGTGGAACCACTTGTGTGTGAAGCACTGTATTCAACATTCAAGTTCATTTAACTCAATATCGATTTGAGCAAACGGAAGTGTTTTTACGTGAACTTGTGCAGATTGTGATCATCAGATGTGTCATATTTCAAAAACAGCTCACAGCAAAACAGAATATTCGAAAAAGAAAACTATAATACGAAATTGTTCTATTTTGTTTTGGAATGAAATGTTCTTCAGTGATGATAGTATTTAAAAGTAAAATAAATATTTCTTAATTTTTATTGCTGTGGTCTGCAATCCGAAGACTGATTTGATACAGCTCTCCATGCTTCTCCGTCCACCGCAAGCCTCTTCATCTCCGAACCTATACCTTCTCAATCTGCTTACTGTATTCATCTCTTGGTCTCCCTCTAAGATTTTTCCCTCCATGTTTCCCTCCAATAGTGAATTGGTGAGCGCTTGATGTCTCAGTACGTTCCTACCAACTTATCCCTTCTTCGGCTTAGATTGCACCACAAACTCCTTTTCTCCTCAATTCTATTCAGTACCTCCACATCAGTTAATTGCTCTCCCCATCTAACTTCAGCATTCTTCTATAGCGCCACGTTTCAAAAGCTTCTATTCTCTTCTTGTCTAAATTGTTAATCGTCCATTTTTCATTTCCATATACCGCTACATTAGAGACAAATACTTTCAGAGAAGATTTACTAACACTTAAATCTATATTCGATGTTAACGAAATTCTCTTCCTCAGAAGCGCTGTCTACCCATTCCCGGTCTACATTTCATATTTTCTCTTCTTTGGCTATAATCAGTTATTTTGCTGCAAAATAACAAAACCCATCTACTAGTTTAAGAGACCCATTCCCTAATCTTTTGCATTCAGCTTCATGTGATCTAATTCGACTTCATTCCATTATTCTTGACTTCCTTTCCTTGATGTTCAAGACACAGTCCATTCCTTTCAACTGCTCATCGAATTCCCTTGCTGTCTCTGACAGAATAACAGTCTTATCGGAAAACCCCAAAATTTATATTTCTCCTCGCTGAACTTTAATTCCTACCACAATCTTTTTGCTTCCTTTACTGTTGGCTCAATGTACAGATTGAGTAACATTAGCGAATGGTTACAATCATCTCTCACTCTTTTCACAGCCACAGTTCCCTTTCATGTTGCACAACTTCGATGACTCCGTCTGGTTTCTGTACAAGTTCTAAACAGTCTATCGGTCCCTGTCTTTTACCACTGCTACCATCAGAATTTCAAAGAGCGTATTCAACTCAAAATTGTCAAAAGCGTTCTCGAAGTCTAAACATAAATGCAATAAACGTAGGTTTGCCTTTCCTTAACCTATCTTCTAAGATTAGTAACAGCGTTAGAATTTGTTTGCATATTCCCACTTTTCTCCCAAATCCAAACAGACTTTCCCCAAGTTTAATTTCTAACTGTTTTTTCTCTTCTTCTGTAAAGAATTCGTTTTAGTAGTTTGCAACCATGACTTAGTAATAGTAATTTTCGCACCTAGTAGCATCTGACGAAAATTTAATGATCATGGGTGACTGGAATACGCACCTAGTAGCATCTGACGAAAATTTAATAATCATGGGTGACTGGAATTCGATAGCACAAAAGGAAGAGAAGGAAATTTAGTAGGTGAATATGAGATAGAGGCAAGGATTGAAAGAGGAAGCCGCCTGGTAGAATTCTGCACAGATCATAACTTAATCATAGCTAACACTTGGTTCAAGAATCATAAAGAAGGTTGTAAACGTGGAAGAGACCTGGAGATACTGGAATATTTCAGATAGAATATATAATGGTAAGACAGAGATTTAGGAACCATGTTTTAAATTGTAAGGCATTTCCAGGGGCAAATGTGAAGTCTGACCACAATATATTGGTAATGAACTGTAGATTAAAACTGAATGAGCTGCATAAAGGTGGGTATTTAAGGAGAGGGAACCTGGATAAACTTACTGAACCAGAGGCTGGAGAGAGTTTCAGTGAGAGCGTTAGGGAACGATTGACAACAATGGAGGAACGGAATACAGTAGAAGAAGAATAGGTTGCTTTGAGAGACGAAATAATGAAGGCAGCAGGGGATCAAGTAGGTAAAAACACAAGGAATAGAAGAAGTCATTGGGTAACAGAAGATATATTGAACATAGCTGATGAATGGAGAAAATATAACAATGCAGTAAATGAAGCAGGAGAAAAGTAATACAGACGTCTCAGAAATGAGATCGACAGGAAGTGCAAAATGGCTCAGCACGGATAGCAAGAGGACAAATGTAAGGATGTAGAGGTGTATATCACTAGGGGGTAAGATAGATACTGCTTACAGGAAAATTAAAAGACCTTTGGAGAAAAGAGATCCACGTAAATGAATGTCAAGAGCTCAGATGGAAACCCAGTTCTAAGCAAAGAAGGGAAAGCAGAAAGGTGGAAGAAGTATGTAGGGGTCTACACAATGGCGGTGTACTTGAGGACAATAATATGGAAATGGAAGAGGATGTAGGCGAAGATGAAATAGGAGATATGATACTGCGTGAAAAGTTTGACACAGCAGAATGACCTAAGTTGAAACAAAGCCCCTGGAGTATATAACATGTCATTAGAACTACTGATAGCCTCGGAAGAGCCAGCACTGACAAAACTCTACCATCTGGTGAGCAAGATGTATGAGACAGGCGAAATACCCTTAGACTTCAAGAAGAATATAATAATTCCGATCCCAAAGAAAGCAGGTGTTAAGAGATGTGAAAATTAGCGAACTAACAGCTTAATAAGTCACGGCTGCAAATACTAACTCGAATTCTTTACATACTAAAGGAAAAACTGGTAGAAACCAACTTTGGGGAAGATCAGTTTGGATTCCGTAGAATTATTGGAGCACATGAGGCTATACTGACCCTACGATTTATATTATAAGATAGATTAAGCAAAGGCAAACCTACGTTTCTAGCATTTGTAGACATAGAGAAAGCTTTTGACAATGTTGATTGGAATACTCTCTTTCAAATTCTGAAGGTGGTAGAGGTAAAATACAGGGAGCGAAAGGCTATTTACAATTTGTACGGAAACCTGATGGCAGTTATAAGAGTCGAGGGGCATGAAAGGAAAGCAGTGATTGGGAACGGAGTGAGAGGCCGGCCGCTGTAGCCGAGCGGTTCTAGGCGCTTCAGTCCGGAAACACGCTGCTGCTACGGACGCAGGTTCGAATCCTGCCTCAGGCATGGATGTGTGTGGTGTGCTTAGATTAGTTGGGTTTAAGTAGTTCTAAGTCTAGGGGACTGATGACATCAGATGTTAAGTCCCATAGTGCTTAAAGCGATTTGGGATGGGACTGTGACACGCATGTAGCCTATCCCCGATGTTATTCAATCTTTATATTGAGCAAGCATTAAAGGAATCAAAAGAAAAATTCGGGATAGGAATTGAAATCCATGGAGATGAAATAAAAACTTTGAGGTTCGCCGAAGACATTGTAATTCTATCAGAGACAGCAAAGGACCTGGAAGAGCAGTTGAACGGAATGGACAGTGTCCTGAAAGGCGCATATAAGATGAACATTCACAAAATTTAGACGAGGGTAATGGAATGTAGTCGAATTAAATCGGGTGATACTGAGGGTCCAGATTAGGAAATGAGACTCTTAAAGTGGTAAATGAGTTTCGCTATTTGGGAAGCGAAATAAATGAAGATGGTTGAAGACTAGAGGATATAAAATGTAGACTGGCAATGGCAAGGAAAGCGGTTTTGAAGAAGAGAAATTCGTTAACATCGAGTATAGATTTAAGTGTCAGGAAGTTTCTGAAAGTATATGTATGGAATGTAGCCATGTATGGAAGTGAAACGTGGACGATAAATAGTTTAGACAAGAAGAGAATAGAAGCTTTCGAAATGTGATGCTACAGAAGAATGCTGAAGATTAGACGGGTAGATCACATAACTAATGAGGAGGTATTGAATAGAATTGGGGAGAAGAGAAATTTGTGCCACAACTTGCTAGAAGAAGGGATCGGTTGGTAGGACATTTTCTAAGGGATGAAGGGATCACCAATTTAGTACTGGAGGGCAGCATGGAGGGTAACAATCGTAGAGGGAGACCAAGAGATGAAGACACTAAGAAGAATCAGAAGGATGTAGGTTGCTGTAGGTAGTAGGAGGTGAAGAATCTTGCACAGGACAGAGTAGGATGGAGAGCTGTATCATACCAGTCTCTGAACTGAAGACTACAACAACAACAACAGTAGCATCTGCTTTGTCGGGAATTGGAATTATTATATTCTTCTTGAAGTCTGAGTGTATTTCGCCTGTCTCGTACATCTTGCACACCAGATAAATGTGTTTTGTCGTGCTTGACTCTCCCAAGGATATCAGCGATTCTGATACAACGTCGTGTGCTCCCAGGGTCTTGTTTCGAACTGAGACCTTTGAGTGCTCTGTGTAACTCATCTCCTCTCTCATTTGCATCTATGTCTTTCCATTTCTATAACATTGCTTTCATTTTCAACTCCCTTGTATACTCCCTCTATTTACTCCCTCCAACTTTAAGCTCTTTCTCTTCTTTGTGTAAGAGTGGTTTACTTTTAAGACAGCTTTTCCATATGAGCTCTTGATGTTCATACAACTGCCACTCTCATCTCCAAAGGCCCCTTTAATTATCCTGTAAGCATTATCTTTCCCCTAGTGAAATATGCTTCTACAACTATACATTTGATCTCTAGCCATTCGTGACTAGCAATTTTGCACTTCTTGCCAATCTCATTTTTATACATTTATATTCCCTTTCGCCTGCTTCATTTGCTGCGTTTTTATATTTCGTTCTTTCATCAGTTACATTAAGTATCGCCTGGGTTAGCAAGGATTTTTGCTGGGCTTGTCTTTTTACCTATTTGATCCTCTGCTGATTTCACCATTTCATTTCTTAAAGCCACCCACACGTCTTCTACTGTAATCTTTCCCGCTGGTTTAGTCAACTTTTGTCTAATACTGCTTCTTAAACTGTCAACAAGCTCTGGTTCTTTCAACGTATCCAGGTCCATCTCCTTAACCTCCTACCTCTTCAGTTTTAATCTACAGTTCGTAACCAATAAATTACCATCAGAGTCCCCATCAGCTCCTGAAAATGTCTTACAGTTTAAATTCTAGTTTGAAATATCTGTCCTACCATTACACATTGAATCTGAAACCTTCCTGTGTCTTCCACGTTCACAACTTTCTTTTATGATTCTTCAAATAAGTGCTCTGTGCACAATTCTACGAGGCAGCTGCCTCTTTCATATTTTTTCCCCAGTCATTAATCACCTATAGTTATTTCTTCTCTTCTTTTTCTACTGTACAGTTCTAGTTCTTCATCACAAATTTTCATCTCCCTTAACTACCTGCAAAATTTATTTTATCTCATCATACATTTCTTCAATCTCATCATCATCTGTGGAGCTGTTTAGCATATAACTTGTACTACAGTGGTAAGTGTGGGGTTCATGTCTATCTTGGCTATGATAATGAGTTCACTATGCTGTTCGTAGTAGCTTACTTGCATTCCTATTTTCTTATTCATTATTAAACCCACTCCTGCACTACTCCTATTTGACTTTTGTATTTATAACACTGTATCCACCTGACCAGAAGCCGGCCGGTGTTACCTAGCGGTTCTAGGCGCTTCACTCTGGAACTACGCGACCGCTATGGTTGCAGGTTCGAATCCTGCCTTGGGCATGGATGTATGTGATGTCCTTAGGTTAGTTATGTTTAAGTAGTTCTAAGTTATAGAGGACTGTTGACCTCAGATGTTAAGTCCCATAGTGCTCAGAGCCATTTGAACCATTTGAACCACTTGACCAGAAGCCCTGTTCCTCCTGCTACCGAAGTTTACTACTTTCCACTACATCTAACTTCAACCTATCCATTTTCTTATCTACATTTTCTGACCAACTTGTCTCAGTAAGGGATCTAACATTCCACTCGCCGATCCGTGGAAGGCCAGTTCTTTTTCTTCTGATGACGACATCCTCCTGGGGATTATTTTACCTCCGAAATATTTTATCCTAGAGAACATCATCATCAGTTAAGGGTACACTAGAGCTGCATGCCGTAGGAAAAATTACGACTGTAGCTTCACTTTGCTTTCTGCCGTTCGCAGTATCATCAGAGCCAGGCCGTTTGTGTTGATGTTACAAGGCCAGATCAGTCAATCATCCGGACTGTTGCTCCTGCTACTACTGAAACGGCTGCTGCCCCTCTTCAGAAACTACACGTACTTCTGGCTTCTCAACAGACACCCCTCCATTGTGGTTGCAGCTACGGTATGGCTGAGGCACACAAGCCACCCGACTGACGGCAAGGTCCATGGTTCATGGTTCAATTCTTCCTTAATGAAACAAAATATGTTTCTTCATTAATTCTGTTAGTCTGGAAGTAATGTGACTCTGTTCAGAGCACTTGCACAAGTTTGCAGCACACAAATATGAGGTAAGTGGACAACTTTGCCATATAGCAAAGTTGCTAGAAAATTCATTAATTTGGAAACAAGTCTTATATCATGAGACTCATACAATTTTCTAAAATTTATCTTGGCACAATCTTGTCGCTTTTTATATATACAGGGTTATTACAAATGATTGAAGCGATTTCACAGCTCTACAATAACTTTATTATTTGAGATATTTTCACAATGCTTTGCACACACATACAAAAACTCAAAAAGTTTTTTTAGGCATTCACAAATGTTCCATATGTGCCCCTTTAGTGATTCGGCAGACATCAAGCCGATAATCAAGTTCGTCCCACACTCGGCTCAGCATGTCCCCATCAACGAGTTCAAAAGCATCGTTGATGCGAAATCGCAGTTCTGGCACGTTTCTTGGTAGAGGAGGTTTAAACACTGAATCTTTCACATAACCCCACAGAAAGAAATCGCAAGTGGTTAAGTCGGGAGAGCGTGGAGGCCATGACATGAATTGCTGATCATGATCTCCACCACGACCGATCCATCGGTTTTCCAATCTCCTGTTTAAGAAATGCCGAACATCATGATGGAAGTGCGGTGGAGCACCATCCTGTTGAAAGATGAAAAAAGCTCCATGCTTGCTTTATTCGTCGACTTCCGCAGGCTACGCGTGAAACTTGCCCGCACGTGTTCAACCGTTCAACCTGCAGGCCGACCCGTTGATTTCCCCTTACAGAGGCATCCAGAAGCTTTAAACTGCGCATACCATCGCCGAATGGAGTTAGCTGTTGGTGGATCTTTGTTGAACTTCGTCCTGAAGTGTCGTTGCACTGTTATGACTGATTGATGTGAGTGCATTTCAAGCGTGACATACGCTTTCTCGGCTCCTGTCGCCATTTTGTCTCACTGCGCTCTCGAGCGCTCTGGCGGGGGAAACCTGAAGTGCGGCTTCAGCCGAACAAAACTTTATGAGTTTTTCGACGTATCTGTAGTGTGTCGTGACCATATGTCAATGAATGGAGCTACAGTGAATTTATGAAATCGCTTCAATCATTTGTAATAGCCCTGTATATATAGAGGCGGGAGACACCTGCGTGCCTCTCATCTCCTTAGTCGCCCTGAGCTTGCAATATATATATATATATATATATATATATATATATATATATATATTCCGCGGGATAAATAAATTGCAGGCTCAGAGCGACTAAGGAGATGAGAAGCACGCAGGTGTCTCCCGCCTCTGGATAAGTCATCTTCCTAGTCCAGTCGCGACCATTACCCACGCCATCTCGGAGAAATGCAATTACGGCACTGCGTACGCTGCTTTCCGCATTCCTCCAATCGCAATGGAGTTAAAATGATCACAGTGGAGGCGCTCCCTTCTGCAAGTAAAACATATCGAGCCGAGAGCTGGCGGACTGTAAGCTAAGAGCAGGCGCTGCGGGTTTCCCCGGAACGGGCAATACGGCCGCCACTTACGACTGATTCCGAGTGGCAAAACCGCAGAGAGGCAAGCGGCGCTGCTGCCGAGCGTGTACGCCGGGTTCGGTGGTCTCCCACTCACCATGTTCTTGTCGATGTGCAGCGGCCGCAACAGGGGGTCGAACAGCAACTTGTCCGGCTCGATGTCGATGGGCGACTGCCGGCGGCCCTTACTGCACAGCGACCATTGTGGGTTGATGAGCCCCCAGAACGCGGGACCTGCAAATACCAGCAACCGGGGCTGTAGAGCGATAGCAGGGGGCCGTAGACATCCGTACATAAGCGTAGACTACACTAGTTTGCGCAGTAGCCCTGCTGAGATCATAACTGGGTTACTTGTGTACGTCAAGGGTGTTGCATGCCAATCGGCCGTTACCACAATTCGAGCCTTTTGTTTGCGCACGCGATCAGTTTGTTACTAGATTCCTCTGTAAATCGCAAGTGGCGAACTGTCTGGAAACTGAGCGAAGCTACATAAATGGCCACATTACGTGTAAAACATTTCTATTCTGCATAGTTATCCTCCTGCCTGTTACTTAATAACAAATAGTATTTGTAGCAAAACTGAAACAGACAGTGTTAAATTCTGTTTTAATTCGGAAATTGTTGATTGGCAACGTGAAACAGAGAGATGTTTTAATGAAAAAAAGAAGATATATTTATAGTTCTAGAAAGAGCTATTTCCTCAAAAAGAGAGAAAATTTGAAGGAAGCCGCAAAACAACATCATTTCAAATATCAGTTCAATACTTCGTCCAGTTCATGTTACACATGTTTGTGTTATTCATAAGCAAATTTCTCATTTACCAATAATAACAGGAAACTCTCGTCTTTCATTATGATGAAGGACGTTCTGTTTATGACAAAATAACAACAATAATTGTATAGATTTTTTTATGTTGCTGCATGTAAACTGTAGCTGCATTAAAATTAAATGCTTTAGTTACATAAAAACGACGAAAGCACGCGAACGATTAACTTTTATTACTCATGAAATGCAAATCATTATGTGTAATGATATACAATACATAGTGGAGTAACACTGAAGGACGTGTGGCGCTAATTATGTGCAAAACAAGAAAAAAAAGCAGAAGTCAAAGGGAAGTCGTTTGCTCCCAGTTTCTCTCCCAAATATTGATTTACGTTTTCTCCCTGCCAGTGCTACCAATACTGTTGGTAATCTTACCACTTACTATGCCACTTACATATGGTACCAAAAACACAAAATTCTTGAGTACAACTCCACCAGTGACACATACATTTCCAACAGTGTGCTAATCGCGTACAAGGTCCACACGTCCAAAAATGTGGGTCACACTAAGGAGGAATCACGCTAATATAGTGAAGCTTCGCGTTGAAAACGGTCGCAATTCGGGGAGATGGCTAGGTTCTTCCGGTTTCCTCAGGTATGTCATAGTCAGCTGAAGTTACTACACACTGCTGGTTAGAGAGCGTAGAGTTATAGAACTGTGGGTACGTTGGATGCTACATTTAACCTGTTCCACTCCATTTTCTGTGGGATAACATCAGTTGATTTTGGAGGCAAGTCCTTGTCAAAAGAGGAAGGTGTGAGGCTTTTTTTTTTCTTTACTGAATCCGTCTTACAACAGGTTTAAGTTGGATGCTCTATATATTATGTCCCGTTCTGAGAACCTTCCTTCATATGTTGGTATGATCGTTCTCTTCTAATGGTCACCATGATTCCAATTTCCTTCATATTTCTTCCTCCCATTCATTCTACTTTTCTCTCCCTAATTCTTTGTTGCAATATCGACGCACTATATACCCGTATCAAGATTTTTGCTTATTCCTGCTCATTTACAATAGTTTTCTTTCCTACCCCATCTACTTCAGAATTTCTTCATTCTTAAGTCCATCAGCCCAATTCACCTTAAGCATCCTTCCTCGTGATCACATTTCCAAATCTAAATTTCTTATTTCTTTTTAACTGTCCATGATTCAGTGCTGTACAACACTACAAACCTGACACCACTTTTAGCAGGTCTTTTGCTCATCACCATTGGAATTCTTCAGGCTTTTGGACTGCGTCACCTTTGAAATGCTCTTTTTCTTATAAATACACTCCTTTTTCATAGTTCTGTACAGCTTTCATTCCATGTCATTAAACGCCCCAGATAAAGAAAGGATTTTAATAATTCTACCCTTTCCGTCTAAGAATATATTACGTGGTGCTGCCTGTTTGCTTATTCTCAGCATTTTGTCTTTCCTATATTTATTTGTTATTCATACTTGTCACCTCTCCTTCCTATACTCTTCAACATCGTTTGTGTCTCCTCTTCTGATTACGCCTTTCCTGCTTGAACATTTACATATTTTCTAGCCATTATACTTTGTCTTCCAGATACAGTGCCTCTTCCGTGCTCAATAACCTTACCTACCAGTTTTTCTCCACGAGCACTGAACAGCTTCGATGATAGGGAGCATCCGTGCCTTATATCTGTTCCACTGTTCATCGCCTCTCTCTCCTAATGCTCTGCCTTGCTGTCACATATAGCTTTGTGTACATTTCATTTATTAAGTTTATATCTTTCCAGTCTAATCATACATCTTTTAAACTGCAGAAGCAGCAAATATACACCTGCTTGTTTATTTGTCTCGTTCTTTCTCCAATCATACACAGAGAACCTATAGTCCTATAGTACCTCAAGTTTCTTTTCCCTATCTGAACTGAACTGATCTTCCCAGTATTTGCAATTCTCCAGAGTATCGTTACGGCCTTTGAAACACGACTTATGCTGTCGCCATCTTACATGACGGGACTGTCCTCGGCATACTCATTACATTGTAAATACGAGGGGCATGCGAGTAATGCAACACAATTATATTCTCGGCCAATTTCAGTTGAAAAAATGCGGACATTGTTGTGGACCATGGTAAAATATTCCTGCTTCAACCCATATCGTTTCATAAAGTTTCGATAGGTGGCGGCTCTGTACGTAGTCTTCAAAGTGGCGTCTGCAACGGAGGTGCGTTCCAAGCAGACAGTTGTCACTAAGTTTCCTTTTGACAGAAACATAGAGTATAGCAGATATCCGTAGGCACTCGCACAATATTTAAGGAGACTTGGCAGTGAACAAACGAACGGTAAGTCGTTGGGAGAGGCGTCTGTCATTGCAACAAATCGCGTAAACTTGTCCGACTTCCCATATGGCCACTGGTCGCACACAGTGTGACTGCTGTAATGCTGGAACGTGCGGACACTGCCACTGCCACTGCCATTTTATTTAATATTATGGCTATCCCCCCCCCCCCCCCCCCCCCATCGGGCAGGCCGTTCGCCGGGTGCCGGTCTTTCAATTTGACACCACTTCGGCGAACTGCAGTCGATGAAGATGAGGATGATAGGATGATGATGAGGACAGCACAACAGCCAGTCCGTGGGCGCAGAAAATTCTCCGACCCCGCTGGGAATCGAACCCGGGCCCAGAGGATTGAAAATCCGTCACACTGACCATTCAGCTACCGGGGTCGGATCGGACGACATTGCCATTCGAGGTGATCGACGGATCGCAGTCAAATACCTCCCTGATCAACTAGACGTCTCAGCTGGTAATGCTGACACACTCGCTCACCAGTTGGGGTACTCAAAGGTATGTGGCTGCTGGGTTCCTCGCCGCCTACAAGAAGACCATAAAGAGCAACGAGGGACCATCTGTGCGGAATTGGTTGACTATTACTAGACTGATTGCAACAATCCCTTCTGAAGGTAAGGTTCAAAGCCGGAACCTCAGATCTTCTGGGACTCTGAAGGGTTTATTCTATTTGATGTCCTCCCTCATGGTGCACCGATCAACTCGAGAGTTAATTGTGCTACTTTTAGGAAACTGAAGAAATGGCTTTAGCGTGCTCGTCGCCACAAAAATGCGAACAAACGTCTCCTTCCCCACACATGTCTGTGCAACCGAGGGAGTTTACAAAACCTCATTGGTCGGTTCTTCCTCATCCACCCTACAGCCCAGATCTCGCACCTTCCAACTTCCACTTGCTTGGCCCAATGAAGAATGCACTCCACGGGAATCAGAACGTTGATGGGCGGTTATTGACGGAGCAAGACGTTGGCTCCGACGTCCTCCAGAAGTGTTCTACCATGCAAGCACACAGGCCCTCCCCGTAAGGTGGCGAAAGGCCGTCTCATTGAACGGATATTATGTTGAAAAATAAGATTTTGTAGCCAAAAAGTGGGAAATAATTTGGTGCACTGGAATTATGAATGAAACCAACCTGACTTCTGAGAAAAAAAAAACTGTGTTGCAGATATTGAGAAAGTTGAAACGAACCTTCTGGTTTGTGATCACCAAGGGGAAGTCATAGTATAGAGAGAACCCACGACAGAACACAGAAACTTCTCCGGAAAGAACTACAGCCGCTGCAAACTGCGGATTAATTGCCTCATCGGGCCTTCAGTGCACTAGACGCTTTTCATCACTTGAAAAGGGGCAAAATCGTGACTCGTTGGATCACAGTACACGCCTCCAGTCAGCTACGTTCCAGTTTCAGTTTTCTTTGTTCCAGTGAAATGGTGCAGCCTTATATGCCACTTTGAGCAACTGCAGTCGACTTTGACAGTCCGCTGCACGGAGTTCCCCAAGCAAATTGCGCTCGTAAACTGTTTCAGATAGACTTACATTTACTCCCAGCAGCAATTGATACCGGGTTTTAAATTGACTGCCCTTGAAAATTCGTCGCCGCTACCTGCCCGTTAGGATCCTTTTGCGACCATTACTATTACTGTCTGTTACATGGCTGCAATTGGTACGCCATTTCTTGAATACATGTTGCAGTGCTACGCTGGTACATCACCGGGTCGGACAACATCGTTCATATTCTTCTCATGTACGAGACGAAAAGCGGTACCTCGTTTGTGAAGTTCAAACATCGCGCCGTCTTTCAACGCTCAGTTCATACAAACAACTGGCATCACTGCCATGAATTAATTCAGCGGTACACGGTCACAGTTATTTATTATTGAAAGTGCTTCAGAGTCACTAGTTTGTTCCCGGGTTCCCGGGTTCGATTCCCGGCGGGGTCAGGGATTTTCTCTGCCTCGTGATGACTGGGTGTTGTGTGATGTCCTTAGGTTAGTTAGGTTTAAGTAGTTCTAAGTTCTAGGGGACTAATGACCATAGATGTTAAGTCCCATAGTGCTCAGAGCCATTTGAACCATTTTTTGACTACTTTGTTCCTTTGAGAGGCGCGACTAACACTTTGTTCAGTGTGCTTATTCACTTAAGCCTTATCCACATACGCCTGTGTCTCTATGAGACGATCACAGAACGCGTTCACACAGTATTTAGAAAAGTCTAAGAGAATGAAATGAAAACAGGTTGGAGAAATGATATCTCTGTCTGGAGACCATAATGTCGGAATATTTTGAAACTAAAACCTGGCACAATCACAGTAGTTTCAAACGGAATGATCGGTTATGTGCTGTGGTTCAATTCCACAACTGCGGAAACTACATTGGCAGATGTTATTGCGTCGTATAATAAATGATTTAGAAAACATAAGAGTAACAATGAGTTAAAAAAAAAAAAAAAAACTTCAGGACAGGCTAGGAATATGAGCCTAACCGTGATGAGAGCGAATAACCAAGCCATTGGTGGGCAATGCCCTTAACGGTTCCGTTATGTGGCACAACATGTTAACCCCTCCTCACCGCTCTGCGAACTACAGAAAGAGAGAGAGTTATTACCAGAAACCAAGCTGTGAGCATGGGCCGTGAGTCCGGGCTGGGTAGGTCGCTCAGCAGTAACTGCCGGCGAAGGTCAAGGTACCCGTTTTCAAGTCCCAGTGAACCACACAGTTTCTGCCTTCCTGGGTAGTTTCAGAGTAGCGCACACTTCACTGCAGGGATACTAATTCAACATGGAGTTTTATTACGAGCTGTCAACATTAAAACAGCCATGATAAGAAAAGCAACTGCAGTAGAAGTAATATTAACAGCAAACATAGTGCACAAACATTTGCTTCACCTTACAGAAGTTGATAAAGGGTAAGGATAGGTGTCGGACATGACCTATTTCCTGCACCCTTTGGAATGTAATGCAAGAGTATTGATTGTCTCAAACCTGAATGTGCATACTAATATGTATAATCTAGTCCTTTCGATCCTAATGCAAGGTACGCAATGGAGACTATTGTCCTTAATACTTGCTACCCAACATAATTTCGGAAAAATAATGCACACACACACACACACACACACACACACATTGCGTCAAATATATAATACAGTGACATCGTAGTCGTATTTTAGTGCTACAAGAAGTTTCCAACCTACGACTGCATAAAATATGTCGACATGCGGATAAAAATCTTCCAAATCGTTAAGTAGTTGGCATTCAAACTTCAGCTACCTTTGTATCCGTAATGTGAACGCTGTTGGACATAGATACCGTAAAAGTTTATACATTACTTTGACATGGTTCGTAAATTTTCATTCCATAGTGTCAGAAGATGCCATACCTCGGGGTTAAAGTTGTCATGGTCACGAATAATGTAAGCTGAATGATTTACAATGTGAAGAGCATCTTACAAAACCATGTTTCATGAAATGTGTAAAAGAATCACTGCTTCTTAATATATTTATTTATTAATGACCATTATCGTAAGAAATGTATATGTGTTTTAAAATAATGGATCACTTCACGGAATCTGTTTCTGGAAGGAAATGTCGTGAGCCTGTGATGCGATGTGTATAGAAAAGCTTAGCAAAGTCGGTTTCTTCTAATGATGCTTGGCTACAATAGTCCATAAATTATCTTCTAAGCTTTAGTATGTATACATTTAAATGTATATGTATGGATTTAAATACTTGTGGTAAGCTTTTTACTTAAGGTTTAAAATTCAAAATGTCTAACATTTATAAGTTTCTCCGTTGCCTGAGGATCATCTGATACAGATGAGAGAAATCTTAACATTGCAGTTCTTCTATTAAAACATTTATTATCTACTTTAGTTTTTCTGATTTATTCCACGTCCTCGACGACCTGTTCATTGTGGATATGTGGAACAAAACGTGCACCTTATTTAACGTAATTCATTATCTCGGATACTCGCTACATCGTTCTTCAAACTGTCTGTCCTCAGCTGATCTCATACTTCACCTGAGGAGATCTGCCACTCATGCGTGACGTTTATGGAGATTCGATTGTTATTGGCCCTGTACTACTTCACTGACAGTGGGCGTAGTGATATCCTTCAGAAATAAAACCAGTTAACATGGCGTGTAACATCTAAGATAAACACAGAAAGGCCTACAAACCATTAATTTCCATACATCACACATGCCAGTTCGAGATGATAGCGGTATCGTTTCTGCAACATGAGTCAGTACGGTCGGAATCTATGGGTGCCTGGTGCGGTGTCACAGCAACGGTCGTGTGTGGTTAGTTCAAGAACACTCGGCGATGCAATAACAGGACTGTGGTACGGGTCAAGCGCTCTGGTGTTCTGATGAGGCGCACTTTGATGTGACTCTGGAGAGCACTTGAATCTCCGATTAGTCACTGAAACGTGCGGTGAAATACCGGCGCGCTATGAAAGAGGTGTCGGTTAACAGTATAGAATGTCAAACGTCTACCTCGCTTTGTTACTTTACGGAAGCGTCAGAGTTATTCCTCTTCATCAATCTGTGTAAAACGGGTCGTAAACCTCAAAATGTTTTGGGAAGCTTCTCGCTACTGAACATGTGTGCAAGTAGTACCTAAGAAAGCTGGTATGTACATTGGTGGTCAGTAAACTGTACATATGTGGTAGCAGTGACATTCAAATTATTGGTTGAAGATTCCAGATCATGTTATTCCATCCAGCTTCAGATTACGTATGACATAGCTCCTTAGAACGATGTAATACAACACTGCTGATATCAGTCTGTCCGCTGGAATGTTAAGATCAGTGCTTCATTTGCTGCGTTTCAA
The DNA here is from genome assembly GCF_021461385.2 of Schistocerca piceifrons. Lineage (NCBI taxonomy): Eukaryota > Metazoa > Arthropoda > Insecta > Orthoptera > Acrididae > Schistocerca > Schistocerca piceifrons. The sequence continues at coordinate 547,208,123 of NC_060144.1, forward strand.
TGTAAATTAGGTTTATTTCACTACCCAATTATTTACACCTACCTACTTCATCGTAACAAAAATTTAAATGCACGCCTGCACAAGGGGTCCACATAAAATATTGCTCTGACTGCCAAATAAAATAAAATAAAGGAAGTGAGGCTGAGATACTTGCAATTTCCGGCATGATGTGAAGTCGCTCATAAAGTTATATACAAAAAATAAATGATTACCTACGAGAGCTCGTTTCTTAACCCTTAAAATGTCTATAGGATACTCTGTCTAAGGTCATGTGCTCACAAGCATGTCAAGGGTGAGGGAAGCTACTGAATTCACAACTATTCCGCGGAAATCGTCAAGGCTAATCAATTTTGGTTTATAAATTATTAAACATCGCTCGTACGGTCGAAGAAATAAAGAACATGTGAACCTCAATGGGATGGTGTACCATCTTGCTGGAAGAGCACATCTGGCTGTAGGGCAACAGACTGAATGCCAAAAAATTTCCCATGTTGGTCCAGATAAACGATTTATGTTACTGTTTACTCGATGAAAAAAATGTTCCATCTGTGTTGCCTCTCATCAGCTCACAACAAACATTCAGTTATTTTCTGCCTCGGAGATTTTCCCGAAAACTGTGATAGCTTTCCGAACAACAGGTGCAGATTTCGTCCGATTAACCTTCCGTGTTCTTCAAAGTTTGCTAGATCACAGAAAACATTCCGTAGATAGCTAGATTATTGCTCGATCCGGTCCAGTATCTCAACAGCAAATTCACGGCGAAGCTGCAGGTCGTTTCGCTTCACCGGTTACATAATTTGAGCTTTCCAAGTATGAAAGTCAAGTTCTTTATGCAGCACCTTGTGAACTGATAAAGGATGCTTAGCTCTCGTGACGCTCGGCTAACTGACTATGATGAGCTTCTTTGGAAGGTCTCTCTAATCTCCTCTGCCAGTTCATTAGACGTGCGTTTTCTGCCAGAACCTGACCGTCTGTTTATATTCCCGGTGGCTAGGATCTTGTCCTGCTAAGCTTTAACCATAAGACAGTTAAAGCACCTAGCGGTTTCCTTTGAAATTCGTCTCGACAATGGATGATTTTGTTTGAGCATACCACATCACGCATTAGGCTCTCTCGTGAGATGTAGTCGTTTCTTGAAATTATTGAGCACTAGAAATAAAACAAAAGGAATAGCTTACAAAAAGTCCAGCGAAAACATTTTAACTGCTTTACGTGACGCTGGAAACCACATTTATCTATGTTTCGTTGATTTCTCTTAACTGCATTTTGTAAATCAGAAGTTTCTCATAGACACTGCATAACAAAGCCAAAGGATCCACTTAGAGCTCATCGTGCGGAATGGCAGATTAAATGTTTTTGTAGCGGCACATTACGCTCGGAAAATCAGTTATGAGGTTCTGAGACCTCTGTGGTGGAAAATACTGGCGCCGAAACTTCCTTCATCCCTGTTAGCTGACGAGATTAGTGACATCGATGTAAGTTTAATGTGAATGGACTGACTGCCCGTGAAGCTTCTTCCACATGCGATACGTATTAGCACAGCGCAAGGTTCACACCGTATTGCGCTAGTTTGTGTTGTATACCAGCACACGACTGGGGTTCACATGTTTCTGAGTTTGGTACTGCAAGTACCTCTTCACAAATACATAAGTGGCTGCTATACCGGTTGCACATAGCAAAGCTGAGGCCACTGACCTTGGAATAGTTTTCTTAAAGATGAACATCGTTTCGCTTGTCACATATCACGAATAAGAGAAGATTAAGAGACTATACACACTTGAAATCAGACATTTTCCTTCTGTAGTTCCCATAGTCGTAGCGTGGACGTACAGTTACATATGCTACGTTGTGGCAGTCACATTTATACGATAAATGCCTTGAGTGTTGTGTGACTATTGAATCACTGGAGAAGTCTACGTAATATAGGGCGTTTCACGTAACATCTTCATCTACATGGATACTGTGCAAATCACATTTAAGTGCTTGGCAGAGGGTTCATCGAACCACCTTCACAATTCTCTATAGTTCCAATCTCGTATAGAGCACGGAAAGAATGAATACCTGTATCTTTCCGTACGAGCTCTGATTTCCCTTATTTTATCTTGGTTATCGTTCCCCTCTATGTAGGTAGGCGTCAACAAAATATTTTCGCATTCGGAGGAAATAGTTGGTGATTGGAATTTCGTGAGAAGAATCCGTCGCAACGAAAAACGCATTTCTTTTAATTATGTCCATCCCAAATCCTGCATCATTTCTGTGACACTCTCTCCCATATTTCACGATAATACCAAACGTGCTGCCTTTCTTTGAACTTTTTCGATGTACTCCGTCACTCCTATCTGATAAGGATCCCACACCACGCAGCAGTATTCTGGGAGAGGACGGACAAGCGTAGTGTAAGCAGTCTCCTTAGTAGGTCTGTTACGTTTTCTAAGTATCCTGCCAATAAAGCGCAGTCTCTGGTTAGCATTCCCTACACCATTTTCCATGTGTTCCTTCCAACTTAAGTTGTTCGTTATTGACATACCTCGGTATTTAGTTGAATTTACGGCTTTTAGATTAGAATGATTTATCGTGTAACCGAAGTTTAACGAGTTCCTTTTAGCACTCATGTGGATGACCTCACACTTTTCGTATTTTAGGGTCAACTGCCACTTATCGCACCATTCAAATATCTTTTCTAAATCGTTTTGCAGTTTATTTTGCTCTTCTGATGACTTTACTAGTCGATAAATGACAGCGTCATTTGCAAACAACCAAAGACGGCTGCTCAGATTGTCTCCAAAATCGTTTACATAGAGAAGGAACACCAAAGGGCCTATAACACTACCTTGGGGAATACCAGAAATCACTTCTGTTTTACTCTATGACTTTCCGTCAATTACTGCGAACTGTGACCTCTCAGACAGCAAATCACAAATCAAGTCACGTAACTGACACGATATTCCATAAGCACGCAACTTCACTACGAGCCGCTTGTGTGGTACAGTGTGAAAAGCCTTCCGGAAATCCAGAAATACGGAATCGATCTGAAATCCCTTGTCAATAGCTCTCAACACCTCATATGAATAAAGAGATAGTTGTGTTTCAAAGAAACGATGTGTTCTAAGCCGTTGACTGTGTGTCAATAGACAGTTTTCTCAGAAGTAATTCATAATGTTCGAACACAATATATGTTCTAAAATCCTGCCGAATATCGACGTTAACGATATGGGCCTGCAATTTAGTGGATTACTCCCATTACCTTTCTTGAATATTGGTGTGACCTGTGCAACTTTCCAGTCTTTGGGTACGGATCTTTCGTTGAGCGAACGGTTGTATATGACTGTTAAGTATGGAGCTAATGCATCAGCATACTCCGAAAGGAACCTAATTGGTATACAGCATGGACCAGAAGACTTGCTTTTATTAAGTGATTTAAGTTGTTTCAGTACTCCGAGGATATTTACTTCTACGTTACTCATGTTGGAAGCTGTTCTCGATTCGAATTCTGAAATATTTACAGAATGAGATTTGCACTCTGCAGTGGAGTGTGCGCTGATATGAAACTTACTCGCAGATATAAACTGTGTGCCGGACCGAGACTCCAACTCGGGACATTTGCCTTTTGCTGGCAAGTGCTCCACCAACTGAGCTACCCAAGCACGACTCACGCCCCATTCTCACTGCTTTACTGTTTCTGGAATATTTACTTCATCTTCTTTCGGGAAGGCATTTCGGAAGCCTGTGTTTAGTAACTCTGCTTTGGCAGCGCTGTGCAGAGAAAGCATTGATTGTTTCTTGCTGCTAACATACTTCACATACGACCAGAATCTCTTTGGCTATTCTGCCAGGTTTCGAGACAAAGTTTCGTTGTGGAAACTGTTATAGGCATCTCGCGTTGAAGTCCGCGCTAAATTTCGAGCTTCTGTGAAAGATCGCCAATCTTGGGGATTTTGCGTCTGTTTAAATTTGGCATATTTGTTTCGTTGTTTCTGCAACAGTGTTCTAACACGTTTTGTCTACCAAGGAGGATCAGCTCCGTCGTTTGTTAATTTATATGGTATAAATCTCTTAAATCTCTCAATTGCTGCCGATGGTATTCCTTTGACTGTAAGCCACATCTGGTCTAAACTTGCATTATTAATTTGGAATGATTGGAGATTGTATCCTTGGAAGACGTCACGTGACTTTTAATCTGTTTTTTTTTTTAATAGGTATATTTTTCGCTTATTTTTCGAGGATTTGGGGATTACAGTATTCAATCTCGCTACGGCAACCGTGTGTTCACTAATCCCTGAATCGGCTTTGATGCTTGTTATTAACTCAGGATTTATTGCTGCTAAGAGTATGAAACGTCCCCTTTGAACAATTTATATATGGCTGTGCTTAACCTGACACACAATACTTTGTTAGCGCAACGCAATCTGACTTTCAAAATTCCCTACAAAAGAATGGCCCTGACTAACATTAAACTATACCTTTCACAAATCACTTACCTCACAAAAATCTTCGCTGCTCAAGCTACTGCAATACAGCAAGCGCCACTACTGCCAGCTAAATAAAAGATTCAAACTACTAAAGGCACTAACTACTGATAGGGATAGTTAGCAAATGAAAGATATTAATAGAGAACAAACAATGTATTTACCTTAATATCATCACAAGTCATAATATATATATCAGTTCATGACAAATTGCAAACCTCCGCCATCTCTCTCCCCACATCCACCACTGCTGGCGGCTCACCTCCAACTGCGCAACGCTACGCGCTGTTCACAGCCAGCTGCCTAACACTACAATGGCGAGTATTACAACAATGCAAAGCAGACACAGACTGCCCACAGCACAGCCAGTGATTGTCATACAGAGGTGGCGTTACCAATAAAAAACCTAAACAGCCTACTTACATAGAGAAAACATAAACAGCCTACTTACATAGAGAAAACATAAACAGCCTACTTACAAGAGGTCAAATGTGTTTTCACGACTGTTTACTATTCGCGTGGGCTAATGAACTAACTGCTAGAAATAATTTCCAGAGAATGCGTTTAGCACAATTTCGGATGATATTTTATGCGTAGCTCCGGAATTAAACATGTATTTTCGCCAACATATCGAGGGTAAATTAAAGTCACCATCAACTATTATCGTATGAGTCGGGTACGTGTTTGAAATCAGTCTCAAGCTTTCTTTGAACCTTTCAGCAACTGTATCATCTGAATTTTGAGGTCGGTAAAAGGATCCAATTATTATTTTATTCCGGTTGCCAACAATGACCTCTACCCATACTAACTCACAGGAACTACCTACTTCAATTTCGCGACAAGTTAAACTACTTCTGACAGCAACAAACACGCCACCGCCAACCGCGTATAGCCTATCCTTTCGGAGCACCGTTAGGTTCTTCGCAAAAATTTCAGCTGAGCTTATATCCGGCTTTATCCAGCTTTAAGTGCATATAACGATTTGAGCATCAGTGGTTTCTATTAGCGCTTGGAGCTCTGGTATTTTCCCAACACATCTACGACAGTTTACAACTGTTATACCAATGGTTTCTGTATTACGTTTTTCCTGTGTTCAGCGTGTACCCTTTGTGACTGGAGCCCCTCCAGTGTTTTTCCTAGACCCTCTAATCTAAAAAACCGCCCAGTCCACGCCACACATCCCCTGCTACCCGTGTAGCTGCCTCCTGCATATAGTGGACACCTGACCTATTCAGCGGAACCAACCAACCTTTGGCGCAAGTCGAGGAATATGCAGGCTATACAGTCGCAGAACCGTCTGTGCATCTGATCAGACCCTCCATTCGGCTCTGTACCAGAGGTCCGCAATCGGTGCTGTTGACTATGCTGCAAATGGTCAGCTCTGCTTTCATCTTGCAAGCAAGACTGGCAGCCTTTACCACTTCTTTAGCCGCTCGAAACCAGAGAGAATCTCTTCTGATCCAAAGTGACACACATCATTGTTACCGACATGAGCCACCACCTGCAGTTGGCTGCACCCCGTACTCTTCATGGCATTCGGGAGGACCCTTTCCACGCCTTTAATGACTCCACCCGGTATGCACACGGAGTGCACATTGGATTACTTACCCCCCTTGTCAGCCAAGTCCCTAAGGAGCCCCATAACTCGCCTAACGTTGGAGCTCCCAACTACCAATAATCCCACTTTATGCGATTGCCCGGATCTTGCAGGCTGTGTGGTTTCCTCTGAAACATGACAGGCGACAGCAATTGGCTCAGCGACAGTGTCAGTCACATACAGCACCTGGAACCTGTTTGTCAGAGAAACCGGGGAGGCCTTAGGGCAGCCGCCTGGGACGTCTTTCGCCGTCTGCTTCGCCCCGGGGCGACCTCTCACTCGACCACAGGTGAGGGGTCAGCCTCAGTGCCAGCGGTAACTGGGTTGGCCACCGGTCAGGACCGATCGGAGAACTCTGATGTGCTGGACGTCCGTTGGATCCCCACGGCCGGCCCACTACAGTGGTGCCCATCCACTGCAGCGTTAAGCTGTGTAACCGAAGCCATCACAGCCTGAAGCTGAGAGCGAAGTGTCACCAACTCGGCTCGCATCTGCACACAACAATCGCAGTCCCTGTCCATACTAAAAGCCGTGGAAAACTAAACTATACAGATAAACGGACTATCGGCACGTGCTGCGCAGCTCTACTGTAGACCCTGACGAAAACGCACGAACTGTGTCTAGTAATACGAAGATATTCAAAAACCTGTCTACCGAAGCACTCAGGTGAAATAAATGATTTGCCCATGTTTAGGAACTTTTAATATGTCACAAAATCGGTTTACTTTCCGACACAAACGAAAATGCAACAACTGTGGCTATTAGATATTAAATTTACACGCAGGAACACAAGAAACTGAACTATTAAAGCACACAGATGATATAATAAAATTCGCTCCTGGTTAGAAACTCGCAAATGACAAATGCGGTTACTTCCCTGTTGCTGCGTCTGTCTCGGTCGGCTACTACTGCCTGACTGACTGATGCAAAGTCTGTCTTCTCGTCATGCGGAACCAGTACATGGAAGAGGGCACTGATCTGCATGGAACTGCGTACGTTTGGCTGGTTAGTAGTTTTCTCCCATCCCAGACATTATTTCGAGTGGTTTTTGATAAATGTATTGATTCAACGAATTTGAGCATTTGAGTGGATTATAAGGTACAGGCTCCGTTGATGGATTGCTCGTTTGGTTTTTCTTATAATTATTGCCTGGATGTAAAGAGACACAGACCGGTCGCTGTGGCCGAGCGGTTCTAGGCGCTTCAGTCCGGAACCGCGTTGCTGCTACGATCGCAGGTTCGAGTCCTGCCTCGGGCATGGATGTTTTTCATCTCCTTAGGTTAGTTAGGTTTAAGTCGTTCTAAGTCTAGTTGACTGATGACCTCTAAGTCCCATAATGTTTAGAGCCATTTGAACAATTTTTGAAAGAGACACACCGCTGGAATCAGCACGAGACATTACTTGAAGAAATTGTCTTAAGGATAGTATAATCTTCTGCGAGAAAGGTAGGCCTATTGTTTGACGCTTCAGATATTGCATCTGTACCTTATTTTAGCAAAGTTTAACTCAGGTTATATGATCGTGGTCGCGCAGGAAGCTGTACGGGGTAGGCAGGTTCCTGTCGTTGCATACGTTCCGGTTTATCAGTGTACATTTACCATTGAAAAGCTATTTATACTGATTGTAGTTCCAACACATTGATTGTAAACTTCTAACTTACATGTCATAATCGCAGCGAGTAATAATGCAGCACCACAATAACCTCTCACAGACAGATGAAACTGTTGATCATAATCAAACGGTAACTAAATTACCTGAAAATAAGCATTAAAATTCATGAGCCCACGTACGTTACGATTTTAGTGGAGGTCATTCGTCAGTGAATGTCACCAGTTCAAAGAGGACACATCCAGAAACACTCACGTATAGTAAATGTTAGGCTCATCTTCCGCTACTTCTTAGGGCACTGTCGGTCAGTCGTTGTTTTGTCAGTATTATGTGCCAAATTTCCTACAAATGTAAGGTAGGACAGTCCAACTGTCGCTGTGGTACTTAACGTGATCCATATTCTAACTATTCTACATACTGTCCATAACTTAGTTGCTATATAAACATCCAACACCTTTCTTACGAAACTTCCTGACAGATTAAATCTGTCTGCCGGACCGAGACTCGGACTCGGGACCTTTGCCTTTCGCGGGCAAGTGCTCTCCTCACAGCCCTACTTCTGCCAGTACCTCGCCTCCTACCTTCCAAACTTTACAGAAGCTCTCCTGCGAACCTTGCAGAACTAGCACTCCTGAAAGGAAGGATGGTCCGGAGACATGGCTTTGCCACAGCCTGGTGGGTGTTTCCAGAATGAGATTTTGATTCTGAACTTTTCTTATAATTTGTAATTTTGTAATTTGGATATAAAAATAAACGACGAAGGCGGATGTAAAGGGGATAGAAAAAGTGAGCTTCCTAATTTCAAGAAAACCTGTTCTGGGAGAGATCAATTTGCTAGCATCGAATATTCGTTAAAGTTCTCTAAAGTCCATTCTGGAAGTAATTCCTTGGAGTGTGCAAGTGAAAGATATTCGGTAAATAGTCCAGACAAGAAAAGAACAGAAGCTTTCAAAGTCTGGTGCTACAGAGGACTGCTGGAGATTAACGTCTACATCGAGTAAAGAAGGTTTAGGTACTGAATTGAATCGTAGAGCAGTACTAGAGGAACTGTTAAGAGTTTCACCCAGTGGCCTTGCCGCAGGGGTACACCGGATCCCATCAGGTCACTCAAGTTAAGCGCCGTCGGGCTTGGCTAGCACTTGGATGGGTGACCGTCAAGGTCTGCCGAGCGTTGTTGGCAAGTGGAGTGCACTCAGCCCTTATGAGATCAATTCAGGAGCTACTTGACTGAGAAGTAGCGGCTCTAGTCACGATAACTCAGGAGCGAAGTGCGTGCTCTTCACACCCGCAGCCAGTGACGCCTATAGCTAAGGATGACACGGTAGTCGATCGATAATGTTGGGCCTTCCGAGCCTGTTCGGAAGGAGAGGTTTTAGAGATTCAAGAAGCTGTAGGATGCGGTAGCCATGCAGGAATGAAGATATTTGCGCAGGACATACTAGTGCGTGGTGTTGAAGCAAACCCCTTCTTCGGGCTAAAGACAACAACAAACATTGGCACTAAGGGCTTTCGTACTAACTTAGTTGCGAGTGTAGACAGTCCACCCATTCTGGGAATCGAGAATCTCGACGATTTTTGCCTGTTATTGACACTGATACTGACAATTTATCTGTCCCAGGCGTTCAAAGACTGCCCAGTGCGTTTTAATTTCAAATTTGAAGTCGGATAACAAGTACAAAATAATATTCTGTCATGTGATATAATTACAGTTTAACAGTTTTCTGATTTTTTCCTTCAAATGTAATATGAGACATTTCTTCTTACCAAATTTCATGATTGACGTGAATGGGAAATTCCCTACAGATTTTAATGAGTGAATTTTCGACTGTCAAAATATGTGACGTAAATGGCCGTACGTTTTGATTAAACTGACATAACTTTCACTTTTTTGCATTGCCAAGGGTTCGTAGACCTTAATAAGTGACACGAATTTCAACTTAATATGTCTCCTCGTTCCTGATAATAACTGGTCTTAATAGATGGACGTGTGGACAGTCTGATAACAAGTGATAAAATTCTTTTCCTGCGATGTAGTTACAGGTTAACCATTTTCGGATTTTTGCCTTCGGTTGTATTGCGGAACCTTGCTTCATGACAAATTTTACGACTCTGGGTCAACGGAAAGTAGCCTGTAGGTTTTGAGGAGTGACTTTGCTAGTATCAAAATATGTGACATAAGTGGCCCTATCCTTTGACTGCATTGACTTAGAAGCTTCACTTCTTTGTATAGCCAAGGGATCTTGGACATTAATATGTGACATAAATTTCAACTTGATACTTCTACTTGATTCTGAGAAAAAAGGTTTCAAAAAGTCAAAGGGACAGGCAGACGGATGACAGAGTAAGGTTCCATTTTTACCGACAGCGGTATGGAACCTTAAATAGAGCAACACGCTCTTCTGTTAGTACAACAATGGTTAGCCTTAGACGTGTTTGGCACATTAGTTAGTTTGTCAAAAATGTAAAAATACCAAGGGTTGGAATAAAGTACTGTCGACTATTGCACGTACGTTCTTGTGGTACGTGAAACGAAAAGTCCCTTGCAATCACACGTCTGTGCACGTGGGTTCCTGTTAGAACTATCTACTCCGTTACCACTACATTTTAAAAATCCTCTCACTGACAGAAGTTGGGCACCTAGAAGACGAGAAGGATTTGAATGAAACTTGATGCTTTAAGGGGTTTTGAGGTTTTATTTGGATGATAACGCAAAGAAAAATTAACAGGAATGTTGGTAGTACGAACACACAGCTGGTCACTTATCAATGGAATCTTCAGCCTCTTTGGGCCAGGACACCTTCATTTATAACGTTGGGCAGGTTGTCTTAAGACCGTTGTATCCTTTCCTGTGGTAAGTAAGCCCACAACTGTTACAACTGGTTCTCAGTATCCTGGAAACTGGAACTGGGATTGCGCCGACATCTGAGCTGGCCCCAACTCACGTTCTGTCAGGGTCCTTCATAGAGGCAAGGGCCGCTTGTGAAAGAGCGTTGTCCTGCTGGAAGATTGTCCCAGAATATGGTCTCATTTGAGGAAACGCCAGAGGGCCCTGGATGTCTGTGATGGACAACTGTACACCATGACGCTGGGGTATCAGCAGTTCATCTCCCTAAAATATTAGTACGTTATGCCCTCTCCAGTGGGTGCAGCCACATTCGAGACCGATATTCAACAATGGTACAGACTCGACGCTCATCTATAAAAATTCTCCGACGCTAGTCTTCAGCAGGTTTCCCAGGCACACAACCATTCCTAAGGAAGCCCTACGTTTTGCAATGTTAACAGTAGCCTACGTATGGGATGGAGGTTGGGCAGTGACATTTGCGAGTCTTAACGCAATGATGCAGAATGACATGGGATATGTAGTATGTCTAAATGAAGGTTTTACTATATTTCCAGAATGAAATTTTCACTCTGCAGTAGAGTGTACGCTGATATGAAACTTTGTGGTAGATCAAAATTGTTTGCCGGACCAAGATTCGAACTCGGGCCCTTTGCCTATCAAGGGCAAATGCTCTACCATAGCCGGTCGGTGTGACCGAGCGGTTCTAGGGGCTTCAGTCTGGAACCGCGCGACCGCTACAGTCACAGGTTCGAATCCTGGCCTGGGCATGGATGTGTGTGGTATCCTTAGGTTAGTTAGGTTTAAGTAGTTCTAAGTTCTAGGGGACTGATGACCTCAAATGTTAAGTCCCATAGTGCTCAGAGCTATTTGAACCATTTGCTCTTCCATCTGAGCTACCCAAGCGCGACTCACGACCGAGTTCGAGTTTCAGTTCGGCACACAGTTTGAATCTGCCAGAAAATTTCGTATTACTATGTTTTTGGCGCCCAGTGCATTAATTCATCCTTGGAGTGGTGAAAACGTAATCGACCAGAGTCTTGATAAACCTTGGGGCTTCCTCTAGATTACAATCCAGTGCAACATAAGACTACTGTCACATTATAATTCTCCACATTCCCGGATTAACCGCAACTCGGCCAGCCTGCCATATGTTGACGTTACATTGGTCTCCCCTTCAAACTGTAAGTGCCGCCAACGTCGTCTAACACGAAGGCACAGAATTCCCCGCTATTCTTATTGCCCTTCCACACCTTATAACGTGTGGTGACAACACTAAGGCACTCTCAATGCCATTCCGCTGTTATAGACCATTGAAACAATTTACATATCGCGGATGCTATCTACGTGTGTGAAATTATGTCGGCATCGTACCAGTCATCCCAAGCCGTTGACTCTTTTTATCACTTATATCTAAAGGGAATACAGAATACCACTGGTTGCTTTCCAAGCCATACGACAGCACAATTACTGACTTCTAATTGAAGATTCAGCTTTCGCTTTACTTTTCACGGAAGTTTTAATTAAGTCCTTAACATCGATAAAACTTTTAATCTTTGCCTTCGCCAATCAACGGAAAATCGTGTAGTAAACAACATCGCTGTGCTCCTTCTGCATTTGTCTGATCGTTAAGTAACACTCCGGGACCCCTTCTTATGTTTCGAAGACAAAGTGGTGTTCAGCTTAGCTGCAGTAAGAATGTATCAATGGCTGGCTCTTGGCAATTTTTTTTTAAACTCACTGTTTAGTCACAACGTTTCTACAAATAACTTCACCGGTTTGTGATACGATGGCGGTTTGTCAGTCCTTTCTTCACACGCTCTACCTGCAAAAAATGTCTCAGCATGTTATTTTCTGCTCTTAACAAAGACGCGACAATGATATGTCAAAATTACGTTTTTTCTCTGTTGTCGCATCTGTTCTTCGTAGAAGTCTGTCCACTTACTATGTTCCCATGAGCAGCTTTCTCCGTGATATAAATATTCTTGGTCGATAAAATTTGCACTTGTGCCTGTCAACTTCAGTTACGATGATCATGATTACAATTTTTACTATAGGATTTTTTGTAAACTTTCAAAACAGATATAAAAATAATTAAACCTCGTGTGGAACATGTAACAAATCAAGCCATGATCACTTAAATAACATTCATACACAGTACAATTCTCTACAGTACAGATGACAAGATGAAAAAAATGTGTTATCCAAAACCTCTCACGCTTCGATAAATGCATCAAATTAATACTAGCTCAACGCAAAAGCATTGTACCTCGCAGCAGTAGCATACATTCACTATTTTTTGATAACATTAAGCAGCCTGCGTCCTGTATTATGAAAAGAAGCTGAGCACTTCAAAGACAGCCCATATGTACTTTATAACTACGTAAAAGTAGTTTCATTTGATTAAAGCACCCATGCCTGGGTTCCAGGCGCAGTTCCCCGTTTCGTTCGATGCTGAGGTGCAATTCCAATACACTTGGAGAGCCTCTGCAATGGTGTTCGAGTTTAGAAGGAATACCAAGTGGTCTGAGGCGTGAATAAGAATTTGGATTGAGGAGGGAAGGGTGCTGGGGTAGTCCGTGCAGTTGTGCAAAGCCACTGTGCCAGCGTGGCGTAGTGGTTGACACATCTGTCTGATGAGCAGGAGACTGAGATTCGAATCCCGGCCTTGGTACAAATTTTCACTCGCGTTTCAGTCAGCATATATAGCAAAAATTGAGATGTACAGATACGACTTGATTGTATAAAAAGAGATAGCGGTAGCGAAGCAGATATGAAAACGTACCTTATATACTTCTTTAAGGGGTGAATTCTAATAGTTACATCAGGCTACCCGCGATCTCATCTAGTATCTGAAAACCTATGGCTATCCATACAGAGTGCCGGCCGGAGTGGTCGAGCGGTTCTAGGCGCTACAGTCTGGAACTGCGCTACCGCTACAGTCGCAGGTTCGAATCCTGCCTCGGGCATGGATGTGTGTGATGTCGTTAGCTTAGTTAGGTTTAAGTAGTTCTACGTTCTAGGGGACTGATGACCTCAGAAGTTACGTCCCATAGTGTTCAGAGGCATTTGAACCATTTATCCTTACAGAGTCTATGATTAAGATATTTAACAAAGTGACTGAGTGAATAACGACTGTATAGGAAAACATAACAAAGTGACTGAGTGAATAATGACTGTATATGAAAACATATCTTTTGTAAAGTAATACACCAGATGCCTTTAGTACTTTGCTGCAGTTTACATGAAAATACTGAACGTGTAAATAGACAGATGACCAGGAAATGATTTGGTAATTGGTTGGCTCTGAGCACTATGGGACTCGACTGCTGTGGTCATCAGTCCCCTAGAACTTAGAACTACTTAAACCTAACTAACCTAAGGACATCACACACATTCATGCCCGAGGCAGGATTCGAACCTGCGACCGTAGCAGTCGCACGGTTCCGGACTGCGCGCCTAGAACCGCGAGACCACCGCGGCCGGCTATTTGGTAATTCAGTCCCTGAATTACATAAAACATTTTTCAATCCATATTTTGCAGCTGTGAACGAGATTATATTCAATATGTAAGTAGTTTGAATAACAGTGCCTTCAGACAGCGTTGCTATTTGAACCCTTGTAAACAAATGTGCGCCTTGAATCACTCAATGTGCGACCACATTCTGAATAAAGCAACGTAAGCTGGCTTCAGTAGGCCAAAAATGTTCTTCCTTTGTCGTTGGGAAACCGTATTTCACCTCACTCAAGAGTAAATATAAATTGTATACTATACAATTAGCACCTGAAGATGCAGCCAGCTGATCCGTAATGCATCGTGTAAATTAATAAAACATGAAAAAATTGTGACTAAAGGCGTTTGTATTGAAGTAACAATTGTAAATTAGAACTATAGTTGCAATCAGTAACATCGCTGACGACGTTAATAATATAGAGAAAACGCTCCTGCAGTTTTCATGTCGTCTGGTCGATAAGTCCAATACCTAAGTTGTCACCCTCCAGTTTAAGGCTTTAGGGTTTGACTGACCCCGAGTAATCTTACTTCCACTTCTCGGTTACTTGAAGTATTTCTATTGCTATCTGAAAAGTGTGTTAGCGTGTATACCAGGCATTGGTATAGGTTTTCAGCCGCCTTAGCTGCCTCGCGGTGAACCCTGGAGCCACATTAAAGGAGCCAGAAAGGCGGGAGTCGTACATCGGAGAGGCCGGCCCGTACATTCAGATCACGGCCGCCATAAATAATTCGGCGGCCGCCTCCCCTGCAGCCCCGCCACCGGGTGATTGATACCGGCGCCCCAGAGCCGGCACCAACGGCGCCACCTCAGGAAAGAACGGGATCCCCTCTGAAGAGGCGTCTTCCTCCAGCCCAGATCCTTACCTCCCTACCTGCTACGAAACAGCATCCACTTCCTTCCACCACAGGTCAGTATTAGAGAAGTAAATGCGGGCAGCTTTATCACTTTATAGACAGCTTGTAAAATAAAAGTTCAACAGTTTTTATGAACATTATCGGATTAATCACAACTCCACTGACTACATTTCGACATGTGTTCACTGATATTTTCTGAGTACTTTGGTATAAGGCACACTTGATCACCACTGCATTTTTACAGAGTAATAATGTGCGAGTGGTACGGGTGTGTTTTTTAAGTAAGTACCGTTTTGAAATTAAAAAAAGACATGGTAACATATGTCAATAATTTTGTTATTACATGAAAGCGTGTACCTTAATCTACTTTTCTACATAATTTCCGTCAATATTGAGGTACTTGTTATAACGTTGTACCAGTTTTTGAATACCATCCTCATAGAAGTCAGCCGCCTGACTTGTTAACCACTGCGTCATCCTGTTTTGACATCGTCTTGAAGACGCTGACCGTCCAGGTGTATCTTCAAGTGCAGGAACATATGGTAGCCACTGGGCGCAATATCGAGGCTGTACGGAGGATGATCTAGTTTCCCATCGAAAAGATGTGATGAAATCTTTGGTCTGATTCGCCATATGCCGACGAGCATTGTCTTGCAGCAAAACGATGCCCTTGCTCAACTTCCATGGACTGTTGCTTTGATTCTGGTATGACGTAGACCACCCATGTTCCATCGCCCGTAACAATTTGGCTTAAGAAATCATCAGGTCGTTGTGGTACCGCTCAAGGAAAGTCAATGCACTGTCTAAGCGTTTGGATTTGTGCACATCCGTCAACATTTTCGGTACCCAACGTGCGCACAATTTCCGGTAATTCTAGTGCTCGGTCACAGTGCCATACAAAACACTACGAGAAACATTAGGAAAGTCATCCCGCAAGGAGGAAATCGTAAAGCGTCAATTTTCTCTCACCTTATTGTCCACTTCCTGCACCAAACTTTCATTAACGACCGAAGGACGCCCACTCCGTTGTTCATCGTGCACATTTGTGCGGTCACCTTTAAATGCTGTCACCCATATTCTTACCATTCCATCACTCCGTAAATTGCACAGATCTCAATATGAATATCGATCGCTTTTAGGCCTTTAGCACTAAGAAATCTTATAACAGCCTGTACTTCACAGTCGGTGGGACTCGCGATTATCGGATGCATCTTAAACACTCAGTATACAACGTAAATAAGGAAGAATCATACTGTAATGGCGTCAGTGCGTAGATGAAGGTACAGGCTTTCAAGTAAAAAATAAAATTATTGAGATATCTTAGCACGTCTTTTTTTAGTTTCAAAACGGTACTTACTTAAAAAACGCGCTTCTCTAAACAAAACTTTTTTCTCAGCCAATTTTCGTAGAAAAATGGGAATTGATTGTGAGACATTGTGAAATATTTCCGCTTTAGCCACTATAGTTTCATGAACTACGTAGCTTTGTAAACAGCAGCCAACAAAAGAGCACTAAGTCGCCGGGCTAGGCGTCCCTCTCCACCAGAAGAAGATTGCGCAAACCTGTCCGATTTCCAGCGTGCTGAACGGCCGCACACATCTATGAACCCTGAAGCGTTGGAACGTGTGCTGAGATGATCTACTGGTTACAATCGTACACCTCTCTGCACAACTGGACGTCACTGTTGGTAGTACTGACAAATTCGTCCACCAGTTGGGGTACTCAAAGGTATGTGCAAATTTGGTTCCTCGCCACCTAACAGAAGGCTAAAAAGAGCAACGGAGGACCATCTGTGCGGCATTGCTTGCGCTCTACGGGGCTGTTGTGACGTCTTTCCGTCCAACATGCTCACGGGCGATGAATCATGGGTTCATCACTTTCAACTAAAAAGAAAACGACTACCCACGGAGTAGCGCTAAGGCGTCTCTTCTCCAAAGAAAAATTGCAAAACCCTACCTCAGCTGGTAAATTCATGGCGACAGTCTTCCGGGATTGCGAAGAGGTCACTCTGATTGATGCTCTCCATCATGGTACAACGATAAACTCAGAACTGTATTGTACTACCATCAGGACATTGAAGAAACATGTTCGACCAGTTCATTGCCACAAATATGCAAATAAACTTCCCCTTCTCCATGAAACGAAAGGACTCACACAAGTTTGTGGACACGCGAGGAGGTCACAAAGCTCATCCACCCTACTGCCCCGATCTCGTACTTCAGGCTTTCATGTGTTTGTCCCAATGAAGAATGCACACAGCAGGAACCAGCACATGGATCGTTGAGAAGTTGTTGATGCAGTAAGACGTTGGCTCCGACGTCGGCCTGTTGAGTGGTACCGCGCGGGCATACAGACTCTCCCAGTCAGGTAGCGTAACGCCGTCGCACTGAACGGAGATTCTGTTGAAAAACAGGGTTTTGCAACCAAGAGAGTGGGGAATAATATGGTGTATTTCAATCCTGAATAAAACACAACCACTTGCATTAACCATTGAGCACCCCTCTTAAATACGACTTACTGGTTTGCTACATCGGTGATAAAGCCTGTAATATACGAGGTGCATTCAAGTTCTAAGGCCTCCGATGTTTTTTTCTAATTAACTACTCACCCGAAATCGATGAAGCTGGCGTTACTTCTCGACGTAATCGCCCTGCAGACGTACACATTTTTCACAACGCTGACGCCATGATTCCATGGCAGCGGCGAAGGCTTCTTTAGGAGTCTGTTTTGACCACTGGAAAATCGCTGAGGCAATAGCAGCACGGCTGGTGAATGTGCGGCCACGGAGAGTGTCATTCATTGTTGGAAAAAGCAAAAAGCCAAAAGTCACTAGGAGCCAGGTCAGGTGAGTAGAAACTGTTGTGTAACGTTAGCTCGATGTGCGGGTGCATTGTCTTGGTGAAACAGCGCATGCACAGCCCTTCCCGGACGTTTTTGTTGCAGTGCAGGAAGGAATTCGTTCTTCAAAACATTTTCGTAGGATGCACCTGTTACCGTAGTGCCCTTTGGAACGCAATGGGTAAGGATTACGCCCTCGCTGTCCCAGAACATGGACACCATCATTTTCTCAGCGCTGGCGGTTACCCGAAATTTTTTTGGTGGCGGTGAATGTTTGTGCTTCCATTGAGCTGACTGGCGCTTTGTTTCTGGATTGAAAAATGGCATCCACGTCTCATCCATTGTCACAACCGACGAAAAGAAAGTCCCTTTCATGCTGTCGTTACGCGTCAACATTGCTTGGCAACATGCCACACGGGCAGCCATGTGGTCGTCCGTCAGCATTCGTGGCACCCACCTGGATGACACTTTTCCCATTTTCAGGTCGTCGTGCAGGATTGTGTGCACAGAACCCACAGAGATGCCAACACTGGAGGCGATCTGTTCAACATTCATTTGGCGATCCCCCAAAACAATTCTCTCCACTTTCTCGATCATGTCGTCAGACTGGCTTGTGTGAGACCGAGGTTGTTTTGGTTTGTTGTCACACGATGTTCTGCCTTCATTAAACTGTCGCACCCACGAACGCACTTTCGGCACATCCATAACTCCATCACCACATGTCTCCTTCAACTGTCGATGAATTTCAATTGGTTTCACACCACGCAAATTCAGAAAACGAATGATTGCACGCTGTTCAAGTAAGGAAAACGTCGCCATTTTAAGTATTTAAAACAGTTCTCATTCTCGGCGCTGGCGGTAAAATTCCATCTGCTGTACGGTGCTGCCATCTCTGGGACGTATTGACAATGAACGCGGCCTCATTTTAAATCAATGCGCTTGTTTCTATCTCTTTCCAGTCCGGAGAAAAAAAATCGTACAATTTTCTGAACATGCAGCTTGGAGGGATACATGTTGTCTTAGGTTCCTGTGTACAGATGGACACTTACAAATTTCGTGCGATGTGGCAGCCGGAGCTGCGGCAACAGTTCACAACAGCATTGTTGTGCCCGTCTTCCACTGCATCCAGCGAACCCATACATGAGGTGCGTATAGGCTAACACTTTTTCCTTTTTTTAATCTGTCCCTGCTGCTGTGTATAACTGTTCACATACAAATAGCGCCGGCCTGAGTGACCGAGCGGTTCTAGGCGCTACAGTCTGGAACCGCGTTACCGTTACGGTCGCAGGTTCGAATCCTGCCTCGGACATGGATGTGTGTGATTTCCTTAGGTTAGTTAGGTTTAAGAAGTTCTAAGTTCTAGGGGACTGATGACCTCAGAAGTTAAGGCCCATAGTGCTCAGAGCCATTTTTGAACAAATAGCACTACCCAAAACACAAACCCGAAGCAGAATGAAGTAAGCCTCAGAGTGCACAGTAAAGTGAGCATTTCTGTTGCGAATAACGACCACCGAGTGCTAATGGTACTAGGTTCACATTGCACTGCTCTACTGTGCATGTATTTTCCCTGTGATACAAAGAGGGATAAGAAAACAAGTAAAATGCAGCTACTATTATGATCCATTGGAAACCATGTGCCACTTATACTAGAATAGTCAGAAAATATCAGCTTTTTGGAATCCGGAATCGACGTTTATTACATTTATTAGAAATACAGCATATCATTTACTGAGGTCTTTTTCGGAGTGATTTTTAAAATTATATAACCAGTTTAGCTGATGTTGTCAAATTTAATTCTATTACGGGAAAAAGAGGGGCAAGTTGGAAATTCAATAAAATTAAAATTATTGGCTGTAACAGAACCATACCTTTTATAAGAATGAGGTTGGTGGATCAATTGACAGAGTAAAGAATGAAAACGTCAGGCAATATACTAACGGGTGAACCACGCGGGATTAGCCAAGCGGTCTAGGGTGCAGCAGTCATGTACTGTGCGGCTGGTCCCGGCGGAGGTTCGAGTCCTCCCTCGGGCATAGGTGTGTGTGTTTGTCCTGAGGATTATTTAGGTTAAGTAGTGTGTAAGCTTAGGGACTGATGACCTTAGCAGTTAAGTCCCATAAGAGTTCACACACATTTGAACTAACGGGTGAAACGTCTGATAAAGAACATTTTGTACTCAACAGGTAAAATAATTTGACAACAATTACATCGTTTGTTGAAGAAATGATGGAAGGAAATTATCGTGGGGGTGGGGGTGGGGGGGGGGTGAGACGTAGGTGTGACTATATACGCCAGAAGCCAGATGATGTGGAATGCCGCAATACTATGTAGAAACGAAGTCAATAGCTGCAGTTCTATGTTGAAACGAAGACGGTAGTTGTGACTTACAGATTTGGTCTTAATGACATCCTGAGCGAAAGCAGATCAAGTTTTGACTGTTCGTTAAGTCGTCCGGGATTTTCTGGATGTCTGCTTTCTGTGCAAGTGAGTGGGCCGAGATGCGCCAGTTGATAGGCCTTCACGTCCCCTGGACCTGACACTTCTTAACTTTTCTTTGGGGAGGGGGAAGAATCATCAAGGAAACCGCGTTTGTTGTACTCCCACCGGCTTCTCCTTTACAGCCTAGAGGCCGAATGTAAGTCGAAATTGGACAAGTGTCGGCTGACATGCTCAGTGAATTTGGCAAGAGATTGACTTCAGATGGGGTGTGTGCCACATCATCAATGGAAGTCACTTTTGACCAGCGTAGGTATACGCCAAAGAACTTGATATATTTTGCAATATAATGACTCTCAAACTATCTAGGTTATATGAATAACTCAATATAATTGAAAGTTTAACTGTGTCTGTGTAATATATTTTAACATACTCTGACTCAGATGTCTCCAACATTTACACATAACGGAAATCAACGAAAAGTGTCTTTGACATATCGGAATGGCCATTCATAGAGCAATATCTTTAGTCAAAAACAAAATTATGTCTTTCAAAATGATGCCGAAAAGCAATCAGTAGTCCTTTCCTTTCAGGCGTTATGAAAGTAAATCTAGATTTCGGCTAGTAACTGGCCATTACCAATGCGATATTTCAAAGTTTGAATATATGCCCTTGTACGTCAGTCCCCTGTTATTCGGGCTCCAGCCACAGTTCATTAATCTTATATAAACAAGAGACCGAAGCTACTACTAATTTTTACACGCAGTAGTACATATGAGAAAACAAGTAAGATGTACCGCACAACATTGCAGAAAACCGCGGTGAGGATAGGTGCAGTAATATCCAAGTCAACGCCAATGCGACACCAGACAATACTAAGGACGACTGTCTGGGTAAGGAAATATGCACTCAACACCAGGACACGTATACACGCAAAACATTACAAAAAAAGATGCATAAAAAACGTTCAGAGTACATTATGAGTGGCGGAGGAACGTATTGGACAGAGGCAGCACAGGACTATAGTAAAACTCCTAACTCGAAGCCAACGACTTAAAGCTTATGCATAAACCATAAAACCCAATGATCTTTTTCCATTTCCATTAGTGGCATGCAAATTTGCATTTTGGTGGAGACGCATATGGCGACGTGTAATAATATGGTCAGTTATGAGGTAAAACAGTGTACACATGTGCCACTCGCTACTAAACAAAATGGAAGGAAGCTAAATCTTAAAATCAAAGCTGTCAAAAACTCTAATACAAAAGCGGTCCAGAGAAGAAAGTTTTAGGGTTCAAAGAAACACACAAGAGCAAATGAAATACAGTAGTGAACTGACTATAACAAATGTTAAAAGTGACCATCACTCATCTCTCGATATTTTTGGGCCCTAATCAGCAAATTGCTGAAAGCGGATCCAAGCTGGACTGCTGGAATTGCTGCAGTCTCATCCAAAATGTTCTGCTGCAGCTCTTGAAGACAATGAGGGTTGCTGCGACACACCTTAGACCTGAGAGCTCCACACACAAAGTAATCGCACACAGACAGATCAGGTGACGTGGGTGGCCACCTAAGACCGCGACCAGATTCACTTCTGTTAACAACTCCGTCAGGCTTGAATATTCTGTAAAAGTGCTCCAAGGTTCGGTCGCTTGTATGGGCAGTTGCTCCACCCCGTTGGAAGTAATTGTAGGTCTTTTCCTCCACCGTTAATGCTGCCACAAATTGACATCCAATCGTATCTACTTGTCTGGGACATTTTTATTTGGCCCACCCCGTACCTGTTAATAGCCAGCAGCAATAGCACAGAAGGGACGCATTAAAAGTAGGAGAAATTCAAAAAGAGATAACTAAAAGCCGGTGACTCAGCATGAGTTATATAAGACGTCACACAAGTTTTAGATCATGAATGACAGGAAAATTTTAATTTCGTGAGGACACAGATAATAACGTACAATAACGCGTCTTAGTTATAGGATAAAGAATTGAAAATATGCAAACTTCTAGTAAAAGAGACATTTTATAACCATGTCAAACAGAAATTGGTTGACCTTGAAGTCCTCACTAAAGGAAACAGGCAAATACCGAGTAGTAGATAAGCTTAATTAAGGAACGTCAAAGCAATGGCGAAAATACTGCCCCAGTTAAGAAGAATACATGTGTAGCGTACGTAACCAGAAACCAGAAGAGGAAGGAAATGAGGCAGGACGAGAAAGAAAAGTTATCCAAAAGGGCTTCCTACTTAAGCGAAGTTTGCTCATTCGTAACGTCCGACGGATGGCGGATAACGATGCGGATAATTTTTATTTCATATAAAATATTAAAAACAGGACCCTTAAGCTGAGTGTGTTAATTGCTATTTTTGACGACGTACATACGTATATTACGTACCTCAATGATTGTCTGAAGTAAAATGTTATTAATTCTCATGTCAAGACTTGACAGGTTAAGTGTGAGGTTTGATCGGTTTTAGAAGCAGCATGTAAATGGGATTTTAGATTCTACCACATATTTGAGAACCAAATTCGTATCGTTTTTAATTGTTAAGAAATGTCTTTTTATCCCACAGTATTATCTCCCTATTTAATCAAAGTACGGCCTCTTCACTGGTGGCTCACAGTATCGCTGCTCTGGAAAAGGATAAATCCGATAACCCCACAAAAAATTCCGTCTCTCAAAAACTGAATAAAACCACTGGGATAGAACTTGGCACGGTAAATAATGAAAACCAGAAACAGTGTAACGCCACAAGAAGTATGTCCACGTGCGAGAACAATCCATTTTGCGCGTTATTAATACGAAGCTTCAGGGAAACCAAGCCATCATTGTGCGGGCAAACAAAGGCCACATGTTAACAGTTTTATGCGAGGATGACTACGTACAGAAAGCACAGGACTTCCTTTCCACCCCAATCTCTGAAACATACTCAGCTGAGTTTGCTGTGGAAATTAAGATTGCTCTTAAGGAAATACATGGTTTATTTACCTCACTCCTTAAAGAAACTCTGGTGCCGATGAATCCGAGAATGAAGTGGTGCAGATCCGTAAGCCACAGACCCCTTTAAGGCCACAGATTACTTTGTAGAAGAGGAACTGCAAAGTTTCCTCAGTAAGGTTTATTTTCACCACATCATAAAGAATAGAGAGTATTTAATTTGACATGTCAAACTAGTGACTGTAATCGATGTTACAAATCTAGCAAGTCTGAACATTGTAAGCATGCATACGAATATCCAAAAAAAAAAAAAAATGGTTCAAATGGCTCTGAGCACTATGGCACTTAACTTCTGAGGTCATCAGTCCCCTAGAAATTAGAACTCCTTAAACCTAACTCACCTAAGGACATCACACACATCCATGCCCGAGGCAGGATTCGAACCTGCGACCGTAGCGGTCGCGCGGTTCCAGACTGTAGCGCCTAGAACCGCTCGGCCACTCCGGCCGGCACGAATATCCCAATTAAAGAGCTAATTCCTAGTACTGAACTCACCTTACAACCGTCCGTCCGTCTAGATTCACAAAAAATTAACGATTTCCTTCGTTTGTTCAGACCTTTTTGTGGACCATAACGACTTCGTTTTCAGACACTGTATACGGACAAATTCGTGGGTTAGTCATAGGATCCCCCTCTGGCAGTATAATAGCTAATATCTACATCAATCATATTGAACATCTGTTTTTCCAATCCACCCCCAACACCTTGAAAGAGTACATCGATGAAATGCTTTTGTATAACGTGACCAATGTCCAGCTGCAACTTTTTCAACAACACTTCAAAAACATGCACCCCAAGAATCAGTCTGCGACAAAATACCATTCTGGCTTTGCATTCTCATTTTTTTATTTGAAGATTACGTTTCAGGACATTAATGAACGACAGTAAAGTACACTTTCATATATTTAGGAAATCATTGATGACTGGTTCTGTTATTCATTGTCTTCCAGTTCATCTAAAGCAGCAAAAAATGGCTGCTCTTCCTGTACGGCTTTACCGTGCGATTAGTCCTCCTCTCAAAACAAAACTATCAGCGTGAATTGGATATGTTGATGGTTACGAGCAAACCATCGTTGATGTTTTGATCCAGCAAATGCAATCGGAAGTCACTTCTAACAATTGGTACCAAATTACCAAATCACGATTACTAATGATAATTAAAAAAAAATTGCCGGAAAGGATTGGGAAGAAGCTTAGAAAACAGGGGACTATACCCACCTTCTATACCCCAGTAAGGTTGGGCACCTACTGAAGCACCACGAAATCTGAGAAGACAAGTCATATGTACAGTCGAGTGTTAGCCGCATCCAGCGTGGGGAGTATCGTTTCGTCCACAGGGTCGAACTGGCAGCTCCATTAGCATATGATTCAGAAAGCATCGCGACCGTAGCAGTTCTAAATTCGACCTCACTAACCACCGGAAGTATCATCATCTTCATTCCATTTCTAGTAGGAAAACGGATTGTAGCGTTTTATATATTCAGTTTAAAGGCCCTGATTTAAATACTTTAATAATGCTTATCCACAGTATTAAGCATGATCCGTCGGCATTTTGGATTAGCAAACTTCTCTTATGCACGCAGCCCTTTTGAATAACTTCTTTTTCAGACCAGCGTCCTACTTCATTTCGTTCTCCTTCTTATTTCTGATTATTGTACTTTACATATCTACACTTCTTAACACTGTCAGTGTTTTCGCCATTGCTTTGGTGGTCCTTGATTAGGCTTAGCTACTATACAGCATATTTTTGGTTTTTCATCCTATAACTACGGCGCGTTATTGGGCGTTATTACCTGTGTCCCGATTAAATTAAAATTTGCCTGTCATTCATAATGTAAACTTTGTCTTAAGTCTTATCTTACATAAGCTTTGATGAATCGCCGGCTTTTTGAATTTCACCTGCTTTTGATGTGTCCCTTCTGTGCTGTTGCTGGTAGCTGGTCTTTGGAGTATGGACTTCAAAGTTTAGCTATCTTCCGTTTTGTTTAGTAGGACTGGCACATGTGTATGTTCTTTTACCTGATGATTGTGGCACGTTGACCCACGTCACCATATGCCTCCCCATTAAATTAAAAAATTGCGTGCTACTCATATAAAAGGAAAACAAATTCATTGTCTTTTACGGTTTGTGCACAAGCTTGGAATCGCCAGTTTCTAGTTAGAAGTTTTTCTACAGTTTTGTACTGCTTCTGTTTCAATTTGTTCCTTTACCACTCATAATGTAGTGTGAACGCTTCTCCTGCAACTTCTTGTCACCTTTCTATTCCTTTGGGCTTTAAATCACTAATTCAGATTGAGGAATCTACTCGTCCATGACGGCGTTCGGGGTCACAGCACGAACTGTCCTGGTGTTGAGCGCATATTTCTCTAGTCGGGCAGTCGTCCGTAGTGTGGTCTGGAGTCGCTTTTGAACTGACTTACGTATTACTGCACCTAGCCCACCCGCTGGTTTCTGAAATGTTATCTAGTACTTTTAACTTATTATCTCATATGAACTAATGCATGTAAAAGTTATTATATAGCTTCGGTCTCTTGATTATTTTCTGTATCACACCTGACGATGGGCATGTAAGAGCCCGAATCCGGTGATGGTTTATGTACTAAGAAATAGAAAGAACCTTCCTACTGAAGCGCTATTTTCAACCTCTGCTATGCTGAACCATGTTATTTTCATACATTGCTGGGTTGGTCTTTTCATCCTCTTCCTCACTGACAATTATAGTTCAATTCGGAACTAACAGAGTTCTACAAATAAAACCGGCTTCTCTCTATGATCTTTTCTCGTGTCGTAGTTTCATAGACCTCCTTTACTGGCCGTACTCAAATTTCGCGGCCTCGCGTTCTGACTGAAGGGCACAAGTTATAGACATTTCAGCGATTTTACTTTGTTGCTAATACAGGGTGTCCATTGAACAGGTCACCAGTTACGCCTTTTTTACCCCACTTCATTCAGCCATATGAAACAAGAATTTACAATTCCCACGTAGCACCCTCATTCTCCCGCTAACTACTCTCCGCCAGCACCCACTCATTTGTCACCCAAGCTAGTATAGATATCCACTGTTTCGTGGCAGATGGAACACGTATGTCCCATTAAAGTAACAATCACTTTTTAGAGTTTTGACGTCTACATCTCCTATCTGCCTTATGTTACGATATAGCGAAATGCTTTATGAACTTAGAGAAAAATACTACAGACTACGGGTTGGATACGTAGAACGCTGTGAGTGATCAGTTGGTACGACTTATATTTATACGTGTCACAGAGCATCTTTTCACGAAAAGCAAACCAAATCTTCTTGTTTTTCATTACAAGAATGACTGAAGTACCTAAGTGAGTTTTTATGCATCATAGACATTAATTCAGTTGGAATACACAATTCGTATCTAGTGCGAGATATATGCCCCAGAAAACTTCACAGCATGCAGAAAAATTGATGTGTGGCATGAGAAAATCATCTTCAAATGTTATGTTGTAAACATGTCTGCGATATTTCACTTTTTCCCTTGTCAGGAAAATAAATGTGTTTTGGTTCTGACTTTTTATATTTTTTCCACGGTTGACATCCTGATACAACCATTTAAAAATTAAAATGTTCTCTCTGAAAAACCTAAGTTCGCATCAAAACACGTTTCTAATTTGGTGCAGGGGATATATATGCCTCACTTCACCGAGTTTCAAAATATGTCAGGTTAAAAACTTTTTGGTAGTGAAAATGTATGATTTATCGTGAAGGAAGGCAGTTTTTGACCTTTTATTTTCCAAATAAATGCAGAAAAATTTTTACCTTGAAAAGTTAAAAGGCCATAGCGTATTAAATATAATTACTGCAGCGTTGATCTGTGTTACTTAAAGCCTGGTAATCTCTCACCCATGTGCAGCTTGTTGTTGAAACCTCTTTGATGGAGCCATCCAACACGATAAATCAAAATATATGTCTCAGTTCAGTGATGACTTCGAAGAATTTATCGTGGCATCCCAAAAATCCATTGAATATATACAAGGACTAGATGATTGTCTGTGAATATATGTAATGTAGAATAACGTGATCCAAAACTTAAATGCCATACGCTAAATAAATAATTATGTCTCGGTCATGGATTACAGAATTTAAATTATAGCGATTTATTTCGAATTTCCCTCATGGATTTAAATTATGACAGCCAAGAGCTTGTAGTGAAAGTACTTTTCTCAGATCCATCTAAACATCAGTCAAGAACAAAAAACGAGGTAAATCGAGGCTACGGTGTTATAGCATGGACTCTGAGTGAAGTGAATTTTGGACTTCGGGATGTGCAGACATGGAGCTCAACATTTTTATTACCTCTTCGTTTACGTTACAAGGACCAGTTTAAAAAGATAGGCAGCAATATTATGAGCTAAAGATTTCTTGAGGCCCGAATTAGCTTTGACAGGGCTGTCATAAAACTAGATATCTTCCTGAAATGATAACAACAATTAACACTAATAAATTCAGTCTGGCCCACATGGGCAAACCAAAATTCCTTTGTAATTTTTTGCAGTAAACTAGCTTTGGCTTAAATACGTATAACAATAATAACTTACTATACGAGAAGTTACTAGCTTATCAATAATAGAAAACTGAGTAAAACCGCTACAACTTACTGCTTGTCTAGCTACTGCTACTTACCCCCAGTCACCAAGATACAAAATAACAATATGCTACTCAACAACCCACACTTACCTCTAAGTGTTCAGTATATCACTTATGCACATAAGGAATTACTTCATATAAGAGAAATTCACAGTAGGCATGAATCAATCACACGATCAATAACAACATCCTTACTGAGGAATCGACCACACTTTCAATACAACCAATACTCAGTCAAATCCATTTACCTTTTGTTTGACTACATGCACTACGTGTACTGGCGTGAATCACTTACCTTCATTACACAGTATTCACTTTAACACACACTACTAGCAGTACACAATATTCACTCAGTAAGGCCCAGCGTGTCATCGCCACAAAAAGCTCTAAATCAATGCTCACAATATTTGGACTAAGTGGGCTGTAACTCACTTCACTTAACGTATCTTTGAATGACACTACGACTGTGTTTAAACATAGGAGGAACAGGATACCAACATCACTCAAAAACACTCTGATTGTGCTTCTTAGAATCTACTGAAGCCGTTCGCACCTTCCTGCAATGTTGTGTGTGCGACTGAAGAAAGAAGCACCCACGCCAAAAGGATTTTGTGCACACATCAGCGCTGTCCGTGCTGACGATGTCCGTTTGGTATCGAAGCTCACACCAACTTGCTGAGGGTCTTAGTTTCTCACAGAACAGCTTTCCTTTGTGTCTCCCTCCAGCAACTCCACATCGTCGACTGTCCACATTCCTCACGAAGAGAACAGGGCAAGTGCCATAATCTGATTTCCAAGAAACTTCGCTCAGTGGAAGAGGTGCAAAAATAAGTGAACACGCGTCCCGGCTTATGTGCAGATACTGTACTGTTTCTGAGAAACGACCGTTGAAGTTCTCGACAAAATTTAAATGACTTCTTTTTTTTAGCAAGCTGTAATCTCACCCGAATCGATGGTCTAGTGGATACTTGGTGGTCTCTCACTTTGCAGCCCTATGTTCGAAACTCGATTATTTTTCTTATTTGGTTTATTTTTTCATTTATCTGCCGACGTCGTAGAAGGTTATGACACAGAGCTAAAAATGTGTTATACCAATGGCAAAATTATAATTGGATCTGACAATAAGTGTCATACATTTAATATACAATAACTTGTACAACATACAGTGTATACATAATACTCTATAATAATATATATGTGTAATGTATATAATATGTATAATACAATTACGCGCATACGGTGTTTTCCTGGGTTACATTCTTTTTAAAATCTCATATTCTTTTATGCATCATATTCTTATATTTAATTTGTGTGTCAGTTCTTAGCTCTTGAAGTTCATTCTTATGTTTGTTCTTCAGGAAGATTTGGCGCATTCCTGCCTGATACCGACCATAGCAACATTTGAAATAAAGAAATTTCGAAAACCACGAGCAAGAAGTGAAAGCGGGTTTGCCGTGGTAACATTTCTTCGCGTGAGTCCTTCTTGGGAAATAAACGTTAATCGCGCTGCTGAAGATTTCATGGATTTTTAATAATTTCGTGGCAAATCATGCATAACAGAACAATTTTCCGAAAGTTGACGCTTCCAGTTGATTGTGAATCAAGATAACGTTTAGGAATTTCACAGAAAACAGTTTCAAATAATTTTGTCATTCTCTCTGTATTTACTTTCTGTTTTAATTCACTTACCAGACATATATTTAGTAGACGAATAAGGATAACGTTATTTTCATACAGTTTGGAAAAAAACTTGTGTAGTAATCTTCTACAGATTGGTTAGATAAATGTAATATAAAAATAATAATCGAGTTTCGAACACAGAGCTCAAAACTGCGAAGGCGCGACGCTAAACACTGTGTAACTGCTTCGGCTGAACTATTTACCCACTTAAAGGCGAATAAAGTACCTTGAGAATTCGACCATCATTTCGTCAGAAACGCTCAATTGTCTACAGATAAGCCGAGCTACGTTTTCTCGTATTTTGACTCCTCTTCCACTGACCTAAGTTCCTGGGAAATCAGGTTATGGTACTTGCCGTATTCACCAAGTAAGCACAGGTGAAGCCTGCAGCCTCAGCCACCATCGTAGCCTTCCGCGCCCTTCGCTGCCTGTCGACGGTGCGCCGTCTGCCCCGACTGCAGACTCGGTACTCATTTCCGGGGGATGTGTCCGAACTTTGAAGTGCGCTCCATGTAAGGGCGGGTACTGCTTTGTGAAACAGCCTGTAAAGCACCGAGACCCACGAGAAGTACGAGCCGTGGTGCTTACGTCACAGCACGTGACGCTGCAGGTCTTCCGAGTGCGAGCGGCTGTCTCTGGCGGGGAGCGATTTTAATATTTCTTGACTGCTAATTGAAATGTATCTAAGCTCCCGACAGCACACGATGACTGTAAGACTTTTAGTGGGTACCTTTTCAGTTGCATATTGGTTAGCCGTTGGCCCTGCACACAGTGAGCGTTCGCGAACTGAGGCGTACAAGCCGACTAGTGTAACGTCAGAAATTCTTTTGCAGAGCCCGTATATCTGGGCGGTCCCTAGCAGCACCATGTGACGTACCTGCTTAGGCTGAGTGGGAACTCGTTCGCTGGTTCATGAGTTCGCCGACAGACTATGCTTGAGTGCAGTTGAGAGACCGCCTCTCTCCAACAGGCAGCAGAGCCGCAGCTACAGTCTCGTCGGTCCATGCCTCTCAACGGAAACACTCTGATGGCTCCAGTACAACATAACAAGAACATGGTCGCTGGTGCAAGGGGAGTACCGCCGTCCGGTCAACAAGACACAATATACACATAATTTCAATGAAGAAGTTCATGATGACGCGTTAAGCTACCGATGATGTATTGGCCATGCATGGCTCGCGTTTTTCCCATTTATTGTTTGTCATCTTCTATTACGCCACTGCCGCCTAGTTTTCTTATTCCATTTAGTAGCGTCACTAACTTCCTGCCTTAGTTACCCGTGAGTAGCAGCAGCAGCGTGTATTGGTCAATGCACTGTCGTACCATCTCTGGAGCGACTGATAGTGTTTCCGGCTCGTCGTGTGTCTGACAGTCAGTTCGGGACGGACCTGCAGTGCAGTCGGGAAGCAGCAACACTGAAGTCGGGGGACAGAGCGCTGGTGAGGCGCCGACAGCCAGTGCTCGCCGACCGACATGAACTGTGGAGGGGGATTGGAGCGGGACGACCGTTGGTTGGTCGGTCGGTTGGTCGTCTCATCGGCCTTTCACAGTTTATGGGCCTGGGCAGTTGCCATGGGCAGTTGCCATGGAGCAGCGAGGAATGCTCCGCGGTGAGTAGTTTGGCTGGACCCGCTGGGGACTTCTATGCGGTGTCAGAGTGTGTGGTGCTGTTCCCATTGCTACGAGGTTCGTGGCCCACCGATCCTGGATATGAGAGTTGAGTTTTGACTTAATCTACCAGCAAGACACGACTGTTCACTTTGTGTCGTTTGGAGTTCGTTGTCGACTGTTGGGATATTCCTGCAAGCAACAACGTGTGTTTTTAAGTTGGCAAACTTTAGCTACCGTGCCGGCCGGAGTGGCCGAGAGGTTCTAGACGCTACAGTCCGGAACCGCGTGACCGCTACGGTCGCAGGTTACAATCCTGCCTCGGGCAGGATGTGTGTGATGTCCTTAGGTTAGTTAGGTTTAAGTAGTTCTAAGTTCTAGGGGACTGATGACCTCAGAAGTGAAGTCCCATAGTGCTCAGAGCCATTTGAACCATTTATTTAGCTAACATCCGGTGGAGTTTAACCGTACTTGGTTATTTGAATTAAAGTGCACCAGCGGATCTGCTGCCTTGTGGCCGTTAAAGTTCCGGTTACCTGCCCTGCCTGTTGACGTAAATTCAGGCAGTGTATTCTCCTCATCGTGTTGTCGCTGTCCAGCATGGTGTGTAGTTTGACAGCTCACTGTATAATTGGTGATGGGCGCCAATACCTTCCTCGTTGTTCCATTGAACTCACTGTTGTGTGCTGGTTGGGCGAAGCGGAGGTTATCTTGCCGTTGCGTCCGTTGATTGCCTATCGGTTGGGTTGTCATGGGATCGATAATGGTTGGACCGACTGCTTGTCTCACGCGAGCATTAGTGTTTGAATTCCAGGCCGGCCCTCGAAACTTCTGAACGCTCTTGGGTGTGCCGCTGTTTTTTGTTTGTTCTTGTTGTTTGCACTTGTATGGCTTCTAGCTGATTTTTAGATTGTTGTTTTGCCCTTAACGCATCAGATAGTTAGGGCCTTCAGCCTAATTTAAGAACCGTTTTACGTAAAGCCTTTTGGCATTTTTAAAAGTAATGTTATTGAGTCTTATGTGTTGGGCCTTCAGCCGATTTTGAATTTAATTTGTTTTGCTCTTAAAGTGTCAGATTCTTTGGGTCTTCAGCCTAATTAATTAGCTGTGTTTCTTTTAAAAAAATTTCTTGGCTCTTGTAATGTTTGATCAAATAAAAGGTTGTATGTTCGAGTGTAACTGACATCCGCTTATTTTTCCCCTTTCCACAACTTGAACTATCTGTCCTGCAGGTTTAGCAGGTCGTCTCATGTATTTCTCGACATTTTAGTACTATAAAATCTTACTAAGAATGATGCGTTTTACAAAGATTTTTATTGTGTTATGCCTCTTAGACTGCATATTTTCCTAACACTCAAATTTAAGTGCGAAAATCAAAAATATGGCATGCTAGCTTCGTAAATACGTTATTCAACAAGCGGCTGTGCGGGTTGGTTCTGTCAGCCAATCACAGGGCAGGAACGATGTAGCGTGAGCTAACTAATGCCGCAATTGAATTGACACGAAAAATATTATACATCGGATTTTCTGAATTCAAAACACGGGAAACTTTATGCATGCAAGTCCTAACATAAAGATCTCTCCTAAACGCATTATTTTTATTACAGTTTGCTCTGGTAAAGTGTTCCGAAATGTGACATAGCCGGAAAAATATGCAACTTGCAGAGTTTTCGAATTCGCTTTCGATGTTATATAGTAGTTCATTATTAAAAGGGCACGAGATCCGTCTGGAAACTTTTTAGACAGCAGTCCGATCAGTAACTGCCTCAGCCTTTCCCATTTGGCAACCACGAGCGCCGTTCGTTACGACTGCACGTGGAGCATGCCTTCGCCCCCTCACAACATTAACTCTGCTTGAATACAACGGTATTGACGCCACCAAACGCATTACAAACAGCGAGTACATGTATCTTGAATGGGATACTGTCCTTAGAATATTACTCTAGCACCACAGTTAGAAAATGTATAAAAATAAATAAGAAAGCAGACTGAAGAGCTGGAATTTGGCAATGAACTGTCCATGTGGAAAAGCGGTTCACCCGTCCTTTGGACGAATTTAAAGTCATCATGATATGTAGTACATCAGGACTCTAAACAGCATCAAACTGGTCTGACACTATGCTCTTTAGGGTCATTTTATAAACATCTTGTAACTTTCAGGATTCTAAATTCGTCCAGAGAAAATTTTCCATCTGACGCACTGTTTTTTATTTCTGTGATGATGTTTGAGACGAACTTCATTTGCAAACAATAAAAAATTTTTCCTACAACTTATGGTTAAATTGCAGTTCTTCAAGTTACTGACATGTGTTACAAATCACCTCTCTAAAATATTAAAAAGGGTTGAAGTATTTCGGAAGCAAAGAAACACGTGTATTAGACGTAAACTACCCTGTGATGAAAGATTATAAATAAAAATTTTCTAAACACGATCAAAAACACTCTGGTTCGCATAATGAAACAAAACTACCCATCAAAGTACATGTTCGGCGAAAACACTCAACACGAATGGAATGGCTCAAATGCAAAATATTGGTCAGAATTTTATAAATTACAACAAGCTATAAAAAAATGTATTCCCGTAGATGTGGTACTTTTAATCCACTGTTTTACCTGCGTAAATTCACACAGTGTAACACACAGATTATTATGCAAAACCGTTAACAGATATTTGTAAGATGTTGACCTGGCATTAACGTGATACATAAATTAATGGTCACAGATAAAGATAAAAGCTCTGGGAACCTAATCTAGGTAATAACAAGAACAGGACCAAGAAAAATTTATCTAATACACCTTATTATTTCTAGCACTTACATTTAAAAATCATTGCATGGCAGCAGAGAGCTGGTTTGAATTGTTCCTTGCTGTTTTTCGTAGTGACGTCATCCTTACATAAAATGAAAAGCATCTCTTTCGGTCAACATTTCTTGGTATGTAATTTCATTATGCTTAAAGAGAATCAGTGGCGTATTACTATTGCTCACTCCAAAGTATATAAGAAAGCTATGTATTAAAGACTCCAATCAATCTATCTCCTTCAACAATCTCTATCTCCTTGTAGAAAAAGGTAGTCAGCTAATTAATTGAAATTTTTGTATATCTTCAGAGATATAATATCGTCAGACGATTTTTAAAACAGCACAGATATTGAGGAATCCGTACACTCGCTATATTTATGAATCATTTGCTTGATATAATGGCTTTAGGACATGTCACTAGTTCCTTGTGGAAGTATGAAACTAGCAGTCAATGACTGTCAGTTCTCACCCGCATTAGCCAATTTAGAAAACACAAAAAGAATGTAATAAACAAATCATCTTCCCAAGAGAAAAAATATTCACAAAATTTATTCGTTTTCTACCTGGTTACAGTAGTGGATGGTCGAACAGTAAGTATTTATCTACAAAACAAAAATTTTAATAACAAGTTTGTTTGCGTGGCCACCCTCCTCAGAAAGCATGGAAGTATATATAAATAGTTTAATGACGATGATGATATGTTAAAATTTGACTGTGTGCTAAGTGAGAGATTGTATTCAATATTGTTGAAGGAGATAGATTGATTGGAGTCTTTAATACATAGCTTTCTTATATACTTTGGAGTGAGCAATAGTAATACGCCACTGATTCTCTTTAAGCATAATGAAATTACATATCAAGAAATGTTGACCGAAAGAGATGCTTTTCATTTTATGTAAGGATGACGTCACTACGAAAAACAGCCAGGAACAATTCAAACCAGCTCTCTGCTGCCATGCAAGGATTTTTAAATGTAAGTGCTAGAAATAATAAGGTGTATTACATAAATTTTTCTTGGTCCTGTTCTTGTTATTACCTAGATTAGGTTCCCAGAGCTTTTATCTTTATCTGTGACCATTAATTTATGTATCACGTTAATGCCAGGTCAACATCTTACAAATATCTGTTAACGGTTTTGCATAATAATCTGTGTGTTACACTGTGTGAATTTACGCAGGTAAAACAGTGGCTTAAAAGTACCACATCTACCGGAATACATTTTTTTTGTAGCTTGTTGTAATTTATAAAATTCTGACCAATATTTTGCATTTGAGCCATTCCATTCGTGTTGAGTGTTTTCGCCGAACATGTACTTTGATGGGTAGTTTTGTTTCATTATGCGAACCAGAGTGTTTTTGATCGTGTTTAGAAAATATTTATTTATAATCTCGGTCATTGAAACCAGTTATACTTTTAATATAAGTAAACTCAACTTTTCGGCGTTGGAACAGGTACTTCACTATTTGCAGTAAACATTGTTACAGTTCCATAAGAACTTAAGAATAAGCGGCCGTTCTCGATTTTGTTAAAGGATCCTTAGGTTATGGCACAACGTCAGTCTCCTGAATCTTCGGACCCGAATTTTCGGCCTAAATGTCACGGCTTTCATGCTGGAACTGGCTGCACACTGTGACGCACTGTCAAGCTTTCGCAAATTGAAGGAGGTGTACTCTGCTTAAATGTAACGACGTTTGACGGTGTGCCACAGTGTGCATCAATTAGCGCAGGAAGACCTCGACATGGATCCAAAGATTTTGGCAACTGAGTCGTTCATTCAAATAGCTTTCCATTGAAATTAAATATATTGATAAATAAATTATTATCTTCAGATCATCTTGTAAATTTACATGATCTGTAAATGTCTCATTAGCTGAATTTAGAGTATATCTCTTCCAATTAAAGTACATGAAAAAGCAATCTCAATAATCAAATTGTGCAAGCCCATTAGTTGTAACTTATTAGCTTTTATTTTCTTAAGTAAATTTTCCTTGTTTCTTTTCGTTGCTCAGTATCATGTGTTTGCTATAGTAACCCTAACTCGTACTGTTTCTATGTGTCATTAAGGTGGAAGATAACCATTCGGGTTACTAGTTGTTAACTTTCCGAAACTGGAGAGCTAATTTAAATTTTCGAACCGTTAGACATATGGAAATACGGTCAGTTGTGTAGATGCTTCCAGTACAATGGTTATTATCCTTGGGCTGACAAAACAGGCGTCGGACAAGGCAGTGAACGTAGGTTTCATTCATATAGAGAGTAAAGATCGGTTTAAACTATCCCTGAGTCACAGAGTACAGCCTTATCGAAGTTAGGAAACTCAACGTGGGTGGAAACTTTAAAGGAAGCTCCTGAGAGATGGAGCGAGCAGACAAGAAGCGGAATGAGTGCTGGCTGTAATCGCGTGACCTGCTAGTAATAAGGAACACGCGACATGAGCGGCGCAATGGGAATACGGATCTAAAAGCGGGCACAGCGCAGCCGCCTTCTGTTTGTTTTCCTCAGCGCGCTCCTAGGCGCTGACGGCAAACAGTAACTACCGGTGCGGGTCACACTTTACAGAAGAACTACATCGCAACCGAGGGCAGAGCATGCTAGGAAGTACAACGACGGGAACTACTACTGTATACACACAATAGCTTTGTTCCTTCTCCTTAGGGATTTTTTTCTCTACAGACCCAAATAGTGTAGCTAGTTGCAAGTCATAAATGATGTCATGAGAAAGTTTTCTCTTTTCGTAGCTACACGACTGGTTTCTTTCCCATTCCTGCGAAATAAGGCACATTACGGGCTGTCCCTTCTCCAATGCTTTACGTGCTACCTTAAAACTAAAGACACCAAAAGATGCGCGCCGAGACGCTGATTAGAATATCTCAAAATAAAGTTTAGGTTGAATGTTTTGCCCACAATCGTAATTGAAGTGAAAGAAATTTTGACATAATTAGGACTCTATTTACTTTTAGTTAACTGTGCCTTCAACATTTACTGCATACATATAAGTGGTGCATCAGCCCAACAGGAAGTGAGCTGCTCCTTCTTCTGGTGTCACACAAAGCCATGTAGCTCTGATATAATTTAAATTACGGGCAGTAGTATGTGGAAACCTAAGCAATTAAGCAAAAATTTTACTTAATAATTGAAACCTTAAAATTTAATGTGTTCTTATTGTGTGGTGACATTTTACAAAACATCCTGCAGTGCTATTAATATTATTGTTTTCAATATTTAGTTTTGATGACTTCAGTTAATTATTTAATTCAGTCACTTCTAATCGTCTATTTAAATGCATAAATAAACGTGTGAGTAGCTCCATGATTTCACATTGATGACCGTTTTCACTTGGCAGGCTGATCTTCTCCGTGGCTTAATTAGTACAAATATTATTATAGTTAGTGCCAAAAGTCGTTACAGTTTCCATTTCCACTCATTAACTAACTGCACACTTCTCTTTCACGGTCAATATCTGAATCAAAAAACCATCTTGTTGAGCATCTTAAATAGTTTTAGGTTTACCGGTTTACATTTCAAGTGCGTGAATGAGTGTCACGATGACTCTTTGTGTGAATTGCTGTGGACATTCGTGACGTCACTCCGGACGCAACAGATTCTGACAGAGACACGTGGGTTCTGCCGCTACGGCCACAACCTCCCAGGCTCCTGTCAAATGTCAGAATAGCGTCGAGTGCTCAAACCAAAACAATCCACCTTGGAGCTCTTTTTAGTCTGTCGTATCACAAACGTCATATATTCAGTTGGAAGGTGGGAAATCTGTTCAGGTTCAGTGATGAACATTGCCTGAAGTGGTACAAGCATTAAAAAAAAAAAATACTAGTGACAAAGTGGCAGATACCAGAAGTATTTTTCAATGATTTCTTTCTGTCCAGACTGAGGTGAAGAGGTGTAGGTTTTGGAAAGTTGTTTGTACTCAATGACCAGTTACAGTGCTTTTTTCCTGGAAAATAAATACTGATTTCATTTTACAGAAACATTTAACATTTGAACATTTAGGGTGAACTTTATTGTTCTGAGAAAAAGATTATGTAGCTCACACACATAATCATGATAAGTAATGAAATGAAACAGCTTCAAAAATTGAATTATATGGTGGCAAATATAATGAAAATCTAAAAGAGATAGAAACTCGAGATTTTCATCGAATTAAGAATTATCATCTGTGAAATAAATGCCAACAAGAGATAAATTAAACAACTAATAATGGATAGCTGGTAAAATATTTGAGGAGTACATTTCAATGAGTAATGAAAACATCACTGCAGTAAGATATTTACATTGTAAAGGAAGTAATTCAATATTGAGTAAAACATCAAATTTTAGAGCAACGTACCTACCCGAATATTGACTCTTGCATTAAAATTTTGTTTCAGTTGAGTCGGGTTAGTGAGAGAGAAAATTAATAGGTGGCAGCTGTGGTAGTTAAGGCTGATATTATTACAAAGGTTACTGCATACAGGAGTCTAGTTGGTAGTAACAGTATGCGCTGTCGGAAATGGAAGCGTCTGGAGACAACAGTCGTCGACAGTGTACGGCTCTTTTGGCTTTGTGGAACACAAGAAAGTCCCAGCTATCATCGATGTTGGCACTGACACACGGAAAGCAGAGACTTGGTAATCTCGACGCGATGGGGCGGAGTGTTGTCATGATGGAGCAGAAAAACCAGCAGTTCTGTTGTTCTTCTTGATGTAATGAAAAGTGCGGATAGAAAAACCCGAGATAACCCTCCAGAAGGTAGTGGCTCCCCTTAATTCGGAACAAGACAACGACGTAACTGCTTGCCGCAGGTAATGCACGCACTTTTCTTTTCCCCACATTTATTTTCATTACTCTTTTGCAGGAAGGAAATTTTCTTAGAAGAGCCAAATGATGAAAGGGCAAGACGATTCAGCACTGAATTGACATTGAGATGTTCCTTCACCAACCGTAATACTGTTTCTTTTGACCGTCAGGAACCGAATTTTTGTAGCATTTACTGCCATAATTTATTTTCAGAGGTAAGATGGTGCGGTATCCGAAGATTAAAATATTTCAAACTGGAAGATTTTGTGAAGGATCTTAAAAAAACCATTGACGATCAGTTTGTTGACATTACCAGCTGGTATCCTCTACAGTAATCGTCTGGCATCGAAGCTCGTTTTATTGTGTGACAGTTGCTACAGGCGCTCGGAATCAACTTCCGTCCTCCAGAGAATTTTTCTCATATTTGAACTGTGAATTGTTGTTTTGGAAGGTGCATATTCACCAAAAACCTGCTGTGTACTAACACCTAGTGTAAAATTATGAAAGATCAGCACCTTCTCCTCATCGTTCCTACTCCTCACTTCATTTTAGGTGCCCAGAGACGCAAGTGAAAAACTCATATATGAAATGCACTATTAATCACCCAGAAAAGACACGAATAAATGAGACTGCTTTGAACCGTAAAAGGATGTAGACATTTAGCCACATTGATTAACAGTTAAATTAAGGACGTAAAAGACCATTTTTTGGAAAAATGTAATAAAGGTCTAAACAGTGTGGGTGACAACATGCAAGAGTGGCACAGCACCTCTCAAATCTGTATAGTTCTGATCATTTAAAATGAGCCGAGGTAATTGAAAGCTATGGAACTGAAAATCTGAGCTACAAAACATTTGTGTAGTCTACAACTTTCACAGATGTTGTGTGTCAGCAAGAACTACTGAAAAACAGGGGCGACCTCTGCCATAAATTATCTGCCCAGCAAAACAGTTCAGGCTCCTTATAGTTTTTATTGTAAAATTCATGGGATCACCACCTTAGCGCTCCTGCTTCGCTCACGTAGACTTTATGGTTTACGAAGATTCTTTTTTCTTTAGCGAATTTTTATGTCACTGACAGATTAAAATACATTCTAAGCTTTCCACTCTAACTGAGGCCTTAGAACCATGGTCTTTCTCGAATCTCCTTCTCTGCAATAAGCGATTCTGGTACCTAGAGCCGGAGGTTTTTATTAATCTCATCTTTTGCGTTCTTGTGGTGATATTTTCGTAGAAACTTTCATCCCCTAACACATATTACTTTGTATGTAATCGAGAAGTGAAATACCAATATTCTGAGATTTAGCTTTAAAAATATTTTATTACTACAAAATATTTTCTTAAATTTTTCGTCCCTTCTTTCTTCTCCTTTGGGTTTGAATTTCCAAAAACATTGAAACATATAATTTCTTTTATTTCAAATGTGAAGTCAAATAACAGTTTTCATAGACGAAGGCCGGGTGGACGTACCGCCGAATTGCTCAACACGTGGTTCGTGAGGTCTCCACAGTACATCGATGTTGTCGCCAGTGGTCGGCGGAAGGTGCATGTGCCCGTCGACCTGGGACCGGACCGCAGCGACGCACGGATGCACGCCAAGACCGTAGGATCCTACGCAGTACCGTAGGGGACCACACCGCCACTTCCCAGCAAATTAGGGACACTGTTGCTCCTGGGGTATCGGCGAGGACCATTCGCAACCGTCTCCATGAAGCTGGGCTACGGTCCCGCACACCGTTAGGCCGTCTTCCGCTCACGCCCCAACATCGTGCAGCCCGCCTCCAGTGGTGTCGTGACAGGCGTGAATGGAGGGACGAATGGAGACGTGTCGTCTTCAGCGATGAGAGTCGCTTCTGCCTTGGTGCCAATGATGGTCGTATGCGTGTTTGGCGACGTGCAGGTGAGCGCCACAATCAGGACTGCATACGACCGAGGCACACAGGGCCAACACCCGGCATCATGGTGTGGGGAGCGATCTCCTACACTGGCCGTACACCACTGGTGATCGTCGAGGGGACACTGAATAGTGCACGGTACATCCAAACCGTCATCGAACCCATCGTTCTACCATTCCTAGACCGGCAAGGGAACTTGCTGTTCCAACAGGACAATGCACGTCCGCATGTATCCCGTGCCACCCAACGTGCTCTAGAAGGTGTAAGTCAACTACCCTGGCCAGCAAGATCTCCGGATCTGTCCCCCATTGAGCATGTTTGGGACTGGTCTGCACGTCCAGCACGAACGCTGGTCCAACTGAGGCGCCAGGTGGAAATGGCATGGCAAGCCGTTCCACAGGACTACATCCAGCATCTCTACGATCGTCTCCATGGGAGAATAGCAGCCTGCATTGCTGCGAAAGGTGGATATACACTGCACTAGTGCCGACATTGTGCATGCTCTGTTGTCTGTGTCTATGTGCCTGTGGTTCTGTCAGTGTGATCATGTGATGTATCTGACCCCAGGAATGTGTCAATAAAGTTTCCCCTTCCTGGGACAATGAATTCACGGTGTTCTTATTTCAATTTCCAGGAGTGTACGTACATTTCTATAAATGAATTAGAAATCTAGCTTCAAAATTGAGCTAATAGCGACGTATTTTCAAAAGACCTTTCATCCCCTATTTCACCGTCTTTGAGGCTGAATTTCCAAAACACTGAAACGCATATTTTTCTATTTCTAACCGAGAAATCAAATACCAATTTTCATGGATGTATCTTTAAAAATAGTTCAGTAGTTCTTTAGTAATGATTCGTTAAGAAATCTTTCACCCACTAGTACACCTCATAAGCGTTAAATTTCCAAAAATGCTGAAACGGTATTTCCTCATTTGTGACTGACAAATCAAATATCAATTTTCATGAGTCTAGCTTCAAAATTGTCTTAATAATTTTGAAGAAAAGACCTTCCATTCTCTATTTCATTCTCTTATGGGTGGAATTTCGAAAAATGTTTTCTCAGACGACGTCCGCGGTACAAGATCAGCATGATATCGGAGTATCAAATTTCTATACTTTGCGATTTGGTCTGGGGAATGATGAGTCAGTCATTCAGAACATTGCCTTTAATTTGTACAAATTAATATAATCTATTCTATGAATTGTGCGAAAATACGACATTGAAACATAATCATTTTATTCAGTAGTTTTTACGGGAACCGAACATGACAGTTAGTTAAAATATTTGAACCCTATATTCCTGTGACGGCCGAGAAACGTTTCCCGCAAATACTAAATATTGTTCTTAATTTTGAAAGTTGATTGCTGTGATATTTGATCTAAAATAGCTTGAAGACAAATATGAGGGAAATGTCAGAAGATCTTAACCTCGAAATCTTACTTGACGGCTTTTTTAATAAAAATTTCTCGGAAACTTTGTCATGTGTAACTTTCATGTCGAAGCTAGTGTCAATGTCCTCCATTGTCTTCGCCACACAAAAACGACAAACTATTAAATAGATGTTTACAATACACAGTTTAGTGTCATCATTGTGATCATCGGTGCTAATGATGCTACGTCGTCTGTAGCTTCATCGTTCTCATCACGAAATACAGTATGTTGCACGTGTGACTGTCAGTGAAGACTTTTCTGTGAGCACTTAATCATATGCTCTTTTCCTTCATCTCGTTCTTTCATTCGTGAGTCGCAGGTTGCAGTTCAACAGGGAGGCAGGTGTAATACGTTTCTCAAGGTGGAACAGTAAATAATATCCGCGCACACTTTTGATACCTGAAGAAACTAGTGAAAAGTTTGCAACGAGAAAGGTTCTTTCCTTTAAAGAAACGGATCCAATATTTCAGGGAGTTACTTGCGAACCATCCAGTGAAATTTTCTTTTTTAATCTGCGGGACCTGAGAGGTTTGCCTTTGATGCAGAGTGGCTTTGATCACCTTCACGGCCGCTGCGAACAACCAAGTTTCCGTTTATTTTTCATCACGAGACAGCCCCACGTCGTCCGGAGAAGCTAATCCGCGAGATGGCACTGGCATGAAAAATTAAAACAAGCGTGATTAAGAGGACTTGGCGTTTCATTTCCCGTGCAAAACGTACTGCGACGAATTCATTTCTACGGGACCCGGACATACTATAGCGGGCTCATTCCTAAAAACCACATATAAGTTTTCAAGCTACATCGATAATTAATTTATATTACTGAAAACATCTCTGAGAAATAAAATTTGTTTCGTAATTAGTATTCACAGATATTGGCCACTACACGTAACTGTTACGTAAGATTTGCTGAAATATTCAGCAACCAGTCGCACAAAATTAATTTTATTCCTTTACCTGTGACTGAAACCGGTAGATGAATAAAATTAATTTCGAGCGACTGGTTGCTGAATATTTCAACAAATAGAAATACAGTTCATGAAGATGGATAAAATGTTACATAAGAGTAAAAAATTCATGAGATGTATATTTTTAAAACTTCGCGAATTATCTGTCGTAAATTTAATGAAGGAAGTAAGAAATTAATATGAACCGAATCATGCTTTTTTTAATTGTTGAGTATTCTATTTCATCATTTGCGGAAACGAATAGTTATTCACTTGTGTCCAAAACCTTAAACACGCTTGTTGAGATAACAGTCCTGTAAATTTTAACATTTTGAATTCAGTGTCAAACTCTTTGGTGGCAAAACTGTTGGCATAACAGCGAAGTTAATTTGCTACAGCACAAATAAGTGTATGATGCAGGATGAAGCAAAAGGTAATTTCTTTTCCAAAATTATGGTTGACTAGTACATTCGGCCTTCACAGCACACACATTTTACGCTCTACTTCGAATGCTCTTTTTATAAATATCACAGTATATGAACTGAGCATCAACAGCGGTATGTCAGGTCCGTCGCCTTCCCACATTTAGTGTCACATAAAGTAGTTTCCGAGCCACTTGAGGATCAATGTCAGATAATGCTATTTACGTACTCTCTGTATAATATAAATCCCTGACTGTCGCAGTCGTTTATACATCGGTATTTAAAGATGTATAAAGTCCAACAGTAAGTAGAAAGTGATGACGAGTGGGAACACACACTACACGGAAGTGGGATTATATAACCTGTCACATTTGTATAACCACAATATTTCGTACGCATTTAGAGCTATCGAACCCAAAGATAAATTATTTTGAAGACTGAATGATTTGCGTCATGTATTTACCGGTAAAAATACTGAAGACGCTTTTTTTAAATAGAAAGGTGTACTTTCTTTTACTGTAGTCATTATAGTACACGTTCCGTCTGTTATTCCAATTATTTTCTCTACATTCATGGAAATTAGACCAGTATTTTAGTGTATCCTAGAGCTGTAGAATGCTGTTACAATTTGTAGTTTTAAGATAGGAATGTCTTCATTGCTTCAGTGCATTTACGGGTAAGAACCATAGAAAAAACTGAAAAATACTTTCTTCTTTAGCTAGTGAAAATTGAAAATGAAGTCGATTTTGATAACTTGAAATTATTTTGTTATAACTCTGGGTTCGAGGTGATTTTCCTTGAAATAATCAGATGCTTAATTCCTGCAGAGATTTCGGGTTTCTTCAGTATGTACATCATGCCTACTACTCACTTATTTCGTTTTCAAAGTAAAACTTCTACCGAACAGCAATGGTCATGTATCCAAGATTGTAATTGTTCTCTAATCTCGCTGAGTGCAAGTATAGTATACTACTGCGTGAATTTGTGATACAGACTGTATATATGCTGAATCTGCA
Organism: Schistocerca piceifrons; assembly: GCF_021461385.2. Lineage (NCBI taxonomy): Eukaryota > Metazoa > Arthropoda > Insecta > Orthoptera > Acrididae > Schistocerca > Schistocerca piceifrons. The sequence goes on from NC_060144.1 coordinate 547,252,480, forward strand.
GTATGGAATATATTCGCCGTTTTACCACTGAATAGGAACATAAAACTACAAACAACAGTTTCTATAAAATCTTTGCATGAAGCATAAAAACAGGAAAACGTTAGGCAAATAAGTGGGACCGACGGCCTGTATAATTCATTATACAATCACGCAGAGTTCGTAGGAACTCTCACTAGTAGGCAGTTCACATAGATAGTCTTTACGCTTCTTTAAGAAAATTAATGTTATTCAAATGAGCTTGATAATTCTGTCGCAGTAATCAAGTGCTCAGCACACAAGAAAATATTTGAGTGTACCAGTACTGGAAGCTGGCGGTTCATACACTCCTAAATAATAAAACTATTTTTTGTTCTTTGTAGAATTACCACGTATCTACGCATGTTACACATCGACAGTTTCCGTAAGCGGACAGTTCCATTAACTACCTGGGCTAATGTGAAGTGCAGTTTTACCATTGATACCCTTCTACCTTCCTACAATACATACATATTGTAGTGATTGGTTTGCGATGTAGTGGTGGCTTTTACAAAACTTGACTAACACTTTAAACAATAACATTAAACAACCGCTAAAGTCTGAGAACTGCTCCAACTGACGCCTTCTGGGTTCAAGGATCTGCAGCGCTCCGACCATATTCGGCCAGAAGCGAGCAGAGTACGAAGCAAATTGTAGCAGCACCAGCCATAGGCCAACACTGCTGTCATGTCTTACAAAATACAACAGAGCTGTTTCAACACTGCGAGGTGAGACAGATGGCGAGGTGTGGAAACAGTTGACAAAGCAGTACCTAGGCGGACGAAGACGGAAGCCTTTCCACACCGGCAACTACGGAAGTGTTTAGTACATGTACCGCAAGGTATAGCAAACCAGCTCATCCTCCACTGGGGCCCTGATACTTCGGGTGCCATCTGGAATGCTACTCCAGGACCACCGTACGAGTCCGCAGCTCGTGGTCGTGCGGTAGCGTTCTCGCTTCCCTCGCCCAGGTTCCCGGGTTCAACTCCCGGCGGGGTCAGGGATTTTCTCTGCCTCGTGATGACTGGGTGTTGTGTGATGTCCTTAGGTTAGTTAGGTTTAAGTAGTCCCAAGTTATAGGGGAGTGATGACCATAGATGTTAAGTCTCATAGTGCTCAGAGCCATTTGAACCAATTGAACCACCGTACGACTCTCACAAAATATTGATTTAACTGCTGAAGAAAGCCTCAAAATTTATTTGGCCAGATGACTGTCAACGTGCTTTTGAGAAACTGAAAGAGGCTTTGACATCACGTCTGAGATTAGTGTTTCCTAATTTCGATAGGAATTCATTTTGTCATATGAGACATCCAACCATGAACTTGGTTTTATATTGTCTCAAGAAATTGAGGGTGTGGAGCACCCTATAGCCTATGCATCGAGACAAATAAACTCAGTGGAGACAAATTATTCCACAATGGAAAAAGAAGAAATCTTAGCCTTATTTGTGGAAATATCTGCCTGAAGTGTTATCTATATGGAAAAAAGTTTCGAGTGGTAACAGATCATGCAGCGTTGAAAGACTCATTCGGTAGGTTGAGACGATGGGCAATACAGTTGAGTGAGTTTGATTTTCTGGCTATACATAAACCTAGAAAGGAACATTGGAAAGTAAATGGTTTGAGTTGCACAGTAGCAATGTTGCAAATGGGTGGTAATGGGCTTAAGGGGTGACAGACAGAAGACAGGCAGCAGATGTAAGCAGTTTAGTATACAGTCACAGTTTTTTTGCACAGGGTCGGCTACTGGCAGAGAAAGCAAGTTTGGATCGCGAGCGGTAGTGCCAGCAAAGCTGAGAGAGAGACTATTACAGGAGACACATGATCACGAGTTAAAAGGTCATGGAAATGTGCTGGTGGAAGAATAGGAAGATGGATGTTAACCAGTACGAACAGAATTGCATAATGGACACAGAGAGGAATGAGTGTCAGACAAGAGTACCACTGCAGGCGCTACCGGCATTTCCGTTGCTCAGGATAGATGTTTTAGGTCGTTTCAACAGACACCTGCAGGGAATAAGGATTTACTCACAACTGCAGACCATTTCTTAAAATAGATGGGCATGGGCACAACGCCCAGCCAACAGGCGGCATCAGTGGCGCAAGTGCTGGTAAATCTTGGAATGCCTGAGACGATATTAATGGATCAGGAAACAAACTTTATGTTAGACTTATTCAAGGAATTGTGCAAGCTGTTATATGTGAAGAAACTGAGAACAAGTCCTCTACATCCTCAAACTAATGGAAAAACAGCAGTGCCGCATAGAACTGTAGGGAATATGATAGAAAGCTTTGTGGACACACACCGTATCAATTGGGATGTTTATTTAAGGTATGTCGTCTCGGCATACAACTTGAAGTAGTACACATTTACAGGATCGTAACTATAAAATGTAGTATGTGGTTGTAATACGCCATGTCCGTTTGATCTATTAAAATCCAAGAAGGGCAAAGCGTCAGAAATGGTTAAAGAGGAGTGATAAAGGAAACAAGGAACGTGGTGCCCAAGGCTAATACATTTTCAATGGAAAAGCAAGAGACAGCATTGAGCAACACAGCAAGGTTGCCACAACTCAGCCATGGTCAGTGGGTAATGTTATCGAGTTCTTACACTCAAAAGTTTTGCCAGGTATCACGGGTCATACCATGTTTTGGAAAGTGCGTGACCTCTGAACATGAAGATTCAGTTGCCGACAGCAAAGCCACCTTTGTATGTGGGACGTTTGAAACAGTTCTAGGAAAGCCCAGAAGTTATATGATGAACCAGAGTTTGCATCAAAAGGAATAGTGAAAAAGAAGGTGTGAAGGAGGGAGTGAAATGTTGTAGGCGAACCAATGATAAGACGCCAGTATGCGTTAACTTAAGAGGTAAGATTGGACTTACGTTTCATCTGTTTTATATGTGTATACGAAATACAGTGTCAAGGGGTAGCAGAGGACGTTAGGGGGGAGGAAACGGTAATGGAAATCCTGAGGAGACAAGGTGATACAGGTCATAGTTGTGATTCTGGTCGTCACCGGAGTGGATGCATTGCAGAACCAGCACCTGGAAGGGAGAGCGATGTTCGCGAAGCTAGAATGCGTGGTTATCAGTCGTCACCGCTGGATGATGCAGATGGTATTTAACTCATGGGAGATGTAAAACGAAGTGAGACAACTAATGGAAGGATTCAATAGCCTCCAGCAGGAGACAAAGAATCACGGATAGCTTAAAAAAGCCACAGAAACATGTAAGCGGATATGCGGGAAATATAAGAAGTTGAGGGAACGCAGATTCTGGTGATTATACTACACATTAGAAGAACGAGGAGTGTTAGACCGATGCGGGCGGCCAACTTCTGAAAACTGTGTTTTGAACAGCTGACGCGGAGGACATCAGAAGTGTCAATGATACGGTGGAAGCAGTGAAACAATGGGTGAAAGACGACGAGGCACCTAGTGAGTGGGACACAACGCAAATCACGGGTTTGGAGAGACGTTTCGGTTATTAGACGGGCTGACTGAGGAAGGAATGAAGTATGCGAAAACTATGGAGGAATAGGTGAACTATAAAATTAAGATTTTGCAAACTGAAGTAGAAGTATTACGCAAGGAAGTTGTGATAAAGAAGTGGTTACACTCCTTGGAAAACAGTGTGTGGGAAGCACCGAGAGAGTTGTTAGAGTTACGTGAAGCTACGCGCCAGGCGATTTGAAGACGACTAGGAGTACATTGTTGTCACTGGGGTAGCTATAGAAAGTGCTAAAGGAACTACCACCAGAATTAGGGTTGACTTTGGAAACTTTCAATTTTAGTCAAGCAACGTTAGAAGAAAAGACCTATGGACCAAAAGTGTACATTTCAGTTTTCTTTCCAGTAGCAGAGATGCAAGCATGGTGTCAATGTTACAAAGTCCACATACATTCCATTAAGTGGGGGTGCTGAAAAATGTTTTAAGGGTAAGGGTGCAGTGGTTGTTATTCGCTTTCGGAATACCAGAGCAGGCATGCAGAAATGGATGAAGCAGAGTTGCAGAAGTGTTACCGGATGAAGTTACGGTTTGTATGAACAAGGTGGAGATGGTCTGTACTCCTGTGCAGTGAAGCCACTGTTGAGTGAGGAAATGGAAAACATTTGCAAGAAAGAGATAATTAGCCCTCAGTTGGACTTCCAGTGGTTTGAGGCACATTGATTGTATTTCACCTACAAAAAAGTGACAGCAGTAGCTAGTTGTTTCGAAAAGAGGGAACTCACGCCAGCGAAAAGGTGAAAGGGTCCTGTACTCCCATTTCATTATCATTTTATTTGCTTTCCAATGATACAGAACTCTCTAGCACGCATGAGTGATTGAATGTGGGTGTTTCATGTTGCTATACGGTGCTTCAGTCTGCTGCAGGGAATCAGCGGTAGTCGTACAGAATGGCCAACCCTTGTAGTGTTCAGGTAGACAAAGAGGTTTGCTCTCCTTGCTTGAAAGTTACCGGTGTTAGGTTGGTGGCGGAAGCCTCATCTCTGGGCTTTCCTGTCCACGGAATCGCGTGGGAGACGTTGGAGTGTGTGAATGGTCAGTCTGCTTCCAGCGCGCCGAGGGTCTGCAGCCGAAGTCTCTTCGAAGGATGATGAGTTGGTTTAACCGCGTGGCGCGTTGTCTCGTAGTGAGAGGGGAACTTTTAGCTTCTGGTCTCGCGTCTCGTCTTATCAAGTTTGTTTAACCTTGTCGCAGTAAGGAATACAAGGCTGCTGCAGACTTTCACTTTGATTCCTAATGCAGACTTTGATCCGTAAGAAGTACGTAACACAAAGGGGTTGCATATGTAAGAAGTGCGCCCTCGATTCTGTGTGAATGTTTGTCTGCCTGGAACTGCGTCTGTATACGTTCTAATCTTTCCTGAACCTTAATAATGTTGCCTCTTCGTGAATTTTCTTTGTCTCATTTACCTTATGTCTGTTAGAGTTTGTTAGCCCACTGCCATCACCCTTTGTCCATTCAAATGTGCCTTCTGAAAAAAGTTAATTGTTCATGGCTGCGGGGTGTAATGTGTTTAAAACTTGGCCACGGTATGTACAAATTAAGCCTCCGCAAACCACGTGGGCACACGAGTGTGTTGTGAATCGTGTACCGTTTCACAAGAAAGTGTACTTAGTTACCAGGCAACAGCAGTTTTGTAGATGCATTACATCAGTGTTTTAAGGAATAACTAATTTTGCCACCAAACTTATCCAGTGTACCGATGTTACGTCTCTATTACCTAGGCCATTTACCTTGTAGTTTCCTTGTTAGCCCATCCATAGAGTTCCCATGCGCACAGATCCAATAATTAGTGTTCCCTTTTTGTTTAAAACAAATTCTTTAGAATAGATGTTGTTTTCAGGAGTGCTCCTGCAAGCTGCTCTTACGCACAGTGATCACACATTATTTACTTATCTTAATATCTGATTCACGTGAACAATGACTAGACCAAACTAGTAATTACATCCCCATTCTTTACGAGTGATAGTACAATGAATGTTCTCTTATGAGTCCTTTTTCTGATGATTAATTAGTTTTCCGATTCAGCCGAACCCATTATTTCTCGTGTGGCTAGAGTTGGTGGCGACCCAATCTTTCACGGTGATTTCAATGTCAGACAGCATTTTCTTACTCAAAGTGAGCTTCGCGTAACTTATATATAACGGCAATTTTTTCCGCAACTTATAGTTACCACGACGCAAGCTAACTTACAAAGGTTAGAGCTGAATGGCAGTGGATTGTTAATAAACGGAACATCATTTGAAATGAGCGGGAGCTACTTTCTGTCCAACTGCCACAATTTTAGACATGATTCGTCTAAGCATTCTGCAAGCTCCATTGTACTGGCCACGGGGAACACATGGAAGTGTTACCTGCCACAAATCTGACTATTTAACAAGACTTTACTACTGTTGTTGTTGAGGTCCTCAGTCCTGAGACTCGTTTGATGCAGCTGTCCATGCTGCTCTATCCTGTGCAAGCTTCTTCAACTACCTACCTTCATCTACCAACTGCAATCTACGTCCTTCTGAACCTGCTTAGCGTATTCAGCTCTTGGTCTCCCAGTACCTACTGCAACCTACGTCCTTCTGAATCTGCATAGCGTATTCAGCTCCTGGTCTCCCTCTACGACTTTTACCCTCCAAACTGCACTCCAATATTCAATTGGTGATCCCCTGATGCCTTAGAACATGTCCTACCAACCGATCCCTTCTTCTAGTCTAGTTGTGCCACGAACTCCTCCCCAATTCTATTCAATACCTCCTCATTGGTTATGTGATCTACCCATCTAATCTTCAGCATTCTTCTGTAGCACCCCATTTCGAAAGTTTCTATTCTCCTCTGGTCCAAACTATTTACCGTCCATGTTTCTCTTCCATACATAGCTACACTCCATACAAATACTTTCTGAAACGACTTTACTAACACATTTAATTCTGTCCATATACAAACTCGGTAACAAGCAAGATGGATGTATCTCTGTGGAGTCAATACAGGGATAGCCGAGACCAGAGAGAAACACCGTTCACCATTGCCATACTAGGTGACACGAGGAGACTTTGCTAACGCGCAGTCCTTGTTTGCACGTATAAGGTGTGGCAGTGGGCGAAAGACATTTCGAAGGGCTGAACGGAAGGCCTCTCCAGTTTGTGTGACGAACCGGTTTCAGGCTCTGTCTCCGGCTGATACTGATCTTCAGCCGGATATGGCTTCTTGTCCTGTTCCAGAGCCGGCCGGAGTGGCCGTGCGGTTCTGGGCGCTACAGTCTGGAACCGAGCGACCGTCACGGTCGCAGGTTCGAATCCTGCCTCGGGCATGGATGTGTGTGATGTCCTTAGGCTAGTTCGATTCAATTAGTTCTAAGTTCTAGGCGACTGATGACCTTAGAAGTTAAGTCGCATAGTGCTCAGAGCCATTTGAACAAGTCTGTTCCAGAGGTTGCTCCTCAGTCTGCAAGATCCGGGCTGTCCCATAGGGTGGGCTTACTGGTACTTGGAAGCTCCAACGTCCGGCGCGTAATGGGGCCTCTTTGGTATATGGCTGCAGGGCAGGGGAAGAAAACCAATGTGCACTCCGTGTGCATACCGTGGGGAGTCATTCCAGATGTGGAAAGGGTCGTTCCGTATGACATGAAAGGTACAGGTTGCACCCATCTGCAGGTGGTCGCTCATGTCGGCACCAATGATGTGTGTCGCTATGGATCGGAGGAAATCTGGCGGCTATCTGATTTGGTGAAGACTGCCAGTCTCGCTAGCGGGATGAAAGCAGAACTCACCATCTGCAGCATCGTCGACAGGACTGACTGCGGACCTTTGGTGCCGAGCCGAGTGGAGGGTCTGAATCAGTGGCTGAGACGGATCTGTTACCGTGTGGGCTGCAGATTCCTCGACTTGCGCCATAGGGTGGTGCGGTTTCGGGTTCCGCTGGATAGGTCAGGAGTCCACTACACCCAGCAGTCAGCTACACGGGTACCAGGGGCTGTGTGGCGCGGACTGGGCGGTTTTTTAGGTTAGATGGCCTCGGGTAAGTACAGAAAGGGCAACAGTGATAAATGGTGCGGGGAAAAGTCAGGACATGCGGGGACCAAGCAGCAATCGGTATTGTAATTGTAACCTGTCGAAGCTGCGTTGGTAAAGTACCGGAACTTCAAGCGCTGATAGAAAGCACCGAGGCTGAAATAGTTATCGGTACGGAAAGCTGGCTGAAGCCAGAGATAAATTCTGCTGAAATTTTTACAAAGACAGAGACGGTGTTTAGAAAGGATAGATTGCATGCAACCGGTGGTGGCGTGTTTGTCGCTGTTAGTAGTAGTTTATCCTGTAGTGAAATAGAAGTGGATACTTCTTGTGAATTATTATGGGTGGAGATTACACTCAACAACCGATCTAGGTTAATAATTGGCTCCTTTTATCGACCTCGCGACTCAGCAGCATCAGTGGCAGAACAACTTAGAGACAAGCTGGAATACATTTAATATAAATTTCCTCAGCATGTTATAGTCTTAGGTGGAGATTTCAATTTACCAGATGTAGACTGGGGCACTCAGATCTTTAGGACGGGTGGTAGGGACAGAGTATCGAGTGACATTATACTGAGTGCACTATCCGAAAATTACCTCGAGCAATTAAACAGAGAATCGACTCGTGGAGATAACATCTGGGACCTACTGATAACAAACAGACCCGAACTTTTCGACTCTGTGGGCGCAGAACAGGGAATCAGTCATCATAAGGCCGTTGCAGCATCCCTGAATATGGAAGTAAATAGGAATATAAAAAAAGGGAAGAAGGTTTATCTGTTTAGCAAGAGTGATAGGTGGCAGATTTCAGACTACCTAACGGATCAAAACTAAAATTTCTGTTGCGACACTTATGTTGAGTATTTATGGAAAAAGTTCAAGGCAATCGTAAATTGCGTTTTAGACAGGTACGTGCCGAGTAAAACTGTGAGGGACGGGAAAAACCCACCGTGGTTCAACAACAAAATTAGGAAACTACTGCGAAAGCAAAGAGAGCTTCACTGCAAATTTGAACGCAGCCAAAACCTCTCAGACAAACAGAAGCTAAACGATGTCAATGTTAGCGTAAGGAGGGCTATGCGTGAAGCGTTCAGTGAATTCGAAAGTAAGATTCTATGTACCGACTTGACAGAAAATCCTAGGACGTTCTGGTCTTACGTTAAATCAGTAAGTGGATCGAAACAGCATATCCTGACACTCTGGGATGATGAAGACATAGAAACAGAGGATGACACGCGTAAATCTGAAATACTAAACACCTTTTTCCAAAGATGTTTCACAAAGGAAGACCACACTGCAGTTCCTTCTCTAAATCCTCGCACGAACGAAAAAATGGCTGACATCGAAATAAGTGTCCAAGGAATAGAAAAGCAACTGAAATCACTCAACAGAGGAAAATCCCCTGGACCAGACGGGATACCAATTCGATTCTACACAGAGTACGCGAAAGACCTTGCCCCCCTTCTAACAGCCGTGAACCGCGAGTCTCTAGAGGAACGGAAGGTTCCAAATGATTGGAAAAGAGCGCAGGTAGTTCCAGTTTTCAAGAAGGGTGGTCGAGGAGATGCGCAAAACTATAGGCCTATATCTCTGACATCGATCTCTTGTAGAATTTTAGAACACGTTTTTTGCTCGCGTATCACGTCATTTCTGGAAACCAAGAATCTACTCTGTAGGAATCAACATGGATTCCGGAAACAGCGCTCGTGTCAGTCCCAACTCGCTTTATTTGTTCATGAGACCCAGAAAATATTAGATACATGCTCCCAGGTAGATGCCATTTTTCTTGACTTCCGGAAGGCATTCGATACAGTTCCGCACTGTCACCTGATAAAGTAAGAGCCTACGGAATATCAGACCAGCTGTGTGGCTGGATTGAAGAGTTTTTAGCAAACAGAACACAGCATCTTGTTCTTAATGGAGAGACGTCTACAGACGTTAAAGTAACCTCTGGCGTACCACAGGGGTGTGTTATGGGACCATTGCTTTTCACAATATACACTCCTGGAAATGGAAAAAAGAACACATTGACACCGGTGTGTCAGACCCACCATACTTGCTCCGGACACTGCGAGAGGGCTGTACAAGCAATGATCACACGCACGGCACAGCGGACACACCAGGGACCGCGGTGTTGGCCGTCGAATGGCGCTAGCTGCGCAGCATTTGTGCACCGCCGCCGTTAGTGTCAGCCAGTTTGCCGTGGCATACGGAGCTCCATCGCAGTCTTTAACACTGGTAGCATACCGCGACAGCGTGGACGTGAACCGTATGTGCAGTTGACGGACTTTGACCGAGGGCATATAGTGGGCATGCGGGAGGCCGGGTGGACGTACCGCCGAATTGCTCAACACGTGGGGCGTGAGGTCTCCACAGTACATCGATGTTGTCGCCAGTGGTCGGCGGAAGGTGCACGTGCCCGTCGACCTGGGACCGGACCGCAGCGACGCACGGATGCACGCCAAGACCGTAGGATCCTACGCAGTGCCGTAGGGGACCGCACCGCCACTTCCCAGCAAATTAGGGACACTGTTGCTCCTGGGGTATCGGCGAGGACCATTCGCAACCGTCTCCATGAAACTGGGCTACGGTCCCGCACACCGTTAGGCCGTCTTCCGCTCACGCCCCAACATCGTGCAGCCCGCCTCCAGTGGTGTCGTGACAGGCGTGAATGGAGGGACGAATGGAGACGTGTCGTCTTCAGCGATGAGAGTCGCTTCTGCCTTGGTGCCAATGATGGTCGTATGCGTCTTTGGCGCCGTGCAGTTGAGCGCCACAATCAGGACTGCATACGACCGAGGCACACAGGGCCAACACCCGGCATCATGGTGTGGGGAGCGATCTCCTACACTGGCCGTACACCACTGGTGATCGTCGAGGGGACACTGAATAGTGCACGGTACATCCAAACCGTCATCGAACCCATCGTTCTACCATTCCTAGACCGGCAAGGGAACTTGCTGTTCCAACAGGACAATGCACGTCCGCATGTATCCCGTGCCACCCAACGTGCTCTAGAAGGTGTAAGTCAACTACCCTGGCCAGCAAGATCTCCGGATCTGTCCCCCATTGAGCATGTTTGGGACTGAATGAAGCGTCGTCTCACGCGGTCTACACGTCCAGCACGAACGCTGGTCCAACTGAGGCGCCAGGTGGAAATGGCATGGCAAGCCGTTCACAGGACTACATCCAGCATCTCTACGATCGTCTCCATGGGAGAATAGCAGCCTGCATTGCTGCGAAAGGTGGATATGCACTGTACTAGTGCCGACATTGTGCATGCTCTATTGCCTGTGTCTATGTGCCTGTGGTTCTGTCAGTGTGATCATGTGATGTATCTGACCCCAGGAATGTGTCAATAAAGTTTCCCCTTCCTGGGACAATGAATTCACGGTGTTCTTATTTCAATTTCCAGGAGTGTATATAAATGACCTAATAGATAGTGCCGGAAGTTCCATGCGGCTTTTCGCGGATAATGCTGTAGTACACAGAGAAGTTGCAGCATTAGAAAATTCCAGCGAAATGCAAGAAAATCTGCAGGGGATAGGCACTTGGTGAAAGGAGTGGCAACTACCCTTTACATAGACAAATGTAACGAATACATAGAAAGATGGATCCTATATTGTATTATTATATGATAGCGGAACAAACACTGGTAGCAGTTACTTCTGTAAAATATCTGGGAGTATGCGTCCGGAACGATTTGAAGTGGAATGATCATGCAAATTTAAGTGTTGGCATGGCGGGTGCCAGGTTGAGATTCATTGCGGGAGTCCTTAGAAAATGCAGTCCACCAACAAAGAAGGTGGCTTATAAAACACTCGTTAGGCCTATACTTTAGTGTTGCTCATCGGTGTGGGATCCCTACAAGGTCGGCTTGACAGAGGAGTTAGAGAAGATTCAAAGAAGAGCGGTGCGTTTCGTCACAGGGTTATTTGGTAAGCGTGATAGCGTTACGGAGATGTTTAGCAAACTCAAGTGGCAGACTCTTCAAGAGAGGCTCTCTGCATCGCGGTGTAGCTTGCTGTCCAGGTTTCGAAAGGGTGCGTTTCTGGATGAGGTATCGAATATATTTCTTCTCCTTAAAAACCTCCCGAGGAGATCACGAATGTAAAATTAGAGAGATTCGAGCGGGCACGGAGGCTCTCCGGCAGTCGGTCTTCCTGCGAACCATACGCGAGTGGAACAGGAAAGGGAGCTAATGACAGTGGCACGTAAAGTGCCCTCCGCCATACACCGCTGAATGGCTTGCCTAGTATAAATGTAGATGTAGATGTACAAGAAATGAAACACAAGATGAAGTTTGGACCCAGCAACAATTCAGATCTGGTGAGCTGGATTCCCCAAACGTGCGTGGCAGAAGAGGGAACTGTATGTTAACCGAATAGGAACTAACAGAACCTAGAATAAACAGTGGTTAAGAGAACGCGATGGTAAAAGTAACATTGAATAGAGAGCGGACTGGGGTAGTTGAGCAGCCCATTAGGGAAGTTGTCACACTGAGGATCATATAATTTAAGGAGACTTGAGGGATCCGGTCTTGTTAAGGAAGAGGGCAGTATAGCGCACTGACCATAGTCGGCCACAGACATGCAAACTAGGAAGTAGAGGATCGCTGATTTTATGCCTTACAAAATATTACACAGGTGCGGGGCAAGCAAACCTGGTGAGCTGTGGAATCATTTCGTTTCTCCGTCAATAATAAACCACATAATAAATTATTAATGAGGGAAGGACAGCAATACAAATATCTAAATGTTTCCGAGTGAATGTTTGTTGAAATTCTTCCTTCAGTCTCATGACAAATAAAGTGGTGTGCAAAACTGGTGTGCAAAACTTAATGGCGAAAGTAACTCTCGCATGATGTCCCACTGTCAAGTGAAATAGTTTGTTGAAACTTAGAGTATACGTAGAAAGAACTCCTACAGCACAGCACAACATGTAATTGAAAGAAATACGCAATGAGATGAACAGAAGTGACCCTTTTATTCAAATACAGTAATTACACTAAAGTCACCCCATTTATGATGGTTCTGTTGGCATTAAAAAGGCGGAACAATGTTGTTAATGGTGTTTGTCATCACCACGGACGACAAATGCAAGTGCTGCGACGTATCCCATGCAGGGCACAAGGTTGGAAGGCCTGAGTAGTTCGTTTAGTGAGGAATTCTATTCCTCCAGCAGCGCGGTTGACAGCTGCTGGGTGGTGGACGGTGCATGTGCAGAAGAGAAGACTGAATGTTGGAAGGAAGATTTCTTCAGAGGAAACGAGGTAATATGGACCAAGAAGAGAGAACAGGTGAAACTGACATTAGAACTGTGATCCTGGGAGAAATATTTGATATTACACTGTAAGACCGAAGTCGAAACAACGCACTTTCAGACTCAACGCCACTCAGAATCGACCACCATGTCCTTTGGTGCGCCGTTTCCCACAAATATCGCAGTCGAAAACGACGTTTATCAGAGCGATAAGCAATTGGACAACGTTCTTAACAGCCTTCTACTCTGCTGCCACACCCTGCACTTTTCAACAATACTTTAAAGACGACGTGAAGCTGTGGAAACATTGAACGTGATCTGACCCCTTCGAAGTGTAGTGAGACTAAAATTTTTCCTCAGATATACAAGGTTGAACCACTGAGAGACCACTGAAAATCATTGGACGAAATTTTAACGTGGTCGGAAGCAGAAAACGCTTTTCTGATTTTTCATCCCTTCTTTTTCACCATGTAAACCAATCTTATAAAACGACAAACGATCTTCTAAGAACCCCCTCCTCCCTCCCCAAATTTTACAACACCTTCTTTGCCATACACACACCTTAGTTGAAAATAATACACATGTACCTGTCAGAAACTTCGACACACATAATGTCTTGCAGACACCACCTGAGTGGTGTCGAACGGGGTTGCTGGCAGCCACGAGGCCGAATGTGTGCCGAAGATTCTGACAGGTACTTTAGTAATCGTTCAACTGTGGTGCGTGGGTGGAACAGAGGATGTTGCCGAACTGGGGTGTCTTACAGGGATCCTTTACTGTTTTGTTCACGAAGAGCTTAATGTTGCACCCCACTTGATAACGCCATAGGATGGTGCGAAAGGGATGTATAGTATATAGATCACTTTAGAGTTCGTCCGGTCCTTTTTAACAGTTCCCACTGACGCCAGTCTGTGCAGCAGAGCCAAAATTGCTTTCGCGCTATCCTCCACAGGCGTTAGATCACGTTCAATGGGGTTGCAGCTTCACGATGCACTTAGAGAGGACTGAAACCCCCAGAGGGTGGAAGCAGTGTAGAGCGTTGTCAAGAACGTCGGCCTCCTGTACATTGCACTGCGAATCGTCATTTTAGACCGCGAAACGTATAGGAATCTGAAGTATACTCAGTATTGTGGAACACTCAGTATAACGTCGTTTATTGAAACTGAACTACACTTCTCGAACAATCACTATAAACACACAAAATCAAATAATATGTAGACGACCATTCATCAAGAGCGTCGGTGAGGTCCGTCGGAGCTGGTCCTAGCTCTGCGAGGAACTGGCTGTACTGCTGCTGCGCTGGCCTTATAAAGCCGGCGGAGTACTCCAACTTTCCCTGTATCTGTGCGGCGATCTCTGCAGAAAAAGGTTCGAATTAGTCTCTAGCAAGTTTTGAAGAATTGCTTTCCTCTTGGTTGCACCTGCAAGTGCTTGTTTATATTATATGGTACACAGGGGTGTCTTGAGTGTAATCGGCCTGGCAGGGGCCGTCTGTGGCAGACGTGATAGAATCAACGCCGCAAACCAAGGGGGAGGGGGGGGGGGGGGGAGTTTCATTGAATCCTCGTATGCCGCTCCCTAAGGCGTTCTCGTGTCTCTGAAATGTTTCCCTCGACCACACGTAAGAAAATCGCGTGATTTGAACCCTGTTACGAAAATCGCGTGACTTGAATGCTGTTTGTCGCGGTTCTGACTGCTCTTACATACTACCCTGTGTAGGTCCATAAAACGACAAATATCCATTTCCCACCGTTAGTTCCCTACCTCAACGTAGTCGGTTGTGGACCCAATATCAACTGTTTTAATCAGAACCAAAAAAATTTAGTCACCCTGTAAATGCTTACGTTTAAGAGAGTGGCCGGCATTATTTTGGCTCATGAAAGAGCGTCGGGACATGCTGACGCTTCTAGAACTACATCAACTACACTCCTGGAAATTGAAATAAGAACACCGTGAATTCATTGTCCCAGGAAGGGGAAACTTTATTGACACATTCCTGGGGTCAGATACATCACATGATCACACTGACAGAACCACAGGCACATAGACACAGGCAACAGAGCATGCACAATGTCGGCACTAGTACAGTGTATATCCACCTTTCGCAGCAATGCAGGCTGCTATTCTCCCATGGAGACGATCGTAGAGATGCTGGATGTAGTCCTGTGGAACGGATTGCCATGTCATTTCCACCTGGCGCCTCAGTTGGACCAGCGTTCGTGCTGGACGTGCAGACCGCGTGAGACAACGCTTCATCCAGTCCCAAACATGCTCAATGGGGGACAGATCCGGAGATCTTGCTGGCCAGGGTAGTTGACTTACACCTTCTAGAGCACGTTGGGTGGCACGGGATACATGCGGACGTGCATTGTCCTGTTGGAACAGCAAGTTCCCTTGCCGGTCTAGGAATGGTAGAACGATGGGTTCGATGACGGTTTGGATGTACCGTGCACTATTCAGTGTCCCCTCGACGATCACCAGTGGTGTACGGCCAGTGTAGAAGATCGCTCCCCACGCCATGATGCCGGGTGTTGGCCCTGTGTGCCTCGGTCGTATGCAGTCCTGATTGTGGCGCTCACCTGCACGGCGCCAAACACGCATACGACCATCATTGGCACCAAGGCAGAAGCGACTCTCATCGCTGAAGACGACACGTCTCCATTCGTCCCTCCATTCACGCCTGTCGCGACACCACTGAAGGCGGGCTGCACGATGTTGGGGCGTGAGCGGAAGACGGCCTAACGGTGTGCGTGACCGTAGCCCAGCTTCATGGAGACGGTTGCGAATGGTCCTCGCCGATACCCCAGGAGCAACAGTGTCCCTAATTTGCTGGGAAGTGGCGGTGCGGTCCCCTACGGCACTGCGTAGGATCCTACGGTCTTGGCGTGCATCCGTGCGTCGCTGCGGTCCGGTCCCAGGTCGACGGGCACGTGCACCTTCCGCCGACCACTGGCGACAACATCGATGTACTGTGGAGACCTCACGCCCCACGTGTTGAGCAATCCGGCGGTACGTCCACCCGGCCTCCCGCATGCCCACTATACGCCCTCGCTCAAAGTCCGTCAACTGCACATACGGTTCACGTCCACGCTGTCGCGGCATGCTACCAGTGTTAAAGACTGCGATGGAGCTCCGTATGCCACGGCAAACTGGCTGACACTGACGGCGGCGGTGCACAAATGCTGCGCAGCTAGCGCCATTCGACGGCCAACACCGCGGTTCCTGGTGTGTCCGCTGTGCCGTGCGTGTGATCATTGCTTGTACAGCCCTCTCGCAGTGTCCGGAGCAAGTATGGTGGGTCTGACACACCGGTGTCAATGTGTTCTTTTTTCCATTTCCAGGAGTGTATATCGCAAAAGCCTACTTTAATATTTCCAAGTTACGAGTCTAACTGATTAATTTAGGAATATGCTGCCACCTACGAATCACTTCCTTAGTGACGGAAAATGCTCGAGAATGGGACGGAAAGGAATCCTAACAAATGGTGCAATGGAGGAGAGAGAGACGTTACTATCTGCTGTGAATTTCAGAGTGGTTTGTGGGGCGTAGTTGTAGAGGTTGATGTACGAGGGCTCTTGGGAAAGTAAGGTCCGATCGGTCGCGAAATGGGAAACACAGTGAAAGTCATAAATGTTTTATTTGCAACAGTTTGATAATTCTGCAACTACTTCTTTCGTGTTCGCCGCTCCAACTTAGACATCTGTCATAGAAGGCAGCCACCTGTACTTTCCGCCGTTTTTCTACGTTGTTCTGCAGTTAGTTGTCTATGCCGAAATGCCATCTTACTAGTCAGCAGTTTCATGTGAGCAGAGATGTACATCAGAGGGAGCCAAGTCCGGGCTGTATTGTGAGCGGTCAGACACATTCCATCAAAAACGCTATAGGTGCGCCCCCACTGCTCCTGCGGTGAGCGGCTCAGAACTGTGATGAGCAAAATGTCTGACGGCTACGTTATGTGGGGTTGCATTAAATCAGGCGAAACCCCTCAGCGGGCACCCGTACTTGGTGGGCATCTTTACGTGGTTACTGTGCGCTCAGAGCCGAGAAGAACGGCGTGGCGCTATGGACAGACATACTGGACACACTGCCCAACACTTCTGAGCAAAGCTTCAACTAATTTTCACTGTTGTTTCCACTTCGCGACCTTACTTTCCGAACAGCCCTTGGCAAAGATTTTTATTTTGTCTGTTACACATATCGAGAACTAGGAAGCAGCTCATCTGTAACGTCTCCGTACCAAGAGAGGACTACCGGACAATATGAAGCGAGAATGCAAATGAAACTAAAATAACCACAAAGTTAGCTCCACTGGAGGTAATTACGCAAGCTAGCTAAGGAGCGAGTTTATGACGAGCGTAGCAGACGTCTAATGAAGTGGCAGTGGTTGCATACTTTTAAATTAATATTCGTTTCCAGGGACTCACCAGTGAACGCGACGAGAAAAGCGTGCGGGACAAAAAGAAGCCCCGGCTGTTGCCTGGGTCGCCACGCGTCTCGTGGCTGAGAATGCTGGAGCGCGGAGCGAGCAGCGCGTGATGAAGGAGAGGCCTTCCGCCGGCGTGGCGTGGCGTGGCGTGGCAGTGCGAAGAAAGCCGGCCCGTAATGAGCCCTGAGTGGAATGACGAAACAATGTTCCCTGTCGGCCTTTGTGCGCCGCGCCGGTTCCGGCACAAAGACACACACAAGCAAACACGCGCAGGTAGGCGCAGCGCCACGCAGCGCCGCGCTGCTCAAAGACCGCGCCAATGCCCCGGAGAGACAGAGAGAGCTCGTAACGGGATACGAGCAGCACGGCGCTCGGATGAGGGATTACCGCCTGTTCTGCCACGTCAAGGATCTACTTCCTCCTGTTTCGAGATCGCGCAAACACGAGCGGGTTCCTCCCAGGATTTACTCTCCAGTGAGAACATTCTTAATTCTTCTAAGAAGCCGACAGCTGAAGCTCTTGATCACTTGCCTGGAATCCAAATCAGGGAGGGGCAGGAACAGTGTCGTGAGAAGGGGGGGTGGGGGGGGGCGGCGGTCTTTATCGTCCCTTTCCAAGTTTCTCAACTAACTTTCAGAGAAAGAAGAGCGTGAAAGCGAAGATTTCATGGAAGAGACAACGATTTTTTTCAAAAAATTACCACCTCCAGGATGGGACTGCGGCCTGAGTGCCTGTAAAAAAGTGTGGCCATATCCAAACGGTGGATCCGCACCTTCTCGAGAGTTTGGTACCGATATACGAAATATGACAGGACAATGAAGGATGTGTTATCTTGGAAAAAGCCTTTCGGTTCTTAACACCCTCAGATTTTACGACACAGTATTTTTTTCCTACATTTGGCAGACTCCAGTCTCCAAAACACTCTTTATTTCACATAAAAGTGCTCCGCAGCCACTAATTTCTTCAGTTTATACAAACATATTTAACTCAAAGTATGCAAAATTTAGTAAATAATGCACGTTCCTATAAATCGATCCTTCCCTTTTCTCATTGTAAAAGTAATTCTGAAGTAAAGGGGATGATTCTGAGGAAGAAGATACTTTCCTTCAGCAGTCCAGACTCTTCTCAGTTTCATAATCCATTTAGTCCAGTGTGCGTGTGTGGTATACGTAATTATGGTTATTGTATTTTGAATTTTATTGCCCTTGAGGCATCATCCAGTTTCCAATAGCAAGCCATATTGTATCAGATGTGTATACAGCAACTTAACAACAATCTAATATGAGTTATATGTCATTGATATTCACAACATAATGCAAAGTATTGAGTTGATTCGTTACATTTCTTAAATGAATGTCAATGTGGATGATGAAGTTCAATGCGCTGCCCGTGTCGCTGTAAAACAACATAAAAGTAACGATATTACTGACGATTATAAACGCTGCCACGACACGCAGCACCGGGAGGAATTTCATGAGTACATTTCCAAAGTATATCGCGCACATGCTACAGCATCACTGATTACATCACTCACGTTATCGGTTTCAAGCGCAACGATGCTGTCATATTCACGTGCCTGTCATTGAACGTGAGATCCACCACGCCGCATAAGAAAAAAAATCAGATTATAGACAGCCCTAGATAGCCCGAGCGACAAGCTGCCACAGCACTGAGTCGCCAGCTAACCTAACCGGAAGGAAGCGTAGAACGCCTTCATTTCGTTACTCTCGGTACCTCCATCACTGAAATAACACATATTCTGCAGTTCAAAATTATGCATTATCCTGTCCGTCGTTACTGTGTTCGGTGTAGTTATTGCAGATAAAGATTATGACCAATCAAAAAAAGCGTCTCACCAATCAGAAAGTGTTTCATGCCCCATGTTGGAAGAAAGAATATTCTTTTATTTTCTTTGTAGCCGCAAAGGTATTCATCAGTTGTATCATAGTCCATCTGCCGAGCATCCGCTCTCCTGAATTTTATGACGATTCTAATTCTTCTGTTTATCATTATCTCTGCAATTTTCAGATCATTGTTTTCTAGCCACTAGGAGACGGTATCGTATCTGATAGTCACATCCTTGTGAAATAACCTGAAGATGGCCAGTAAGGAATAAATTGTTTTGGTGCTGAGTGCTTCAGGAAGCTTCACGAACGCACCCTCTCCGAAAAAGCCTGAAGTGTCCCTATGCCTCACATAGCAGAGCTGATGTGTTCAAACGCTGACATTGAATCTCGTAATGATAGTGAAAGGAAAACGGAAGGGAGCTTAGAGCTAAACTTCCCGTCGACAGGGAGACCCTTAGAGAGGGAACACAAGCTCGGTTTACGAAAGTATGTACGAGTATAAGGAAATGGACCGTGCGCTTTTTAAGGGATCCATCCTGGAATTCGCTTGTAGCAGTTTAAGGCAATCAAAGAAAACCTTAATCTGAATGGTCGGACTGTGATTGAAACCGTCGTCCTCCCGAAAGCGAGTCCAGCGTTCTTATCACTGCTCCATCTCGTTGGGTTATGACACTGAAGAAGACACTGCGATAGCCCCATATCACCTGCAGAGGTAGTTTCCCTGTGCAGCCTGTCTATCCGTATTTGCCTGGATGTCTGCCAGGAAGACGTGATTATGGAAATGTAATCAGTCATTAACATAGACTGCTCAATACTCAAAGGTCATTCTTGTTATGAGTGGTCCAGTCCTATGGTTGCTGTACGGTTCGAGGAATGTTTTCCTTCCAACAGAATATATACCGTTTCCCTGACAACAGGACTCCTTCGGTGTATATGAGCCATAAAATCCACTGCCACGTTGCCACGTTCTTCATGTCGCTTCAGAACTTTTATGACATCACTGTCAACATTTCGTCTGTGTATTGGACAACCTCATTAAAATTCATGTCGCCGTCACACATACCGAAGGGGTTCAAAGTAAATATCGTAGACTATAGGTCCAAAGAAAGATGCCTACTCCCATCGTTCGATGATTCATTTTTTACGTTACGTTACAAGCTCAGCTTTACTTTGCCAACAGTTGTTGTAATAGAGTTTATCGCTCTTAGTCGTGCGACCATCTTCGCCTACAAAAGATGATCAAGGATGTCGGCAGTGTCGCACATGATTGCTACTGCACTTATACTCGGTAACATAGCAAATATGTATAGTCACCAGTACGGGTTTCTTCTTCTCATTGTACGTAGTGCCTGATTCATCGCATCATCCAATGACTATCCTTACTCTAAAACGATATGGGACTGGTAGAGGACTAAGAGATCCACGCACTCTTGTAAGCGGTAGCATAGAAGTCTCCTATAACTAAGAAAATTTATTTAGGTTTTGTGGTCCGCGGATTTGTTTCTTCTTCGAAAGGAATCTACTAGGTCGTTATTATGAAGAACCGATGGGTCCCACTCACAGCTTTATTATTTCGATTGTGGCATGAGGTGCTGTACGTACATCTCATCCTCAGCTCTTTATCATCATACAAACTTTGTTTGCTTCTTCTTAGATCGTCAGATTAGCTCTGAAATTAAGTTCACCATTACCTTTTCATTACAATTCAATAAATGCGTCGCCTAGCTTCTACAAAATTTTTCGTAGTAAATTCTGTATTTAATATGTACCGTATTATAGCTTCAGATGTGCTCGTAACTACCGATCTCAGAATACTATGGTAATGGTTCCGGTACGTGTTTCACGTTGATCTCATTAACAGGCATACAGTCGCATTTTGATTCTCCCATTCACTTGCTAACAGAAAATCCAAAAGACGAACTCCACACGAACTTCCAGCAAATTTCGAATAATACCCTGCGTAGTAAGGTACAGAAAACGAAGAACATTATGACATGTCGCTTGATTCGTTTCAATGAAACACCCAGTATCGTGCTTCAAAAAGCCATATGTATGAACTTTTTTTGCTCGTCGACATAAGACTTATGCCACTGTGCTGTATGTGCCAACATAAACAAAAAGAAATGTCAGTGCCACCCATGGCCAGGATTCGTCTTTTATTTGCACATTATGTGACATCCTGAACATCTAGAAAAGCAAAATGAAGGACAGAATGAAGTATTTTTGATATGAGATTGTGTGATGTTTTCGAGAAAGTGTTTCGATTCAGGAGTTTCCCCTGTCATGTAATGTAAATGTTCCTACGGAAGGTCGAATCCTGCCTCGGACATGGATCTGTGTGATGTCCTTAGGTTAGTTAGCTTTAAGTATTTCTAAGTTCTAGGGGACTGATGACCTCAGCAGTTAAGTCCCATAGTGCTCAGAGCCATTCGAACCATTTTCAACCATTTGGAGGTGCTTCCAGTGGTGGTAAACGAATTTTTCCATTCATGCAAGAGTGTTTCACTTCAATTTTTTCACCTTGTAAAACTGGCAAGGGTTATCCATTTTTCCAATTACTGGGTGTGTTTGTTATATTGTTTCGTCGGGTCGTAGTGGAACGCCTCATTTTTTTAAGTTGTAGTTTGCTTGTCCTCATCCGTTTCGCCACTCCTCACGGTGCTCGTTGTCGTCCGTTAGAAACTTAAATGTGCTTCTCGCTCTTCGTCTGTTTCGTTTTTCGCCGTTCTTTTTGTTTTCATCGTTTTGCTACAGAACTGGCAAGATCTCTTGCTGTTTTACGTTTCATCATTGTCTAAAATATAAGACAAGTCAACTTTGATAAAAGTGAACCGGGATGTCAATATAACCTCGTACACGTAGACACAATTGGCAGGTTCGTAAATGATTAATCTTTGCAGTCATCTGTGAGAAGCAGAACGGCGCCGAAGTGGAGAGCCAGTACTCGTCGTCAAGGTCCCAGTGGGCCACGTCTGCCCACCATAAGACCGCCCTATGTGCACTAACCACATGGTAACTCCTTCACATCTGTGACTGACTGCCATCTGAGAGCAAGTAATGGTCTCGTCTTAGACAGTAGGTAGGAGAGCAGCAGTAGTCGAACAACGGAATTCAAATCCCAAACGTAGGCTGCCGAGTACACCACAGCACAAATAGCTGCAGTTGGAAGAGTGACATGACTGAGACACATGGACTACTGATGAATGGCGTAGCATTGTGTTCAGTGATGGTGGTTATATGCTACCTAGCATGACCATCGTCGGCGAGCATGGCGGCGACCTCGGGATAGGCTGCGTTCTTGCATTGTTTCGCAGAGGCACAGCCACGTTGCTCCTAGCGTCAAAGTTTGGGGAGCCAGTAGGTATGACTTTCACTGTTAGTGACTTAGAAAACACTAACGACACGACGATACGTCATGGACATCCTATATACGTTATTTCTAATGCGACAGTATCGTGGTGCCATTTTTCAAGAGGACAATGCTCATGCACACTTGACACGCGTTTCTATGAATTGTCTATGTGTTGTGGCTAGCCAGAACGCCAGATATTTTTCAGAAAGTACTAGTGTGGGACCTGGATGGATGCCAACTCTGTCGCAGTCCCAGGACCCAAGATATGATTGGCTGGTAGCAATGGACAACTGTGGGCCAGTCTGCCTCAGGGAGAATACGAGGGTTAGTGAAACTCTTACTAAGCGAACCAGTGCATGCAGAGAGAATGCAACATACTACTGATAAGTTGGCACTTACTGCCAAGTTCTTTGTAAATCTCACTCGATTTTGTAAACACAGAAATAACATCACATACCCTCTCAATCCGGGAAGTTTCAGTTCGTTTCGCCCTCCCCTTATGGGTGATTTACATTTTTACTAGACACTGTATTTTACAAATATTCTTAAAGGTATCTTCACTCTTATTGCAGGCAATATCAATGAAATACTACTAAACAAATTGTTCAGGTATCTCCAAAACTCGTATATATTTAATGAGCTCCATCTTATTTCCAAAGGAAGACCTCGTAGCAGCTTACATGTTTTATATTATCTAATCGGTATTTCGACGTAGGCCGTCACCAGAGCTGAAGCAGCTCAAAGTAGTGGATGGCACTGTCCATAACTGCAAGCAGATTGGCTGCGATATATTGTCGTGCTAAGACATCCCGAAAGATTTAAAATGTATATGTTAACAGAAATAACCTGTCGCTGAGAGTCCTCTTCGCGAAATTCCCATCCAGACACGTGTTGTATCTTGCCCTAAGACCCCAGTCGCCAGAACAAATAGCTCAGAGAGTGAGAGAAAGGCGGTAAGGGATATGGCAAGATCATTACTAGATTACACAAACAACAACATGAAACTAGGAAACAAAATGTTGGCATGGATCGAAGATGGAAATAAGGTAGTGGGGAAATATTTCGAAATGCTGCTTGTAAAATTTTGCCCTCGCAATGGCCGAAGTTACGTCAGACCAATGTTACACATGGGAGTGAATATTTTCGAGCGTCAATCTTCTGACTGAGCCCATTACTATGCAAAGGTTACCACGGCGTCAGAAGAGCAAACCGTGTTACCCATTTCCTAAAAGTCAACTACGATGACAGCCAGTGAATCTAAAAAAAGAGCAATATCAAGTTTTATAGTGACATTTATAGTTACATTTTCTTCCATATTCTTCATCCTATTATGATGATTGCACTTGCCTCGCTATGCATAGGGGGACAGTCTGTGAGCGGAACAGTATCAACCTACTTAAATTAAAAAGTGTTGTGTGTGGAGGACAATTAATGTTTTGTGATCCGGCCGGATAGCTCGTTAACGCGCCACGTACCGGATTCTGGGAGGCTAACCTTGCACCCTATCAGATTCACTACGCGGTTTATTGGCGAGGGTGAGTGATCAGGCCAGTCTTGACGTGGCTTATTTAGCGATTTCCCAAATCCAGGTAGGTAGACACTGGGTAGGTACACAGGTCTCGCCTGAATTTCACACCTGAGGAAGAGATCTCGACTAAATTCAGACTCATGGGGTGCACATATTCCGTCTCGAAGGAGTGGTAAGAAAGAGAATCCGACCACCAACTGTCACTAGCATTTGCCAAAAGCCATACAATAATGCCCACCCTGTAGAGGAACGGGAAAAGGTGAAGAAGAAGAAGAAAAAACAGCAGACGAAGTGGGAGAGAAATGGTTATGTGTGGTACTGATTAAATAAAAAACATTTAAAAGAGGAGATTCAGAAACTAAACAAAACGGTTAGTAAATCAGTTTACCAGTAGTCATGTGGATTTATCAAAATTCCAAGCTATTTCGTAGGAAATTACCAAATTTATCATTTCGTCCCCGTATGTACTATCATCATGTGATATCTTTCTCCGAATGACTGTGTAAAGTACAGCCACCATTTGATAATTTAGTGGCCAATAATTTCACTTTCTTGAATTTCTTACTGCATCTGACTTTGGCCTGTACAATTATCAATTATCATTATGTATTATTTATATCCGAAGGCCTTTATGTCTCTTCAAAATTACCGTTTTGAATAGGATCGAGGAAAATACGCATTACGGTAAAGTTTGGGTAAAAGAAAGTATAGGACGACATTGCATAGTGCGAGTGCGGTAAACAATGTTGAAGAGGGTGTATCCTTCAGTAAATAGTAGACAGATGAAGAATATTGGAAAGGATAAATTGGATTATAGTGTGGCATAAAAGCATCCTGCGAAATGAAGACTAGAGCAACAACAACGTTATTGCTACATGGGACTTTAATAGTTATGATTCGAAGTGTAAGGCAGCATGGAGGTGGTCGAAAGTTATCGTGCAGTCTACACTTTTATCAAATACTGCCTTACCTAGATTACATTCTCGGATGGATGAAGTCACGATCGGAGAAAGAATTTGTTCCTGACGTGACAGTGACTCATGACAGTGACTTACCAGTCACATTCAACGACAGCTAGCTCATCAGCGGAATATAGGCCCATATGTAATGCACAATTAATAAAAGATGCTGCTAAATTCTATGAAGTACCCACAGGGCAGAGTTGCTCTCACCGTGCGAAAGATTACTTTTCGAGAATATTGATGTGAAGTAATTTATAAATTTATAATTTTTGACAATTAACTGCACTGCTATCGTTATTCAAATTTTTTGTACATGGTCCCACAATTTTCATTCAGCAGAAATTGTGTTTTACGAGTGAGTGACTTCTGTGAGCAGAACAACGTTTTTATTAATTTTTTATTTGAAGTATTCAAAATGAATTAATTGTCAACTCGTATTCGCATGTTTCTGTTACTAATTACTCAGATGATTTAATTTGCTCAAAACCACATGAAAGCATGATTCAAATAACATTACAAATTTAATTTCAGGTGGCGTTTATTAAAGGCTGCATTAATCAGAACGTTTCAGTTACGTAAAAATTTAGGCGCCATTGCTGTGCAATAGGATACAGAATCTCCACTTCTACCAGGACTTATGGTTAGAGAGACATATATTATCATCAAGAATTCAAATTGGTTGCTTGTCTTCCTGGATGTACTTTGAATGGTGTGTAACGCTACTGAAACGTACTGCATCCGAGTGGAAACGCTTGTTCATTCGGAAACGTCTGACAATCTGGTAGGTTCTTGAACGAAATCATTTTCCTCCCTGAAGTTCCTATTTTCTTACTTTTTAGATTCTTTTATTGGAAACAAACATTTCATTTCACAGATGCAAGCCAATCTTACGCACTTAATTATTTTCAAGCAACATAACACTAAAACTAATTTATGTACTTCTGTTCGCAAGCATCTTTTGCTCGATACAGTTGAGTAGAAAGATCAACATGCAGAAAGAGCAAATACTTGTCGCATGGCGTAATCACAAATGTAACTTTGCATATTTATAAATTTGCATTCCAAATGTAACTTCACCATGGAAATTCCTTCAGTACATTAAAATACAATAGCATGTGTCAAAGGCATCATAAATAGATATCAGAAATCAGTAACTAACTACAGGTACAACTCCCGAATCGTACTGTAAGGCAACTATACAAGTGGTGAACTCCATACCTTTTAAAATAGCTATTACTGTTAAGTGTTTACACCACTTTGACTTAGGATCTACCTGGAAAATGGTACAGTTTTTATCGAATGATACTTCCTTATCACAAAATTAGTCACCCGCTAAGCAGCCGTCTGCGGTTGTCAGCTCCTTATTTTTTATTGAAGTTTTAGGGTGAAATCTCCCCTTGCCATGGACAGCAGCTGTTTTTAAAGGAATGAAACGTAGCATGATGGTCGGGTTAGGAACTTCAAATGGTGTCAACACCTACGTATTGTGCAGGATGCCCAGTTTACATGTTCACTGTACGTGATGGTATCTTGACACGGTTAGTGTTCTATTAATGTGCTTAGAAATTTTGAACACTACGAAGAAATTCAATGTACAACAACATCACAATAGATTTCCAAGCAAATGATTATGGACACTTGCAAGGCGAAAAGCGAGAAGCCAAAGCGCAGAGTTTCTGACTGGCCCGCCACGAATTCCTCCCGTGTGTCAATCTCTTCATCTCAGAGTAGCACTTGCAACGTACGTCCTCAATTATTTAGTGGATGTATTCCAATCTCTGTCTTCCTCTACAATTTGTGCACTCTGCAGCTACCTCTAGAACCATCGAATTCATTCCTTGATGTCTTAACAGCTGTCCTATCAACCTGTCCCTCTCCTTGCCACTGTTTTCCACAAATTCTTTTCTTCTCCGGATCTGCGCAGAACCTCCTAATGCCTTATAGATTATCAGTCCACCTAATTTTCAACATTCATCTGTAGCATCACATCTCAAATGCTTCGATTCTCTTTTGTTCTGGTTTTCTCACAGTCCATGTTTGAATACCATACAAATACTGTGTTTCCAAACGCACATTCTCAAAAACAACTTTCTCACATTAAGACCTATGATGATACTAGTAGACTTCGACTGATCAGGAATGCCATCCTTTCCATTACTAGTCTGTCATTGGTTATTTTGTTGGCTAGGTAGTAGAATTCATTAACTTAATCCATGTCGTGAGCCTCAGTCTTATGTTAAATTTCCTGCTGTTCTCGTTTCTGCTACTTCTCATTCCTTTCGTCTGCCATCGATTTACCCTCAGTCCATATTCTTACTCATTAGACTGTTCATTATATTCAGCAGATCATGTAATTCTTTTACACTTTCGCTCAGGATAGCAATGTCATCAGCGAATCGTATCATTGATATCCTTTCACCACCAATTTTAATTCCACACGTGAACCTTGCTTTTATTTCCATCATTGCCTCTTCGAGGTACAGATTGAACAGTAGTGGCGAAAGACTGCATCCCTGTCTTACACCCATTTTAATCCGAGCACTTCGTTCTTGATTTTCCACTCTTATTACTCCCTCTTGCTTCTTGTACATATTGTATATTACCTGTCTCCCCCTACAGCTTATCCGTATTATTCTCAGAATGTCGGATATCATGTACCATTTTACACTGTCTAACGCTTTTTCCAGGTCAACAGATTCTATGAACGTGTCTTGATTTTCCATTAGTCTTGCTTCCATTATCAACCGCAACATCAGGATTGCCTCCCTGGTGCCTTTACCCTTCCTGAAGCAAAACAGGTGATCATCTAGCACATACCCAATTTTCTTTTCTGTTCTTCTGTTTATTATTCTTCTCAGAAACTTGGATGCATGATCTGTTAAGCTGGTTGTGTGACAATTCTAGAACTTGTCTTGCCGCCTTCGGGACTGTGAGGATGATATTTTTCCGAAAGTCAGATGGTATCTCACTAGATTCATACATTCTACACACCAAAGTGAATAGTTGGCTTGTTGCCACTTTACCCAATGAACTTAGAAATTCTGATGGACTGTTATCTATCCCTTCTGCAACACTTGATCATGAGTCCTCCAAAGTCCTCTTAAATTCTAATGCTAATACAGAATCCCTTATCTTTTCTAAATCGACTTCTGTTTCTTCTTCTATCACATCACACAAATCTTCCCCTTCGTAGAGGCCTTCAGTGTACTCTTTGCACCTATCCACTCTCTCCTTTGCATTTGACAGAGGATTCCCATTGCACTGTTACTGTTACCTGTATCGCTTTTAATTTCGCCGAAGGTTGTTTTGACCTTCCTATATGCTGAGTCAGTGCTTCCGACAGACATTTCGTTTTCGTGTTCTTCATACTTTTCATGCAGGCATTTCGTCTTAGATTTCCAGCACTTCCTATTTATTTCATTCCTCAGCGACTTGCATTGTTGTATTCCTTAATTTCGTGCTTCCTTCATCGATCAGCTGAAGTATTTCTTCTGTTACCCAAGGTTTCTTCGCAGTTACCTTCTTTGCACCTGTGATTGCCCGTTTTAGAGATGTCCGTTCCTCTTCAACTGTCCTGCCTATTGAGCTATTCCTTACTACTGTATCTATAGCTTTAGAGAAGTTCAAGCGAATCTCGTTATTCCTTAGTACTTCTGTGTCCCATATTTTGCTTACTGATTCTTCCTTCCTGATCTCTTGGACCTCTTAGGTACGGAACCACGCTGCTGCTACGGTCGCAGATTCGAATCCAGCCTCGGTAATGGATGTGTGTGATGTCCTTAGGTTAAATTAGGGGACTGATAACGTCAGATGTTAAGTCTCATAGTGCTTAGAGCCATTTGAACCCTTTCTCTTATACTTTAGCGTACTCTTCGTCATTACTACATTGTGATCAGTCTCTATAACTGTTTCTGTGTACGCCTTACAATCCAGTATCTGTTTGAGGAATCTCTGCCTAATGGCGTAATCTAACTAAATTCTTCCCGTACCTCACGGCCTTTTCCAAGCATATCTCCTACTCTTATCAGCATACAAGAACTATTGAACCCCCGATTCTTTAAAAGGTCTATTTCACATGTAAAGAACTGCTTCAAATTTCTAATTAATTTGAAATAGCGCAAATGTGTTAAATATTAGACGATAAGCGTCTAAGCGAGAAAAGGTTTAGGAAAGGTGTGCAGTTACGTTTAAAGTTTGATGGAAGTCGCTAAGTGCACTTATTATGAAACGTAAATACATATTTTCTGGGTTATTTGCTCTCTGTTCGAAGCAAAAAGTAGTTTCTCACGCAGTTCAATGACTATGAGTTCCATCTCCTGAACCATGTATCGTACAATGATATAATTTTGCTGGTAGTTCCAGTGCCAAGCAGGTTGATTCCATTCTGATGTGATAAATACTCCGGGATGATGGAGAATGGTAAATGTGGCAGTTTGATATCATGGACCCTGGTCCGTTAACGACCAGGTCGAAAGATATAAACGTATATCGTTCTGACACCTCTTACAGTGAACCACTTTTACTTCGAGTTCTATGCTTTCCACATTTTGAGAGGTGGTAATTGGCCCAAAACAATAAAAAAAGTCAAGTAAACATACACACTGTTCATCTCTTGAAATGGCACCATTAGTTCCGTTCCCTGTATTCATACCATCCTAATTTGGTTCCGTTTGATGGCATGTGAATGACCACCTTCTCTTCATATGGACATACCACGCCTTTTGGGCAGAAAAATTAACCTATTTGCGTTTATTTTATATTCACATTCCTCTACTTTCCATCTACTTCTGTTTGTCTGAATGCATGAGAGCGAGGATGAGGTGAAAACAGGGATGTGTAGGGCTATCTATAGACTCGTACGTACTCCAGGAGGACCTGCAGAGGATTAATGCATGGTGCGACAGCTGGCAGCTTTCCCTAAACGTAGATAAATGTAATATAATGCGCATACATAGGGGCAGAAATCCATTCCAGTACGATTATGCCATAGGTGGTAAATCATTGGAAGCGGTAACGACCGTAAAATACTTAGGAGTTACTATCCGGAGCGATCTGAAGTGGAATGATCACATAAAACAAATAGTGGGAAAAGCAGGCGCCAGGTTGAGATTCATAGGAAGAATTCTAAGAAAATGTGACTCATCGACGAAAGAAGTAGCTTACAAAACGCTTGTTCGTCCGATTCTTGAGTATTGCTCATCAGTATGGGACCCTTACCAGGTTGGATTAATAGAAGAGATAGACATGATCCAGCGAAAAGCAGCTCGATTCGTCATGGGGACATTTAGTCAGCGCGAGAGCGTTACAGAGATGCTGAACAAACTCCAGTGGCGGACACTTCAAGAAAGGCGTCACGCAATACGGAGAGGTTTATTATCGAAATTACGAGAGAGCACATTCCGGGAAGAGATGGGCAACATATTACTACCACCCACATATATCTCGCGTAATGATCACAACGAAAAGATCCGAGAAATTAGAGCAAATACGGAGACTTACAAGCAGTCGTTCTTCCCACGCACAATTCGTGAATGGAACAGGGAAGGGGGGATCAGATAGTGGTACAATAAGTACCCTCCGCCACACACCGTAAGGTGGCTCGCGGAGTATAGATGTAGATGTAGATGTAGAATGGGAGCTGTACCAGATTAACCTATGTAGGAAATTTCAGTAGCAAAAATGTGCTCTAAATGCGTACTTCAGTAGTTGCGAGAACTTGTTGAGTAAGAGATGTGATCACAGTAGCAAATACTGAAAGCGTTTTTTATATGCTTAGGTTTAGTTGTTATTCAGTAACACACGTGCTCCGTGTCCTATTGAGCGTTATGTTCCGTGGTCAATAGTTCAACTTTGAATTATTTACAAGGAAAGGCCCAGTAATGTATCCAACACATGGATGAATGTGAATCTAGTACAAACTGATATGAAAATTACCTAATAAAGCAATTGGTAACAAAAGAATCGCAAGCTTCCAAGGATAACCACTAACAGCAGATGGAGCATGTACCTCCTCATTTTATAATCAAGAATTAATTCGTTTGCCATACACATCTTTTTCATTTCCTTGGTAAAACAGCAA
This sequence comes from Schistocerca piceifrons, assembly GCF_021461385.2. Classification (NCBI taxonomy): domain Eukaryota; kingdom Metazoa; phylum Arthropoda; class Insecta; order Orthoptera; family Acrididae; genus Schistocerca; species Schistocerca piceifrons. The sequence continues at coordinate 547,283,459 of NC_060144.1, forward strand.
TTGCTATGGGGCTCCGTTATTATCTCAGGATTAACACTTAATGGGGGAGTTTTAATGAAGGATATGAGGTAACGGGGGAGTTGTGGCGCCCTGGAAATACTCCAAGTTCGGAGTTGGCGTGGCCGCACGGGCCGCTCGGCAAGCCGGGGATCGTCATCAACCGCGTGGTGCCGAACATTAGCTGGAGTAAGAGGGGTAGCCCCAGCACGTGGTCCAGGCCGACCGCGTGGCTGGGAATTCCATGTTGACGCTGTCGACGAGTGTGATTTGTGTCGATGAAGGAGATTTGTATGCCAGGAGTGTCAAAGATGGCAGACTTTGTGAAACAATAATGGCAGACATTTCACAGTTCATGCAGAAATTAATAATAGCCACAAGAATCATGATAGCTTAAAAAAAACAGGTACATAACAGCTATCAGCGCGACATTTCTGATGGTGTAATCAGATTTTAAGTATCTTTAGTAGCTTAAAGTTTAGTATCTGACTGTAAATTATATAAGTAATATCCACCAACGAATTTCCAAAATCTGAACGGTTCATCCGATTTTGTCGATCCACGTGTCTTTAGAAAGCTATTAGTGTAAACCTAAACTCGTATGAATTACAGGCACGTAACGTGAATAGTACAAGAGTTATTGGAGGTGAAATTGGCCAATTACTATGAATCATTGTCAGGCAATAATAACTCTACAGTAACACAAAAAAATGGTAGCAGCATGCTTATAAATATATTTATTCGTCTACTTCTTTGTTTGTATTAGATATATACTATTCATGAAGAAATTGGTCAATTATTTACTGTGTTTTAGAAAGCACAGAGGAATTACGTTACTGACCTACTTCTGTTTGTAGTCCTTTGATACATGTTCACTTAATCCGTTTATGTATTTAATAATATGTGTTAGAGTATGTTTATGGTCCAGCCGTAGGAATATTTATTTAATTTCAAGTTATTTAAATGTAAATCAAGTATTTATTATGTGTTGCAATATGTTTGTGAGTGTGCATTGACTTGGAGACATGGTGGGAGCGCTCTAGGCAATCACAGTGCTCGTTACTACGGTAGGCGACTGCTGAGGTCAATGGAGAGACTGTATGGAAGTGGGGAAGGAGCATCGGGTTGCAGAGGACATGGGGGAGTGTTGGACCGGAAGGCGCGACAGAGGGTCGCCGGAAAGACGTGGAGAGTGTGGAGTTTTGCGCGTGGTCACGGGCGATAGAAGTATTTCTTTGTGCCGACTTGTGCACTTGTGAGATTTCTGTGGCTTTCTTCAGTGAAGACGTAGTATGCGTTTACAAGTGAATGTCTCATGAGCTATGTTGTTTTTCATAACTAATAATGTGAAGCAGGAATCTATTGTTTCCCTGTTATTCAGTTTATATTTTATTTAATTGCTAGACCATCGACACCAATAAGTGTTTTGCAATAATTAACATCATTCTTAAAGGTACTTCTGCTATCATACTCATCACTTAAAGTCGTTAAGAATAATTTATGCACATTTTATTTAATTGCAATCTTTCTTCAATGAACTTCTATGTTACATTCAAAATTCGAAATTACCGAGTGATAGCAACCTTCGACCATTGGGTTCATGTGTATATTCATATTGTATACTGTAGACTCAGCTGTATTTAGCCTGTAATGCGGCAACTACGTATCCCAGCCCCTAGAAAACGAAACCAGCCAAAACTTTTAATATTGGAACTTTGAATCTGAGGGTACGTAGTTGAGAGTCATTTTTTGTTTGAAAGCCCGCAAAGAAGAATTTCTTTGTAAAACTCACATCTGCTTTGAAAAGAGGAGTTAAAACAGATTAACATTTAATTGACAATTAATGTGAATTTTCATATCCACATTCCCAGCCTTAAATGCTTTTCGGAAATTAATTTTGGTCTCCTAACGAAGAGCGGACCTCGCGACACGAGTTTTAATGACGGCGTCAGAGACAGATCTGATTAATACTTTCATCAGTACCACAAGCATGCCATGTTACCTTCGCACGCGATTAGTGTGACTCTGGGCGGACACGCAGAAGTGCATATGTCATCAGCAAGTTAAACAATGTTATGCCCTGTAAGAGTGACAATCCAAACGTTTTCTATCTCTTTTGGCGGTCACAACCTCAGCTATCCCACGTACAAAGGGACAACTTGGAATTGGATAAATGTAGTTTACCAGTTGACGTATATCATACAGGGAGAGGGGAGTGGACTGAATCATGCCAAAACTATGTGGTGTTAGCATGTGGTAAGATAATAATTAAGCTTCAGAATTTTATAACCTGACAGTTCATACTAGATGTTTGGCGGTAATCACTGGATTGGTGTCAAGCAGATAAGTGGGCACGTATGGCGGGAACATATGATCGTACAACACTTACAAAGGAAGCACACTAAAACTAATGAAATTCTTTCGCGAAACAGGGGCAGCTTCGATTACGTAAATGGCCCCAATGTCCGATACACGGAGTGGGCACTACTTACAGGAATTACAGGAAGTCAATAAAATCCCCAAACGAAGCTGTACTTTACTTTTACTTTTCCGTGTCCAGATCAAATTTTATTTTTCCAATAGTTAGCCACCGCTACGGCTTTGTCGTTGGCTTATAGCAGGTCACTAAAACTGCAGGGCTCCGGCAGTAGTCGGCACATGAGCAGATGTGCCTCGTCTTGTATCTCTCCGCATCCGCAAAGAACGTCGTCATCGTTAGTCAGCAGTCCCCACTTGCACAGATTATTTTTGCATCTGGGTACACCAGCCCTCAGCCTATTTAGTGTTCTCCACACTGTATAAGGAAGTTTGTTTCCAGGTGCCATTTGCTCTTTTGGTATTATCTGCAGTGCGGTTTGTACATTCTCCCATTTGTGGACTCTATTATCTTCCTGTGAACCGTCAAGGATCTTGGTTCTTGCTATTAAGCTATTTCTAGACTTAAGAGTCCGAGCCTGAGTGGGTGTCGAGAATCTCTTTCTTTGTTCTCTCAGCGTCTGCTGCCACCTGCCTTCTGATCTTGGATGGGGCAGTTCCAGCAAGTAGGTACAAGTTACCCGTTGGTGTGGGTCTGAGACAGCCTGTAACAATTCGCATTGTCTCATTTACACTTACATCAACCTGTTTAGCATGTGCAGATGCTTCCCATACTGGCGCTGCATAGTCTGCTGCAGGAACACACAGAGCAAGTGCTGATGTTCTCAGTACTGATGGTTGAGCTCCCCATTCATAGTTTGTCAGCCTGCGGATGATGTTATTCCTGGAGCAGACTTTAGCCTTGGTGTTTTGGCAATGCTGCTTGAAGGAAAGCGTTCTGTCAAGTACAACCCCAAGGTATTTAGGTGTTGGACAGTGCTTCAGCTTCTTACCTTGCCATGTAACGTCGAGCTCAACTCCAGCATCTCTATTGCGCAGATGGAAAGCACATACTTGGGTTTTGTTAGCGTTTGGCTTGAGGTGATTGGCGTCGTAGTATTGAGCCAGTTCTTCAAGCGCTCTAGAGAGATTTCCAGATGTTGCATCAAAATTGGACCCCTGGACCACCACAGCTGTGTCATCAGCATATACGAACAGTCTTGCATCTTGAGGTATAGGTTGGTCATTAGTGTACACATTATAAAGGATGGGAGAAAGTACACTTCCTTGTGGTAAGCCATTCTTCGCCATCTACTGTTCTTACTATTTAGAGAGACATAAAATCTTCGATTCTGCAGAAGACTACCAATAACCATCGTCGACCTACAGTCCCCTGTGAGGTGATATAATTTGCGCAATAGCTTTCTGTTGTTTACCGTGTCGTATGCAGCAGTAAGATCAACGAAGCTATTATAGCGTCATTGCATTCACATAAGTAAATTTGAAATGTAAATGAGACGAAAAGAAAACGCACTTTGGATAGAGTTAATATAACACGTCACTAATACCGGGCACCTATGGGTGAAGACTATCTCCAAAGTAGCCCGCAAAAATTTAAAAAAATGTCCACACTAAATGGGTACAGATTCAAAGATATTCAACTGACCAAACTTTTACCGTATAAAACCACGCAGAAGTGTGACCTGGATCTAGTTAATGTAGCACACAGCAAACGTTGGAAAAATTTGGTTGAACACTTCTTACAAAGAAACCACTATAAACTCGCTTCTTCTAGGATGTATTTTCCATACATTTCTTTACTCACCGATTCTGCGGAGAACTTCCTCATTCCTTATCTCTTAAGTACACCTAATTTTCAACATTCTTTTGTAGCGCGACATCTCAAATTATTCTGTTTTGTTCTGTTCCAGTTTTCTCACAGTCCTTGTTTTATTACCATACAGTGCTCAGAAATTTGTTCCTCAAATTCAGGCCAGGAATGCTCTTCTCGACAGAGCAAGACTGCTTTTTATGTCTTGCTTCCTGTGTCTGTCATGGGTTATTTTGCTGGCTAGGTAGGAGAATTCTATAACTTCACCTATTTCGTGATCACCAAATCTGATGTTATGTTTCCGGCTGCTCTCATTTCTGCTACTTTTCTTCGGCTTATTTTCAATCCATACCTGTACACATTACAATATTCATTTCATCTAACAGGTTCTACAAATCTTTCTCACGTTCACTGTGGATAGCAATATCATCAGCGAATCTTATCGCTGGTGACCCTCCATCTTTAATCTTAATCCTACTCTAGAGCCTTTCTTTCACTTCTGTCATTGCTTCTTCGGTGTCTAGATTGAATAGCAGAGGCGAAAGACTGCATCCTTGTCTTACACCCTATTTAATCCCAGCATTTCCTTCTTGGCCTCCCATTTTTATTGTTCTCTCTTGGTTTTTGTACAAATTGCATAGTACCCACCTTTTCCAAAGATTATATCTGTTTTATCTCATAGTTTCGCGGATCTTGCACCATTTTACATTGTCGAATGCTTTTTGCAGGTACAAAATCCTATGAAAATGTTTTCATATTTCTTTAATCTTGCGTCCATTGTCAACCAAAACGTCAGAACTCCATCTCTAGTTCTTTTGCTCTTTCTAAACAAAAACACATTGTCATCTAACAGAGCCTCAATTTTCTTTTCCTCTATGTTTATTCCTGTGGCTGTTGTTAAGTTGACTGTTTGCTAATTTTCGCACTTGTTAGCTCTTGAAATCTCCGGAAATGTGAAGATGATGTTTTTCCGAAAGACTGGTGGTATATCGTCAGTCTCGTAGAGGCTACACAACAATGTGAATAGTCATTTTTTGCCACTTCCCGCAATTACTTTAGAAATTCCGATGGAATGTTATCGATCCTCTCTGCCTAATTTGATCACAAGTCCTCTAAAGCTCTTCTAATTGCTTATTCTAACACTGGATCCACTATCTCTTCCCTGTCGACTCCTATTTCTTCTTCTACCACAATACTACTCCCCCACAAAGAGGCCTGAAACGTACTTTTTGCACCTATCCGCTCTCTGTTCTGCATTTAACAGCGGAATTTCCACCGCTCTCTTAATGTTACTGCCCTTGATTTTAATTTCACCCTAGGTTGTTCGGACTATTTTATATACTGAGTCAATCTTTCTGGCAACAATTTCTTTTCGATTTCTTCACACGTTTCATACAGCCATTTCGGCTTAGTTTTCCTACACTTCCTATTTGTTTCATTCCTGTGACTTGTTCTGCATTCCTCAACTTGTCTTGCCTTCTTCTTTCACCGATCAGCTTCAATGTTTCTTCTGTTTCTTCTACCAACGGTTTTCTTTCCAACTTCTGATATTGCTCTTTTAGAGATGCACATTCCTCTTCAACTAACACATGGATTCTTCCTGACTAGTCTCTTAAACTTTAGGATATTCTTCATCGCTACTAAATTTTCCGAATGGATATCTGCGCTTGAATACTCATTACAATCCAATATCTGATTTCGGGTCCGCTGCTCATGGTCTCGCGGTAGCGTTCTCGTTTCCCCAGCACGGGGTCCCGGGTTCGATGCCTGGCGGGGTCGGGGATTTTCTCAACCTCGTGATGACTGGGTGTTGTGTGTTCTTCATCATCATATCATCATCATTGACGCACGGAAGTCGCCGAAGTGGCGTCACCTAAAAAGAACTTGCAATACGGCGGCCGAACTTCCCCGCATGGGGGGCCTCCCGGCCAAATGTGCCATACGATTATCATCCTCATCATCTGATTTTGGAATCACTGCCGGATGCAATCTAACTGAAATGTTCCTGCATCCCCGACTATTTTCTTGTATACCTCCTAGTCTTGAGATTCTGGAACAGAGTGTTCGCTGTTACTAGTCGAAATTCATTTCAGAACTCAATTAGTCTTCTTCCTTGCTCATTCCTGTTACCAAGTCCTTACCCTACCCTAAATTGTTCTTCTACTCCTTCCTCTATAACAGCATTCCAGCCCCCTATGACTTTTAGATTTTTATTCCTTTTTATGTACTGAATTACTCTTCCAATATCGTCACATACTCCATCTACCTCTTCGTCTTCTGCTTGCGACGTTAGCGTGTGTATCTGAGCTATGGCTGTCATTGTCGGTTGGCTGTAGATTCGATCACTGAACTGTTCACAGAACTGTTTGCCCTTCCATTCTATTCATAACGAATCCTACTCCAGTTACATCATTTTCTTCTGCTATTGATATTAACCTGTCTTCTTCTGACCATGAATCCTTGTCATCATTCCATTTCACTTCACTGATTCCCATTATATCTAGACTGAGCCTTAGAACTTCCCTTTTAAGATTTTCTAGCTTCCCTACCATGTTCAGATTCCTGACATTCAACGCCCCGTCTCGTAGAACGTTATTCTTTCGTTGGTTGTCCGATATTTTTATCATGATCACCTCTCCCTTGGCAGTCTTTTTCAACTACGGGCCACAAGTCCTGTGAATACTCTGTATTTGCCTGTAATTCATTGGTTTTGATTCCCTTCTGTATCATCGTGCCGTTGATATTGCTAGTTCTTCCACCTTCTAGGGGCAATTTCCCACCCCTAGGGCAAGAAAGTTCCTTTAGTCTCTGTCCGCTCCTACGTGCTTCTGCCGCCATTGTTGATGATTTTTATTCAGTGTTTAAGTACTGGAAGGGTTCAAACTCTGGACCGAAGACTACTAGTCAAAGGCGCTACTCCTAGACCAAGGGTGCAATCTGGATAAAGCTAATCTATAACTCGACTAACGGCGGAAGCATGTACATTTAAATGTACATTTAAATCTTTATATTTAGTTTTCGCAGTAGGCATCCAAATAATGCTAGCAAATATCATGTGATTTTAAATTGGATACAGTATTTCGCAACCGCGCTGCAAACGTAATGACAGCGTAAACTTATGGTTCATAGCCCAACTGAAGGGTCACTACTACATTCCCTTTCTACCGTCTAAACGCCAAAATAGCAATTATTAACACGTCTACCAAGATTTCCTTGACTACGGTGATGTTTCAACAACTGAACAGCACATTCCTGTACCTCCCTTTTACCTTTACCTGAGGAGCCGTGATGGGACACCATCATATATATACAGCCTGCCGAAAAACCTCACAATATGGTGGAAGTGAAGGGACAGCGGCGCTTGGTTCAGACTTTGTGGAGTAGATGGATTTCTCATTGTCTATGACCAACCTCACTTCTTCTATACTAGTAACTCAGTTTATCCTTGCCACTAACTTCCCGTTGCTGAATTTTCCCACATATGTTGATCTGATACAACCTCTATCTACTCACATAGTCTATGGTTAGCCACAAACTTTAATATTTCCACCTCGTCCTCGCTCTCATGTCTTCAGACACACAGAAATGGGAATGAAGGCAAAGGACAGGAGTGTGGTACATAAATTAAACACAGATCGGTCGATTTTTTTATCCAAAAGGTGTAGAATGTCACTATAAACAGAAGACGGTCATTCATATACCATCAAACGATACCAAATTAGGATCGTGTGGAGGTAGTAAATGGAGCGCAACTAACAGTGATGCTCAAAGATGAACAAGTGCTCGTAGTTCTTAAGGTATACGCTTATGAGCCCATGTTTATTGGACATTCCTTTCTTCCCTTGGTGCATACTACCACATCGCAATACACGGAAAGCAAAGAGCTCGCAGTAGAAGAGGTCCACTGTAGGGGTATCAGAACGATTTCCGCTTATAACTTTCGACTCTGTCGTTCCCGGTTCAGGGTTCCTTGCTTCAAAATTGACACATTTGCCCTTCCTCACGATCCCTAAAAGTTTGTAACATCACGGATTCACCCTGTATGCGGCCAATGTCTGCAAAATATGAATACAATTGGCGGTAAAGAACAAATGAATAAAGTTGTCATGCCTTATGTGGCAGTTTTACCTTATAAACGGAGAAAATGTAGTAAGCGATCACAGTTTTTCCTTTCATAAATATGTGCATGACGTCAGCGGAAAAAGTTTCATAAAAATTTGGAATTATTTGTAACACATGTTGCAAGTCACTAAGTGCTCTCATTTTCAAGTACTGGATGAATATAGTTGCTATTTACGCGCGTTAAGGTGTGCTGCCTCAGGACACATACGCTGTTCGTTGTTGTAATACTTCTCTTGCTGTGTTGAACTTACCACATGAAAATTTATACCTTTTACTGAGTAGATTATGTCAGCATTCCAAGTTTTTAAATTCGAAAAAGGTATTGAAAATCAATGTTTTTGTCTCTGGAAGCTGCAAAAGAAGTGTTACCGCACCCGGATTAGTTATATGTTTTACTGGTGTACAGCAGTATCAGGCATGACGCACCGCACCTATCTGGGGAACAGTGAAATGTACTTCTGAGCCTCTAAATTAAACACCGTTTAGAAAAATGTGCTGCGTTCTGCCTGCCAGAAAGTCAACAAACTGGTCGCAAGCCTCGCTTGATTATGTTGAGTCAAGTGAAAATCTGTACATCACGACCAAATACCGTAATCTTTTATATCCCCGAGCACACCGATAGAAAAGAAACTACTGTTTTTATCGTCACTGATATTCTCCAAACAGAAGTTCTCTCGTCTGCGTCTGTAGTCAACAAGTCTCTGTACGGCGTACAACATAGGGTACGTAGTATACCAACATTACTTTCTTCACCCGTTTTCTACTTTCGGATTCTACTTGCTGGTACCCCACTGCATGAGGCATAATTCCTATAATATTAGATCCCTGGTCGTCACGCAAGACGTGTGCCGGAAGACGTTGTATGGATCTCATGTCAGAACGCAGACACTCGGGATTTTGTGAGAAATGCTCTCTACGAAATAGGAATAGCAATGCTGGGGAATCGGATTATGTGTATGACCGAGGCATCAGTTTTGTCTTGAGACAGACCATTTCTCTGTACACGGTCAGTTACAAGCTAAAACCCACTCTAACATCGTGCAGGGTGTACCATATTTTTCTTTTGCTTGAAATTCACGAGGTCACTAGTGTCTGGCATGGCGAAAAGTTCTTCGCGAAGTAAAGTAATCAAGGGGGAATTCGCTTCATTATTAAATCGAGTGATTGAAAACCTTTTAGAGAAGGGGTAAGGTGATATGGTTACGTTCTTAATGGTTAGGGTCAATAATTTTTCTAAAGGAGGTACGATCAGTAAGGACATATGGATGTCGATTCAACGCAAGAACATACATGAAGGGTAGTAATTCATTCATTCATTGTGTATCGTAGGTCCCGTTAAACAGTACATCCTTAAATGTTTTGAAACATGTTTAGGAATTCGTTGACCAAAGATAGTGAAATTATAAAAAATTTGTCTGTATACTGTATTCACAGTAACATGTCACTGTAGCCCTTCCATGTTATTTACGTTGATGCCAGCTATATTTATTCAATTAAATTAGAAAGAAAGCTCACCTTGAGAAAAAAGTGTTAGCTATACTAGGAAGCTTCAGCTTAGCATGCATCTGCCAGCATTTTTCAATTCCTGATGATGATACTCAGCTGATCTGTTGAAAGAGGCGCTAAAGGGGCATGTTTTATACTTCCTATTGAGTTGGAAGGAATCTCCAATATCTTGCTTTATTTTAAACTGGAGCTTGTTGAATATCTTCCCAGTACACGGAATAGGAGACAAAGTCCTCAACAAAATTGTTTTAGTTTTCTGTTTTGACTGTGTAAATCGCATTTCAGCTGAAACAGTTTTTTATTGTCAACAGTGGAAATCATAAAGATTAAACAGTTTGAGAAGTGAGTGTAAGCATTTCACGATCCTCCTTAAAGATATACGGTTACGTACTCCATATATACAATGTTGTTGCTATTAGCTTCAGTTGAATAATGACTTTATTTAGTTTCAGTGCAGTGCAGCACTAATTATTCCATACGACAACAGGCAGTAAAAATGTGTAAAATAGTGTGCAGTTGTAAGTAGGCTGTTTATGTTTTCTTATTGGCAACGTTACGTAACGCTCTGGCTGTGCTGTGTGCAGTCTGTGGCTAGTTTGCATTGTTGTCTGCCATTGTAGTGTTGGGCAGCGGCAGCTGGATTTGAACAGCGCGTAGCGTTGGGCAGTTGGAGGTGAGCCGCCAGCAGTGGTGGATGTGGGAAATGAGATGGTGGATATTTGAGTACAGAATGGATGTCATGAACTGCTATATATATTATGACTATTAAGGTAAATACATTGTTTGTTCTCTATTAAAATCTTTCATTTGCTAGCTATGCCTATCAGTAGTTAGTGCCTTCCGTAGTTTGAATCTTTTATTTAGCTGGCAGTAGTAGCGCTCACTGTATTGCAGTAGTTGGAGTAACGAAGATTTTTGTGAGGTAAGTGATTTGTGAAACGCATAGGTTAATGTTAGTCAGGGCTGTTCTTTTGTAGGGATTTTTGAAAGTCAGATTGCGTTGCGCAAAAAAATATTGTGTGTCAGTTTAGGCACAGTCGTGTATAATTGTTCAAAGGAGACGTTTCACAGTGTTCAAAAGAGTTCTTTCGATGGTTCATGCGTTTGTAGGACATGATATTGGATGTTGCTGTAGAAACACTCTCTTCCTAATGGAACTCCTTCTTTACGGAATAAAATGTACAGGTATAACTGTTGATGGTATTTCAGTCTTAAGGTACACATTGAATTTATTTTGCAGCAGTTACTAACACTCGGCAGTTCTGCCATTGGTTGCACAAATACTTCTAAGCGGTAATCCATATATTTCTACACTCGCTGATGTGTAGTCTCGTCACTGCTTGAAATAGAACAAATGAAGCTATACATGAGTCTAGTGTTGCACACCTTGCTTCATCAAAACTGTCCATGATATGGCCCCACATAAGAAAATTTATAGGCGTGGTTTGGATGAACACAGTGCTCAGGCAATTACCAAAATACATGGTGTTTCTCCGCCTTGGAATATCCATTCTGGAGAAACACTTATCTCTACTGGGAAGGTCTCATGATTCCTAACAACTCGTGTCTTATTAATGACTGCCTGTTGCATATTGCTGCGGCTGACTGTACCTGGTAGTTCGTAAACACAGGTCAGTAACTGCTACGCATGGTTTTATCCCAAGAACCATTTCTTTTGTGTACCATTATATCCGGGGAAGGGAATATTTCATTTTCCTCAGTACTTACAATCAAAACAAAATATTAACAAATTGAATTATGAGACTCCATATAGTCACAACGAAAGGGTGCCGAATAAGTATTTCATGAAAAGTTGTTTCATAATCACTGATTTAAGTGGTTCATTTGTAAGTCTTCATAAAATGTCCATAACTGTAATATTATTAGGATTTCCGCCGTATGAAAGCTGTGAGTACCATTGGAAATGCTTTCACCTAGTTGTATATTAAATGATTAACTTATGAGATGAGACGTATTCTTTGAAAGACATTTGTTTTATATAATTTACGTAACTGTAAAGATGCGCCTCTAGCGCGGACGCTAATAAAACTATTGCGCAGTGAAAGAAACATTTTAACAGAAGCTGAACTGAACGTTCCGCTTCGATTTAAATAAAAGATGACAGTAAAAAGTTTTGTACATCTTCATATTTTATCGTACTTCTGCTTGTAATGTGAAAATGTAAAGAAGGTCGTCTTTAAGCCATAAAAGTGAGCGAGCTTGCCAGCGTGCAGACAACAGTTATTAATTAATAAAATTCAAGTAATTTATGTTCGATACTGTAAACCGGCAAGTTGTTGTTATGAAGGTGTTGAACGGTGCAAGAATTGTCTCGAAGGAAGGAGAAAAGTAGCGACTGTAATTTGTGACAAAAACGTGAACCAAGAAGTTAGCTCAGGACAGGCTGAAATCTGATCGCACCATACAGTTAGAAAATTACTTATGTAAGATATACTATTTATAAATAAGCCCTAATTGCTTGTGAGAGTTGTCTGAATATATTTAGTGTTTATCAGATTTCTTATTCTATTCTTTTCCTTTATTTTTTTTACCTCCATGTCACATTATTTTATAAATGTCAAACAGCCTTTACTACAGCAGAGAATACTGCGGCATCCTGGTCGTAGACAGAAGGCCCCTCTTTGTCTTCTATACAACTCATAGCTGTCCCATTTATTAATGATTTAATTTGCAAATGCAATTTTTTATTGTTTATTGTTAAAGGTCCCTTAGGTAATTATAAAATTCATACTGATTACGTAAAGAAATCCGGGTTGTTCTTTTCCAAATAATAGAAACCTTTGCGTAATCAAAAACTAGCCTCCTTCTGACAACAATCAGGAGCCGACCAGAAGACGGACGTCTTCGACCGCTTTCGTGTTTCCTGTGCCAAAGCTGTGCCAAACTGGGAACACGACATTCTAGTATGAAACACAATATATACATAATTATCAGATTAAAACTGAAAAAAAAGAAATATATTTAACTTATTTTTTTTCTTTTATCATACTAAAAGTCTTCATAAAAGGTCCATAACAACATATTCTCTTGGTGGGAACTTGCTTACGAAACATTTCTCGTGGGTAAGTTGCTCAAGTGCAGTATTCTGTCCTCAAGTAACCAAATGAAATTCAAAGTTGGGGGTTGAAAGAGGGAACAAAGTGTATTCTTTGGAAATGAGATTTTCACTCTGCAGCGGAGTGTACGCGGATATGAAACTTCCTGGCGAGATTAAAACTGCATGCCGGACCGAGACTCGAACTCGGGACCTTTGCCTGTCGCAGGAAAGTACTCTACCATCTGAGCTACCCACGCACGACTCACGCCCCGTCCTTACAGCTTCACTTCTGCCAGTACATCGTCTCCTACCTCCCAAACTTTACAGAAGCTGTCCTGCGGACCTTGCAGAATTAGCACCCCTGAAAGAAAGGATATTGCGTAGACATGGCTTAGCCACAGCCTGGGGGATGATTCCAGAATGAGACTTTCACTCTGCAGCGGAGTGTGCGCTGATATGAAACTTCCTGGCAGAATAAAACTGTGTGCCGGACAGAGAGTTTTGTGTTCTTTGGGATTTCCGGGCCACTTTCCCCACGACTAACGCCTGAAATGTGCCTTGGAATCATAACAGCCCTAATGCTATCACAATTGTCATTGATGTAATCATTTGATCAGTGACGAAGTCACGCCATTCACCTTTTTCCTCCTGCCTATCCCCTCCCCACCTCACCCTCTTCATTCAGTCACTGCTTGACATTAAAGAGAGGCAACCATTCAGGATATAGCTTCAGTAAATGAATAAAATTAATTTTTGAAGTCAAAGATGGCATAAGTAGCACAGTTGGGCTTCGTAGTCCCATGACCCACTTCAACTCTCTAGTCAGTCAGAACAGTATTAATATGAGGCATAAAAATAGCACCAAGTGGCATGATTTCTATGAAAGACAAATGTATATATGTACACATAAATACTCCTGTATTTAATCAGAGTAACAGTAAGCTGATGCTGTCAGTCTAGTTGCTCAAAATAGGGTAATATACTTATCTATTAACTGCATGTATACACACACACACACACACACACACACACACATACACACACACACACAGTCACGCGCGCGCGCGCGTATAGACAGAGACACAAAGGGTCCTAGTAGGGACTCGTGGGTGAAGCATACGACAACTATCACCTTAACAAAAGATCTAGCAGAGAACCAGAGAAAACTTTGGTCCTATGTAAAATTGCTAAGCGGGTCTAAGGCTCCCATCATTCAGTCCCTTGTTGGCCATCCTGGTGTGGGAGTTGAGGACAGGAAAACGAAAGCCGAAGTTTTAAATTTCATATACCGCCATTTGGCCATCCCGTATGGACGACAAAGTAATAAGCATCCCTGGCTTAGAGAAACAACAGAATGATTAGAAAGCAACTAAATCATCAGGTCCAGATTGAATCCAATTCGGTTTTACAAATAATACTTCACGGCATTAGCACTTTACCTAGCATGCATTATTGTGAATCTCTCTCCCAGCACAAAGTTCCAAACGACAGGAAAAAAGAGTCATGACTCCACTATATAAGAAGGGTAAAAGAATATATCAGCAAAATTACAGACCAATTTCCCTAACTTTGGTCTGCTGCAGAATCCTTGAACATATTCACATTTTGAATGTAAGAAACTATCTTCAGACTGAGTAGCTTATGTTCATGAGTGAGGAAGGCATCGCTCGTGCGAGACTGATATACTGAGAACTATGGGTAAAGGGCAACAGGTAGATGACATATTGCTACATTTCCGAAGGGCGTTTGATATGGTGCCTTGTTGCAGATTGTTAACGGAGGTCGAGCATATGAAATAAGTTCACTGATATTTTAGTAGCTTGAAGACTGCTCAAGTAAGAGAACCTAGTTTGTTTTCTTCGACGGCAAGTGTTCATCAGAGACAAGGATATTGTCAGGAGTGCCCCAGGAATATGTTGACAAGGACCACTATTTTTCTTTATTTGCACAAATGATTTGGTGGACAGAAATCTGCTGTTCTTTGCTGATGATGCTGTGGTGTACGGTGAGGTGTCAAAACTGAGTGACTGTAGAAACATACAAGACGACTCAGACAAAATTTCTAGTTTGTGTGATGGATGGAGCTATCTCTAAAAGTGGAAAAATGTATGTTAATGCCGATGAATGTTAAGAACAAACGTGTAATGTTCGGATACAATACTACTATTATCCTACTTCTCACATCAACTAGTTTAAATATCTAGGCATAACGTTGCGAAGCGATATGAAATGGAACTTTGGTAGACTTCGAATGGTCGACTTCGGTTTATTAGGAGAATTTCAGGAAAGAGTGGTTCACCTACAAGGAAGACGGATATGGGACGCTGGGTGACCTATTCTTGAGTACTGCTCAAGTCTCTGAGATCCGTACCAGGTCGGTTTGAAGAAAGACGTCGAAGCAAGTCAGAGCGGGCTACTAGATTTGTTACAGTTTGTTTCGAAGAATTCGTAAGTGTTACGGAGATGCTTCGGAATATCAAATGGGAATCCATGGAGGGAAGGAGACGGTAATTTCAAGAAACACTATTTAGAAAATTTGGAGAGCCGGCACTTGAAGCTGACTGCCGAACGATTCTACTGCAGCCAACATACACAGCGCGTAATGACCACGAAGATAAGACATGAAAAATCTGAGCTCATACTGAGATCTATAGACAGTCGTTTCTCCCTTGCTCTACTTGCAAAGAGAACAGGAAAAGAAATGACTAATAGTGTTACAAGGTACCCTCCACCACGCACCATTCGATGACTAACAGAATATCTACGTAGATGCAGATGTAGATATAGATCCAGACTGCATAATGTACTACCTGTCGCTCCTCTTATCCATTTAGAGCCTAGTACAAGTTTTAATCTTTAGCTTTGAGTGTAAACAGTGTTAAGGTCAAGTGCGAAGGTTTGTATACAAAAGTGAGATTCGCTTGGCATAGAAATCCGACCATTTCGCTGAAGTAATAGATACTGCTGATAGAAATAAATCCGAAAGACGTCGAGTGAGCAATCCGAGTAACAAAGTCATTTTTAACCTGCTCTATGACTTATTTGAAGCGACCTATCAACTCCAACACAGTACTACATTGTAATATTGCCTATTAGATTACCTTCATCAAAGTGTATGGGCAACCACCCTGCAGCGCCAATTCTGATTGTGCTAAATATTATCCGACTTACATATCAATATGTTTGCCGTATCCCTACAACATAAATGCGACATCAAAATGCATAAGCACTTTTAAAGTATCTAAAATATGTAAAACGGCGCCAGATAGAAAATAATTCAACTATTTTTAACTATGTTTTCGTTACCGACGACAAAAAATCGTTTGTGGACTGGCTCGCCAGTTGCATGTGTAAATATCATTGAAAGGTACATATCAATCGCGATGGATTATCAGAACGAGTATCAAACATAGTCTCCATAAATACTTCAAAAGTAAGGTTTATTATAGAATAAAGCAATTTTTAATATATAGTTATTGAACATGATCTGCACTATTTGGTAATACTTTAAAAATGCAAACTAAAATCAACTGCAGGTACATGACCCTTTTCCTTCCATTGCCCAACATGGCTGCACTTTTAAAAGTTCAAAGTTAAAGTAACGTGCGGATCCCAACAGATCGTCAAATTAATAATTCACTATATCTACAATGATAATCAAAACGCACAATATGCTTTCAAAGTTATACATGTCTGCAAAGTACATCAGCAATCCAAAAGTCGAATTTTATGTGAAGTATCAAAATACTTACATCAAATATCACAACGTAATTTTCCTCTCCCACTCTCTCTCTCTCTCTGTCTCTTTCTCTCTCTCTCTCTCTCTCTCTCTCTCTGTGTGTGTGTGTGTGTGTGTGTGTGTGTGTCTCTCCCACACACACACACATTTGTCAGATTGGTGTCTACAACATGTTCATGAGCTCTTAAGTATGCTATACCCATGTCCAGACATAGGTGGCTACAAAGATATAACAGACACTTGACATTTAGTTTGGCCTAAATGATAGAAACTAATCTCTACGGCTAAAACTCTAAAACACACAAACAAGTAGGCATTCTTAATGTACTTAGGCCCATTCTTGGTATAACACACCAAAATTAAGCATTTCACTGTTACAGTGGTGTCTAAATAGGCAAAGGCTGTTAAATATGATGCTGTGTACTGACGTCATCAAACGTTTCTTGGGTAATGTTGCACCACCATTTCAGGAGGGGCGAAAGTAATGCATCACGAAAAAAATATAATCAATTGGCAATTATTGGTTTTATCACAAATGATTGTGCCTAGTTGAGGTGTGTATTGTGCACAAAGTTTTCTATACTGTACAATTTTATTTTCTGCAAAGTTAGAATATTTTGGATATCTGTAATTATTGTATTGTATTGTGATAAGCACATGAATATGAGTGTCTGTGTGAGAGAGAGAGAGTCTGGCACTAATAAATAATCAATAATTTTATCAAAGATTAGGTTAGAACATTAAAAAAAATAGTTAGATATAGTGGGAATTAGTGAAGTTCGGTGGCAGGAGGAACAAGACTTCCGGTCAGGTAAATACAGGGTTATAAATAGAAAATCAAATAGAGGAAATGCTGTAGTAGGTTTAATAATGAATAAAAAAATAGGAGTGCGTGTAAGTTACTACAAACAGCATAGAAAGTACATTACTATGCCCACGATAGACACGAAGCCACGCCTACTACAGTGGTACAAGTTGTTATGCCAACTAGCTCCGCAGATGAAAAAGAGATTGATGAAATGTATGATGACATGAAAGAAATTATTCAGATAGTGAAGGGAGACGAAAATTTAATAGTCATGGGTAACTGGAATTCGAGAGTAGGAAAAGGAAGAGAAGGAAACGTAGTGGGTGAATATGGATTGCGGGTAACAAATGAAAGAGGAAACCGCCTGGTAGAATTTGGCACAGAGCATAGCTTAATTATAGCTAACACTTGGTTCAAGAATCATAAAGGAAGGTTTTATACATGGGACAAACCTGGAGATACTGGAAGGTTTCAGATAGATTATATATTGGTAAGAGAGAGGTTTTGGAACCAGGTTTTAAATTTTAAGACATTTCCAGGGGCAGATGTGGACCCTGACCACAATCTATTGGTTCTAAACTGTAGATTAAAACTGAAGAAACTGCAAAAAGGTGGGAATTTAAGGAGAAGAGACCTGAATAAACTGACTAAACCAGGGGTTGTACAGAGTTTCAGGGAGAGCATAAGGGAACGATTGGCAGGAATGGGGGAATGAAATACAGTACAAGAAGAATGGATAGCTTTGAGGGATGAAGTAGTCAAGGCGGCAGAGGATCAAGGAGGTAAAAAGACGAGGGTTAGTAGAAATCCTTGGGTAACAGAAGAAATATTGAAATTAATTGATAAAAGGGGAAGATATAAAATGCAGTAAATGAAGCAGGCAAAAAGGAATACAAACGTCTCAAAAATGAGATCGACAGGAAGAGCAAATTGGCCAAGCAGGGATGGCTACAGGACAAATGTAAGGATGTAGGGGTATAGATCACTAGGGTTAACATAGATACTGCCTACAGGATAATTAAAGAGACCTTTGGAGAAAAGAGAACCACTTGTATGAATATCAAGAGCTCAGATGGAATCCCAGTTCTAAGCAAAGAGGGGAAAGCAGAAAAGTGGAAGGAGTATATAAAGGTTCTATACAAGGGCAACGTACTTGAGGACAATATTATGGAAATGGAAGAGGATGTAGATGAAGATGAAATGGGAGATATGATCCTGCGTGAAGAGTTTGATAAAACACTGAAAGACCTTAGTGGATACAAGGCCCCGGGAGTAGACAACATTCCACTAGACCTACTGACAGTCTCGGGGGACCCAGTCCTGACAAAACTCTACCATCTGGTGAGCAAGATGTATGAGACAGGCGAAGTGCCCTCAGACTTCAAGAAGAATATTATAATTCCAATCCCAAAGAAAACAGGTGCTGACAGATGTGAAAACTACCGAACTACCAGTTTAATAAGTCACAGCTGCAAAATACTAACGCGAATTCTTTACAGACGAATGGAAAAACTGGTAGAAGCCGACCTCGGGGAAGATCGGTTTGGATTCCGTAGAAATATTGGAACACGTGAGGCAATACTGACCCTACGACTTATCTTAGAAGATAGATTAAGGAAAGGGATTTCTAGGATTTGTAGACATAGAGAAAGCTTTTGACAATGTTGACTGGAATACTCCCTTCCAAATTTTGAAGGGGCAGGGGTAAAATACAGGCAGCGAAAGGCTATTTACAATTTGTACAGAAACCAGAAGACAGTTATAAGAGTCCAGGGACATGAAAGGGAAGCAGTGGTTGGGAAGGGTGTGAGATGGGGTTGAAGCCTATCCCCGATGTTATTCAATCTGTGTATTGAGCAAGCAGTAAAGGAAACAAAAGAAAAATCTGGAGTAGGTTTTAAAATACATGGAGAAGGAACAAAAACTTTGAGATTCGCCGATGACATTGTAATTCTGTCAGACAGCAAAGGACCTGGAAGAGCAACTGAACGGAAAGTCGAATTATATCGAGTGATGCGGAGGGAATTAGCTTAGGAAATGGGACACTGAAAGTAGTAAAGGAACTTTTCGATTTTGGGAGCAAAATAACTGATGATGGTCAAAGTAGAGATTATATAAAATGCAGACTGGCAATGGTAAGGAAAGCGTTTCTGAAGAAGAGAAATTTGTTAAAATCGACCATAGATTTCAGTGTTAGGAAATTGTTTCTGAAAGTATTTGTATGGTGTGTAGACATGTATGGAAGTGAAACCTGGACGGTAAATAGTTTGGACAAGAAGACAACAGAAGCTTTCGAAATGTGGTGCTACAGATGAATCCTGAAGGTTAGATGGATAGATCACGTAACTAATGAGGAGGTATTGAATAGAATTAGACTGTAGAGAAATTTGTGGCACAATTTGACAAAAAGAAGGAATCGGTTGGTAGGACACGTTCTGAGGCATCAAGGGAACACCAATTTAGTTTTGGAGGGCAGCGTGGATGGTAAAAATCGTAGATGGAGACCAAGAGATGAATATACTAAACAGATTCACAATGATGTAGGTTGCAATAGGTGCTGGGAGTTGAAGATGCTTGCGCAGGACAAAGTAGCATGGAGAGCTGCATCAAACCAATCTCTGGACTGAAGACCACGACAACAACAATATTATTTATGACACATCGGAAATTGCCCAGAATCGTCATAGATATGCTACTGAAGGAATAAAAGTGTTTGAAGTAACAAAAAAATCTAATGAGTTGCCTATACAGCTGACATTAATTCAATAAAGTTATGTGAAATGCAAAATCACGAAACCTTCTGACAAAGAGACTACGGGCAAGCAGCTGCTTGTGAACTGTGTACTGCATGATGATTTTCTTGCCAAAAGAATGAGGCTTAGTGACATCCTGTTGGCAGTGCTGCAATTAGTGCAGCAAGGGTAGGAAAAGAAATAGGTTTGGACTTTTTCCAAGAAACCTTCTGATCCCTCACTTAAAATTATTTAGAGAGACCACCTAAAAACTAAAGTGGGATATCAGAACTTTGAATCCTATCTCTCTGCTTACCTTAATCACCGTGTCACCACCTCCTTGTGGCATTGTTGTATATAGGAAACGAGATAACACAGTGAGCTGTTATCATTGACTAGGAGAGTTTCATGTCTGTGCGGGAGACTGCAGATTCACTGATGGAAACGAGGAGTGTTACACCGTGAAACGCCACTCCGGCATCCATCAGTCTTGGTAGAGACGTTCATCACTTTCAGTGCATTAGGAACTGATGTCTGTCATCGACATCATTTTTAGCTGTGATCGCATGCTTTCTGTTACGCTCTTGTATTCATGGTGTCAAGGAAGACATCAGTCTCTGAATGGCGTCTTGAGATATTTCTTTTCTTGGCTGAAACACACAGTGTGTCATTTGATGAATGCTCCCTGCAGGCTGATATGAAAGTGAGCGACATTCTGTCATCCCAGACGTGCTGTACGTGTGTAAATAAAGGCGGCACACAGGCCATTCAAGAAGTCCTATACATTTGAAGGCGTGAAACGCTGTGATGGGGTTGCTGGATTGTGTCTTTTTTTTTACCCGGGTGATTAAAGCTATGACAACAGGTTTTAACATTTTTGTCACTTAAGATACAGCAGTAACCTGCTGTCAGCAGTTTTCAAACCAGTCCCATCGTCGTACACCACGGGTGAAACGAGAAACGAGAATAATCACTGAACACCGCAGAATAAAATGCAGTCTGAAGAACTCTCACGTAGGGGTGGCCGTAAATAACTGATGTTAAACACTTCACTATAAAATTCTTATGTCGTGATCGCGGCACTTGACAGTCTGCTCACAATTCATAAAATACACTCTTGTCTACTGTACTAAACCACTATATTGCCTTCCACTTGATCGCTTTCGAACGTCGCTACAAACCCACTCCAAACCCCGGATGCGCGGCAATTACGGCTCAAAACCCACTGTGCTCAAAGATGGCCGCCCTAGCCACCGCTCGAAACGACAGCCTAACGCAAAACAATATGTGACAAAATTACGAATATTGTAAAACTACGCACAAAAACTCATGCGATACATTGAAAAATATGACGAATTTAAGGTGCAGTTTTCTGTATGTGCCACCGTTTTTCACAAATAATGGTTTTGTGTCGTGATATTGCGTTTCCCGGATTTTTTATACAAAGCATAAATAAACTAATAAAAATACATACTTAATTACTCATCTTCCTCTTCAAACTTTAGAATGCTGCTGCTAGTTTCATCTCTTTAAATTTATTTATTACCAAAAATATAGTTTCTCTCAGTCGTATCCCATTTTCCGACCTCTCATTTAAAAAGGGTGCACATTGTGCTAAATCGGCTATGACTGCTCGATGCAACTCTAATAGCTGCACTCGTAAACACTTTGTTCATATGAATCGGCCAACGAACTGCCGAGATATTAGCTTTTGAACTTTCATAAATTTATACTTCCTAAGACAAGAATAACTTTTAAACTATTACATATTTTTGTGGCGCGTGTAGATAATTTTGCTTTACATATTTTTCTGTCCATGAGTGCCAACACGCATCTCCGTGGCACTATTGGTTTTGTTTCTATCAATTTTTCTCTGGCATATAAATTTCTCCAAGCGACAAACACGGCCTTATACGCCCCTGCCGAGCGTCCTCTCGGGTTTTTCCAAGGCAGCATAGACGCTAGCCGCTCGCCATGGCCCCATAGCAACCACCAGCCACATGCTCTGCGCCGGGAAACTGCCGCTCTGAACTCTGGTCACAGCTTGTACCCTCACGGCTCGGATTACGGAAGGAAACTGGCTGCGTCCTTTCAAAGAAAGTATCCCGGCTTTTGCACAAGCGATTAACAGAAATCACGAAAAACTTAAACCAGGATGATTGCATAGGACTTGAAG
The DNA here is from genome assembly GCF_021461385.2 of Schistocerca piceifrons. NCBI lineage: Eukaryota > Metazoa > Arthropoda > Insecta > Orthoptera > Acrididae > Schistocerca > Schistocerca piceifrons. The sequence continues at coordinate 547,305,783 of NC_060144.1, forward strand.
CATATGCAAGTCCAGGGTGATAAGCACTACGCTACCTCGTTCTGTGCCCCCAAGTCCCTGTTGTGTGAGGTTACAGTGCCAGCGACAAAAAATGAACAGGAAATCGACATCTGAACCCAGCTCTTGCAAACTGTTCTCAATAGTTCGTGGAGACACACTGCCTGGAACTTAAGCTAGGATTTCAGCTGTTTTCTGGTGCCTGTAAGTCAGAGGCAGTCCAGCAGTTGATCTATCTTCTCTTAGTGCAGTTCTCTGAGTTTTATCAAAGTTCGAAAGATGGTGATTTGCTACAAGTGCCACGTGATTTTCACGTTTTCAGGTGAAACATCCAGTAGCTATCACGTGCAATCAACATTAATTATCTGTAGGAATGACATCTTTTCTGTGTTAGAAATACTGAAGATACTGGCGTATCAGCGTGGTAACCTTAAGTCGAACAATCGATGGTGTAACAATTTTCAAATGAGAAGTGTTACAGTAGAAAATGCTATAGAGCAAACGATTGTTGGTTTACTGAAGATTAGGTTGATGCAGTAATGGTACCAAAAGAGCATTTTCCTCACAGTATGTATTCCACAAGAAAAGATGAAAGACGAGGAAGAAATGTCTCATAAAATATTCGTTCATCGTACCTGTGATTCTCTTCCAGCGAGTTTTTCTGCGTCAGAGCAATGCTCCACAACATGTAGAACTTTATGAAAACTGCTGAGGTACATATGCTTTGCTTTAGGGCTATCGCTATGGATCTCATACTCCGCGATCGCAGAGTTGAATGTTCTAAGATGACCGGTTTGAAAAGTCTCATGATGCCATTATCTGATCTAAGAGAGAAACAGAAAGATAATAGGGGGTGGGGGATGGTGAAGGGAAACTACAAATCATATCGTGGATTATATAAGATGTACAAAATTCCACGTATCTTATGGATCTTGTGGCGGCGCTGTTTCTTTCGTCCTTTACTTGCAAGTACCTGTGAACTCGTTGCAGCATATCGCCGCTAGGAGAGCCGAGCAGAAACCAACCGTACTGCAACTCGCACCAGGCTGCGTACAACGTAACTATTCAAAGAATCGGAGAAAGATCTTAATTTCGAATGAAAGGTGGAAATACTGTCAAAACTTCGGCATATTCTGAACCTTGATAATGTACACCTTCACTGCCAAACCCATGCTAATCTTAACACAGTCATGCACAAACCGTTTCATTCACGTTAGCAAGTTTGTGGTAACGTATTTCCCGAAATATGAACAGCTACTAAGCACGTATTGTTCTTAAACGACAATGCTCGCCATACTATTAAGTTTATCGGTGTCTAATGCACTCAGGTTTTTAATCACCGCTCTGCTCAATATGCCACGCGGAATTACAGTCTTTTCTCAGACAAAATTACTTTAAAAAATCCGTACTTTCTAAAAAGCCACACCGGAATAAATATGCCTTCACTTAAAAAAAAACTTTTGGAACATGTGACACAACTTCGGAGCTCACACTACGCACGACCGTATCATTGAAAGGCTGAGCCCCGACCACCTAGACTGCTGTAAGCATCCTATATCTCCAAGAGGAAAGACGCGCAAAGAATACTCCGTTCTGACTGGTCAATTTTCTGTCAGGCCAATAGAAAAACATTATTCTCCTGCGTTAGTCTGCGCTTTTCATGACTAACCAATCAACAAATGACACACTTTCGAACTGTACTTCTTCCCGAAATAAATATTTAACATTCTGATATTTTGCTTATACTTTACATTATCAACTATTTTGATTTGCACTCGAATTAGCGTTCCTTGTACCATTAACGTACTGAACATATTATGGCACAAAATTCTCCGTTGTACAACGTTCATCAATAGAATAATGATATAAATATTTATTTTTGATCACATTCAAGAACCACTGACACACCTAAAAGTATATACAAAACAGTACGAAATAAACAAAAAAGCTCTTCAAGAAATAAATATAACAATTCACGAAAAGATTCTCTTGACCTGATTCTTGAATGTCTCTTTGCACTACTGTCCTCTAGCAGATGAAGATTAGAACTACACACTCGAGTGCACCCGCTTCATATCACTCTAGACAGGAGCCCCACAAGGCGCCACGCCTCAATCTTACTATAAAACTGCTATGTTACATTACATGAAGTCACAGCATAAAAGGCAGTCAACACGTATACCATTTGATAAACCACTTTTCTTACGAAAACTTATTCTAAAACAAACAAGAACAACCTCGTAAACAGCTGAGCATGAAGCCTGAAGTGCTGCAGTTCTCGTCTTCTATTTATACAGCTTGAACCAAGACTCCACCGAAAAAATTTCTGAGACATTTTAGTGATATTTCGTAAATTTTTGGGCGACATTTTCAGCGAAATTTTGGTTTGAGAGACTCCTGGTATCCTGTGGCTTGTTGATGAGTAATAATTTAATTATGATTTATTCGATTTGTTACCCAAATTTCCATCGTTTTCGTGAAAATACTTTCACAACACTCGAAAATTCTGCAATCCGCAGTCACTAAAATGTAGAACAAAAACCACAGTGCAAAGCAGTCACACTTGAAAAGAAAACTTCGTTACTGTGGACCTATGTATATCTCTACGTATCGCTGTTGGAACAAGAAAGACACACAGTGCATATTGTTGGCATTTTCACATTTCTGCAGATATTTTCAGAACAGTACAGATAGGAGGGTAAATGGTGTTAGAAAATCAAGTAAGATCTCGGGTTCCTCATAAGGAAGTACTTAGGAAATATCCCTGCACAACTCCCAAGTATCTTGTTAGTGGAGTTCTAGGTCACTGTGAACAATATACATTACTTTGGAAACTTGGACAGTTTTTTCATCGTGTCACGAAGTTCGATGTCTGCTTTCTGTTACTAGTAATTTACTGCTAGCACTTGATCACAGCAGCAAAGTGTTTAACTCGCAGCATGCCAACGCAGGAACACGCAACTCGGAGCGTCTGTCCCTAACTTCACCAACTGCTCACTGCGCACAAATGTCCCTCGGAATAGTTTGCGAAATTCCTGCAGTTGGCGCATGCGTGCCTGAAATGGTGGACGTAGTTCATTTCGCTGCAGAGGGACAGTGATAAATTAATTCTCCTTGGAAGCTATTATCCGAGAACAAAACCTGCAGTCCTGCCGAGCGTTCGACTGTGTGATCATCACGAGAGATTCGTGTAGAGCCGAGTGCAGGTGCCGTGGCGGAAACTATCCTCCTAGATACTATCTCTGCCGCTCCGTCCCCAATTGATGGGCCGTGTGAGTATCCAGACGTCGCCGCAGAACTATCATTAAAGAGTATAAATCGAGACGATACGCCGCTACAAATCACTAACAAGTGCAGTTGCAGAACGCTCGTGCCACTGTCGAAGGCAGGCAAAGGCGGTTTACGTGCTCGAAATTACACGAACGCCTGTTCCTGACCTCAAATGAGAATTACTGCAATTTATGCCATTGTAGTTTCTTGAAATGATTCTTCTGAATTGACTTCTGCCACGTTCAGAAACCGCAAACCACTAACAAAGCTGGAGTGGAGCTATCTACTTCAATAGTACCGAACATTTTGAGGATAATTGTCATATTCACATAACAGAAATAAACTGTATACAAAAATTCAAAGGTACACTCCAGAAACCGTGATCTTCATCTTTGACAATGAATAGAGATCGACAATTAAGCAGAATTACTCTTCCTGAGTGAAAACTGATTAGCAGCAACGATTAATACAAGAACTAACTGAGCACAGAAAATTGGTAAGTTTGCTTACTGGAAGTTTTTACATAGTATTTAGCACTACCATTATATATTTAGTTTGGGTCCTTAAATCTGAATTTTCAGTTTTCTATTCAAATTACACTAATCTTTTTATTAAAAAATACAGTTTTAGTAAAATTAAGAAGACGGATGTAATTTAGAACAGTAACAGTCGTAAGAATAAGTAGAACATCAATGAGCCACACAAATATAAATATAAATGATCGTTTGTTAAAAATCTTAAATAACGGAGAGCTCCTCACCGATTGGTTCAAATCGCTCGGAGCACTATGGGACTTAACTTCTGACGTCATCAGTCCCCTAGAACTTAGAACTACTTAAACCTAACTAACCCAAGGACACCACACACATCCATGCCCGAGACAGGACTCGAACCTGCGACCGTAGTGGTCGTGCGGTTCCAGACTGTAGCGCCTAGAAGCGCTCGGCCACTCCGGCCGGCCCCTCACCGATTGCCTTGACATTTTGACACAACGCTGCATTCGAATATGAGCATGTTTTCACATACCAATTGGAGAGCCCCCTTCTAACCAACAAAGAGGCATCACTGGATCGAGGCACAACCAGTTTTTATCAGAAATGAGCTCACGCTTGACACCAGAGAAGTCAGAAATGACTGTGGTTTGGAGTCAATTGGAAGCAAGCTACAGGGTGTCTGGCACGGAGCTGTCCTTGAAGTAATCAATTTGTAACAATTCTTTGTGTTACTGGAGCAGTCCCTGTTGTGTCATGTGGCCGACCTGTGCCCCGTCTTCCTCTGACCATATATTGTCGTGAGCACCGCTGCCAGCATTCATGTACAGTGGCTATACTCGTGCCTAGTCTTTCTGCACTATCGCAGAAGGAATTTCTTGAGGCGTTGGTAACTGCGTCTTTGTCGCCTTCTAGGCATTCGTCACTGACACCACCTGACTACGTCCAGTCTCAAAAGTAACTACCACTCACGGTAGTTACGCCGTGTATTTAAAGCACACTTGACTCGCATCCTCATATTGGGGCTATCACCACCTCCCTTATGCTAGTGGCGCGAAATTTGAATAGATATCTTGCAAATTTAGAAAAACCAACATTCGTTCATGTCGCACAATTCCTTCTTGGTGTTGCGGTTTTTTCTCTCTCAGTGTATATATAACACGTAAATAAATATTTCATACGTAAAATGGAGAAGTTTTTACCGTAAATCTCGAAAAGATGTTGAGCGACTTACTTCAAATTTGTACGCCGTATTCTAACGAACATTTCGTCGGACGTAAACTACATATATACATACGTTGTTAGGAAACACAAAAGTTGTATTCATAGCTTATCGGTTTACGATTAGAAAATTACTACAGAATATGAATTTGCACTAACAATAAACCAGAATAAATGTCGGTGAGAAGGGGGGGAAGAGGAGACGGACAGTGGAATAGGAGGAAATTGACATAGGAAGTGGGCAGGAGGAGGTGGAGGTGGGCAGAGAGAGGGCACTGGAGAGAGAGGGGAAGAAGACAGATACAAGGCAGGGGGGGGGGGGGAGTTCGATGGACGGTAGGAATGGGCAGGAGGAAATGGTGAGAGAAGGGGAGCAGAAGATGGACAGAGAGTGGGGGGAGGTGGTGATGGACAAAGAGAGGGGGAAAGAGGCGGGAATATACAAAGAGAGGGGAAGGAGGAGATTGACAGAGACAGGGGGGAGAAGTGGGTAGGGACGTATATCCAACTCTCATATATGTTAAAAACGTGGGCTTTCACTTTACCTTCTTTTCCCTTTAACCAGCCAGAGCAATGCATGACTGGCAAAGCTAGTACCAATAATAATAACAATTACACAATAATAACAATAATTATAATAGTAAAAGCAAGACAAGGGTTGTATGAAGAACCTCTAGCAAGGAAGAAGCAGCAAACCATTCCACTGTTACCACCGACTAAGCTAATTACTGAAGAAGTAGTAGAAGCAGTAGCATCTAACAAGAAATCAGGTGCTTATGATCTACCATACTATCATAGAAAACGAATTAAGACCAACAGGAAGGAGACAACCAACCACCAGCAAGAAGCGAATAACCATACCACATGTATGCAAGAAATTACTGAGGTAATAATACCGATACCGAGTGGGAAAGCATCATGCCCAAATCGCATATAAAAATTATCCCTTAAAGTTTTCTTCTCAACAAGATGCCTGTCTGACAAAGAGGCAGAAATCTTTACAATACAATAACATAATGAATGATGGCGAGTGAGACAGTATCCGTAAACAGTTACGGAAATGTGATTGGAACATGGCTTAAAGAAAACAGCATGCACAAATGAAGACTACCCCAAGTGAAAGCAGATGAGCCCATATGGTGACTGCAGTAAACAGTACTTCGGACAAACGGAGAGTAATTTTTAAATACACTGCAATGTATATTCGCTAGTGAAAAATAAAGGAGCGGCTTTTGTGTTACTTCTAGTGAACAGTTCTGTCAAAAATATTAAAGGAAACCTGATTGTTCTACAACATGAGTGGAGGGTCAGTCCTTTAAACCTGGTCAAAAGAATTATAATTTACACAGATACGAAGAATAGAGCAGACTCTGCTTTCAACGAAGAGAGTCTGTTAAAGCATAGCAGTTATTTCAGTACACAGCCTGTTAGACTACTGTAGGTATAAAGGCAAATGGCGAGTAGAGGGTAGTGAAACAAGCAAATTATCCTTATAAAAATAGGTACTGAAACCAACGGTTTCGCCTGTGAAACGTTTGCACTATTGTAGCCATGCCAATGTTAAAACACTGTTAATGAATGTTTATTTCGAAACACTGCAAGTGAGAGGTAATTTACGAAACGATAAACTGCCCTCACATGGTTTTACCATCTTGCTGGTTACTGTTAAATAGCGTTTATCAGCTCGGCTTGAACCAGTAGGATTACTTTGCGTGAAGATACACAAATACTTTCGTGTATCCCAAACCAGTTGATAATGCCGATGAACTCCAGATATGAAGTGTGATTAGTTGTTAATCCGCTCGGAACGTTTCTGGGATTTTTAAGTTGCACAGGCCTGGACGAAAAGACGTGTTGAAGCCTGCCATCACGTGAACAGAAGTAATGCGGGAAACTCGATGTTATGTGAGACCTGAGTTTCTACTGGCGTATACGACTTTCAAATAACTTCCAGGAATTCAGCCAGGTAACACTTCCAGCGACTGCCGATATTTCGGCGGGAGAACATCCCGCCATTTTCAAGGTGAACTGGTGAAAGAGGATGGTTGCCTTCCCTTCCTAGACATGGAAAGATGATGGATGATTGGGACACGCGGTCTACAGGAAACTTACTCACACCGACTTGCACTTACAGGCTAATAGTGGTCACCATCCGGCTCAACGTGAAGGGGTACTTCGTACCTTGGTACACAGGGCACACGTCGTTTCCGACGCCGAGACTTCGCCAGCTGAGCTGTCCCATCTTGAAGTTACGTTTCGTCAAAATGGTTATAGTGGTAGACAGATTGAACGTTCGTTGTGCTATCGACCAACTGTACATCGGGTGATTGATAATAATTCTGAGTCGACACCTAGGTCTACTGCCTTTCTGCCTTACGTAGGAAACACTTCCAACAAGATCGGTCGTATTTTACGGAAATATGATGTGTTTTCCGACCTCCATCAAAAATAAGAGTGCTTTTGAGTTCTGTTAAGGATGATCTTGGTCTGCGTAAGACGGGTGTATATCGCATTCCTTGTAGCTGCGGCATGACAGATATTGGTCAGACTATCAGGACCGTGGAGGACCGATGTACTGAGCATAAACGGCACACACGATTACAGCAGCCAAGTAGAACTGCTATTGCCGAACATTTCTTGGATACTGGTCACCCCATGTTATATAATAACACCGAGATATTGGCATGCACGTCCAGCTATTCGGACAGTGTAATTAAGGAGGCAGTTGAGATTAAATTAGCGAGAAACCTCGTTAACAGTGATGGAGGTTTTTTTTTTTTTTAAATCTCTGTCTGGGATCCGGCACTCTCCCTTATCAAAAAACAGATGGACAGAGTCAATGATACCTCTCCTGCGAGTTAGTAGTCTAACTATCGATATCTCAGACTTTGGTCTTCTTTAGTGGCACTAGTGTTCAGTGTGTGTTATCTTTCCTGCTTCAGTCCGAGAACCGAGGTTTTAAATTTGCATGTACGCCGCCTGTCCGTTGCAGTTTGCCTTGAAAGTGGCGGGGTGTTCTCCGGGCGAAATATCGGCGGTCGCTGAAAGTGTTACCTGGCTGAATTCCCGGAAGTTATTTGATCGATGTGATGTGTTTGTCCTCAAGTGTGTGTCTCGAGTTTGGAACCTCAGAGACTCTCTTAGAAGCCGGACCCTGTGGCCGAGCGGTTCTAGGCGCTTCAGTCTGGAACCGCGCGACCGCTACGGTCGCAGGTTCGATCCTGCCTCGGGCATGGATGTTTGTGATGTCCTTAGGATAGTTAGGTTTAAGTAGTTCTAAGTTCTAGGGGATTTATGACATCAGTTGGTGAGTCCCATAGTGCTCAGAGCTATTTTGAACTCTCTTAAAGGCGAAGGCGTGGGCGGCAACCCCAGCGCAGTCCCACATGGTCCACTGCCTGCCATGCCCTTCGGAAGTAAAAAAAGTGTCGCACTCTATGAAGAAATCAGGCTTCACCAATGCACGTGATACAATGGTAATTGTGACACATACTTCCATACTCTATGCCATTTGCGTTTTTGTCTGTTATTGTATGTCGTCAGAATCCTTTGATTACAATCATAGTTTTAAATGGGCCTGACAAACAAAGAACCATACTGTGAAACGATAATGTTATTTATTTTCAAGCTTTTATGTGCTAATGTATTTTCTTCATAGCATAAACGATGAGAGTGTGACAGAGACGCAAAGGGGTCAAACGGCTCTGAGCACTATGGGACATAACATCTATGGTCATAAGTCCCCTAGAACTTAGAACTACTTAAACCTAACTAACCTAAGGACATCACACAACACCCAGTCATCACGAGGCAGAGAAAATCCCTGACTCTGCCGGGAATCGAACCCGCACGACCACGAGCTGCGGACAGAGACACAAATGTACGTGTCAGTATCTACGCTCGATGTAACGCTATCTTGTTATTCTGACTGTAATCTCCAATTTGTGACATTCTTATATTATCGCATTTCTCTGTTGCAATGACACAGAGTAGTTGGTGTACTTACCTGTACATTAACTTTATGTATTACATTATGTAACGTAGATGATAGATAACAATATTTTAATTTTTCTTAATTCTGCTTTTACGCCTGAAGATGGCTTAATACGGCTGAGGTAGGTAATTTCCACTAAAACTTGATCTAGACTGTGATTATGTTGACAGCGAGAGGCCTGACGAACTCTGACTGGTGTCTAAGTAAAGTGTTGGATTTTCTAGGATTATTGAGTATTCCACTAAGCAATTTAGCAGTGTTGGGTTACGACGCTGGAGATGAATGACCAGAAGCGGAAAAATCCGTAAATTATCTGGGAGTAACCGTAGGAAATGGCCTAAAGTGACACTGACAAACAAAAGCTGTTGTACGAAAAGCAAGTGTCATGCTGCGATTAAATGGAAGAGTATAAAGTACGTATAATTCATCCACGAAAGAAATGACTGATAAAACACACGTTCGACTTCTACTAAGGAATTACTCACCAATTTGGAACCATTATCAAATCGAGTCAGCAGAAAAGGTAGAGGAATACAACTAAGAGTAGCGCGTTTCATCACGGGATCGTTTGATCAGCGCGAGAGCGGCTATGTTCAAGAAAACTGCGGAGGCAAGCGCTACAAAAAAGACGTAGCACATAATGGAGAGCATCACTGTTTTAGCGCCGAGAGAGGGCGACCGAAGAAGAGTCGAGAAACGTATCACTTCTTGCTAATCACTTCTCGTGAAATGCCGACGGCGACAGAATCATAGAAATTCCTGCTAATGGAGAAGCTTACCTGCTATTGTTCTTCTCATGCACCCTTCAGAAATGAAGGAGGAGAAATTGATACTAGAAGACCATGCGCTTCATGGACGTAAGTTGATTTGGGGGTATACACTAGGTGTCCCAAGAGGCATTAGATACGTTGCATATGTTGTTTCGCAAGATGACTGCAATTACACTCCAGTAATGTGCGGAGTTAGCCCAAAAAATAACTAATCATCCAGTGTTTCGTTCGACACCCAGAGTCGACGAAAAACGTTGCTTATTTTCGTTTTAAAGAAAATGTATTTACCTGCAGCTTCCATTCGATAGAGTAGTACAGCGCAGTATTCGGCTCGACATACGTGTTTACAGGGACAGCAAACCATGAGAAACAGCCAGTAGTCCAACAGCGACAGAGCGTCGCTGCAGCACGGCGGTAGTACAGCCCAGCATTCGAGGACAGAAGTAAAGGAGCGAGCTGTGAAAACAAAGCGTAGACATCGTAATTATGATCTGCAGAAACGTGTTCAACGTGACAACGTTATTCATCTGTGGTGGCATACTTAGCTCTCCATCAGTCGAGAGTAAAGCCAGACTACAAAAGGTTTGCAAGCACTTGTTGTCCACGTCTTGCCTGCCAGACTTGCCACTACATGACTGCACGCCTCACTTCGTGTGCCGTGATGTCACTCTGCTAGCTCCATGCATCAGCGATACTCGATCCCTTGTCGACTATATCTGTCTGACCTATATTAACGACATAGCAGACAATCTCAATACCCGTCCCAGATTTTTTGCAGGCTATGCTGTCACTTACGGTCTTGTAAAGTCGTAAGATCAACAAAACAAATTGCAAAATGATTTAGATAAAATATCTGTATGGTGCGAAAAGTGGCAATTGACCCTGAATGAGGAAAAGTGGAAGTTATTCACGTGAGTAGTAAGTCACACAAATCAGAAGGCAGTGAAATCAACTAAATATTTAGGGTTTACAATTACAAATAACGTAAGGTGGCGTAGTCTCCTGACCTTCATTTCTTACATATTCTGTCCTCACAGTCATTCGAACCCAAACTCGATAAGGTAGAGTCAATTTTGTATGAATCAGTGTAAGCAATATGCAAATCTAATAAGTAAATATCAAGTGTGCACCGAGGTTGAAAGAAGTCGAGGCTGGCATACACAACATGATGGCCACAGGAATTTTCGTTCTAAAGAGAAAACCAGCCTGCTGGGAAGACTGTCCCTTCAGAAGGTTGGGTCAACAACATACCTACTTCAGCCGAAGCGACCGCCCAGAGAGAAGGCAGCTTTTACCGGAGCAAAGGCATAATGACCCCCGTGTTCGACTTAAAAGCAAATTCTGATACATTGTGTGGGAGTGCCCAGGAGACACATTTTTTCCTGGACCGACTGCATAGTTACAGAGTTCGCACGGAAATGCTACAGATTTCGGCATTGGTCGACTTAAATGAAACGTCATTCTCCCATTTAAAAGAGCAACGATGACTGGCGGAATATTTCTGATGCAAAGAGTCAGAGGAGTGAGGGAAGGCAGTGCATGATATACCCTTGCAACTTTTCCAGATAAATGGGCTGTTCTGTTGTCGCTCTGGGAGCGGAAACGCGTAACGAGAGCGAGTGCGCTCCTACGTGTACGCAAAGAGCAAAGAACAAAGTGTCTCCTCAGTACTTCACTGGGAGAGCACCTCTGTCGTTAGCGAATCAGAGTGACAGAGTCGCCCGTGATTAAGCATTGTTCACTGTGTTGGCCGCCACCCTTATTGTGTGGTATGAACATGGACAGAGTACTAGTTAAACGCCAGCGAGCGAGTGTTGAGTGGCATCATGGTGGACTGGTTATCTGACTGGTGTACCATGCCAATAGTTAGTTTAGGGGCGGATAGGAGTCCTTGACTTCATCAAGGCATAGGGAGAGTTTGATTGGCGAAGGTCAATCCAGATAGAAGGAGATAGTTGTGTAATTTGTCAGCAGCGAGTGAAGTAGGCAGCAGTCGTCGCAGCTCACGGTATTGTGCGCTACAGCGAATGCGAGCCCCATCTGTTCTCCATAACAGTACACTCCATTGCATTTCTCACACAACAGCCTTGACCGTACCTAGAAAAGTTATTCAAGTTGTGTAGGCGTGGCTCTCATCTATTCTACCAAGAAAATAGCATTCTTAAAGAAAAGGGAGAAAAGAATCTTTGCATACTTTGTTAAATAATAGCATTCCTATCCACAAGAGGCAATCTACTGCTCTGAAAAGAACCCAGAACTTTATTACTTCTAAATATAAGAAAAAGTTTCATTTGATTACTCATAATTTTTTTTGCAATAAATAATATTTTTCGTTCGTTTAATGTTTTTCTTACAGTAACTAGCAATACTCCTGTACCCAAGTATTCCACTAGTTATGTAAGAATATAGAATATGTAGAATATTTTTGTGTCTTTTCCTTACAGCAGACGACTCCAGAAGATATTTGTTGCTGAATGTTTTTCAAGCAGTTCTTGTTGGTACATTAGGAGCGTCTGCTTCTGTAGCAGTGTGAGGTGGAAATTGTTTCTTGCAGGAGCCAAAGGGTACTTGTTAGATCAATCCATTGTGAAACTTGACAAAATAAAACCCACACACTCACAACTGGAACGATCGCATAGATAATGTTGTGGGTAGAGCAAGCCAAAGACTGTGATTCATTGGCAGAACACTTAAAAGGTGCAGCAGGCCACTAAAAAGACTGCTTACACCATGCTTGTCTGCCCTGTTCTGGAGTAATGCTATGCGGTGTGGGATCCGTGTCACGTGGGACCGACGAATGAAATCGAGAAGGTTCGAAGAAGGGCGGCTCGTTTTTTACTATCGTGAAATAGGGTAGATTGTGCCACAGACCTGATACGTGAATTGGAGTGGTAATCATTAAAACAAAGGCGTTTTTCGTTGTGACGGGATCTTCTCATGAAATTTCAATGACCAGTTGCTTCCTCCGATTGTGATAACATTCTGTTGGCCCCCACCTACATAGGGAGAAATGACCATCATGAGAGAAATCAGGGTTCGAACAGATAAATTTAAGTGCTCGTCTTTCCCACGCGCTGATCGAGATTGGAACGGTAGAGAGGCAACTTGAAGGTGATTCGTTGAACCCTCTGCCAGGCAATTTATTGTAAATAGCAGAGTAATCACGTAGATGTAGATATAGATGACTACTGGTTGTTCTCCATCGTGTACAGTACCCACTAACGCACATAGTTAAACCCAGTGTCGCGGTAGACAAATTTTGAGCCCCACTATACAGAATCTAGAGATACAGTTCCACTTACAAAATCATTTTGGCTGCAACGCGAAAACGTACCGACGTTTATCGTCGTCCCTGGAAGACGAATTAAATACTGCAGGACTGAAACGATTCTTTCCTTCCTGTCTCGAATCTTCCGTAAAGTGACTCATGTGACAAGATTAAACTTCACAACTTTGAAGTCAATAATTAAAAACCCTTTGTAGTCCAGTCAGCGATGGAAATCTAAGGGAAAAATCGTGTAACCGCTAATTGTTGTACAGTGGTAAAAGGGAACGACATGAAGAACTCACTGAAAATTCCCACCAGCGGAGTGTGGCTGTGGTTGCAAGAGGAAGATGGGGAGGGGACGGGGGGTGGGGAAGGGAGATCGTTCAGAGGTCAGTTTTTTAAATTTATCTTGAATAACTATAAAATTCCAGCGTTAATGTTTGCCAGTACAGTAATGAACTACATTAAACTTTCTACAAAAAATTCGACTCATTTTACTCAAGGAGTATTTTTTTCTCCATTGCATGGTATGGAAAAACGGTGTTATAACGATTTGAAACATTTCTATACTGTTATAGAGTAAAAATAATAAATATTACATGCGTGCAGCAGATCTATGTGCAGAAGAGGTCTATTAAGGGATAAAAAGTGCAGCAGAATCGTATTAGGAAATAAATTGTGTTCAGGTGATATCACATGGAGGGGGTTGGAGGATAGAAGTGCGTCGAAGATAGGTCACCAGATTGTGGTACAGCGAACTGAAGAGCAAGAAGGTGATTTCAAATTGTGTTCAGGTGATGTCACACGGAGGGGGTTGGAGGATATAAGTGCATCGAAGATAGGTCACCAGATTGTGGTAGAACGAACTGAAGAGCAAGTAGGTGATTTCAAATTGTGTTCAGGTGATGTCACACGGAGGGGGTTGGAGGATAGAAGTGCGTCGAAGATAGGTCACCAGATTGTGGTACAGCGAACTGAAGAGCAAGAAGGTGATTTCCCACTCTTTCTACCTTACTACGTCACAAGAAGCAACTACAGGGTGTTTCAAAAAGTTATACCGACCTTCCCCAGCACGTCTTACGACTCACTGGCGCCACACTGTGGAGTAATGCCAGGGGTGAGGGGGGGGGGGGTTGTTACCCAAAAAGTGCTTTAATACTACATAGTGTACAGACATGAGTTACTAACAGCACTACACTACATTTCTTCCATCCACTATGGCAGCTGTAGCATTCTGCTGAAAAAGGCAACTTCTCCCAGAATGAGCACTAGTAGTAAGGCAATGTGGGCACTGCCCCACACTACATAGCTGCCAGATTTATTGAAGATGGCGGGTACAAGATGGCGGCCTTAGATGTGGCAATGTAGCAGTGACATCATGGTGGTAAGTTCAAATTTTGGCCAGGAAATAGGTCAATTTGGCTATCTCCACTAACCTAACTCCATCCTCTCCTCTTCCCCCTACTCCTGCCACTGTCCTCTTCCCTCTCCAATATGGAAAATAGCAGGAAATGCTCTCATTTTCTGCTGGGCTGCCAGATAGGACAGATGCAATTCTTTAATTTGTTTGCATTGTTTAATCATACACACTAGCTCCATCCAGTGTGTTCCCCTTGATGCTTGGAATCCAACTGACCTAATTCACAACAACACCATCAGAGGGCACTGTTGACTCTCCCCTCCCCTCCCTGACTTAATACAATATAGCGGTATGTGTGGTGGGAAAAGGACTACGTCTGTGCCTACATGATGGACTGGGAGGACGGACATAATGGACGAGATGTTTGCGTTGGAGAAGGAGTAGTTCAACAGTTATTTAAGCTGTAATCATGCGGATGAGCACTGTGTCCATAGCCACCAGCATTATGTTTGGTAAACAATGATATTTGGTGAAGGCAAATACCATTCATAAAATAATTAAGATGCAGCAGGTTTGGGCTAAGTTACACTTCGCAACTCATGCAGATAAATGCTTGTGCTGTTCTGAAGATCATTCAACTCAAGCCCAGTCAGTCTTTCGAAGTGCAAGAGGCAAGACGTTCACCCCAGACTATCTGGGAGCACTGTAGGAGCCACGCATCGGGCGCACGGCACTGCCATGCGGTAGGTAGCCACACGGGGCACCAAGTACCCCTTGATGAAAACGTTTAACATTCCAGCGCGTCAGCAATCGTGAATAATTTAATGATTATAAAGAATCCGCCTCGACTGCAAATAGAAACCGGATATTGACCTAGGTTTTGGCCTGGATAACCTCGCCTTCTTTGGAACACACTAAAACTACAAATGTATGCGTCCATGCATTTTACGTTTGCATTGAACTCCCGTTTGTGTGCTGATCGAGTGGAGCGCAAGTTACCTTGTCGATGGGTCAGCTGAGTGTCTGTTGGTTGGGTTGTCGTGGGATCGAGAATGGTTGGGCCAACTGCCTGTCTCACCTAAGTCAACGTTAGTATTTCAACTGCAGGCCGACCCCTGAAACTTATGAGCGCCAATAGCTGCACTGTCTTTTCTTAGTTTCTGTTGTGTGTATTTGTATGGCTCGTAGCCGATGGTTTTGAATTAAAGTTGAATTGTTTTTAGTGGTGTTTTAAGTCATGGCCCTTCAGCCGCATTAAAATTAAAGTTCCTTGATTTCCAAGTGTTAGAGTGTCTGGGCTTTCAGCCTGATTAATATATTGTTTAAATATAAAGCCTTGGGCCTTCTGCCAAATAAATTATTTTAGTTGTGTTTTAAGTCATGGGCCTTCAGCTGTTTTAAAATTAAAGTTCCTTAATTGTCAAATATTAGATTGCTTGGCGCCTTCAGCCTAATTTAAGATAATGCTTTGTGGTTTAAATTTACTTTACATTGAGTTTTAAGTCATGGGGCCTTCAGCTGTTTTTAAATTATCTTTGTCTTTCGAGCATCAGACTGTTTGGGGCCTTCAGCCTAACTGAAGATAAGACCTTCTGCCTTGTGTTTATTTATTTACCTTGAGTCTTAAATCATTGGCTTTCAGCCGTCTTCAAATTAAGGTTGTTGCTTTTCAAGCGTTAGATTTTTGGGCCGTCAGCCAAAACATAGAACTTACTTAACGTGAGGCCTTCTGCCTTCTAAATATTCTTTTGGCGTCTGAATATTGAGTTAATGGCTTCTACCGCTTTTTTTTCTTAATTAAAGTGGTTGTGCCTTAAGGCATAAGACAATGTGGCGTATTCAGCCGATAACTAATTTCAGGAATTTGTACTGTAATGTTTGGTCAAATAAATAAAGTTATATGTGTTCGAGTGTAACTGACAGTCGCTCATTTTGGCCCCTTTCCACAATTCCAAATACCTGTCTTGCCCTGCGGGATTAGCAGGGCGTTTCACAATGGAAACTGGCTGCTGCTCGAAAGTGATGAATGTTTACATGCAGCATAGCTGTTAACTAGTCAAACAAAATAAACCTTGCCCAAGTGCAATGCAAGGAAATGCATCTTTACTAAGCATAGCATGCTTTACGTCGTGAATGACTGCATCCTCTAAGTGCAATTTTGGGTCACAGGATCGCGAAACAAATTACATGGGGAGACGGTGGAAGAAGCTGAACTTACTGAATGGTTGAAAAGAAACTAGAATTTAAAATAACTGCATTAAAAATCTCTGATTGCTTAACCGTTACAACAATCTTCACAAAATTCACTTCTTACAAAAAATTTTACTGGGCCATATATTACGATTTAGAAAAGGCATTTGACAATGTGGTTTGGGACAAGCTGGCGACTATTATGAGGGAAAAGAGAGTGGACTGGAAAACCAGAAGACTTATAAACTAATTGTACCTTAATCAAAAAGCTTCAGTTAAAGTGAGAGGAGAAAGTACAAACTGGATCAGACTAGGGAAAGGAGTAAGACAAGGATGCTGTTTATCACCTACTCTTTTCAACCTGTACTTGGAAAATATGATTGACCAATGCTCATTAGATGACAAAGGAGTAGAAATTGGAGGAAGAAGAGTAGGGTGCTTGAGATTTGCTGATGACATGGTTCTTCTAGCCACAGGGGAAAAAGAATTACAGGATTTGGTGGACACCATTGCAACTAACGGAAAAAAATATGGAATGAAAATTAACACAAATAAAACAAAAGTATTGACAATAGGAGGAAATAAGGAAATAAAAATTGTGCTGAATGGAGAAACACTAGAACAGGTGCAAAATCTTAAGTATCTTGGAAGCAGGATAGACACCGACTGGAAGTGCACCACAGAAATTAAAACAAGGGTAGCAATGGCAAAAGAGGCGTTTTATAAGAAAAGGAGAATCTTCTGCAGCGGTCTGGACAGAGAACTCAGAAAGAGACTCATAAAATATCTTGTATGGAGTGTTCTTCTATATTGCGCTGAAACATGGACTATGAGGAAAAAAGACAGAGAAAGGCTGGAGGCTTTTGAGATCTGGACATGGCGGAAGATGGAAAGAATAAGTTGGATGGACAGAGTAAAAAATGAAGAGGTACTGAGAAGAGTGGGAGAGAAAAGACAGTTACTGGATGTAATAAAGAGAAGAAAAAGAAATTGGATTGGGCATATATTAAGATAGAATGACGGACTGATAAAAACAGTTTTAGAAGGTTATGTAGAAGGGAAAAGGAAGCGAGGAAGGAAGAGATTCCAGATACTGGATGACATGATGGACGGTACAACATAGAGCAGCCTTAAGAAGGAAGCAATGGATCGCAGAGAATGGAGAGGCAAAGAACCTGCTAATATAGCAGATAACTGATGATGATGATGATGATATTACGATATTACGTTGATGAAATGCTAAAGGAATGTCGAATTTGTGACTCCGAGTGGAGGGTAAGTGAACAACTAACTTTGTTTAATCACATTCCGACAGTCGAACTAGGTGACCCGAGTCACTAAAGAAAAATCGTGCTAGGCATGTACATTACTCAAATTGATTTATGTGCGAGCGAGCAATGCAGAGACAACATTTCTGCTCAATTTTCACTTTTCCAAAAGGCAGCATCCACTGAATTCTCCTCTCTGTGTTCTGCTGGTAATTTCTTGGACACTCTGCAGGCCAACCATCAAACGACTCCCTCACTCACTTCTCACTGAATGCTACGCTAGCAACGAAAATGCTCGTGACAACCAAAGATCACACTGCTTGCTCAGAACCTCTGTGGCGTAACGTATCGATTGCTGAAGACTTCTGTTTGAAAAAAAAAGTATATGCAGTGTACAAATACGAAGCGTAATACATCGAATAAAAAGAGAGCCCACACCACTACCATTAACGCCAAAAGTAGCTAGAAGGCTAGTAAATGATATATTGCACGATTAGTATTTGTTTTGACTGACTCCATCAAGACACGTCAGAAACAAAATTGCAATTACCTATAGAACTACGAGAAAAAATTACACCTAACGCTTCCTCGGAGACATGCCCGGTATATATTCTGACATGAAAAGAATCGCAAAACCAAGAAGGAGTTGCGCGACGCAAACGGAAGTTGGTAGGCGTGTTTCTATATCTGAAGGATGATGTCCGTTCAGAATTGGCGAGAGTCGCATAACAGTGGTGCTGGTAGCACTACCATGAGGAGGCAGATCACGTTTACTTTAAATACGCGCTGTAATGGTTGTAAGCATTAATTACCTTTGGACCTGGTGTGTTGATGTTAGCCAAGAAAGAATTTAAGGCGACGAATACGCCGCTATCGACACGTCTCTGAGTTTGAAAGAGGTCGTGCAGTAGGGCTACGAGAAGCTGCATGTTCCTTCCGCGGTACTGCAGAAAGTACTGACAGGAATGCAGCCACTGTACATGACTGGCAGCAGCAGTGGTCACGAGAATGTGGGGTCGCAAGAAGACCGGACTCCGGGTGGTCCGGTAGCACTACCGAGAGGGAAGTTCAAAAAATGGTTCAAATGGCTCTGAGCATTATGGGACTTAACATCTGTGATCAGCAGTCCCCTAGAACTTAGAACTACTTAAACCTAACTAACCTAAGGACATCACACACATCAATGCCCGAGGCAGGATTCGAACCCGCGACCGTAGCGGTCACGTGGTTCCAGACTGAAGCGCCTAGAACCGCACGGCCACGCCAGCTGTCGAGTGGGAAGTCCCTCACATTCACGTATGGCTATGGCGCATCGTACTGCATCTGTAGCAGCAGTATGAGCATCAGTTGGCACCAAAGTGACAGAACGAACTGTGACAAAATCGGACAGTTCCGAGACAGACGCCCTGTTGCGTGCATTCCACTGATCCCAAAGCATGGCCATTAGCGACTGCAGTGGTGGCAAGCGAGAGCTCGTTGGACGGCTGGGAGGAAGCCTGTTGCGTTTTCTGATGAAAGCAGGTTCTGCCTCAGAGCCAGTGATGGGCGTTCGCTAGTCAGGAGTAGGCCAGCTGAGGAACTGAAACACTTGACCTAAAACTGCCATTGTAGTCTGGGGTGCCAGGGTGCCATTTCCTATGATAACAGGAGCACTTCGCATTATCGCATGCACCCACACTGCAAATTTGTACTCTGATTCTTTGACTCGTTGCGCTGCCATTATCGAACTTCATGTCGGAGGGTGTTTTCCAACGCTCGCCCGAATACTGTTGTTGTAATCCGACATGCTCTTGAGAGTGCCGACTCGTTACCTTGGCCCTCTCAATCCCCAGATCTGTCTCCAATTGAGCACATTTCTACATCATCGGTCGACACCTCCAGAGTGATGCACAAAGAGCATTAACCGTCCCAGAATTGACCGACCAACTGTTGGAAGGCTTGGAGCTCCATCCCCCGAACTGACATCCAGCACCTGTACAACTCAGGGCATGTATGTTTGCATTCGACATTCTGGCGGTTACAACTGTTATTAACAATACTGAATTTCACATTTGCGTTGGCTTACCACGCGCTTGCATTAACATGTGATCTTACAGTACACACTACTGGCCATTAAAATTGCTACACCGCGAAGTTGACGTGTTACTGACGTGAAATTTAACCAACAGGAAGAAGATGCTGTGATATGGAAATGATTAGCTTTTCAGAGCATTCACACAAAGTTGGCGCCGGTGGCGACACCTACAACGTGCTGACATGAAGAAGGTTTCCAACCGATTTCTCATACACAAACAGCAGTTAACCGGACTTGCCTGGTGAAACGCTGTGGTGATACCTCGAGTAAGGAGGGGAAATGCGTACCAACTCGTTTCCGATTTTGATTGAGGTTTTTCGTATCCGTCGGCCGAGATACAATGACTGTTAGCAGAATATGGAATCGGTGGGTTCAGGAAGGTAATACGGAACGTCGTTCTGCATCCCAACGGTCTCGTATCACTAGCAGTCAAGATGACAGGCATCTTATCCGCATGGCTGTAAGGGATTGTGCAGCCACGTCTCGATCCCTGAGTCAACAGATGGGGACGTTTGCAAGACAACAACCATCTGCACGAACAGGTCGACGACGTTTGCAGCAGCGTGGACTATCAGCTCGGAGACCATGGCTGCGGTTACCCTTGACGCTGCATCACGGACAGGAGCGCCTGCGATGGTGTACTCAACGTAGAACCTGGGTGCACGAATGGTAAAACGTAATTTTTCCGGATGAATTCTGTTTACAGCATCATGATGGTCGCATCCGTGTTTGGCGATATCGCGGTGAACGCACATTAGAAGCGTGTATTCGTCATCGCCATACTGGCGTATCACCCGGCGTGATGGTATGGGGTGCCATTGGTCACCTCTTGTTCGCATTGACTGCACTTTGAACAGTGGACGTTACATTTCAGATGTGTTACGACCCGTGGCTCTACCCGTCATTCGATCCCTGCGAAACTCTACATTTCAGTAGGATAGTGCACGTCCGCGTGTTGCAGGTTCTGTACGAGCCTTTCTGGATACAGAAAATGTTCGACTGCTGCCCTGGCCAGTACATTCTCCAGATCTGTCACCAACTGAAAATGTCTAGTCAATGGTGCCCGAGCAACTGGCTCTTCACAATACGCCAGTCACTACTCTTGATGAACTGTGGTATCGTGTTGAAGCTGCATGGGCAACTGTACCTGTACACGCCATCCAAGCTCTGTTTGACTCAATGCCCAGGAGTATCAAGGCCGTTATTACGGCCAGAGGTGGTTTTTCGGGGTACTGATTTCTCAGGATCTACGCACCCACATTGCGTGAAAATGTAATCACATATCATTTCTAGTATAATATATTAGTCCACTGAATACCGGTTTATCATCTGCATTTCTTCTAGGTGTAGCAATTTTAATGGCCAGTAGTGTATTTACTTACATATTTTACCTACGCAAATGTGTTATCGAAATTTCATTACTGTACATTAATTATTTTTTTTGTGTTGTGGTATATTTTCCATCAGTGGAGATGTAAGTAAGCAGATAGCTGTTTCTCGTCATAATTGAATTGAAAATTTTACTACATGTCAAAAAAGAGGAAAGAGAGGCCAGTTTGATTTATCTTTACATGGAATTTGAATATATATATAATATACTCGGTTGCAGCAGAATCAGTCCTTGCGAATAAGGGCAGAACTGCCTTTGATCCAGCAGAGCCAGAGGGAGCCCGAGCGTCCCTCTGAGCCTCTAAGCGTCCGGCAAGTGGGCGGCAGACAACTCGAGTCGCAGCTGTGAGCTCGTAATGAACTCAACAGAAAGGCGGCGGCGGCGGCGTCTGGCGCTGTCTGCTGCTCCAGCCCGCCCGCCTGCTGTCCCGTGCCTCCTACGCAGGTCCCAGCAGCGGCTCCGGAGCGCCAGGAATGTTTATTGGCCGTGCCTGGCGAGCGCACGCCGGCGTTCCACGTCTCTGTCCGCCCCCGCCGCAGGGACACGGGGGGCGGAGGGCTGGGAGGCGCCAAGTGACGGCCCGGAGGCGGTCGCTAGCTACTTGCTGCTCTGCTCTGCTCCGCCTGCACGGCGCTTCGTGGAAGCGGACGAAATCGAAAGTGTGCGGCAGCGTTCTAGCACTCTTAAGCAATCACTCTGCCGAAGGAAACTGTAATGGTACGCTATTGAGAGAAGGTGGAACTTAGCGAATAGTCAGGGTATTTAAGGAGCAGGAAGCATTTGAAGCGACACAGAACATTGAAACTTGAATTTGTTAATGATAACGTAGTTGCGAGCTCTAATTACACGTGTGATGTGGAGACGAATGACAAATGCTATAGAATTGGTTATGAAACGTAGGTATAGAGATATTTTTCCACCGGTTTTGCCGTAACTTATTCCATTTCACTGAGAAGTCAGTAATTTTCACCAGGCAGGCGTTGTCCGTTAAAAGGAAGCTGTTTGGGCAACGCGGATTACTCGTGCATCGGTACATTGGAGAGGTGGCTTCAGCATTTAGAAGGCATCGGTGTCTGGCAACCATTCGGGACTGTGCAACTTTCTCAAAGCTGTGAAAATGCCCACTAGCGGACCTTATGGACCAACCGTCTCCGATTTTCTTCATAATTACGGAACCTGAAGCTCACTGAACGGCTGTCCGTTTCCTAATGCTCTGCGGCAAAATGGTACGAAAATACTTTGACAGTAATCTAGCTTATTAGCGTAATCGCCTCTAGCTGAGTGTGTAGCATGCAAGTCTTATTATTGTGAAGGCGCTGGTTCAGTTCCAATTTGTAGCGCTTAACGTACAAGTACTATTTTCGTAAGATCGCTAGTTGGAATCTCGCTTTTAGGAATTTTTTCTTTAATTTAATTTTCATATCATTAATACATTAAAACGTTAATTAACTAATAGTGAACAATAATTTAAAAATATTTCGTCTTTCTATTTGGAAGATTATCAGATAGAAAATGAAATCGTTGTTCTTTGACAGTGTCAAACAGGGAGACAGGCGATCTCTTACGTTAAAAATTCCCTTACTAAAAACTAGTTCGTGCCACGGTCCGGCACATATTTACACTTCTATCATTTCATGACCCACCTGATGGTTCTCCATATTCGCTACTATTTCATGTTTTTCAGATCAATCAAAGAAATTGCTTAATTAAGTGTGTATCAGCCAGTAGGCATTACACATACCCCTAATCTTTTGAGCTGAACCGCTTTAGTTGTTATGCACGTACGTAAATAGAAGTTCGTCATGGTTACAAAATATACAACGTTAACCGTGTATACATGTATCAAAAAGTGTGCGTAGAAATTGTTCAAATGGCTCTGAGCACTATAGGACTTAACATCTGGGGTCATTAGTCTCGTAAAACGTAGAACTACTTAAACCTAACCAACCTAAGGACATCACATACATACTTGCCCGAGGCAGGATTCGAACCTGCGACGGTTGCAGTTGCGTGGTTCCGGACTGAAGCGCCTAGAACCGCCCGGCCACAGCGGCCAGCCAGTGTGCTTCGACATCTACTGCCACATACCTCCAGAAACCCACTAACAAACTGTTGGATCCCTGATACGCAGTATCATTCATGTATTTCGTTCCAAAGACGGACAAACTACCTATTAAGCAGGTGGCCATAACGTTTAGGTTCATCACTGCAGATGACGAACAATTTGTCTATAGGAAGGTAAGTGCACCAGATGGGCCGCTCTCACGTTGCGGTCAATAAAGCAAACAAGGCCCTAGAAAACTGAAGACACGATTTAGGTTTTGCCGACACAGAAAAAGCGTTCGACAATGTAAAATGCTGTAAAATGTTCGAATTGTACAGGAACCAAGAGGGAACAGTAAGACTGAAGATCAGAAACTAAGTGCTCGGATTAAAACGTGTGTAAGAAAGGGACGCAATCTTTCGCCCCTACTGTCCAGTCTAAACATTGAAGTAGCAACGGCGCAAAAAGGAAGGTTCAAGTATGGGATTAAAATTCAAGGTGGAAGGACCTCAGTGATAAGGTCCGCTGAGGACATTGTTATCCTCAGTGAAAGTCAACAATGGACGGAATGAACAGCGTACTTTGTGTGTATCGAGATTATACCGGATAAAGATAAGGCACTGAGGAACAGGAGAAATAAGAACAGCGAGGAACTTAACATAAAAAGCAGACGAATTTAAGCAATTCTGCTACTGTGGCAGCAAACTAACCCATAACGGACGAAGCAAGGAGGAGGTAAAAAGCAAACTACCACAGGCAAAGAGGGCTTTTCTGGGCAAGGAAAGCTGACTGTTACCATACATAGGCCTTAATTTGTGGAAGAATTTTCTGAGAAAGTACGTTTGGAGGATAGCATTATGTTAGTGAATCACGGACAGTGGGAAAACCGGAGAAATAGAGTACTGAAACATTACATTTTAGAAAATGTAATTTCTACGTGTATCGTGTATGATGATCCTCACATTGTTCTATGTTCCTCTGCCTGTTATGGTTGCCACAATGTCCTTTCTTTCTCACTCAGAATACTAATCGTCAACGTACAGGTTGGACGGCTTCACATTTCTCTTGCTCACAATACTGTCGGTAAGTGGATAATGCCTGCTGAGCAACGTACCAGTCGTTAGACGTAAGAGAGGGAATTGGCTAAGGCGGTAGTGAGGTGGACATCTGTGGGTTGGAGTAGGGGATGTTGGTTTCTTTTGATCTGTAAGTTAATCAGCGTATTCTTTCACTGCGTTTTATGCTTTCCCCATGCAGCGTTTCTGTTAGTAATGCTTTTAAGCTAGATCGTTAATCCACCCAACTGAATAGTAATTGTAATTTATAATTGTAATCATACCACAATGAGATCTTCATTCTGCAGCGAAGTGTGCGCTGAGATGAAACTTCCTGGAAGATTAAAACTGTGCGCCGGACAGAGACTCGTACTCGGGACATTTGTCTATCGCGGACAGTTACTATTTGAAAATGTAACTTGTAACTGTAATTGATCAAATATTTTCCCAAGGAACTGTAATTGAATCCAATTACTTTTTTTGAGCATGGTTGCCAGTACTGGAAAGTAAAACATGGGAAACATTGACTGGTGGAAGGACCACGGTGACAGTACATATCTTATGACGTCAGGAATTCCATGGTGCTAAAGAGGGATGTAGAGGGAAAAAACTAAAGGGTAAGGCTGCAGTATATCCAAGAAGTAATAGCGGACGTAGGTGACAAGTGCAATTCCGAAGAAAAACGATGTTCATGTATACTGCACCGTTTCTTGTACGTGGTTCTACTGTTTTGACCGGGCTCTATCTATCGGTCGCATAACTGTTGAGCATGTTCAGTACCAGCTCTTTCGCCGCTCATTTAAGTGCTTTGTAATTTATTAAATACACTACCGGCCATTAAAATTGCTACACCAAGAGAAAATGCAGATGATATATGGGCATTCATTGGACAAATATATTATACTAGAACTGATAAGTGATTACATTTTCACGCAATTTGGGTGCATAGATACTGAGAAATCAGTACCCAGAACAACCACCTCTGGCCGTAATAACGGCCTTGATACGATGGTGCACTGATCAAACAGAGCTTGGATGACGTGTTCAGGTACAGCTGCCCATGTAGCTTCAACACGATACCACAGATCATCAAGAGTAGTGACTGCTGTATTGCGACGAGCCAGTTGCTCGGCCACCATTGACCAGATATCTTCAATTGGTGAGAGATCTGGAGAATGTGCTGGCAAGGGCAGCAGTAGAACATTTTCTGTATCCAGAAAGGTCCGTACACTACCTGCAACATGCGGTCGTGCGTTATCTTGCTGAAATGTAGAGTTTCGTAGGGGTCGAATGAAGGGTAATGACACGGGTCGTAACACATCTGAAATGTAACGTCCACTGTTCAAAGTGCCGTCAATGCGATCAAGAGGTGACCGAAACGTGTAACGAATGGCACTTCATACCATCACGCTGGCTGATACGACACTATGCCGATGACGAATACACGCTTCCAGTGTGCGTTCACCGCCATGTGGCCAAACACTAGGCGACCATCATGATGCCGTAAACAGAACCTGGATTCATCCGAAAAAATGACGTTTAGCCATTCGAGCACCCAGGTTCGTCGTTGAGTACACCATCGCAGGCGCTCCTGTCTGTGATGCAGCGTCAAGGTTAACCGCAGCCATGGTCTCCGAGCTGATAGTCCATGCTGCTGCAAACGTCGTCGAACTGTTCGTGCAGATGATTGTTGTCTTGCAAACGTCCCCATCTGTTGACTCGGGGATCAAGACGTGGCTGCACGATCCGTTACAGCCACGCGGATAAGATGCCTGTTATATCAACTGCTAGTGATACGAGGCCGTTGGGATGCAGCACGGTGTTCCGTACTACCCTCCTGAACCCACCGATTCCATATTCTGCTAACAGTCATTGGATCTCGACCAACGCGAGCAGCAATGTCGCGATACGATAAACCGCAATCGCGATAAGCTACAATCCGACCTTTACCAAAGTCGCAAACGTGATGGTACGCATTTCTCCTCCTTACACGAGGCATCACAACAACGTTTCACCAGGCAACGCCGGTCAACTGCTGTTTGTGTATGAGAAATCGGTTGGAAACATTCCTCATGTCAGCACATTGTATTTGTCGCCACCGGCACCAACCTTGTGTGAATGCTCTGAAAAGCTAATCATTTGCATATCACAGCATCTTCTTCCTGTCAGTTAAATTTCGCGTCTCTAGCGCATCATTTTCGTGGTGTAGCAATTTTTATGGCCATTAGTGTATGTGCGTCATCTTGCAGTTGTATGTTTTGGATCCCTATGAAATGTTATATCTATTTAATTGAAATTTGATGGACTGTTATTTAAGAAGAGTTGTGCTTGTCGCACATGTCCTTAAAATATGACAGGCAGCTTCACTGTGATGAAGCGTTTAGTTTCTTTCAGCAGGAGCGAACTGCACTTTCTCCTCGGCATCCATTACACAAGTTCTGTAAACAGCGATAAGATGTTAAAATTATCCAATATAACAGGGAATAAGTGTATGCATCAGACCAAGACAAAAATATCTTGTGATCATGTGCCTTGCAAAACATTCGTTCTGACATAAGAACATGTGTTCATAGGAGGAGCTTTTATGATGACACCAGTGTCAATGCATTTCTTCTCCTATTACGGACAACTACCCAACAATTAACGTTAATTACAGCTCCTGGCATGGAATACTGCAAGGTAGGAGAGCATGAAGAGCATGCACATGTGGATATGAGCATCGTTGTTGCCCTGGCACTCCGTGTCACACCAGGGTGAACAGCGTGGTCCTGTAGATACTTTCACACAACCTCGCAATGGAGATCTTTCATCCCAGAACGGAAATGGCAGACTAGGTTTAATGCTTGATTTAGTAGATGCAGTTAATCTGTGAGTACATAACGCGTACACTAAACGATTTCCAACATGCACGGTGCCATTTGTTAAGCTGTTAAGCCGATTGTTGCAGCGTCTTGGGGAAACAGGTTCCTAGCGCCAAACAAAGTAGACAGACGCCTGAAATGGAGGAGCTTGTTGTAGGTGCAGTGGACGACAATCCTGGAACCAGTGTGCAACGAACAGAAGCAGCTAAATGTGCTGGTCATACACTGGTCTGGGGGATACATCATCAGCAGTTGTTGTATCCGTACCACGTTCAGCGCATCCACGCCCTTAGGGCACAAGACTATCCTACCAGAGAGCAATTCTGCCAATGGTTGTAGCGGCAGTGTACTGCCGCTCCACTATTTGCCTCAAGATTTTGTTTACTGATGAGGCTGGGTTTCCATGAGATGGCATTGTAAATTTCCATAATCAGCATTTGCGCACCAATCAAAATCCTTTTTCAGTTCAAGAAACAAGCATCAGGATCGATTCTCAATCGATGTAAAGGTAAGCTTCTAGGCGATAGATTATTAGGGCCACATGTGCTACCACAGAGATTAATGGAGGCTCGTTATCACCACTTTCTGAAGAACGTACTGCCCCTCTCCCTGGAGGATGTGCCTTGTCAAGACAGATTATAGATGTTTGTGTATGTGCAACCGTTTGACTGGAGGTATGGTCGACTACGCCGGTTCACAGATGTGGTTAATGCAGGATGGCGCACCAGAACATTTTTCTGCATTGTGCGCTGGGACCTGACGAGGACATTTGAAAAACGTTGGACTGGCCGGGGGTCACATATCTTAACGTGCATATTCTGTGGATTTAAATACACTAGACTTATGGTTATGGGGACACATGAAGCAATTGATCTGTGCACTTCAACAAAGGATGTGCACACGCTACATAATCTTGTCTTCCGGGCATCTCAGCACATTCAGAATCAATGAAGCGATTTGAAAGAGTATGTGAGTCCTTACACAGAAAGGCAGATGCATGAACTGTAACAATCTGACTAGTATTAAAGTACATATCTCATGGTTGACGTTGTTGCTACCAAAGATTTATGCTCATTGTATTTGCAGCGCAGACTGAGTTGATTTTGTTTATATATATATATATATATATATATATATATATATATATATATATATATATATATATATATATATACATAAACAAAATCAACTCGTTCTGCGCTGCAAATACAATAAGCATTTTTATCTTACTCTTCTATGCAGTTACGTGGTGCTTATAAAAAGATGAATACGCGACTATACAACACCGTTGACTTCTATCAAGTAAATATGTCGAACTTGTAGAATAGGAAAATTTCAACAAAAATTACTCAGAAACAGCATTTACTGCTGAAAATATACATACAAATGCGACACAATGCCTGCTACAAATACAATACGCAGTAATATTTGACAGGTATAACGTCAAAGATGGATATGGAAGTAAGTACTCAGCACACTGTTAAAAAACAAGTCAGACGTGTAACTTAAATTCGCAAATACTAATATTGCTATGTAACTGCAGTTCACTTGAAAAGTGTGCTTATCGCCTAACTGTACAGTTCTTGAACATAGCTTTAAAAAATGGTACCTCCTGATATAGTATGCATAAAATTTTCTTTTTGATTTCTTCACATGTGCTTGCTAATAGCATTTCTCTTTGTGCAGATTTCAGATTCCACAGTTACACGGAAATGTGGAATCCAGATATTGTTTTCAACCTTGCAAACAAGAAATATGGAGAACATAGTACACAATAGAAAACATATACTTCTTCTGACGTACATGTAGTAGTAGTAGCTTCATTCATCTGTAGATCTCTTTTTGCAAGGGTATAGAACATGTCACATTATTTACAACTTTAGATCAATATAAAATAAGCTGATTCGTATACACATATATTTACAGACTTCTAGTTAGATAAAATCATTAGATTTACTCCTGGTATACAATAATTTTTTAGAAATAATTTATTGAAATATGTAATGCCACACTGTTCACTCATCCCCCCCCCCCCCCTATACAAACATTGTTTCATAACACTTCACTCACTACACACACACACACACACACACACACACACACAGACACACTGGTGATCTCTGGGCTATTTTCTGTACTGCAAATTCCCATTTGCTATCCTTAAAAACTGAGTCAGCATCCCTCCATAATGAGTGAGATGTTGAGTTCAGGAAGAGGAAGAGGTGTTAGTATTGTGCTATGCATAGCAGTGGGCTAAGTTTTTCCAGAAAGGAAAAAAGAAAAAAAAACATAAAGCAAAGGTGTTATGTGGAATGTTAGGTGTTTTATAATCATCATTATTATTATTTATTTGTATAACTTTTTTTATCAAACCCCTACTCTGTTTTATTTAAGTAATCCTTCAATGTATAAAATGTATTGCATAACATGGACTTTTAGCTGCCTTTTTAAATAAGTGTATTTTTGCAATTTGTTTCACTTCTTTTGTAATTTATTGTACAGTTTTATTCCTCGATATAAAATGCTATTTTGAGTTTTATGTTGTAAATGTAAGTTGAGTCTATCTCTTGCAGCATGGCCATGGACAGAGCTGCTTGTGCAGTAATTACCAGTGTTACATTTAATGTGTACAATTGACTGATAAATGTATTCTCATGGGGCAGTTAAAATTCCCAGTGTTTTGAACAGATCTTTACAGTGAGCTCGACTAGTATTTTTGGTTATTACACTTATGGCTCATTTCTGGAATTTCTAAACTGTGTTCACATTTTGTGTGTTTGTTCCCCAAAAAGAAATGTCATATCTAAGAAATGAGTGTACATTTGAATAATATGTAACTAAAAGACACTGCATGTTACACACTGATGATAGGATTCTGAGGGAATAACACGCTGATGACATTCTGTTTGTAAGTACCTTTGTGTGTTCACACCACTTCAACTGAGAATCAATCATCATTCCTAGAAACTTTGCATATGTTACACAGTCAATAGAGGTGCAATCTACATTTAATTTAAGATTGTCATTTTTCCTCTTCAAACTGAAATTCATTGCATTAGTTTTCTTTATGTTCACTGTCACTTTATTGACTATTGACCAATCATAAACTTCCTTGAGAGCTTTGTTTGCTTTCTTAGTAGTGAGTTCTCTTGTTTTCTCAGTGACTATAATATTGATGTCATCAGTGAAGAGAATTTTTCACCATGAGTAACACTACTGGGAAAATCGTTGATGTATATCAGGAACAGTATTGGTCCTAATATGATACCTTGCAGAATCCCTATATTAATGTATTTTAATGCTGATGAGTGGTTTACTAAACTTTTAGATCTATTTGGCATGTTATCTCTACTCTTTGTACCCTATCTGTTACTTATGATCAAAACCAATTCTTAAGTACCCATCTTGTTCCTAATGCTCCTAAGTTATTAAATATAATACTGTGGTCGACTGTACTAAATGCCTTAGAAAGATCCAAAATATGCCTTTCACTTACTCATCTTTATCAAGAGCATCAAGTACTATTTTTGTGAATTCTATTATTGCTGACTCCGTATTTTTGCTATTTCGGAAACCAAACTGTGATTCGCTTAAAAGATTGTATTTATTCAGGTAATTCATTCATATGTCTTTGATAATTGCTTATATTATTTTTGAGAATGCTGACGGCATGGAAATTGGCCAGTAATTTTCTATGTCTTCTGCACTACCTTTCTTAAGCAAAGGTACAACTCTTGCCTGTTTTAACTGCTTTGGAAATGTCCTTGATGTGAAGGACTCATTTACTATATTTGTTAAGAGGCCTTGTATAAACCCTATGCATTGTTTCAGTACACACATAGGTACTTCATCTAAGCCTACTGACATTTTATTTTTTAGTTTTTGAACAGTTTTATTGACTTCATTCTCTGTGGGTGAGAGTAACATCATTGTACTTAGTGCAACATTATTTACAGGTGTTATAATTGTTCAGGGGAGTTTTTGCTGTAACTTCACTGCAATACTTGAAAAATGCTCGTTTACATAGTTTGCTAAGTGTTGTGGCTCATTTGTTACCTTATCCCACTTTCTTAGCAGTATGTTATTCTGCGTTCACTTGCCTCTCCCCGTTTCCTTTTTTATAACATCGCAGACTGCTTTGCTTTTATTCTCTTGCATTATATATTATTTTGTCATTAAATCACTTTTTTGCAGCAATCAGCACCTTCCTATAGATCTTTTTGTATCTATGATAGCAATTCTTTGAATTCTGGATCATTGTGAATCTTTTTCATGGAACTGAGGTGTTCAAGTGTTTGAGAGGACTTCTTAATACCTGCTGTTATCCATCTGTTTTTTGAGCTATTGATACAGACATGCATACTTTTGGAAATGCCTTTTCAAAGTTCAATTTAAACAATAAACAATATGGAGAATTTAGAGAACTTCATATTCACTCTGGTTTCCTTAGACGCTTCATCCCAGCTTTTTTTTCCAGTTCTTTTTAAAAATCTTTTATTTTGATTTCTGATAGATGTCGTTTGTAGGCTTGTAGTTTAGGGAATGATTCGATGCCTGATTTTACTGTTGGTGTTTGACATAGATGATATGATAGTCAGAGATCTTTTACAGCTACATTACTTTTTTCCCTGTCTTTGTTTGTGGACACATGGTCAATTACTGATGCAGTCGTTGTAGTAAACCCTGTTGCACTATTGACCAACAGAGACATGCCAAAACTTTGAAGGATGTTTATGAAGCTGCTGCTGGATTCATTTATGATATTGGTGTTGATGTTAATATACCCACACAGAATTATGTTGACCTTTGTGCCTGAGACTTTATCCAGAACTTCTGTTAATGTATTGAAAAAAGTGTCCACACTGCCACTGGGAGAACTATACCTACAAAATGATTAATTTCTTGGTGATATCAAGCCCTGTTAATTAAACAGCTGATATTTAAAAGTGTTTGTCTTCACTTAGTGTACTGAGGTCATGTCTTGATTTGAACTGTGTTCCTTTTCTGATATAAGTTCATTATCTTCCGCCCCTTGAAGTAGTTCTGCAGTAAGAGTTTGCCTTTTCATACAATGATAATACTACATGTTGCATTTCTGTGTCCCTGCACCAGTGCTCAGTAATACAAACTATTGTACAACTCAAAGATTGGAATTCAACTTCTAATAGTTCTGTCTTATTTTTTTATTCATTGTATGTTTTGATGGAGGATAGTTAAGAATGTGAAATGCCCCATGTTACTCTTTCCAGTCGTTTGTGTATGTGATATTTGAAGGGTTAAAATCTGTTTTGTGAGTGATTGTTTCAGTATTTTTGAAACTGCTGGAGATACTCTTTAAGCAGGAGACACTGTTGTCTGGATTTATCCTAAAAAAGACCTACGTGTCTTATCTGTGACAGCAGGTATTTGGCCATGTGTGGCCTGTGATGCACCCCCTGTGTTATTTATTAGTTAATATCTTGGACACTCATTTGAGTGATGTCGACATTTCGTTAACAAGTGTGAAAAAATTACAAGAAACAGGAAATAACTTTGAAGATTTCTTGAACAGTAGTTCGAAATACGCTACTTAAAGTCCAGAACAAAACCAGAATACCTTCCAAGCCCCCAAAGAACCAGTATAGTGATAGATTTCAGTCACAAGGAAAAGGCTATAAATTTTTTGGTTAAACGAAGGAGGGGGGGAAATGCTTGAACTTAGGCACTATGCAAATCCGTTTTCATTTCAATAAAAGCTGAACATGTATTGTACAGACGGAATAAAGATTTTCACAAAGAATGAAAATGCGCCAAAGTGAAACTCGCAAAAGTGTAAAATAAAACTATTAAAAAGTTTAAGAACTGCTCGTGAAAGTCAATGTGCCTTACTGAGGGAGATCTACGAGAGTGGACGCTCTGAATTGCAACTGATGTGATTTTCACTGATTTCCATTCGTGAAACATATTCAGGAAATTATATGGCAAAGGAGTCCCAAAACTGCGAAGTGTAGCACAGTTCAGTGTGAAGAGATTTTGTCACTAAAAGGTAATACTACAGAGAAATTCGTAGCTGACTTGAAGACGAAGTTGATGTTGTCCCCTATAGTGTTATGTATAAAGCAAATTAGTGAGTTTTCGTGCAAGAACTGCGTGTAAACCCCACTTTATCATTTCGAGTGAAGAAAAGATAGAGTTTTTTGTACAATTGGATGCTACAGCACATTCATGTACAACAAAGCCTGTGATAATTATCAGTGAATTACTGTTGCCGCAGGGCTATATCTGTCTTCAGGAGCATCAAGGCAAATTAGGACCAAAAATTGGAAGAAATGCTGTTTACTTAGAAAAATCTTATAATTAACGTAACAAAATCTGGAGAAAATGGGAGAGATTAATTTTCAGTGTTACATTCGAAAGTCTTGTTACCATTTTCAGATAATAATTCATTGCTTTTTTTCGGCTTTTAGCCTGGACGCAACATTTCCCTATTTAGTTTTTTTTTGATAAGTGCGGCCAAATGTCATAACTCATGCATTCTAGTCAAATGCTTGAGGACCATAATTAATTTTTTCTGAACTATGCTGTTTTTGTAAGCAGCACTTCCCTCTCACAGCGAGAGATCGACATATTTTTCTGCCCTTTATTACACTGACATTTACATTCAATAAAGCTAAAGCAAATACACGCCAGTTACTGCCATTTATTTTCTGGCCGGTACATGCATTTAACTCATTAACTGTGGATAGTTTCGTTTATAATTTTTGCTACATTAAACTAACATGTGAACGGAAACAGTGCACAGTCTCAGGACAGCGAAGGATTTACTAATCGCAAATGTCAAATGTTCTTCTGTTTTAATCAGAAGACGGCGGTCCCCACCTGCTGCTTGCAAGAATCAAAGCGATAATACAGTATCAAAAGCAAAGGACTGGGGAAATAAATCAGCAGTTTCCTTTACAAAGGAACCATTTCGGCATCTGCCGTAATCGATTTAGAGAAATCATGGAAAATTGGACTGTCGGTGTGTGGAAGAGTGTTTCAACCATCGACTTCCCGAATCCCAGTCCAATGTCTATATCAGGTGGTAGGAGCGCCATGTGTCCCCACGAAACTTCTTCAACCTATCACCCTTCTTCTTCGTTATACATGTGGTAACGAGTTTCAGCCAGTCGTAGTTACAACTGGTGTACGATGTTGAAACCCGCATATTCTTTTTGCAGACGTTCTATTCACCAAATTGCTCTGAGCACTATGGGACTTAACTTCTGAGGTCATCAGTCCCCTAGAACTTAGAACTACTTAGACCTAACTAACCTAAGAACATCACCAACATCCATGCCCGAGGCAGGATTCGAACGTGCGACCGTAGCGGTTGCGCGGTTCCAGACTGAAGCGTCCAGAACAGCTCGGCCACAGCGGCCGGCAGCTATTGGGCTATTTAAAGTAATATTCGGCAGATTTTATGCACCGAATCGGTACTGTTGGTCAGACGTGGGCCTGTCATTCCACAAAAGAAACGAGCAGCAGTAGATGGAAACCAGGCCATGCATTTCAAACTATCGATATTATCCTTTTTCAACAGTTTTTGTCCTCTAGAGCTCCCTCTAGTACCATCGAAGTCATTCTCTCTGTCTTAACAGATGTACTATCATCCTGTCCTTTCTCCGTGTTTTCTACATGTACCTTTCCTCTCCAATTCTGCGCAGAACCTCCTCATTCCTCACCTTATCAGTCCACCTAATTTTCAAAATTCGGCTGTAGCACCATCTCAAATGCTTCGATTCTCTTCTGTTCCGGTTTTCCCACAGTCCATGTTTCACTACTATACAACGCTGTAATCCAGACGTACATTCTCTGAGATTTCTTTCTCAAGGTCGATGTCTGATATTAGTAGACTTCTCTTGGCCAGGAATGCCCTTTTTGCCAGTGCTAGTCTGCTTTTGATGTCCTCTTTGCTCCGTCCATCATTGGCTATTTTACTCCCTAGGTAGCAGAATTCCTTAACTTCGTCTACTTCGTGACGATCAATCCTGATGTTAAGTTTCTCGCTGTTCTCATTTCTGCTATTTGTCATTACCTTCGTCTTTCTTCGATATACTCTCAATCCATACTCTGTACTCATTAGACTGTTCATTCCGTTCAGCAGATCATGTCTCGTCAGCGTATCGTATCATTGATATCTTTTCACCTTGAATTTTAATTCCGCTCCTGAACCTTCATTGCTTCCTCCTTGTCTTACACCCTTTTTAATGCGAGCACTTCGTTCTTGGTCGTTCACTCTTCTTATTTCTTCTTGGCCGTTTTACTTATTGTATATGACCTGTCACTCCCTATAGTTTAACCCCACTTTTTCCAGAATTTCGAACATCTTGCACCATTTTACATTGTCGAACGCTTTTTCCAGATTGACAAATCGTATGAAAGTGTCTTGATTTTTCTTTAGTCTTGCTTCCAATATTAACCGCGTCAGAATTGCCTCTCTCGTGCATTTACTTTTCTTAAAGCCAAACTAATTCTCATCTAGCGCATCCTCAATTTTCTTCTGTATCTTATTCTTTTGTAAGCATGAGCTATTGAGCTGATTGTGCGATAATTTTCGCACTTGTCAGCTCTTGCCTTCTTCGGAATTGGGTGGATGATAGTTTTGTGAAAGTCAGATGGTATGTCGCCAGACTCATAAATTTTACACACCAATTTGAATAGTCGTTTTGTTGCCACTTCCCCCAACTATTTTCAAAATTCTAATGGAGTGTTGTCTATCCCTTCTGCCTTATTTGATCTTAATTTCTCCAAAGCTCTTTTAAATTCTAGTACTGGATCGCCTATCTCTTCTAAATTGACTCCTGTTTCTTCTTCTATCACATCAGAAAAATTTTCCCCCTCATAGGGGCTTTCAAGGTATTCTTTCAACCCATACACGTTCTCGTGTGCATTTAACAGTGGAACTCCCGTTGCACTCTTAATGTTATAAACCTTTCTTTGAACGTCACCGAATTTGTGATCTGAGTCTATATCTGCCCCTGGGTACACCTTACAATCCAGTATCTGATTTCGGAATCTCTGTCTGACTATCATGTAATCTAACTGAAATCTTCCCGTATCACCCGGCGTTTTCCAAGTACACCTCCTCCTCTTATGGTTCTTGAACCGAGTATTCGCTATTACCAGCTGGAACTTGTTACAAAACTCAAGTAGTCTTTCTCCTCTCTCATTCCTTGTCCCAAGCTCATATTCTTCTTTTCTTCCACTCTTCCCCTCCAGCTGCATTCCAGTCCCCATGACTATTAGATTTTAATCCCCGTTTACATACTGTATTACCCTTTCAGTATCCTCATACACTTTCTGTATGTCTTCATCTTCAGCTTGCGATATCGGCATATACACCTGACCTACCGATGTCGGTGTTGGTTTGCTGTCGATCCTGATAATCAGAACCCTGTCACTGAACTATTCACAGTAAGACACTGCCTCGCGGTCCGAGGCGTCTTGTCACGGTCCAAGCGGCTTTCCCCGTCGGAGGTTCGAGTCTTCCCTCGGGAATGGGTGTGTGTGTCGTCCTTATCGTAAGTTAAAGGTAGATTAAATAGTGTGTAAGCTTAGGGGCCGACGACCTCATCAGTTTGGTTCCATACGACCTTACCACAAAAAATAACACACTCTCGGTCTTACCTTCCATTTCATAACGAGTCCTACTCCCGTTATACCATTTTCTTCTGCTGTTGATATTACCCTATACTCATCTGACCAGAAATCCTCGTCTTCTTTCCACATCACTTCACTGACCACAGGTATACCTAGATTGAGCCTTTCCGTATCCCTTTTCTGATATTCTAGTTTCCCTACCACGTTCAAGCTTCTGACATTCCACGCCCCGACTTGTAGAACGCTATCTTTTTGTTTATTATTCAATCTTTTTCTCGTGTTAACCCCCCCCCTTGGTAGTCTCTTCCCGGAGATCCAAGTGGGGAACTATTCCCGAATCTTTTGCTAATGGATAGATCATCATGACACTTCATCAATTACAGGCATCATGTCCTGTGGATACACAATACGTGTCTTTAATGCAGTGGTTACCATTGCCTTCTGCACCCTCATGCGGTTGATCTTTGTTGATTCTTCCGCCTTTAGGGGAAGTTTCCCACCCCTAGGATAAGAAACTGCCCTGGTTGTCTGTCCGCTCCTCCACCATCTTTGACAAAGCCGTTGGCAGAATGATGGTGAACTCCTATTCCAGAAGTCTTGGGCTGCCAATGCTGATTATTAATCAAAATTTAAGCAGTGGTGTGATTCGAACCCGGGACCGAAGACGAATCGAAGACGCAACCCGTAGACCAGCACATACATAGTTTTCAATATTTTCAGATACTCAGAATACTACTTTTCTTCTCTTTTGCGTTACAAATAGCGGATCTGTATACGGCAAATATTCACATATGACGGTTGAATTAAAGGACAATGCATTAACGACGCTGTCATTCGTACTCAGGTGATTCATGTGAAAAGGTTTCCGACGTGGTTATGACTGCACAACGGAAATTAACAGCCCCTGAATGCGGATTGCTAGTTGGAGCTATATGCATGGGACCTTCGACTTCGCAAATCGTTAGGGACTTCAGTAATACGAGATTGACAGTGTAAAGAATGTCCCGAGAACACCAAGTTTCAGGCATTACTTCTCACCACGTAAAACGAAATGTGTCGACAGCCTTCACTTAATAACCGAGAGGAGTGGCGTTTGCGTAGAGTTGTCAATGGTAACAGACAAGCAACGCCCCGTTAAATAACCACAGAAATCAATGTGGGGCGTACGGCAAACATATCCGTTGCGAAAGTGGGGCGAAATTTGGCATAAATGGGCTATAGCAGCAGATCTCTGACACAAGGGCCTAGAATACTGAAAAACCGAGGCCTGTTCCTGTGAGTTCCGATTTCTGTTGGTAAGATCAGACGGTTGGGTTCGATTGTGGCGCACACCCTACAAAGCCATGGACCCAGATTGTGAACGAGGAACTGTGTAATCTAGTGGTGGTTCCATAAGGTGTTCCCTGTGTTTACATGGAATGGGCTGGGTCCTGTGGTCCAACTGAACCGATCATTGACCGGGAATGGCTGCATTCGGCTCGTTGGGCCCCAATTGGAGCCATTCGACTATGGAATTTTCGTGCAAGACAATGCGCCATGTGACCGGGTAAGAATTGATAGCGACTGGTTTGAAAAGCATCTGGGCAATTGGAGTGGATTATTTTGCCAGCCAGATTATCCAACATGAAACTCATTGATCAAATGGTTCAGAGCACTATGGGACGTAACTTCTGAGGTCATCAGTCTCCTAGAACTTAGAACAACTTAAACCTAACTAACCTAAGGACATCACACACATCCGTGCCCGAGGCAGGATTCGAACCTGCGACCGTAGCGGTCGCGTGGTTCCAGACTGTAGCTCCTACAACCACTCGGCCACTCCGGCCGGCCTCATTGAACGTTTTTGGAATATAATCAAGAGGTTAGCTTGTTCACAAAAAGCTGCACAGGCAATACTTTCGCAATTATGGAGGCCTATAGAGGCAGTGTGGCTCAGGATTTCTGCAGGGTACTTCCAACGACTTGTTGAGTCCGTGCATGTAATGTTTTTGGCACTACGCCGGGCAAGAGGAGTCCGACGCCATATTAGGAGGTACCCTGTGACTTCTGTCACCTGAGTGTACTATGAATGTATGATGGACAAAATAATGGAGAAACACGTGAAGCGAGACAATGGTTAGTGAAGGACAGACACATTTTATCGGGAGAATGTCGCTGCCAAATTTCAGCTACGAGTTGTCGAAAGGTCTACGCCACATAGATTTATTGCTGTTTGAATTCCTTCTGTTTCATATCCAAGGAAATTTGTGGCAGGATGATTGCTTTGAGTCGAAATACGGTCTTCTAGTATCTTTATGTGACTATTTTTTGGTGCCTCCAAAAGCAGATTGTTAGGATGACTGACACAGGGCAGTAGCCTAAAGGAGCATTACATGTAGTTTTGCTTCTTGTTGCTGTGTCGAATCACGTCCATCTGGCTCTTATTTTTGCGCATAGTAACATTAGAAACGCATTTACGAAGTAGAGCAGTAAATGTATAAAGCTTTTAATGATCTCTTCCTCTCCAGAGATGGACAGTACTTTCAGACGTTTTCCATTAGCATGGAGCCCAGGTGGACTCGGGGTCTCTGGAGAGTTGAGACTAGGGGCAGTAGTAGCGTCTCGGATCTTGGCTGAATTCGGCGAGGGCTGGGGTTGGGGCGAGGGTAAGGGATGGATGTACGTGCGGACAGGGGCCGTCTTCTGGAGAGGTGTGCGACGTTTAACTGCTCGTCGCTGATTACGGCAGGAGCACGCGAGCGCAAACTTGTAATTGCGTTCATTAGCGGCCGGAGGCGTGTTGTTTGGGTGGCGAGCAGCGGCGGCTAATCCTCAAGATTGGATTACCCGCAACGCGCCGTGGAGGCGCTGCCGTCGCCTCATTACCGGGTCTGCCGCAGGCTGGGCAGGGGTCGCCTCCGCCGCGCTCGCTGACGGCTAGCTTCTGGTGTGCATGCGCAGACCACAGTCTCCCCCCCCCCCCCCCCCTCCAGTAAGACGATCACTGGCACATTGGACGTCTGGCCACCATCTTTCCATTGACTTAGTTCTGTCATGTTTCATTATATCTGAAACCGCTGAGATAATTGAAAGAAGGAAATGCTGTCGAAGTTTCCTTTTAAATTTCCAGGCTTCCATCAACAGAGGGACGTTTGAGTTCACCTTAATAGATACCAAACTGAAGAAGGTATGTGCAAATACAACACGCACAAGTGGAGCTTTCGCACTGACAGTACGTGTGACTCTCTTGATATTTAGACAATGAGCCATGTTGTAAACGAGTGCCCTGACAGACAGGAAGCAAACATCGCTGATTCTATATTTGATTTCTGGACGCTCTTGGAAAATACCGTTGTAAGGAACGTGAGTGTATGTTTCCTACTTGTTGATGCCATCATGACAGACCTACCATAGGTGAGGACCGTCCGAAATTTGTTTAAGTGGTTAATTTTTACACAAACATCGAAAAAAATAAGTTTTATTTGAGGAATGAGTGAACTATCAAACTATGTTCGACTGACTGGACGAAGGTGATTACAATGTGTTCATGCATCTCGAAACTAATTACATTTTTATCGTCCCCAGTGTGAATTAAATACCCGGAAAAACGAAGGCTGAAGACAGTGAAGTGTTGATCGAGAATAACGATGGACATTTAGCACTTTTATAGAGCCAGATAAAATCATTTAGTGACCACGGTATAGTTCTACGTGATAGGAATTATAGTATTGCTCATATGTAGACAGAAAGAAGTCAGACCTATTTTGTGAAGAAGCTGAGAGAGCTTGTCCACAACCCACCTGACTGCAAAATTACGCCCTTAATTTCACTTTCATCCTTTGAAAATGTATGCTGTGAGCTTGTGTTACGGGACAGTTTTTCCAAAACTGCTCAGTAACTTAACTACTAGCCTTCTATCCAACATTTAAGTTCTCAGTTACATCCAAATTACTACTGACGCATGACAATAATATAAATGAAAGAAAAGCCAATGACTGAAAGCGTAATAACTTCTTCTCTATTTCTTTTCACTTTGGTGAAAGAGACATTTAAGGTTTTTTTTGGAAGTTGGGCCTCCTGGCTGACAGGGGGAAAGTGAGTGGCACAACCATCCAATAGCTAGCGTGTCGTAAAACTTTTCCAGCCGTTCGTCAGACCGTAAACTCCAATTGTGAGATATCCAGGAAAGAACGTTTTTGAGAAAGATACAATCTGCAAGGGGCGGCAAACATGATGCACTCAGGATGAGAAGAACCAGCCGGAGTACAAGGAGGTCAACAGTAGTTGTTTGATTATGTAAGACAGACCCAGTTTTGTATACTAAAATTATTCTTGTAACATGGAAGAAACTCGTGAGTGCGTACATGCAGCCCTTGTCACTGGCTAAAACGTGGAACCACTCTCGTGGTGCGAGAGAAGTTCTGCTTTGAACCCAACGACAATACGGAGCCATGCAGTAAGGGTTAATCATGACCGATTATACAGGAGAAAGGAAATTGTTCTTAGTTTTAGAAACCTCTCATTGATTAAAACTCAGAAGGTCTATAGCGATTGGCTTAACAGCCTCTCGTGTTGGCAGAACCAGCAGGGTTTTTGAATAGGACAGAGATAGTCACTTCATATTAGATTTGCAGAGAGGCAACCTTAGAACTGTTGAGTGTGGAGACTTCAACTAGACTTCTAGAGAGGAGGGATCTCATCCCAGAACTG
This sequence comes from Schistocerca piceifrons, assembly GCF_021461385.2. Lineage (NCBI taxonomy): Eukaryota > Metazoa > Arthropoda > Insecta > Orthoptera > Acrididae > Schistocerca > Schistocerca piceifrons. The sequence goes on from NC_060144.1 coordinate 547,347,346, forward strand.
TTAATAGTTTCTGGGGCCAACCGCACCGCTTAAATTTCAGCTGTCAGCCATCCTGTGTACCTGTCTTAGAGGAATGGCAAATGTAATCGGCATTTGTGTGAGTTTTCAAGAGGGGACTGTAAAGTTTTTGTTGCAAGTTAGAGTTGGGGTTTTGCACCCGTAAATTTATTCATCCGGTCGGCTAGCTATGTTCAGCATGCACTTAGTATAGAGAATTAGTGCTTACATGTATATTTCTGTATCTTTTCATTAGTCAGCTCACTAATTCCGCAATATTGGTGTCTATGTGGACATGGCTATTTCCAATATCACCCTCCTGTTCTAAGGTGTTACAATGTTCTGTTTCTATTCACTTGGATATTTGTGCACTTCCGTATTAACTGTTTTTTTTAATTGATATCCAACTAATGCATTTTACTAATAAATAGTGTTTTATATTTGTTTCAGACGTCCATCGTTCAAGCGAGTGAGCGACCTCAGTGGGGAAAACGTTTACCGCGGCTTGCACCGTCGCCGCTCTGTTAAAGACTGTTCTTATTGTGGTCTACAGTCCAAAGACTTGTCTGAAGCAGCTCTCCATCCTACTTTATCCTGTGCAAGCCTCTTCATCTCCCAGTAACGACTGCAGCCTACATACTTCTGAATCTGCTTAGTGTATTCATCTCTTGGTCTCCATCTACTATTTTCAGCCTCCACACTGCCCTCCAATACTAAATTGGTGATCCCTTGATGCCTAAGAACATATCCTACCAACCGATCCCTTCTTCTAGCCGAAATGTGCCAAAAATTCTTCTTCTCTCCAATTGTATTCAGTACCACCTAATGAATTACGTGAACTACCCATCTAATCTTCAGCATTCTTCAGTAGCACCATATTTCAAAAGCATTTATACTCTTATTGTCTAGACTGTTTATGGTCCATTTTTCACTTCCACACATGGCTACACTCCAAACAAACATTTTCAGAAAAGACATAGTGACACTTAAATCTATATTCGATGTTAGCAAATTTCTCTTCCTTAGAAACGCTTTCCTTGCCATTGCCAGTCTACATTTTGTATTCTCTCTACTTCGACCATCATCAGTTATTTTGTTGCCAAACAGCAAAAGTGATGTACTACTTTAAGTGCCCCAGTTCTTCAACTGATTCCCTCAGCATCACCCGATTTAATTCGACTACATTCCATTACCCTTGTTTTACTCTAGTTGATGTTCATCTTATATGCTCCATTCAAGTCACTGTCCATTCCGTTCAGCTGCTCTTCCAAGTCCTTTGCTGTCTCTGACGGAACTAGAGGGAGCACATGCCTGGGTTGTGGAAGGACATTAATTCTGTACTAGTCAGGCGAATCATCTCCACATTTTCTGTGTGGTATTTGTGGAAATCAACGGGAACCAAAATTTGGGAGGCTGAACGGAAATCTGAACTGTTGTAGTCGCAGTGTAGGTGTTCAGTATCCTAACTACTGCGGGACATTGCTTGAGACTAGTGGTCAGCAAAAACACTGGATCTTTATGCAGGGCTTCTGGATCCACCATTGCACATTTTTTCTTTGTAGGATTGGTTGGCACTGAATCAGTATTGCCTTTTGCAGGCAAATGAGCACCTGCTTGAGTTAAACGCCAGCCATGGAATCATAAACTTGCACAAATGCATAGTTTGGCTGAGTCATCCAGAAATTATTATTTGCCTTTACGAAAGATGTAAGTGTATGTTATAATTACAGATGTATGTTATTGGACTCCACTCCAATCAAGTTAACTTACTTCGCAGAATGCCACATCTGAATATGTGAATAGCAAATTTCTCAATGAGAAGAAAGTATTGTGTCACGATGAGACACTTACATGTACAGATGGCTCCGTGAGTGGACTGGCTACCGGGAAGAATGGGCGCTCTGTCCAGAGACGGGTTGGCCGTGTGTAACACCACTACTCCTGGATGTACAAGTTAGGCGCGGTGAGCACTGCCCCGTGCGCTACTGGTGCCTGAATTATTTCTGCTTGGCGGTGCGCGGGTGTCTGGCATGTCAGGAGAGTAATTGCGGCCGCTTGTACAGACCACACACTAATCGGTGCCGTCGATCAGCGACTCCGCCGGTTCTACAGTACCAAGACAAACCAAGTGCGACACAGGTCCGTTCAGGCAGCTGAGCCTCAAACAGGTGTTCTCTCTCTTTCCCTATCACTTTCCCCATTTTTCTTTGCATCTGCCCTACAGAAAAATGCTTTTGGCATTAAAAGCTAGCCGCGCGGGACTAGCCGAGCGGTCTCAGGCGCTGCAGTCACGGACTGTGCGGCTGGTCCCGGCGGAGGTTCGAGTCCGCCCTCGGGCATGGGTGTGTATTTTCGTCCTTAGGATAATTTAGGTTAAGTAGTGTGTATGCTTAGGGACTGATGACCTTAGCAGTTAAGTCCCATAAGTTTTCACACACATTTTTTCATTAAAAGCTAAAACTGTTGACAACTGAGGAGGTGAGATGCACAGGTGAACATGTCCACAAATGGGATACGGAATGGAAGAGTACATGTAGAATAAGCAGAATCCAAATCTAAATACACCATGCAGTTGTAGTGAAATCGAAAATGTGCCTTGATACAACCCTGTGAAAATATACATTTCAGAGCAAACATGAACCCGTCCCAATCTACATTTCGTGCAGAGAAGAAGTAGTCCATCATGAACAACAGGAGGCGTTGATTTCAGTCACGGTTTCCATTCCAGACGTTCCCTCGCAGAGCAGCTGCTAGCATCAGTTTCTTCTGTACTCCCTCGTAATAATGTTCCATAGAACTAGTATTAACAATTATTATTACGAAGATATAACCACTTACCTCCTGACAGTATTTTCGATGATAGAGTAGAGAGACCTCTGCGAAAAAAGCCGACAATTGCAGTAAAAGAGAAAGATGATGAGATCTACCAATCAGTGGGTGAAGTAAGAAACATTGATGAAGATTGTAGAGTGAGAGACATGAAATCTCCATCTAAAGGCCTACGAAATTTAGATCACTTAAGTACATTGAAACGAATATTCACATATAGGTACAAAGCAATGGGAAGCACTCATATTGATATGGACGCTATTACATTCTAGAGTTCCCAGAAGAATGTACCAAGTACAAGAGGGGAAGCCTCTTTAGAAATGCAGGTGGACCATTACGAAACTCTTTTCTTAACCCCGAGCCGAAGTACTTCTGAGTGATTCAATCTCAGCTGACAAGAACAAATACGTTGATGGTTTACTGAAAACTACTTACGGTGAATACTGGAAAAATCAGGAGGACTGAGGTTCGTTTACTTCCAGCATTGACGAAATACCCACGTTGTTCAAAACGGAGGTATAGAAAGTTGCTCGTGATTGTTTAGATGATTCTTCTGGTTTATTTGTTTAAGTGCAATAGTTACCTCAAAGAACCATTCTGTTAACAAGTAATGCCGTTGTTACGTCTTTGTATTCTCCTATATTGATTTTAAATATTTTAAATAAGAATGAAGGAACAATGAAAGCAGGATATTCATTATAACACTGAATATCAGTGTTACAGTTGCCAACTTACAATAATTATTCCGTGATATCACATACTACATTGTTATAAGTAAATAATATGATATAGTATCACAAGCACTGTGAAATAACGTATAAATATGTAAATATAAATATCAACAAAAAGAAATATATTTGCCTTTGAAAATCATTCGAAGCAGAACTTGTCCAAATAGTTCGTACAAATGAGAGTGTGTCCAAATTCGAATGTACTTTCTGAAGGTGTATTTTCATTGTAGACTTTATTTACAGCTATGAAATGCCTTTTGGCACAAAAAAGGCGTTTGCTTTGCAATGTGTTACTTTCTTTCATATAGACTGCTTAATAACGCGTAGCATCTTCTCTTGCTGTGATACAGCACTTACTTTTCGGTAAACACCACCTGCTCAGGTCTAACAAACTCAAAACATGGTAAGGAACTGTATCTGATTTTACACGTGAAATTAGTGCATAATACCAAAGCTCCAACACATATGCGTGATGATTTTGCACGTCCTCCCAACTTGACAAACACAACGTGTGGTACTCAGAAATGGTAGGAAATACATGCATTTGTATTGTATTTTTTATAGCCTTGAGAAAATAAAGTTGTGTAGTTAACACTTTAAATGAAACTTTCCTATTATGGTACACAATGGAATCAATACTGCAGAACACAACTGGAGGATCCAAAACAAAATCCCATAGCCCATTCAAAAAGTACATTATCGTACAGTAATTCATTTCCTGCATTTGAAGGCGAACAACGGTAGAAAAGCCCACGCTGGGTTGCTGGAAATGTACGACAGCAATGCACCATCGTATGACACAGGAAGATGGTGCAGTTGCTTCCAGTACTATCGAAGAAGTCGAAGTAACAAAGAACGAAGTGGCAAACTATCTTTCAATCAAGCATCTGAAATCGCGAGAGAAGTATAGGCCCTTCAGCTCGATAATCGATGTACTGCAATCGAGGCAAAATCAAAACAGGGAAAATCAGTCATGGATCAGTTTTTAATAGCTTGCACAACATTCTGAGCATAACCAACGTCACCATATGTGAGCGCTGGATTTATCACTATGCACCCAAAACAAAGGATTAGGCTAAAGTCTAATAAATTTTTGCACCTTTAGCATTTTTGTAATTTCACTGAAATGTTCTAGACATTATCTAAAATTCTAAAAGTAATTCTATTTATGTAAAGCCAACTCTAACACTCAGGTATGGCGGAAGTTTCGAATGTAATTTTTCTATAACTTAAAATATGCAATACAATAACTGGAGAAGTGGGAAATAGTACAGTTTACACGAAGGTTATCTAAACACGGCCACTAGTTTTCACACTGGTATATACACTACTGGGCATAAAAATAGCTACACCACGAAGATGACGTGCAACAGACGCGAAATTTAACCGACAGGAAGAAGATGCTTTGATATGCAAATTATCAGCTTTCCAGAGCTTTCACACAAGGTTGACGCCGGTGGCGACACCTACAATTTATTGACTAGAGGAAAGTTTCCAACCGATTTCTCATACACAAACAGCAGTTGATTGGCGTTGTCTGGTGAAACGGTGTCGTGATGCCTCGTGTAAGGAGGAGAAATGCGTACCATCACTTTTCCGACTTTTATAAACCTCGGATTGTAGCGGTTTATCGTATCGCGACATTGCTGCTCGCATTTGTCGAAATCCAATGACTGTTAGCAGAATATGGAATCGGTGGGTTCAAAAGGGTAATACGAAACGCCGTACTGGATCCCAACGGCCTCGTATCACTAGCAGTCGAGATGACAGGCATCTTATCGGCATGGCTGTAACAGATCGTGCAGCCACGTCTCGATCCCTGAGTCAACAGATGGGGACGTTTGCAAGACAACAACCATTTGCACAAACAGTTCGACGACGTTTGCAGCAGCATGGACTATCAGCTCGGATACCATGGCTGCGGTTACCCTTGACGCTGCATCACAGAGAGGAGCGCCTGCGATGGTGTACTCAATGACGAACCTGATAGAACAAATGACAAAATGTTATTTTTTCGGATGATTCCAGGTTCTGTTTGCATCATGATGGTCGCCTAGTGTTTGGCGACATCGCGGTGAAAGCACATTTGAAGCGTGTATACGTCATCGCCATACTGGCGTATCACCCGGCGTGATGGTATGGGGTGCCATTGGTTAAACGTCTCGGTCACCTCTTGTTAGCATTGACGGCACTTTGACAAGTGGACGTTACATTTCAGATGTGTTACGACCCATGGCTCTACTCTTCATTCCATCCCTGCGAAACCCTACATTGGAGCAGGATAATGCACGACCGCATGTTGCAGGTCCTGTTCGTGCCTTTCTGGATACAGAAAATCTTTGACTGTTGTCCTGGCCAGCACATTCTCCAGATCTCTCACCAACTGAAAACGTCTGGTCAATGGTGGCCGAGCAACTAGCTAGTCACAATACGCAAGCCACTACTCTTGATGATCTGTGGTATCGTGTTGAAGCTACATGGACAGCTGTACCTGTACACGCCCTCCAAGCTCTGTTTGACTTAATGCACTATCGTGTTAAGGCCGTTATTACGGCCGGAGGTGGCTGTTCTGGGTACTGATTTCTCAGGATCTATGCAACCAAATTGCGTGGAAGTTTAATCACGTGTCAGTTCTAGTATAATATATTTGTCCAATGAATACCCGTTTATGATCTGCATTCTTGGTGTAGCAATTTTAATGGCCAGTAGTATAGAACGTATGAGACTGGCGATACACCATCAGACCTTTGGAAACCGTTATCCACACAATTCAGAAGATTGCAAGAGCCGACGAGTGCGAGACTTGTCGAAGAAAGGAATATACGGAAAACACTTACAAGAAGAGGGGAAAGGGTGATCGGACATCAGAAAACATTTCAATGGTACTAGAGGGACCTGTAGAGGATAAAAAGTGCGGAGGAAGTCAGGGATTGGAATAGATCTAGCGAATAATTGAGTACATCGCCTGGAAAAATCACTTGGTTCAAATGGCTCTGAGGACTACGCGACTTAACTTCTGAGGTCATCAGTCGCCTAGAATTTAGAACTAATTAAACCTAACTGACCTAAGGACATCTCACACATCCATCCATGAGGCAGGATTCGAACCTGCGACCGTAGCGGTCGCTCGGTTCGAGACTGTAGCGCCTAGAGCCGCACGGCCACTCCGGCCGGCTGGAAGTATCACTTCACTCGAAATAAAGAAAAAATAAGAAGGTACCTTCGATGTTAATGTTAGTTTTTAAAAGATTAATTAAAAAATTTGAGCCATTAATAGATGTTCATTATTAAAAATGGTAAGCTGCTTTTGGACTTACATGTAACAATTTGAATAATAGTTACTCATTCTGGTTTGCAACTACCACAGCAAAAAACTCTTTCTTAACAATTTTTTTCGATGGTTGGGTAGGGAACGGCAAATAGCATTTGACGAACTTTATTATTTCAGCCTCCTTGTCGCAGATCTTATAGGACCAGCTTGAATACTTACTGCCGCATTTGGTTTGTCACTTTGAGTTTTATTGGATCAACTTCTGTTTTCCTCAGGTTCTTTGAGAAGGAGTACCCTCTTATAAGGACTACCGTTGATATCAAAAGCCGAGTCGTGCTTGGGTAGCTTAGGCGGTAGAGCACTTGCCCGCGAAAGGCAAAGGTCCCGAGATCTAGTCTCGGTCCGGCACACAGATTTAATCTGCCAGGAGTTTTCAAATTTATCATACACAAAATATCTAATCTTGACTGTTGTGACCAAGTGCTGCCGAAATTGAAACGTAACAGAGATTTTTACTACAGTTGATCTAACAGTCCCTGTTAAGATATCCATACATAGATTAGAAGGAGATGCCTCTCCAAATGTCTTTCAGACACTGTTTGAACTGGGTTTTATCTGAAACCACGTTTTTAATGGTTTCTGGAAATTTATTGATTTTTGTGTGTTCCCAAATATTGGATTCCTTTTGGTGAAAGGTAGGTGAATTTAGATCTTTATGTAGATTATTCTTATTCCTGGTACGTATTGACATATTGGGTAGAAAGAAAGATGCAGTGTAACAAATTTCATTACAGAATAAATGTACTGAGAAGTAGTGGTTAGAATAAAAAGTTCCTTGAACAGGTCTCTACATGAAGTTCTTCAATTTACTCCACGAATGAGACATATTACAAGCTATTGCACGGTTTGACGAGGTACCCCTGAATGTGATTCAGTCGTCGGCTGATACTCGTATTCGAGTTTTCGTTTCTCTCCTGAGATTTCCTTTGTCACAGTTCAGGCATGGAAGTGTCGTTGATTGTTTAGCAATCCAATCCTTGCTTGGAACAGGCGGCCACAGACATTACAGCTGATGGAAGGTGGAGGACGTGGCTGAGCCTGGAGGAGTTTACGCCTCCGGCGTTTGTCATTCTCAATTCTTCGACGTTCCAGCTCAAAGTTTTGAAGCGTATTTGAGGTAACTCAGCGCCAGCGACTTCGATCTTCTGCTATTGTGGACCAGTTACTCGGATTGATGTTCAAGTTTTTCAGATTTTCCTTGTACTGATCGTTATAACGTTGGAGAGGGGCACCTCGTGGCCCTTTACCTGTGCTCACTTCGCTGTACAGCATTTGGCGTGGAAGTCTGTCATTTTTCATCCGCTGGGCATGTCCGACCAATCTGAGTTGATGCCCAATGATAAGAGCTTCCATGCTATACATTTTTGCTTTCTCAAGAACAGCCGTGTTTTCATATCCATTTCAGGTTCATGATATATCTTAGCGTCTGTTGGTTGAAGCGTTCTAGTTTCTTCAAATCACGGCAATATAACGTCCAGGTTTCGCAACCATATAGCAAGGTGGAAATGACTACAGCTTTGTACACCATCAGTTTTGTGTACAGTGTTAGGATTCCGTATAACATGATAAAATGAAACTATGCCAGTTTTTTATATTTATATTTTCTACATCTGCCATCATTCTCACTGCAAATACAGACTTGTTTAAGCGCTTCTGCAATTCTTTGGCATGCCATTTCCAAATAAATTTATTATCCAGTGCTAATCCCAGAAAGTTAACTCTGTCTACCTCTTCGACCAACATGTCTTCATATGTTATATGCATGCTGGAAGGAAATTTCCTACAGGTTCTGAACTGCATAAGTGGGTCTTTTAACTACTTTGTACAATGTTTGTATCATCTGAAAAATAAAACGAACTTAACATCTGGCAATGCAACAGACGAAAGGTCATCAATGTACACAAGAAAAAGGAACTCAGATGGAACCTTGAGGAACACAACATGTAATTAATTCCTAATCAGATGATGAGTGACAACTACCTTTGTTTCCTGTTAGTTACATAAGACTCGAACAATTTCGCAGCACTGCGAGTGACACCATAATGTTTTAATTTACTTATTAGAATGATGTGATTCACGTTTTGAAAGGCTATTGACAGGTTACTGATAATGCCAGTAACATTTTATTCGTTATCTAATGAATTAAGAATATTCCCAACGTACCTGTAAATAGCTTTCTCTGTATCGAAACCATTAAGGAGCCTGAACTGAGTTGGACAGCATATTATTTGCAGTAAAGTGCTTAAGGTAATTCTTGAACGTAAAGCTTTCAAAAATAGCAAGCTGGCGCAGCATTAGACTCGCATTGAGGAGGACGATGGTTGAAATCTGCATCAGGCCATTCTGATATAGGTTTTCTGTGACTTACCTGAATCACTCCGGCAAATGCCAGGATTGTTCCTTTGAAAGGGCACAGCTGATTTCCTTCCCCATCCTTTCCTAATCCTACACGACAGATGACCTCACTGTATGGTTCCCTCTTCCAAATCAATCAAGCAACTAACCAACCATTCCGAATAATTTTAAAGAAACCGGTGAAATTGGTCGTCAGTTTTATGGTATCTCTTTATCAGCATTCCTGTAAAGAGACTTAACTTCTGCTTTTTTGGCCTCGCTGGAAATGTTCCACAGATAAGATAATGATTACACAAATAAGACAGAACTCAACTCACATGAGCACTCTTTGATTAACTTCAATGACATGTTACCATAACTACTAGAACAATCGGATTTTAAGGATTTTCTGATGATGCGACTTCTTTGAGAGACGTGAGTATCATTTCCATTCTACCTAAGTTATTTTGAAAGACTAGTCTCAGATACTCAATTACACTGTTTACCGACCCTGATAACCCCAAGCACCGAGTAACAGAAAGAAAGTAAATAAAGTACTTTTTAAGAGGTTTGCAATACTACATGTACTTGTTATTAACGTATCATTCATTTTAGAGCTACCTATTCATCTTTCTTTTTGCCCTACCTGTCTCTTTCTTGACTATATCTCATATAGTTCTTTTGTTGTTGCCTGATACAATCATTTTCTCCTGATAATAAATTGCTTAGCTTTCTGGATTACTTGCTGCAATAATTTGCAGTATTCTTTGTAATGCATTACAATATTAACATCACAGCTGTGCCTGGATAGTAGATACATTGTCCTTTTTGTCTCAGATGATATATTTATTCCTTGCATAATCCATTGTTTATTTTTAGAGTTCCATTACAATTGAGTTTACTTTAGGGGAAAACAATTTTCAAAAGAGGAAGTAACATTATTAATGAGTGAGATACATTTTCCATTCGAGTCAGAAGCATTGTAATCATGTATCCAGTTCATGTACTTCAGCAGTCTCCTAAAATTCTCAATTTTTGACTGGTTTATTACACTACTGTACTCAGATTTAATAGATTATATATATTGTCAAGTTTCAACATTTAAGATGCTGCGTTTCATGATCAGATAGCCCACTTACTATTGGTTTCTTGGTATGACATTTTTTTTCTAGATTTGTCTGCAAAGATGTTATCAGTAGTAGTGTCAGCGAATTTATGTATCCTATTTGCAAAGTTTACAGTAGGAATTAAATTGAATGAAACTGTTATTGATAGCAAATTTTTTCACCGAAATAGCTTTTCAATAAATTGACATTAAAATCAATTGCACCCACTAATTCCTTGTTTATTTTACTGTGATATGGGACAACAGAGTTTCCAGATCGTTTATGAAGAGGATTAAGTCTCCTGAAAGTGGTCTGCATATACTTACTATTTAAAAGGACTTATAATGAAATACTACTTCTGTTGCATATGCTTCCAAGTTCTGTTCTGAGCAAAATTTATTAATGTTAGTATTCTTGAAACCAGAACATTTTCTGCAAAGGTGGCAACTCCTCCTTTCCCCATAGTTGCTCGGATGTAATTCTTCAACACAAATGTTGTCTTCAGTCAACGGTCTGATCTGATGCAGCTCTCCATGCTTCTCTACCTAGTGCAAGCCTCTACATCCCCGAGTACCTACTGCAACCTACATCCTCTGAATGTGCTTAGTGATTTCCTCTCTTGGTCTCCCACTACGATTTTTAAACCCCACACTTCCCTCCAGTGCTAAATTGGTGATCACCTGATGACTCAGAAGGTATCCTATCAACCGATCTCCTCTTCTAGTGAAGCTGTGCCACAAATCCCTCTTCTCCCCAGTTCTAATCAGTACCTCCTTATTAGTTACATGATGTACCCATCTAATGTTCAGCATTCTTCTATAGCACCATACTACGAAGGCTTCTATTCTTGTTCTTGTCTGAACTGTTCATCGTCCATGTTTCACTTCCATACATGGCTACACTCCAAACAAGTACTTTTAGGGAAGACTTCCTGACACTTAAAACTATACCTGATGTCAACACAATTCTCTTCTTCAGGTACGCTTTCCTTGATACCCAGTCTACATTTTATATCCTCTCTACTTCGACCATCATCAGTTATTTTGGTCCCCAAATAGCAAAACTCATTTACTACTTTAAGTGTCCCATTTCCTAATCTAATATCCTCAGCATCAACCGATTTAATTCGACTACATTCCATTATACTCATTTTGCTTTGGTTGATGTTCATCTTATATCTTCCTTTCAATACAGTGTCCATTTCGTTCAGCTGCTCTCCCAGGTCCTTTGCTATCTCTGACAGAATTACAATGCCATTGGTAAACCTTAAAGTTTGTATTTCTTCTCCATGGATTTTAATTCTTACTCAAAATTTTTCTTTTATTTCCTATACTGGTTACTGAATATACAGAGTGAATAACATGGGGAATAGACTACAATCCAGTCTCACACTCATCTCAACCACTGCTTCCCCTTCATGCCCCTCGACTCTTATAAGTTCCATCCAGTATCTGTACAAATTATAAATAGCCTATCGGTCCCTGTATTTTACCCCTGCCTCGTTCAGAATTTTAAAGAGTGTATTTCAGTGAACATTGTCACAAGCTTTCTCTATATCTGCCATACGTAGGCTTGCATTTCCCTAACTTATCTTGTCGTAGGGTCTGTATTGGCTCGAGTGTTCCAACATTTCTACTGAATCCAAACTGATCTTCCCTGAGGTTGACTTCTACCAGTTTTTCTATTCGTCTGAGAAGGATTCGTGTTAGTATTCTGCAACCATGACTCATTAAACTGATAGTTCGGTAATTTTCACGCCTGTAAACACCTCCTTTCTTCGGGATTGGAATTATTGTATTCTTCTTGAAGTATGATGGTATTTCGCCTGTCTCATACATCTTGCACACCAGATGGAAGAGTTTTGTCATGGCTGGTTCACCCAATGCTATCAGTAGTTTTAATGGGATGTTGTCTACTGCTGGGGCCGTGTTTCAACTTAGGTCTTTCAGTGCTCTATCAAATCCTTCACGAAATATCATACTTCATCTTGATTTACGTCCTCTTCCATTTCCATAATATTGCACTTAAGTATATCGCCATTTTATAGATCCTCTGTATACTCCTCCTCCCACTACCCCAACTCATTAAGGTTACCTGTTAGTCCTCGGATATTCTGATTTAATAAGGATAACTGATTTTGTGTACTGTCGGAATTACAATTGGATGAACCTTAATACTGTCAATTTTTGAATGTCTCTAGTTTCAATCAGGGGCTATTGGCATGAATTGTGTGCATTAAACTTTGCTTTGTGGCTCCCTGATTTACCAGATGTCATTTTCAGCCGGCCTGTGAACATCTTTTGTTTCTGCCCTTCCTACGCAAAAGAACTGTTGTTCTGTCGCTTGTAACCAGAAGCGACTGAAAGGTATCTGTACAGTCACAGGCTTGCTGTATGACTTTCACAGCAGATAACCAATCCTTTTCTGACAAATGTTGCTGTCAGGGTTTGGGCGATGCCATTTGTTACCCACTCGGTGGTGAAAATTCTTCCGTAATTCGTTGTTGACTACATACGAACGGACACTTCTACAATTCCCTCTAATATTCGTCATTCAAATTAGAAATTCATGGAATCGTCTACGCACGATACCTTCACTCTCACGTTCTGCCGCAGTCAGCTCAAATACAGTGATGGGTTATTTTATGTTAGGAAAACGTATTACAGAATAAATTTGAGATTCCTCTGTTCCAATGATCACTTCGATCGGCAATCGTAGGCCATCAAGGGGCAGTGCGGATTTCTCGCTGTTGCATTTCTAAGCAGACACTTCTACTGTGAGGATGAGACTGTTGCTGTCCCTCACTCTACGATCACCATGCTAGATGAAAGTGAATATTACGTACCAGTTATTACTCTAAAAGTAAACCATAAAAACATAACTGATAATAAAAAATAACTCAGACCTCCAACAAATTCCATAAAACACAAAATAAAATAAAATGTGGAAGTAATAAGTGCTGAAATTCTGGTAGTTGTTGGATGGGCAATATAAAGAGAGCTAAACAAAAACTTAACTCCGTCCGAACAGGCTATGAAGGCCCAATGGCACCGACCGGCCACCGTGTCATTCTCAGCCTTCTAACAATACAACCACTTGCAAAGTAGGTTAGAAATCAAGATTAATAATGTTGCTCACGCAGCACATGTTCGTTTTATCGGGCAACAACAAAGTTATTGACTGTAGATGGTATCGTCAGAATGGAAATAATGAAGTCACTGTAAAAAAGTCATTAATTTTGGCACTTATCTTGAATGGACTCCGACGCAGATTTCGTCGAAGTTGTTATGGCTCATCTTGTTGATTCTAGGGTGATTCCTCTTTGACTGCTAGATGGTCCAGATCTGTATTTTAGCAATACTTGAAGACCTAACAATTGCGTTTTTCAGGAATGATCAAACAATCCCATATCAGAACAGTGGTATGGTAGAAATAATTTTTGACTCGGTGTTCACGATCCACATTTTTACTAAACTTCTTCTTAATTGTCACATCATCAAGAAAAGAGTGTTGTATCAATCGTCATATATTTAATTTCCACTTTAACCGAACACAAGACTTCACTGTTCTTTTACAAAGCGAAATAACAACTTCTGCAAGTGAAACAAAGATTACTCTGTGCGCATTCGCGCCAAAACGGTTACAAGTAAGTCAAAGATTGTGACAGTCTGACAGAAATGAATACACACAAGAACCATATCACTGTAAATATCGATACAGTACCTATACATTAATAAAACCAAATGTGAATGTTGTCACAAAAATATGTCTGTTACTTCGCAGGAAAGTAGTACGATATTACTGGTATCTAGAGCTGGGGTTGGAGTGCCGTAATGGTCACGTAAATAAAGAGCCATTACAGCCTACAGGCTTCACTGGATGCAGATATGGAGAGGCATATGTTCAGCACACCGCTCTCCCAGCCGTATGTCGTTTACGAGACCGGAGCCGCAACTTCTCGATCAAGTATCTCCTCGATTTGCCTCACAAGGGCTGAGTGCAGCCCCTCCTGCCAGGAGCGCTCGGGAGACGGGATGGTCACCCATCCAAGTGCTAGCCCTGTCCAACAGTGCTTAACTTGGTGATCTGACGGGAATCGGTGTTAGAAAGGCCGGTGGCCATAAAGAGAGCTACAAGGTTTATATATGATGTGTTATAGTAATATAGACGATATTATGTTCACAAGATGGCGAACAGCTTAATTTTTCAGTAGTAATTCCCTGTAGGTAAATAAATAATTTCGTCGCTTCTCTGTCGGTCGTCAAAGTGTCTCCGTCTTATCCCAATTGGCTGTGCAAACCATTACCCGTCAGGGTAAAATCGACACGCGGACATTCAAACGAAACATGTACGGAGGGGAGCGGCACACAAATGAATTTTCAGTACGGCCTGAGTATGGAAGTTCATGGGTTGGAAGCTATGGAGCATTAAAGTTAGATGTTTGGTGTACGTTAAGAAATAAATTTGAGTTTTGTAAGATTAACTTAGTACACAACACAAGGGATTCAAAACCTCTGACATAAATGCGAAGTGCTCATAAGCTGACAAGAGAGTGATAGTGGAGAGCGGTGGAATTTGGCGCAGCGGGTAAAATAACGCATGTCGGTATATCTTTACCTGTGAGAGCTAATCTTCTCTGATCGATGCTGCCATCTGGTGGTCAGTTATACAAATAAACATACAGAACGCGGGAACCGATACTGGGCTGATGTCGGCGCAAGAAACAATACTGTGTTTTGGCTTTGTTTCTTCTAATATTTGATCTCTGGTTTCAAATAAGTATGCCATTTTCTGTTACGTTAAAATACAAGATTTTGTTATTATGCCTATCTCTGCACATTAACACTTAGGATCGTGTAAGCATTATTCGTGTAAGCATTATTTCTCTTAAACAAAGCGCGAGTGTTTTATAGAAGCCATGGTTGTTGAGGTAATCTGACGCACAGAAGACGAGTGCATTTTACCCCGCTTCAGTTTCACACTAATGAAAGTATGTAGCTAAATGAGACACGTTAATGTATATTTAATGAAAGTCAAAATAACATAGTGCATTATTTTATAGAAGAATTGGTTCCTCTGTTCAGCTGCCGACGACTTACACCCATAAAACAGATCGAGCTTTTGGATGGCGGCTGCATTAGTAAATGCCGTCAGTGCTGTGCGTAATGGTGCTTCTGTTCTACAGATCGCCATATCAACGGCAAAGACCTGTGCGTAGTATGTGGTGAATTCTGCAAAGATGGCGAGTAATGGTGCCAGTGTATTTCTTGTGCATTTTGGTGGCATTCTGAATGCAATGGGTGGGACAGTCTTGGAAACTGTAGCTGTGACTGCTATCTGAAGAAGCGTTAGTTGTCTTACAGATATGCAAGAGACCAATTACTGACTCCACTTTTACTCGAGTCTCCTTTTTTACTTCTGTCGCTATTTTGTAAGAAAACTATTATTATAGTTATGTGTCTATTCCATAGTTAATTAATCTGATATTTTCACTAGTTTATTTTTGTAAACAATGTTGTTCTGTATTTCGTTTAATAAACATAACACTCAATACATGCATCTTGTATTATTAGATATATGGGATTAAATACCTTATAGCATTCCTTGCGCCAGTTTATCTCAACTGCTGCATCATTATACCCGGTGTGTCGGGTACAAGGACACAATGCAATAGTGCCATAATTATCAGTTTTTTTCTAAAATTTGTAGATGTGTATTTACTGTCTTAAGATATGACACAGTAAACATATTCGGCTAATACTAGGCGAAAATTGGAGATCCTAGGTTTTATAGAATAAAGATTATAGTCAAAATACCTTAGTTGCACCAAGTTACCGCACTTTCACCTAAACTCGGTAAAATACAGGTGGTTTGGGTTTCACGTTTCAGTCACAGTGTGAACTCGTGCAATAAGGTCCGTGACTGGTATTACGGAAGTGGCATACCCCATACTGTAATCCTTGTGACTATGGAGGCCATGGAGGTGTTTATCCTCCACCAGTGCACCGGTTTACAAAAGTTATTGGGAAAGTAAGGTCCGCTTCAGGCTCCCACACATTTCTATGCATCTTCACGGGCTCACTGTGCGCTCAGAAATGAAAAGTAAGAATTGGCGCAGCCGGCCGGTGTGGCCGTGCGGTTAAAGGCGCTTCAGTCTGGAACCACGTGACCGCTCCGGTCGCAGGTTCGAATCCTGCCTCGGGCATGGATGTGTGTGATGTCCTTAGGTTAGTTAGGTTTAAGTAGTTCTAAGTTCTAGGGGACTGATGACCACAGATGTTAAGTCCCATAGTGCTCCGAGCCATTTGAACCATTTTAAGAATTGGCGCGACGGATAGGCATACTGGAGATACTGCTAAACGCTTCATCGGATTGTCACTGTGGTTTTCATTTGTTAGCCGATCGGATCTTACTTTCCAAATAACCATCGTAGCCGGCTGGTGTGGCCGAGCGGTTCTAGGCGCTGCAGTCTGGAGCCGCGTGACCGCTACGGTCGCAGGTTCGAATCCTGCTTCGGGCATTGGTATGTGTGATGTCATGGGTTAGTTAGGTTTAAGCAGTTCTAAGTTCTAGGGGACTGATGACCTCAGAAGTTAAGTCACATACTGCTCAGAGCCATTTGAACCACTTTCTTAACCATCGTACGTATGAGGCATAAATATGGTGCTTAGTATTTTCAGCAATACCAGCTCATTGTCCAATGTTTCACTGTGACATTATTTGACGAAGGCATAGCGTCGCCACACCCAGTAGATTAAGACAAATCTCTCTGATAAATTATCTGTTGTTAACACATCGTACAACTCTATTGTGAATCGGTACAGAGAATGTTAAGCACCAGTTATGGATATGTGTGATATGTTTATCACAACATATTTCGGACCTACGTTACCCCAGTACCAAGTGCTAAAAAACAAGGAAAAACAAATGATTACATGGCAATACTACAATAATAACAAGCATGTAGATCTATCTACGTTGTCCTGTAGTATTACAGATCTCATAGTTACTGTGCCATTAGAAACCATGAAAAGTAAAAAGCCAGCAGCAAACATGCGTTATCAAAGACGTAGAAATCTTCCTTGATTATCTCGCGTTAGCATGTAACATTCTTTGACAGCTCAGTTATGAGCTAAGGGCAACTGTTTTCACATACTAAAGATTGCACTATCTTGCAATGTAGCCTATATATCCGTGCCCCCAACGATGTTTTACTATTGACAATAACATAGTTGGAGGCTTTGAACGTTTACACGTCAGGTGCTAGCAGATTCTAAACACCACTATTACTCCTGTGTTGCAATGCTACAGTGTAATATTGGTTTCTAGTATTTGCTAGAATTTTTATGCAAACTTTCAAATATTTTACTGCAGGCTTTACCATTCTGGGAGGTGGGGTACAAACGTTACAGGATGGTACAATCATTGGTAGATAAAGGCAGTTTCTTTCAGTTTATGAGAATTGTGAGTGTGTTATGCGCCAACAAGAGAAGTTCAGGGACAATACTGCCAAAACATGTTTGCTGATACATTTTTACTTGTAACAGGATCTAATGCCTCTGTAATTTTAAGGTATACAATACTACAGGACAGCGTCGATATGTTTACCTATTGTCAGTATGTGTGGTACAGTGATTTAATGATTTGTATTTCTTGTTTTATAGCACCGGACAATGGGACAATGTAAGTCCCAAACTTGTGATAATCATATATATTTCCGTGACGGGGGAGTAACGTCCTGAGTACTGACCCTTGATAAAAGTGAAGTACATCGGTTCTATTAGTATGGATGAAATCAGATGCAGCTCACAACCTGCTCACAGATTATCCTAGCTCAACATTCACAGCAAGCTCATGTTAGTTACTACTAACCATTTCCACTCGCAGAGTTTCTCTGTCCCAAATTCGAATGTATTGAAAGTCTACTATTTCGACCGAAATGAACGTACGTTCACCAGCTCGAAGGTCGATAATTTGGGGTATTTGGGGTGGAATCTTTAACGTATAGATACCGTTTTACAAACTCTGCTCGTCGTGGGCAATCGTCCAATAGCATTTCTTGGTAATGGGTGGAGTGTTTATTCACAGACAACTCTCCACTCATTAGTAGGACATGAGACCAAGGCTTCGAAGAGAACATAATACGTCTAATATACAGGGTGAGTCACTAGCAATTGCCACCAAGAAAAACTCCGACAGTATGATAGGAACTGGAAAGTTTGGGGGTGAAAAGTTGCATGGGACAATGGGGGCCATAATACGACGTTTGTTTTTTGTTGGTAGGTGGGGTCGTTTTAGAGATATGAAGGAAAACTTTTTTTAAAAATGGGACGCTATAGTTTAGTACTTATTTCTGATAGCACCTGTCGAGACGAATCCACTGATGCGTGACAGTGGCATGAACGTCTATTTACGGAAGCCGTTCGATGTGATGACCATTGGTATCAACGCAATGCTGCAGTCTTCTTATCATTAACTGAATTGTATTCCTTATGACATTGGCACTTATCGAAGCACAATCTCTGACAATTCTCTCTCGCATATGTTCAAGTGTAGTTGGAACGTCTTTATAAACAATGTCATTTACGAACCCCACAAGAAAAAATACAGAGGCGTCATGTCTGGCGAACGAGCCGCCCACGACACATCTCCTCCCCGTCCAATCCTACGGTTTGGGAATTGTCTTTGCAACTGATTTCTAGCCATCAGCGAAAAATGTGCCGGACACCCATCTTGTTGATACCATATTCTTTTCCTTGTTCCAGAAGGTATTTATTTCAGTATCAGACCTAATATTTCTTGCAGGAATGTGGTGTACTTCCTACCAATAAGATTTACTTCGATGTAATAAGGGCCTATAATTTTATCCTCCAGAATCCCTCACCATACATTCACCGACCACGGTTTTTGGCGTACACCTTTCCGCAGCCAACATGGATTTTCAGTTGTCCAATAATGCATGTTATGCAAACTAACGTTTCCATGGTTCGTGAATGTAGCATCGTCAGTAAATAAAATCAAATTAATAAATGCGTCATCCCTCTGAATCTGAAGTTGAGCCCTTCGGCAGAATTCGTACCAGTTAATTATTGGTGGAGACTGATATGGTAAGGATGATATTTATGACAATGCAGAACATGGAAAACACTATTCTGGCTCATGCCACAGTGGCAAGAGTACCAATTTCCGTTCAATCGTTAGTAAATTTCCTTTGCCGGATATGTTTCCGATGCGTTAAAGCTCCAGGTGTTCTCAATTTATCATACACGTATTTATGTGTGTAGGGTGAGTACGTTATATATATATATATATATATATATATATATATATATATATATATATATATATATATATATATATATATCACAGTATACGTCTCTAGCTCTCACTGAATGTAATTGGCATTCTCCAAAAATTAGAAGCATATCGACATCTTCTTCGAAGGAATACATCATTCACATTCGCTTGGTTCGACGATACTAGTCTTACCGTTCCTAATAGTGTAGTGTTGCGAAACCGTTGAATAGTGTTTACATGTCAGTACCACGTTAGATGGATACGCCGCTTTTGGCACATATTTACTATTTGCACGATATGTGAGAGAGAAATGTCAGAGCATGTGCTTCTATAAGTGCCGAAGTGATAAGGAATACCACTCAGTCCATGATAGGAAGACTGCAGCACTGCATTGGTACCAATGGTCATCACTTCGAACACCTTCTGTAAACGGACGTTCATGCTACCTTTTTGACCTTCAAAGACCTTACTGTTATACATCATTGAACTCGTCTTGATAGCCGCTGTCAGAAAAGAAGTTCAAAGTATAGCATCCCTTGTATATATATAACAATGTTGACCTCCATATCTCTGACGCGACCCCACCTAGCAACAAGGAACCAACATCATATTATGGCCCCCATTGTCCCATGCAACATTTGTCCCACGAAGTTTTTAGCTACTGTCGTAGTTTGGGAGTTATTCTAGGTGCCACAACTGATACTCAAATCGTACAACACACTACCCAGCATTATAATGAGAACAAATTTCATGCACGGATTCAGAGTATGTGCAGGAATGTTATTAAGCGTGTTCCGTGGATCCACCTCAGACTGATCGATAATGGGTTGCATACGTTCTACATATACAATTTGACGACACACTGACGACAGTGTCCTCAAAATTAGACGCTCCCAACAGTACTAGAACTTAATCGTTGCAAATCTCAGATATGAAGTTAACGTGATGAAGGTAGAACGTAAGTAAGTGTAATTGTACGCCTGTCGGTCGAGAAGTAGTTATTGGAGATCACGAAGAAAACGTGAAGAAATACGATGATGTTGCATTTAAAAAATGCTGGAAAGTGGAATAAATTTTAACCGCAGAAGGAACTGTATCATTTATTTCTAAGAAACGACGAATCTTTTTAAATAAATTATAATTCCAGAGTCACTTCGGAATATTAAGAGTGGAGATAACAACTGAGAGGCTTCAAAGTATATGGAAGACGGACACTAACTATGTAGTTGAAGGAAATAAAAGAAAATGTCATACACAGACACTGTTAATAAATTAAGGTAAATGAAATGCCGTATTACACGTTCACAAGATCAGGAAGTTCAGAGAATACTGGGTTGAACGCTGAGAGCCTTGAATGGCTGATTTTCTAATGCAGAGCATAGTGGAGCAGGTCATAACAGGAAAAAAGACGAGAAAACGTATTACGATATTGTTGTTTAAGAGAGAATGCAAGTGCGTACTCAGATCGAAGAATGTCGGAGTGTATATTCTACGAGCAGCTACGATAACATGAGGTGTATTTACCTAAACAGATTTAGAAAGATTTCAATAACATTAATATCTTATGTCCATTTGTTTACAAATCAACGGGAACAGTTACAATAGCAATAAAATTGTCTGAAAGAGGTGCACGCAGAAACTGTGCAGAAATATATACATTATTATTTGTCTTAACTCCAGCTCTTATTGCCGTCTGATATCGGGTACATGGAGTTCTTAATGTTGATTGTCGTATAACATGGCAGGCAAAACCATTCCTTTGTGAGCATTGTGAATTTCAATCAACAGGAAATAGTACCTATCCAACAACTTCTGCTTGTAGAAATGACGTTAGTTACAATTTATTCATTATTGTACGACTAGTTTCGATCACAGCCCATCTTCCAGACCAGGTTTACACACATCATGGGTACAAGAAAATTTGCGGGCAAAAAGGATGTTGGAAACTCGTAGTAACATACAATCAATACTTACACAGCTAGAGTTATATATAAAATATTGCTTATATGTTACTACGATTTTCCAAGGTCATTTTTGCCCGGAAATTATATAAATTAATGTCAATAATGTAATATTTATACTATTTTGTCACGCAGAGGTAGATGCATGGTGTGTCAATTACACAAATACGGAAAGCATACATAAAACAAGACTGGAAATAATTACCTTTGCTAGCTTTATATTTGTAATAAGGTATCACGAACATTTTCAGTGTAAATTTTTGTATTTTATTTCTAAATGTCCATTGCCAATTAGACTAAATTTGTATATTTAGCATAAATTGAAAAAATTACTCTTTATTCTATGACAGGTATATACTATCTTCCTATGCTTTATCTAAAATAGCAGAATACTATCACTTTTAAAAAATGGTTCAAATGGCTCTGAGCACTATGGGACTCAACTGCTGAGGTCATTAGTCCCCTAGAACTTAGAACTAGTTAAACCTAACTAACCTAAGGACATCACAAACATCCATGCCCGACGCAGGATTCGAACCTGCGACCGTAGCGGTCTTGCGGTTCCAGACTGCAGCGCCTCTAACCGCACGGCCACTTCGGCCGGCATCACTTTTATTAATTCATGCATTCTAGGAATGTGACAGCAGCATTTCTAATGATATTTGTTTCTATCTGCACCTTACATTACCTGCATTACAGGGCCAGGGTCATGTTTATTTAGAATATCTATTTGACAGCCTGGGCTTGAGAAGACAGTTCAGATGTTTTGTCCATTTGCGCCCTAAGTGGTAAGCTAAGTTTGCACACGTAGTACACTCACTGTGCAGATACAAAAGTCGGACGTACGACGCAATGACATGTGGTAAACAGTTTCTGACTGAAACCGGTCATAGAATGCGGAATAAATAATAGAGCATGTGCTACATAATTTCATTTCTACGAATTAAAGATACTGTCGAAAACACAATCAAGAAACACTTCTGCTTGATTCACAGTTCAGAAACAATAAAAAAAATATCAAATAGTCCAGCCAATCATAAATTATGCTACTGCGGTGCTCCGTTTATGTTATCATGCGAAGGACAGGGATTCATATAACAGCACATATGAAGTACCCACGTCAGTAGTGTAAGGGTTAGCAACACTAACTGTCGAGGAAGAGTTCGTTGATTAGAGCATCTACGAGAATGCCTTAATGAGGGGCAATGTTCTGACGAAGCCTTCGGTATGCTTGCAATACTGTGAAAGTCACACAAAATATATTATTTATCATTACGAAAGCTGTTTACAGAAGAAGCTCGAAGATACGTTTTTCCTACGCTCGATGACATCGTCACATACACGAACGATTGTTACTGAATTTCCCTTCAGATAGTCTTGACATTATGTCACTGGCTGCAGTAACAGCTGTGTGAGAGTGCTCCATTGTGTATAAACGGGATATTTCTGTTCACAGCCGCAGCGTGAATTTGCTGGCAGCATGGAGAATGGTACGAGCTGTTCCGGAAGGGTGTCCAGGGTCTGACGCCGAGGGCGCGAGGGACATCACGTTGGCTTCGGAAGCGCAGCTCCGTCTGCTGTGGGAGGATAAATTATTCCTCCTCGGCGGCTGTCAGGTGTCTGGCGTGTTACTCGGGTAATTACGGGCCAGTTGCACACTCCGCGCTGCAACCGGAGCTGTCGATCTGCGACTACGTCGGTTTCACTCCTTCTGTTTGCAGTCCCAACGGACAATCCAAGTTTGGCTTAAGTGGCGCCGCTGACTCTGGTGTGGGCGGTCTCCCTGTCTGTCTGTCTCTCTCTGCCTCTCATCGGTGTCTCTCTCTCTCTCTTTGTCTCTATCTTCCCTCCCTTCCTCCCTTCTGCCCTCCATCCTTCTCCCTCCCTCTCTTTCTGTCTGTCTGTCTGTCTGTCTCTCTCTCTCTCTCTCCCTCTCTCTTTCTCTCTGCCTCTCATCGGTGCCTTTCTCTCTCTTTATCTCTCCCTCCCTTCCTCCCTCCTGCCCTCCTTCCTTCTCCCTCTCTCTCTTTCTTCTGACTGTCTGTCTCTCCCCCTCTCACTCATTTGCTTCCACCTGTTGTTTGATCGATGACTTCCAGGGCCGATTCAAGGCGCAAGCGACACAAGTCGCCGCTTTTGGCACCAGGCTGAAGGGGCACCAGAGGCGCAGCTACTGTACGATTTCTGTGCTGGACGTGTCATAATGGTCAGTGGCCGCCTGGGGTGCCAAGGTGAGAAGGGCGTCAGGGGTGCCAGAGAAATGCCATGTATTGCGTTTCACGATGAGTGCCGAAAACTGACACGGGTTAAAGTGTAGAATGGAAAAGGGAGGATTGGGTGGAGGGAGAGCAGACAGTATGGCATGTGGTAAGTCGTTTGCACGGAAAAATGTTCTCGAACCGGACCTGATGAAGTCTGTCAGTAAAGAAGATAACCCACTGTCTCATTGGACATTAGCAAGTACTTTTTAAGCCGAAAATCTCGGACGTCTTTGGTCGCTGGCGTTAAGGCCGCCTGTAATCTAATCGGCAGTGCGAACTTTTTCCTTCTAATATCTTCCATTTAGTTCTAAATAGTAGCCTACTGTGCTTTGCAATAACACGAAACGTTAGAGGCAGTAGTAACTGTATGTTTGAATGATTACTGTGAGTGAAATATTGCTTCATGAAGTGATTCACCAGTATCTAATCTGTTGATATATCCTCTATTTGATATAGCTTCTATTTGCGAGTATTTTTACCTTAAGAGATTGCTGATGGCTAAATCCAATATTGTGATTAGTTTTGACAGTCGCGAAAATCGTGGTTAGGGCTAAACTGTTCCATCAGCTACATGTAATTTTCTTCATCTTTATTAGTAAGACAGGTTACTTACCAGTATCTGATTCGATGTCTTCTGAAAAACATAGTTTTATCCATATTTTACAGTTCTGGACCTTCACCATGATGCCCCAACGCTGAAAGGGCGATAAGCCAATTTCAGCATTCACTGATTAGCCGGAAACGTTATGGTCACAGACCTACTTCGATATGAACCAGTCCAGGGGATAGCAGCGTCACCTGGCGAGGAATAACTGCCAGATACACGCATTATCAGTTAGCTTGCTATCCGTGTGTCCATGTGTGGAATGGGGAAGGGGCGCGATCTATCTGTTTGATCGAAAGCAGATGGCCCGGAGGCTCAGCACGAGAATTTCGGGAACAGTGCTACTCACTGGATATTCGAGGAAGGCTGTGGCAAGTGTCTTCAGCACGTGGCGAAACCAAGGTGGAACCACATCCAGACATTGTGGTGTTGGACGACCGTTCCTCGTTGCAGATGTCGGACGTCGTAGGCTGGGTAGACTGGTAAAATAGGGCAGGCAGCGAACTGTGGCGGTACTCACATCAGACCTTGATGCTGGGCAGAGTACAAGTAGGTCTGAATACACAGTGCGCCGAAGACATCTAACGATGGATCCCTATAGCCGATGACCGATACATGTGCCAATGTTAACACCACGGCATCGACAGGCATGACCGAAATGGGCACCTGACGATCGGCAGTGGATACTGGTGCACTGGCACAGCGTTGCATTGTCTGATGAATCCCGATACATTCTTCATCATGCCGACAGGAGGACGCGAATCGGTCGTCTCCCAGGGGAACATCTCCTTGACACATATACTGCGGAACGCAGAAAAGCTTATACTCTGGGGAACATTCACGTGGGCATCCATGGGTACAGTGGAGCTGGTGCAAGGTACCACGACCACAAAGGAGTATTGTAAGTTTTGCAGACAACGTACAACCGTTCATTACGATCATGCTTCCCAACGACGGTGCCATTTTTCAATAAGAAAAGGCGCCATGTCACAAGGGCAGGAGTGTGATGAAGTAGAACACAGTGGTGAGTTCCAATTGATATGCTGCACCCCCCCCCCCCTTCCAAAAGTCGCTAGACATCAGCACGTTCGAACACGACTCCCCACTCCCCGGTGATTACGGGAATAAGGTGACTTAGGTGTTCAGATGTGGTACCAACTCGTTCCAGCGACCTACCAACGCCTCATTCTTTCACGCCGCTTTTATCCGTACCAAACGGCTATATTGTAGGTGGTCATAATGTTCTGGCTGACCAGTGCGTCTGGTCGCTGCCAGAAAGAACGTCAGAAAGAACGTCCCGTTGTAGCATGTTGTTGTTGTTGTGGTCTTCAGTCCTGAGACTGGTTTGATGCAGCTCTCCATGCTACTCTATCCTGTGCAAGCTTTTTCATCTCCCAGTACCTACTGCAACCTACATCCCTCTGAATCTGCTTAGTGTATTCATCTCTTGGTCTCCCTCTACGATTTTTACCCTCCACGCTGCCCTCCAATACTAAATTGGTGATCCCTTGATGCATCAGAACATGTCCTACCAACCGATCCCTTCTTCTGGTCAAGTTGTGCCACAAACTTCTCTTCTCCCCAATCCTATTCAATACTTCCTCATTAGTTATGTGATCTACCCATCTAATATTCAGAATTCTTCTTTAGCACCACATTTCGAAAGCTTCTATTCTCTTCTTGTCCAAACTATTTATCGTCCATGTTTCACTTCCATACATGGCTACACTCCATACAAATACTTTCAGAAATGACTTCCTGACACTTAAATCCATACTCGCTGTTAACAAATTTCTCTTCTTCAGAAACGCTTTCCTTGCCATTGCCAGTCTACATTTTATATCCTCTCTACTTCGACCATCATCAGTTATTTTGCTCCACAAATAGCAAAACTCCTTTACTACTTTAAGTGTCTCATTTCCTAATCTAATTCCCTCAGCATCACCCGACTTAATTAGACTACATTCCATTATCCTTGTTTTGCTTTTGTTGACGTTCATCTTATATCCTCCTTTCAAGACACTGCCCATTCCATTTAACTCCTCTTCCAAGTCCTTCGCTGTCTCTGACAGAATTACAATGTCATCGGTAAACATCAAAGTTTTTATTTCTTCTCCCTGGATTTTAATACGTACTCCGAATTTTTCTTTTGTTTCCTTTACTGCTTGCTCAGTATACAGATTGAACAACATCGGGGAGAGGCTACAACCCTGTCTTACTCCCTTCCCAACCACTGCTTCCCTTTCATGTCCCTCGACTCTTATAACTGCCATCTGGTTTCTGTACAAATTGTAAATAGCCTTTCGCTCCCTGTATTTTACCCC
The DNA here is from genome assembly GCF_021461385.2 of Schistocerca piceifrons. Lineage (NCBI taxonomy): Eukaryota > Metazoa > Arthropoda > Insecta > Orthoptera > Acrididae > Schistocerca > Schistocerca piceifrons. The sequence goes on from NC_060144.1 coordinate 547,374,121, forward strand.
TGCCACCTTTAGAATTTGAAAGAGAGTATTCCAGTCAATATTGTCAAAAGCTTTCTCTAAGTCTACAAATGCTAGAAACGTAGGTTTGCCTTTCCTTAATCTTTCTTCTAAGATAAGTCGTAAGGTCAGTATTGCCTCACGTGTTCCAGTATTTCTACGGAATCCAAACTGATCTTCCCCGAGGTTGGCTTCTACTAGTTTTTCCATTCGTCTGTAAAGCATATCAAGAGACAAATTAGATACAATGAAATTCTCTGTCTCCGGATATAGTCGCAGTGGCTAACAACGCGTTGACGACGCGCATCACCGTTGAACTTCGCAGATTGTAACTAGACGGATGCTAGATGAGTCGCAGGGCTGCAAGTAATTATTCTGCGAAGTGCAGAACAGTAGGAACAGGCGAGCATCCGAGTCATCAAGAATCGGCTACGAATTTAAGAAGCCATCACCTTTCAAACGTTCACCTCTGCTCACTGCACATCATGAGATACGAAAATTATCACGGAACTAGGAATACCGATATTGGACGCTTGAAGGACAGAGAGAGAGATCGTCTCGGGTGATACGTCGCTGTACACGTTAACATATGTCCATGTCACGGACTGAGGAAGTCGACAGCCAAGCTAGGTGATACGTCCCGCTAGCCAAGAGGGCATCGTGTTGCGCTGGGCCCACCGATATGTCTGGCGTCGTCACCCTGTCTCGAACATTCAGCAGCCTGTTGTCTGATCCTCTGATGACAGCATGTATGTTGTCTACAAAATGTTGACAACTTATCTGAATAGTTGTGGCAGGAACAGCTGCATAATCAACTCTCTTACACCCACCGTGCTGTGCAATATGTTCTGCCATGAACTTTTGTTGCTTCTGGATGTATTATTTGTGTTCTGAGGCAAGTGACTAATGTTTTGTATGTTTAGTTTTCATCAGTAAATGTAAAATGTATTTGTTATTAAAAGTACTTCCGATAGTTTACCATCTATTAGGTTATTTGATGCAGTAGACATGTTGTAAACTTGAAGTTATTGTTGTTTCTATGCCTAGCTCTACCTTTATGTAGATGATAATCCTGAAAGCTCTATTTATTCGGCTAAACTTTGTGACTGGAAAATGAGGCACAAAAAAGCGAAAAACGCTTGTAACCTATGACAGAATGGTCGCTAGCCTTGTAACGATTGCCCTTTCATTCTGATGTAGGGTGATGGAGCTTGTGATACGAATCATCTCTAGTACGAGATATCGAAAAGAAAATTGTTGACACCAGTAAAAGTGGGGCACTGATTAAAAGACCGGGCTCAGGTTACAGAACCACAATAATTTATTGCATATAATATTTATGTCAAAGTTACACAAATCTGTAGGACTGATGGAACTGTCTCAAAGATAGCTGCTTCACATTTCAAGCAAAGGAGTAAAACAAGCTGTTTAGCACCCAGAGGGCAATCCCGGAGGGCAGCGTACTGTATCGAGGCCCCAGGATGGCTACATAAGAACTGTTCGTTTCTTCATTTTTGGTAGCATCAGCTTGCTTTATTTTTATAGCAACGCGTATACAGCTACAATCATATCCATTAATGTGCATTTGACAATATCTCCACTCCCCCTTATAACAAATACAGAACATAGCATCTCCAAGTAATTTACAAAAAAATGGTTCAAATGGCTCTGAGCACTATGGGACTCAACTGCTGAGGTCATTAGTCCCCTAGAACTTAGAACTAGTTAAACCTAACTAACCTAAGGACATCACAAACATCCATGCCCGAGGCAGGATTCGAACCTGCGACCGTAGCGGTCTTGCGGTTCCAGGCTGCAGCGCCTTTAACCGCACGGCCACTTCGGCCGGCAGTAATTTACACATACGGCTAGAAAGAATGCACAAAGTTTTGTCAACAATAACATATTCACTGTTTGACGCACAATAGGAGCACAAAGTCTGTGACAACATTAGAGTTCTGAGGACGACGATATGTCGGGAGACGCGGTTGTTTTACGAAGGAATGAATCTACATAGGATTGGGGTGCGAGAGAACACTGCACCTCCTGACAGAAAGATAAATGTTGATGCGGAAAGCTGAGATGCATGGAGTAACAAGAACAGTTAGGAAATTTACAGGAAGTGTCCAATAACCGCTAATATATTGCACCTGCACCTTAGTTACTTTTAAAGTACACAAGTTCCGTTAACATGTAATAATAATAATAATAACTGATTTTATGGCAACAAAACACGCCAAAGTAGAAAATCTGATCATAGGATACGCCACAATAAACAGAATCAATCACTTTAAATACTCGGGTGAAATCTTCGAACCCACAGGAACAGAAGGATTAGCCCAAAAAGCGCATCAAGTCAAAATGCGATAAGCTTACGCGAAAATTGCGAACATCTACAACAAAAGCTACATGAATATCAAAACAGAAACTCGACACTATGAGACTGTCATCAAACCCGAAACACTGTATGCAAGTGAGACCCTAAACCTCACTTCGATCTAGACAACGTCAATAACGTCGAAAGCAAAATTATTCGCAAAATCCTGGATCCGAAGGTCACAGACGAACGATATCGGCTGCATTCTAACACGACAACAGAAAAATACTCCTACACTGAAACAGACTTCCGTAAACGACGACTGAAGTTAATGGACATATCATGAGACTGGACGACAACAGATTAACAAACAAAATTCTAATGTACTCTCAGAAACTAAAACCGACAACAGTCTGGATCAAAATAGTTCAAACTCATCTCAAAAATGCCAACATCGTAACCACAGACATCACAGATCGAAAAATCTTCAGACAGAAGATCCACTGCTGGGTAGTTGCACCAGAAGAAAAGCCCAAAAGATCTACGGGATGATGGACGGAAGAACGTCGAGCTAAACATAGTGAGAGGATGGAATAATTCAGGGAGGACAAGAAAAATAAGAACCACAGATCGTAGGTCGCTTTGTGTGATCCTCTATGGGTCTCAACAATTTAAACAAATAAATAATAATAACAAACTATGAGTGCAAGACTATAAATCAATTAAGAAGCTTAATAACAAGCAAGAAATATTGAATTTGACTACCTAGTGGAAGCCGATACACTGTTCGTCTGAAGTAGCAGGATACAATAAAGTAAAACGCAGTTTGACAATGTTGGAACAGATTGACACGCCTGAATTGTTTTTGGTGTAAGGAGTCGTTTCCTAATATTCTGCTGATTTCCGTAACTGTCAAAACACAATCAAATTATTCAATATTATTAAAACGTAAACGGAATCTCGTGCTTTTCAGTTCATTGCCTATAGTTTCAGTTGCTGTCATTCAGTTAAACTTTGCGACAGGAAACGTGTGGGATTCTCAAGGAGACAACCTTTCAAATTTGATTGGAAAATCTTCCTGTTGTTGCCTTAATAAGAAAATAAGTTAAATGTTGAAATGTAAAACATGACTGCGAAACAGTAACTATGTAAATCTGAAGATATTGAAAAAACAGCCAATCAGTTACAGATAATGGTTTATTAGCCCTTGACCTAGGCTTCAATATTTGCAGAAATATCTTCTTCAGAAGTAGTGGACCATCATGTGATGTAACAAGGCCCACTGTTTCTGAACATTATGTTCTTACAAATATAGAAAGGTAGGTCAAGGGCTACTTAATCTTTATTTGCAACTTGTTGGATGATTTTCAACCTCTTCAAATAAACGTTGGTGAAACATTTCCTTCATTTCTAATCAATAAATGGATGATGCTGCTTCTCTTAACAAAGAATTTCTCAACCTTCATTAATTTCAGAAGCCTACAGATGTGTTGCGATGTCGAGGACAAATCACCAGCTCGTTTACAGAGATCCATATGTGTACGTGAATGTGCATTAATTATTTGTACTCGTGATGACTGGGTGTTGTGTGATGTCCTTAGGTTAGTTAGGTTTAAGTAGTTCTAAGTTCTAGGGGACTGATGACCATAGCTGTTAAGTCCCATAGTGCTCGGAGGCATTTGAACCATTTGAACCAATTATTTGTAGATCCGGATATTTTTGGTTAAAAATAAGATTTTTAGTTCCACTTTTGCATCAAAATGGTATCTTAGAACGCATCACGTAATGACGAAAGGAATTAGAAAAGAAAAAAGAGAACAAAACCTCTTGTATCAGTGATATAGTCTGTAGAGCATATTCCAATTTTAAAAAACGCTATTTGCACGGAAGATACCGTTCTTTTACGACTCTAACCATAGCACCGTTACGAGACACGTTTAGATACGCAAGATGCTGCGAATAAGTTACTGTTTGACAACTCTGTTGTCGAAAATCACTAAAATAAACTACCTTATTAAATATCTGGGAATACACATACAGAGCAATTTAAAATTGAAGTCTCGTAAAACAGAGTTAAACACTGGAAAAATTCACTGTTTTGGAGAAAGCCGAACAGTTTTAGTAGTGATTGATCGTAAGAGGATTACAAAGACAGTGTATGGAGATAAAGAACGCTGTGATCACGTAAAAAGATGAAAACTCAGAACTTCCATGAACATGATTGCTTCGCTGTTGTTGCTGTGAGTGCGCCAATAGAGTGCAAACGCACCGGTTTCTTTCAGCAGTTTGCCAAGCTATTTTTCGCGATATCTACGACAGAGGGGAGACTGCGATATTTCCCATCCTATGGGTTGTGTTACGAATGGTGACAGACCAATATTGTTTGGTGTATCCATTTCATAACTACTTCTAAAGACAGGCTGCCCTTTGCAAGGGTCAAAAGTTACAGTATTTTAAAGTGAAATTAATGAACTGTCGATCTCCCATTTCACAGTTGTGAAAGTCCTGAAAGAAGATTGTGTACTTGATAGAGGCCTCGAAGCACTGGAAGGCTTCAAATAGATTGTATAATGGTAAGACAGAGAATTAGGATCCAGGATTCAAATTGTAAGTCATTCCCAGGGGCAGATATCGACTCTGTCCACAATTTATTTGTTATGAGCTGTAGATTAAAACTCCAGAAACAGCAAAAATGTATGAATTTAAGAAGATGGGACCTGGATAAGTTGAAGGAATTAGACGTTGTAGAGAGTTTCAGAGAGAGTATTAGGGAACGATTGACAAGAACAGGGAAAAGAAGTACAATAGTAGAAGAATGGAGAGCATTGAGAGTTGAAATAGTGAAGCCAGCAGAGGATCAAATAGGTAAAAAGACGAGGGTTAGTAGAAGTCATTGGGTAATAGAAGATATATTGAACTTAAATGATGAAAGGAGGAAATATAAAAATGCAGTAAATGAAGCATGCGAAAAGTAATACAAACGTCTCAGAAACGAGATCATCAGGATGTGCAAAATGGCTAAGCAGGGATGGCTAAAGGGCAAATGTAAGGATGTGGAGGCGTATATCACTAGGGGCTAAGATAGATACAGCTTACAGGATTATTAAAGAGACCTTTGTAGGGAAGAGAACCACCCGTATTAATGTCGAGATCTTAGACAAAAAACCACTCCTAAGCAAAGAAGGGAAAGCGGAAAGGTGGAAGGAGTATATAGACGGTCTATACAAGGGCGATGTACTTGAGGACAATATTAAGGATATGGAAAAGGACGAAGATTAAGATGAAATGAGAGATACGATACTTCGTGAAGAATTTGACAGAGCACTGAAAGATCTAAGCCGGAAAAAGGCCTCGGGAGCCGGGAGTAGACAACATTCCATTAGAACTATTGATAGCGTTGGGTGAGCCAGCCATGACAAAACTTTTCTATTTGGTGAGCAAGATGTATGAGACAGGCGAAATACACTCAAACTTCAAGAGGAGCATAATAATTCCAATACCAAAGAAACCGGATGTCCGCAGGAGTGAAAATTATCACGACTTATCCTAGAAGATAGGTTAAGGAAAGCCAAACCTACGTTTCTAGCATTTGTAGACTTACAGAAAGCTTTTGACAATGTTGGCTGGAGTACTCCCTTTCAAATTCTGAAAGTGGCAAGAGTAAAATACAAGGAGCGGAAGGCTATTTACAATTTGTACAGAAACCAGACGGCCGTTATAAGAGTCGAGGGGCACGAAAGGGAAGTAGTGGTTGAGAATGGAGTGAGGAAGCATTGTAGCCTATACCCGATGTTATTCACCCTGTATTTTGAGCAAGCAGTAAAGGAAATTAAAAAAATGGAGTAGGGATTAAAATACATGGGGAAGAAATAAGAACTTTGAGGTTTGCTGACGGCAAATTTTGTCAGAGATATCAATGGACCTGTAAGAGCAGCGAACGGAATGGACACTGTATTGAAAGGAGGATATAAGATGAACAACAACAAAAGCTAAGCGTGGATATTGGAATGTTGTCCAATTAAATCAGGTGATGATGAGGGAATTAGATTAGGAAACGAGACAAAATTGGAAATTTGTGGTAAGGTCTAACTTCTATGAGGTCATCAGTCCCTAAGCTTACGCAGCACTTAATCAAACTTAAACTAATTTATGCTAAGGACAACGCACACACACCCATGACCGAGGGAGGACTCGAACCTCCAACGGGGGAGAAATGAGACACTTAAAGTAGTAGATGAGTTTTGCTATTTGGGGCAAAGGAACTGATGATGGCTGACGTAGAGAGGATATAAAAAATATATTGGCTATGGCAAGGCAAACGTTTCTGAAGAAGAGAAATTTGTTAACATCGGCTATAGATTTAAGTATTATGAAGTCTTTTTTGAAAGTATTTTTACAGTTTGTAGCCATGTATGGAAGTGAAACATGGATGATAAACAGATGAGACAAGAAGAAATGTTTCAAATGGCTCTGAGCACTATGGGACTGAGGGCATCAGTCCCCTAGAACTCAGAACTGCTTAAACCTAACTAACCTGAGGACGTCACACACATCCATGACCGAAGCAGGATTCAAACCTGCGAACGTATCTTTCGCGCGGTTCCAGACTGTAGCGCCTAGACAAGAAGAGAATAGAAGCTTTCGAAATGTGGTGCTTCAGAAGAATGCTGAAGATTAAATGGGCAGATCACGTAACCAATGAGGAGGTGCTGAATGCAATTGGGGAGAAGAGGAATTTGTGGCACAACTTGACTAGGAGAAGGGATCGGTTAGTAGGACACGTTGAGAGGTATCGAGGGATCACCAATTTAGTATTGGAAGGAAGCGTGGAGGGTAAAAATCGCAGTGGGACACCAAGAGATGAATACAATAAGCCGATTCAGAAGGACGTAGGTTGCAGTAGGTACTGGGAGATGAAGAAGCTTTCACAGGATAGAGTAGCATGGAGAGCTGCATCAAACGATTCTGTAGACTGAATGCCACAACAACATCGCAGATGTCTGTTGTTCATCTTAAAACAGTGTCAACGTTATCTAGCCTACATTATAGGTCCTGCACTCTATCTGAAAACAGTCTTAAAATTTTGTACAGTGAGTTCTGCTATCAGACGTCCCATTTAATTCATATGTGGTAGTTAATTCATTTCGATTGCTGTAGCAGCACGACGGCAGAAGAGAGCCGCTTTCGCTGCGAGACGACACAATGTGAGGTATATGTACGTTTCATGTATAACACACCGCTACTGTCATTGTTTTGCACCATACGTAATCAGAATTTTGACGGATTATTATTATCTTGGACAAAGACAGAAGAACGGTCTTACCATGCCCTACGAAAATTAATAACGCAATTTCATTGCAGAACTCTCTCTAGTATGCTGATTTTGCAGTCGTACCGTTTAACCGGAACTGCATTAGCTCTGGAGCTTGTCTATGAATTATTATCTTGTACATGTACGTGAGTTGCAAAAGGAAAGTGGCACAATAATTTTGTTTAACAAAATGAGATTAAGGAAAGGATGCTACTGGACATACAACTGATGTTTCCGAAAATGTATCGTGCGCTTGCCAAGAACTTCGATTTTAGATTTTTAGATTTTGTCATTCGTGTATTGTCATTCTTCCTGCAATAACATGTCTTTTTGCAAGTTTCGCAAATACTTATGTAACCCAGTATTGTGTCATTTACTTTCGATCTTATTATCATAAGCATGACCAAATAGCCAATACACATCAACAGTGCACATGTGCACTCTCTCTTTGCATCATATTGCATGGAACACAATTGATAGAATTGGGCACCTAGCCGTTTTCAGTAGCAAACTGTCAACCTCGTAGTATATGTCATCACATTAGACCTTCTGATATACGTATATGTATGCGTATTTTTGTATTCATTATCTTATACGAGTACAAGTGATGTGTGTGAGAGTGTTGCTTTTCTCATACCAGCACACGCAAGAAGAAAGCTGTCCTCTAGATGATTTCATAGATACATTTATTCAGATCTGAAGAATTTTGTATTCAGATAAATCTGTCACACGGGCGTGACACTTAGAACTGATTTTGGTCAGGAAGGTTTTGTCCAGGCCAAGATGTTTGCTATGATGGTATGCATTTGCGACAATTTAGTGAACTTTTACTATCGGTGTATTACAGGTAGAGAAGCAAGAGTACTGGATTCCATTACACTTGTAGATGCAGAAGGAGGTCTTGTGATTTACGTTATTTACAAGCTTAATTAAAATACGTGAAACAGTCTTAGCTAACAGAACAGGGATAGGTAGTTGTCAGAGAACAACAATAAGTGGTAATCCAACAAGTACAAGAACTAATTTAGGAACCTTTTAAAGTAAAAAATGCCTATTAAAAATCTATATGAGGCATAATCTGGAGGCATGCAAAACAAAACTAAATGTTTATTAAAATCCATGGTGGTAAGGGATTTTTTCTTAATTTATTAGTAAATACGTTATATTTGGCATTGATTCTGCTGTTTATTGCTGCTACTTCGACTTTATTATGAAGTGGTTACAGGAGCTGAAAACACATCAACTGATAATTAACTAAGGTCTAAACACCAATAGTGGACACTGAAATAAACAGTACATTCAATAGGGAATATAAAGTGAGTTAAAAAATCATTTAGACTGTGATCGAGTAACAAATGCAGTTTCGTGAGTTTGTGAAGAGTCCTGTCATATTGAAAAGGTGATTGTCTTTAAAGTAATCTGACGCCGATGCCGTGCAATAGACGTTAACGGTATATAATTAGGTCCAATTACCCGTTCGCATGCGGGTACCTATGTGTTGGTGGAAGAAGTGTTAGCTATGAGGGCATCGGTTCCGTTTTACGCGTGTGGCAAAGCGCATTAGATGACTATCGCCCAGCTCTTAGGGTCGCTCGCGTTAAACCTTCTCCATCAATCTCTGTCCAGGAAACGCTATATACTGGAGCACCGTTCGGTCTACGTTCTGGCTAAAAGTAGGTACTCATTCATCTTGACCTACAAAGGTGGAGCTTCAAGGTAGCGATCTCTAAATAAACTTCCGTTTGTGCCGTGTAATGAGGAATACAAGCGTGCTTCTCTATACAACTAGATAAAAATGTAGATCACATAGAATTGACACAGCGTCTTTTATGTTATGAAACATGCTCATATTTCTATGAATCAGGAGTGAATGACTTGAATGGAAACAGAAATTCGACGTATGGACACAGGTCGCCTCTAGGTCAACATATTTATCCTACAAAATTATCAACACAATGTGGAAAGAAAGATCTGGTGGCCCGTACGGGTACTCGTTGAACTGATATTTTGATTACAACCCACTCTATAGTATGCGCCATCTGTAAATTGGATTAATTTCTCTCTTTAACAAGAGTCATTCTAATGTAAACGGGCCGCATGCCATAAATTGATACAATATCAGATTAACCAAATCAGATCTCCCAGACCAGTACCAAGTATTTCATATTAAGTTCTTTTAATTGCTGAGCATGCATTTTTACGCAGAATTAACATATTTATTAACAAGTACAGCGCACTTACCACAGCTCTCTCCACAAAGGTATTTTTTTCACTCTGTTTCTGAATAACGGACTTTAATCGTAACAGATTTTTAATCTTGAAATAGCATTTGATGAGTTTTATCGCTTGATGGACTAACTATGAATAATGGAACTACTATAGATTTAATGGATCGAAAATGTTATCAAAGTGTGCTCTGTCAGCCGTGAACTTCGTTTTCCTCCCATTATTTTGGCTGCAATTGGGCCCACAGCCACAACAGATTTTTAAAAAGTTTCCACAGTGATTCTTATTAAATGGAGTAAAATTTCTTTTTATTTTATTTCCATTTGCATTATCAAACAGTTCCAGCTGTAAATCCATTACCAATTTGGAAACACGACTTTATACCTAAGCCGTCGTAGAGGCAACCCTTTGTCCATAGTCCAAGAACCAAGCAATCTGCGGCAACAGCACTGTCACTGCAAGGAGTCACCCACGATGCCAGAGACAATGACGTTACCACACGGAAGCAAAATACGATGGCGTCCGATGCACCGCTATGAATTATGCAGGCTTCCCTCAATCCGTTTATACACAAGCAGCAAAAATGTCATCAGCTGTATCATCATTAGTTGTGTTAGGCTTTTCGTCACTCTTTAGAATTTACACCGAAATCCAGCTATAGTGCATAATTATTCTCTAAATCATTAAGTTAGTTAATGTTAATTATTAACACGATCCGTTGATCGTATTTGGTAACTACTCGCTATGATGCGGAACGAACCAGAAGGTTTCCACATATTGTAGATTTGTTGAGTGAAAATAAGGATAATGCTGGTCATTTACACAACTGGATATTTTCTTCAATCTCAGTCTACAACAATTAATTGATACAACTCACTGCCACAAAAATTATACATTTTCACCCTACTTATGGAATTGTGCCAAGAAGAAATAATGTAAATTGTATTAATGTTTTATTATTCGCCAAAAATTTCAATTAAGAAGGAAGCTAGTATAATATTTTCATAACTGCAGCTAGTAAAGTATTTATATAATTGTGTACATTTCATTTTTCCGTATATAAGGCATTTAATTTTACGGTTAACAGTGGGCATATTTTCTCCTGTGAGTTATTTATGAATGGCACCATTGTTTTCAAACTGTGGATAATTCTTCACCATAAACTTGAGTATGTAGGGTGATTCAATTAAATTGTTTACGTCAAATGCCTCCAGAGTCTATCAAAATATCGTAATTACGTTTTCACCCAGATGAATTGTGAAAAAGTCCTCACTAATTGAAGTATAGTCTCTTTCCACAACTCTATCAACTACAGACGTAACGGTATCTACTTTGTTTTTTTTCAAATGGGATTACAGTCATTTCTGTTGCTAGTACAGCAGTACTAAATGAGACCAGTTCAACTGATTTTCAGTCTTAAACATCCCATTACTAGTTTTGGAGTAATTACAATATTCAGAATTTGGGTATATCTGATTTGAACACGATACCGATTTCTATGTAACATAGAAATTCGTTCTTCGATCCCAATATAAGGAAATGCGTCACATCGGATAAGAAGGAACAGTATGTTTCATCACCGTAGTCCATTAGGAGATGGACACCGAGGAAATGTCTTTCATTCCGTTTGTCAGTTCACATGTGTTGTGTGCTGGTTAGTTTGAAAATCACGTGAGTTACACAAATCAAGGTGCAGTAAGGTCTCTAGCTTACTTTTGGTAGTCGATGAGAGTTGATGTGAGTTCTTTCTTTTTTTGCCGTGAGTCATACTTCATTCTTGTACACTGGATGTTTTTCAGAGATATGACTTCTGTAGTCTATATGTTCGCCACAGAGGTTTTGAGTACAAGCAGTGTGATCTTTGGTTGTCAGTAGTACTGTCGTTGCCAACAGCATTCGCGAGTATTAAGTGGCAGAGTCTTGAGTCGGTCACGCTGCTTAGCGGTTTGGGAAAATAATTAGCAGAACACAGAGATAAAGACGCAGAGGAATTTGTTTTTAGGAAATGTGATTTTATAAAGACTGATTCCAGAAGTATAAAGCTACTGAGTTAATGTTGCCACTTCATTACTTGCTCTCGTGTAATGTATGATAAGTGTGAGTAAGGCTAATTTCCTGTATGATTTTTCCTTACTGATTCGACACAGTTAGTTTGATCGTCAAGATAAGACTAAACAGAGTTAAATGCTCACTTGTCTTGGACTCAGAATCATAGATTCACCACTCCTTTACTTTCATTGACGATTTGTATGGCAGAGTTACACTGATCAGCCAGAACTTTACGACCGCTGACCTACTATCGGTATAAACCCGTCCAGACGATAGCAGCGACACCTGATGAGGAATGATCGATAGTCTGACACACGCACGTTTCATGTATTATCAGCGAGCGTGCTGTCCGTTTGTAGAATGGGGAAGGCGCGCTATGTATCCCAGTTTCACTGACGACAAATTGTTATGGCCCGGAGACTCGGCACGAGCATTTCGGAAAGTGCGTGACCTGTCGGGTGTTCGAGGAGATCTGTGGTGAATGTCTTCAACATGTGGCGAAACCAAGGTCAAACGACGTCCAGAGATTGCGGGGTTGGACGGTCATCTCTCGTTACAGACGTCGAACGTCGAACGCTAGGCAGACTGGTAAAACAGGACGGGCAGCGTACGGTGGAGGAACTTACATCAGACTTTAATGCTGGGCAGAGTACAAATGTGTCTGAGCACACAGCGAGCCGAACACTTCTAACTACGGTCCCCCGCAGCCAAAGACCTATGCATATGCCAATGTTAACACCACAGCTTCGGCGACTATGACCGAAATGGGCACCTGACGATCGGATTGGACACTGGCGCTGTGGCAGAGCGCTGAATTGTCTGATGAATCCCGATATCTTCTTCATCATGCCGATGGAAGGGCGTGCATCGGTCGTCTCTTAGAGGAACAGCTCCTTGACACCAGTACTGCGGGACGGAGACAATTTGGTTGCATCACCATTATACTCTGGGGATCATTCACGTGGGAATCCATGGGTCCAGTGAAGCTGATGTAAGGCACCTTGTCGACCAAGGAGTATCGTACACTGGTTGCAGACCACGTACTCCAGTTCACGACGGTCATCTTTTCTGTCGGCAGTGGCATTTTTCAGCAAGATAGTGCACCCTGTCACAAGGCGAGGAGTGTGATGGATTGGTTCGAGGAATATAATGAGTTTCAGTTGATGTGTTGGCCCCCCAGGTCGCCGGATCTGAACCCGTTCGAACACATCAGAGATGTGATTGAACGTGTCGTCAGATTTAGTCGCCCCGTGTCCCGAATTTACGGCAATTAGGTGACTTGGGTGTGCAGACGTGGTGCCAGCTCCCTACAGCGACTTACCAAAGCCTCATTCCTTCCATGCCAGTACGCGTCGCCGCTGTTATCCACACCAAAGGTGGACATACGGACTATTAGGTAGATAGTCATACTGTTCTTGTTCATCAGTGCGTAACTTTTTACAAGAAGCTGATTTTGTAAAGATTGTTGCAATAGAAAAATTCAGTTTCATAACATAACCATTTAAATGCTAGTCTCTCCTCTATCATAGAGTAGGTTCAGTTTCAAATGTTCAAATGTGTGTGAATACCTAACGGACCAAACTGCTGAGGTCATCGGTCCCTAGTCGTACACACTACTTAAACTAACTTATGATAAGAAGAACACACACACCCATGCCCGATGGAGGACTCGAACCTCCGGATGGAGGGGCCGAGCCGTCCGTCACACCACGTCCCAAACCTCGCGGCGACTTCACGCGGCTTGGTTCAGTTTCTTTCTTTTACTTTGTAATCGAGTGTCACACTGTAACGCCCGAAAATGTATATCCTCCTGTTTCCATCTATTGCACTGCAAATTTTTTTCCTTATTTTGTTACCTGTACATATAACATTTCTGTGTCTTTGTATATTGTAATTGTTTTATTATTTGTATATATATGCATTTATGTCGATGTACACTCCTGGAAATGGAAAAAAGAACACACTGACACCGGTGTGTCAGACCCACCATACTTGCTTCGGACACTGCGAGAGGGCTGTACAAGCAATGATCACACGCACGGCACAGCAGACACACCAGGAACCGTGGTGTTGGCCGTCGAATGGCGCTAGCTGCGCAGCATTTGTGCACCGCCGCCGTCAGTGTCAGCCAGTTTGCCGTGGCATACGGAGCTCCATCGCAGTCTTTAACACCGGTAGCATGCCGCGACAGCGTGGACGTGAACCGTATGTGCAGTTGACGGACTTTCAGCAAGGGCGTATAGTGGGCATGCGGGAGGGCGGGTGGACGTACCGCCGAATTGCTCAACACGTGGGGCGTGAGGTCTCCACAGTACATCGATGTTGTCGCCAGTGGTCGGCGGAAGGTGCACGTGCCCGTCGACCTGGGACCGGAAAGCAGCGACGCACAGATGCACGCCAAGACCGTAGGACCCTACGCAGTGCCGTAGGGGACCGCACCGCCACTTTCCAGCAAATTAGGGACACTGTTGCTCCTGGGGTATCGGCGAGGACCATTCGCAACCGTCTCCATGAAGCTGGGCTACGGTCCCGCACACCGTTAGGCCGTCTTCCGCTCACGCCCCAACATCGTGCAGCCCGCCTCCAGTGGTGTCGCGACAGGCGTGAATGGAGGGACGAATGGAGACGTGTCGTCTTCAGCGATGAGAGTCGCTTCTGCCTTGGAGCCAATGATGGTCGTATGCGTGTTTGGCGCCGTGCAGGTGAGCGCCACAATCAGGACTGCATACGACCGAGGCACACAGGGCCAACACCCGGCATCATGGTGTGGGGAGCGATCTCCTACACTGGCCGTACACCACTGGTGATCGTCGAGGGGACACTGAATAGTGCACAGTACATCCAAACCGTCATCGAACCCATCGTTCTACCATTCCTAGACCGGCAAGGGAACTTGCTGTTCCAACAGGACAATGCACGTCCGCATGTATCCCGTGCCACCCAACGTGCTCTAGAAGGTGTAAGTCAACTGCCCTGGCCAGCAAGATCTCCGGATCTGTCCCCCATTGAGCATGTTTGGGACTGGATGAAGCGTCGTCTCACGCGGTCTGCACGTCCAGCACGAACGCTGGTCCAACTGAGGCGCCAGGTGGAAATGGCATGGCAAGCCGTTCCACAGGACTACATCCAGCATCTCTACGATCGTCTCCATGGGAGAATAGCAGCCTGCATTGCTGCGAAAGGTGGATATACACTGTACTAGTGCCGACATTGTGCATGCTCTGTTGCCTGTGTCTATGTGCCTGTGGTTCTGTCAGTGTGATCATGTGATGTATCTGACCCCAGGAATGTGTCAATAAAGTTTCCCCTTCCTGGGACAATGAATTCACGGTGTTCTTATTTCAATTTCCAGGAGTGTATAATTGGTTTGTTTTGTAAAGATTATTTGTATTTTAAGCTGGGTCTTGCCTAGAGAAAACTATGCTGTCGAACGAATACATCGATAGGTCGTGTGGAGAACCAAAGTGTTTAGGATCTTTGGGAGTGTTAACTCTGCCGCGTGGAGAGCGGGCAGAGCGGAGAGAGTCTGGCTGGAGTAGTGCAGTGGAGCAGGGGTGTTGTGTGACGCTCCCGCGAGTTGCCGCGCTTTCGGGGTCTGGCAGCATGTAATTGCGCTCGAATTGCTATGATAGTTTCTGACACGGTGTCGCGGACGGGAAGTGTTAGCTGGCACACATCAAGGGCCCGTTTCGGCTGGAGACCGTGTCGAGAAGAAGGCGCGCCAACATCCAGCTTCTGCAACAGCGACAATGAGTGACTGTCGCCACCTCCTCGATCGACGACTTCAAACCTTCAATCAACCAACAAAGAAGACTGGTAGCACGTAAAGTTTTAGAACTGTATGGCACACCTCAGCTTTTCAAACTGTTAAATTTTTCTCACTAAATTACAGCAACGTAGCATGAACCTTTGTTGCTCATTGTCCCAATTACATTACCAAGCAGGGTCCCTTTCTTTTCCGGAATGAACCCGAGTGTCGTTGAAATTCAAACGCCAGCATTAAAGTAATATCATTCGATTTCACCGCTTTAATTTCAAAGTTCAGTTAAGGTATTCATAGCTGGCTGCAATATTTAGATTACAGAAGCACAAATTAAAAGCGCGAGTTCTGTTACCGTATTTTAGCTTACCGGTGACTGCAGCTCAGCTTGGTACGTACTAAATTTTACTATTGTTAATTGTTCAGAATCATTTAATTCAAGTTCAAAGTTAAATCTCTTATTTCTAAATTGCGTAGATTCAAGTAGCTTCTGAAATGATTGTTGAGGTAGCCCAAGACTAACCGTATTTTACTGAATTTCGATGTGCTTCAGCAACAAAGCTCACTATTAATTTCAGTCACTAAATTAACTTTCAATTTTCCGGTTTTATTAATTCTTTTGCTAAATTAAGTCAGAGTGCAGCGAAATTTATTACTTCTGACAAACTTTCAGCTTTCACACTACACGTGTCAACCTTCAGTTGCCACGCTTCTAGTGCTAATAATACGTGTAATAAACTTTCTTTTCAGTTCTTATAGTAATTGTCCATAGGACTGGCGACCGTAATTTCTCCCAAATCTCAAATATCTAATTACCGCTAGCTAATTGTTAACGTAACGGCCGCACATTTACTTTCTTTAATAACTTTACCCCTTTTCAAAATTAATTCTCACCAGTTTCATTTGCATTTTTCCTTTCATTTAGATGTAACCCTTTCCTCCTTCTTTACCGACAGATTAACTTCGGTGACGATTGCTTTTCCCAAATTTCCATTAGGTACAGGCGGTTTAATTTTTCACTGTCATTAAGGTCGATAAGTGAGGGGGAGGTTACAACACCACTGCATGTAACGTTAAACACTTATTAAAGCTTGTAGTATGATATGCTTAACATAGTTCCTTTTCTTTGGATTGTACTTGGACAACTGTTTCTTTAGCAGGTCTGCTGCTACGCTCCGTTCCAACATTCACCACTTTCGAACTCTACCGAGTTTCCGTTGCCACAAGGTAAGTCACGAAAGTTTGTTAGCGTCGGCTTAACATCACTGTTACGGCACAGTAAGATTATTTATACCCAAGCTTTGCAATACAAATTATCATCAGGGTCGGTTCAGTTAAAATTTAGTTAGGACTTCATTTCTTTTTCGGACTTTCTTTCTTTTATAGTGCTGTGTTCAATGTTCGCGTGTGAGTCTAAGCGTTTCAGTTTGGGTGCCTATATTTTAAGCCATTTTAACAGAAGCATTTTTAACATTTATTATTTACTGTTAAGTTTGAACTTTTATGCAGGACTTTTACTCTGTTAGTTTTGTGTATTACAAATGTCATGCATCGTAGCACTGTTTACTGCACGTCGCAGTGCACTAAGATGACGGAAGTCACAGAGTACCTCCAACTACCGTGTAGGACCTCTTTTTTTCCCGGCGTAGTGCATCGACCCGACATGGCACGGACTCAACAAATCGTTGGAAGTTCCCTGCAGATACACGGAGCGACGCTACCTCTAGAACCGTCCGTAAGTGCAAAGTGTTACCGGTGAAGGAATTTGTAAAAGAACTGAAATATCAATTATATTCCATAAATGAGATTCATCTCGGGCGATCTTGGGGGGCAACATACACATTTATGTAACATATACATTTATGTTACACTCGGATTGCCTAGAATGTTCTTCAGACCTACTCCAAACAAGAACAGCTGCCAACATGAGAAACGTAGAAGTAAATATCCTCGGAGTAGTCAAGCAACTTAAATCGCTTAATAAAAGTAAGTCTTCTGGTCCACACTGCATACTAATTAGGTTTCTTTCAGAGTATGCTCATGCATTAGCTCCATACTTGACAGTCATATACAACCGTTCCCTCGACGAAAGATCCGTACCCAAAGCCTGGAAAGTTGCACACGTCACACCAATATTCAAGAAAGGTGATACGAGTAATCCACTTAATTACAGGTCCACATAATTAACGTCGATATGCAGCAGGATTATGGAACATATATTGTGTTCGAACGTTATGAATTACCTCGAAGATAACGGTGTATTGACGCACAGTCAACATGGGTTTAGGAAACATCGTTCTTGTGAAACATAACTAGCTACTTATTCGCATGAGGCGTTGAGTGCTATTGATTCAGATCGATTCCGTATTTCTGGAAGGCTTTTGACAGAGTACCACACAAACAGCTCGTAGTGAAATTGCATGCTTATGGAATACCGTCTCAATTATGTGACTGGATTTGTGACTTCCTGTCAGGGAGTTCACAGTCCATAGTAATAGACGGAAAGTCATCAAGTAAAATGATTGCTGGCGTTCCCCAAAGTAGTGTTATAGGCTCTTTGATGTTCCTTATCTATATAAATGATGTGGAAGACAATCTGAGCAGCCGTCTTACGTAGTTTGCAGATGACGCTGTCGTTTATTGACTAATAAAGTCATCAGAAGATCAAAACAAACTGCAAAACGATTCAGAAAAGATATCTGAATGTTGAGAAAATTGGCAGTTGACCCTAAATAACGAAAAGTGTCAGGTCATCCACAAGAGTGTCAAAAGTAATCCGTGAAACTTCGGTTACACGATAAATCAGTCAAATATAAAGGCCTTAATTCAACTAAATACCTAGGAATTACAATTACGAACAACTTAAATTGGAATTAACACATAGAAAATGTTGTGGGGAAGGCTAACCAAAGACTGCGTTTCATTGGCAGGA
The DNA here is from genome assembly GCF_021461385.2 of Schistocerca piceifrons. Classification (NCBI taxonomy): domain Eukaryota; kingdom Metazoa; phylum Arthropoda; class Insecta; order Orthoptera; family Acrididae; genus Schistocerca; species Schistocerca piceifrons. The sequence goes on from NC_060144.1 coordinate 547,392,713, forward strand.
CACTTTGAAAATGTAACAGGTCCACTAAGGAGACTGCCTACTCTGCGCTTGTCCGCCTTCTTTTAGAATAGTGCTGCGCGGTGTGGGTCCTTACCAAATAGGGCTGAGGGAGTACATCGAAAAAGTTCGAAGAGGCGCAGCACATGATGTATTATCGTGAAATATGGGAGAGAGTTTCACTGAAATGGTAGAGGATTTGGGCTGGACATCATTAAAGGAAAGGCGTTTTTCGTTGTGACCGAAAAAGTTCGAAGAGGAGCAGCACATGATGTATTATCGTGAAATATGGGAGAGAGTTTCACTGAAATGGTAGAGGATTTGGGATGGACATCATTAAAGGAAAGGCGTTTTTCGTTGTGACGAAATTCCAATCATCAACTTTCTCCTTCGAATGCGAAAATATTTTGTTGATATCGACCTACATAGGGAGAAACGATCACCACGCTAAAATAAGGGAAATCGGAGCTCGTACGGAGAGATATAGGTGTTCGTTCTTTCCGCGCGCTATATGAGATTGGGATAATAGAGAATTGTGAAGGTGGTTCGATGAACCCTCCGCGAGGCACTTAAATGTGATTTGCAAAATATCCATGCAGATGTATATGTAGAAGTAGATTGTGACCCGTTGCTATTGAGTGTTGTCGTCTATGGGAATTCCATCGTTGCTTGGTTACATGAAGACTTTGAATGGCTGGAAACAATCTTTAAGTATCCGAATATAACCACTTCCAGTCAATGATAGCTTCATTTGGACCAGATCACCACGTCCACTCAGTGTAAATCCAGCCAGCACCATTACGGAGCCAGGCCTCGTTGAAAACTTCAGTCCATGCGGTCTGCGACACTTTCGAATCCTACCCTCAATTCCTACAATTTGAAATCGGGTATAATCCGACCAGGCGACGGTTTTCCGGTCGTCTGAAACGATAAGGTCGCTATTCCAGGAGAGACGCTGCAGGCAATGTCGTGCTGTTAGCAAAGGCACTCGCATCAGTCGTGTATTGCCATAACCCATTAATGGCACGTTTTTCCGCATTGTCCTAACCTATACGTTCCTCATACGTAACACATTGATTTCTGCTGTTATTTCATGCACTGTTACTTGTCTGTTAACACTGACAACACAACGCAAACGCCGCTGCTCTCGGTCGTTAAGTGAAGGCAGTCCGCCACTGTGTTGCCCGTGGTGAGAAGTAATGCCTTAAATTTAGTATTTTCGGCACACTATTGACACTGTGGATGTCGGAATATTGAATGTACTAACGATTTACGAAACGAACTGTCCCATGCGTCTAGCTCTAACTACAATTCCGCGTTCAAAGTCTGTTAATTCCTCTCGTGAGGCCATAATCACTTCGGAAATCACCTGTGTACAAATGACAGTTCTCGTGTACATGATACTACCGCCTGTCTATATGCGCGTATTGCCATTCAATGACCTGCGTCACCTAAGTGTACAAAGTTTCACACAATAACTTTTTTAGCATAAAGTTTTAGGTTCTTGAACTACTTTTAGTAAAAGTTAATCCTGGATTTGGCAAGTCCTCTCATCAGACAGCGCTTACTAAGTGTACGACTCTCACTGTTCAGTTCAAAGAACGTTCACATTACAATATATTCACACAGGAAAATTAAGTGCACAAGCACATTATTCAAAACAAAAGAAGTTAAACAGTTACGAAAAGCAGAAGGAACATGAAGAGAACTGTTGTAACCACAAATGTATCTCGACAGACAGTGTGAGACAAAAATAATTCAGAAAGTGTGCAACAAGAATGTTAGTGACAGAGCACTGGAAATATGCGAACAGAGTAAGAAGCAAACAGCCACTGAGCGGAGCTAACGAAATAAATGTTGTGACGGCCGTCGCTCTTAATCCACGTGCTACCTTCAGAAAAATTGAAAATTCCTCTGGAATAAGTAAGCTCAGCGTTGTTCGCATTTTTCGAGGAAACAGCTTCCATCCCCATCACGTGCCACTTCGCCAGCAGATTAACCAGCGAGACTGGACTTGACGCGCGGAATTCTCACTGGCGGTTCTGAAGCGACGTCAGAAGACGTTCTTTCTTCAAATAACTTTTACCGATGAAGCTAACTTTACAAGTAATGGAAAGCTGAGCGTAAGAAGTGCGTTACTGTTTAGAGTCCACACTGACTGAGGCACCTTGAGCATCAGAAGCAGTGTAGTGTGAAAGTCTGGTGCGAGATTATTGGAGAATACATTGACACTTACTTCGTTGAAGTGGTATCGGCTGTTCTAGAGGAAGTACTGTCGTGTTCTAGAATAGCGTAGGAGGAAAAAGGGGTAAAAGGTCAGTCTGCAATTCCCGAGCGGTTAGAAACAAATAAACAAATGCAGGAAGGCAAATTTTTAGTGTTGGCACATTGATTTCTTGGATCAGAACCAAACACGTTTACAGTGCATCTACGAGAGGTGCGGATTCTAGGACTGCAGTGGAGAAGAAAATTGTGGATCTGTCAGATTAACATCAAGGTACCAGATGACCATAACGGTACCAGAAAGGCTGCTCTGAAATAGCAGTTGATAATGGAAGCAGCAGTGAAGAAAAATCATGACATGTTTACAGCATTCTTGTCCTGGAAAAATCTGTGGATAATGTCAAACGGTGCAGAATTTCCGAAATTCTGAGGAAAACAGGGGTAAGACATAGGGAAAGACGTGAAATATACAATATGCACAAGAACCAAGTGGGAACAATAAGACTGGAATATTTGGAGCACAACATTGTTTGGTAGTGAAATATGGATTCTAGGAAAACCAGAACAGAAGAGAATCGAAGCATTTGAAGTGTGATGCTACAGAATAATGTTAAAAATGAAGCGGACTGGTAAGGTAATGATTGAGGAAGTACTCCGCAGAATGGGCAACGAAAATTATATGCCCAAAATACTGAGAAGAAGAAGAGTCAGGTCGACAGTACAACTGATAAGACATCGGGGAATAACTTTCATGGTACCAGGGGGAGATGTACAGAGTAAAAATTGTAGAGAAAGACGGAGATTGGAGTACATCGAGCAAATAATTGGGGACCTATGCTGCAAGTGCTACTCTGAGATGAAGAGGTTGGCACAGGAGAGAAATTCGTGGAAGTCCGCAAGTAACCAGTCAGAAGACTGAAGACTGAAAAAAAATAACATCAGACTAACTACCATATTGCAGGCTAATTCTAAGCACTAGAAAACCAACGGATAGGACTGGATGCACAACATAACCCAGTGTGAGCCCCTCGGGTTAGAGCTAACAGAAGTAGTGATCTCTAAGAACATTGTAAAGTACAGATACTGAGAGCACCATTTTAAATGAAAAAATAGGGAGAGAGTTGTCGGGCCTAGCCGGGGCAGCCGACAAACGACAGGGAGTTGATATCGCAACGATCTGTCTGAGAACTCCACTGAATACAAAAAACGTTTTTTTTTAAATGTATTGTGGCGGCACACTGTTTCTCCCCCATCTATAGTCAATCCACCAATCCATCGGCACTCAAAAGGCAGCGGGCAACCAGACGTGTCACTGTGTATCTCTAGGATGCCTCTGGACAACTACATTCCATTCCCTCCTCTTCACATACTCTGTAGGTAGGTATATTCCTAGCCCTAACATTAACAATTTCCAAATTTCGTAACACAGCATTCAGCTGAAAGATAAACCTCACTGCCTGTCCTATTATGGCTAGCAGCAACAGTGTTCCACGTGAATTCGCCCCGTCCTAAGACTCTCGTCAGTGAGTACCCCTGTTATAACAGATTTACTAATTTGCCATCTCACTGTAACATGTGTAAACCCACTGACGTTGTTTTTCCCAGGAGCCAGTATCAGGCTTTCTGCCTACGCTAAGACGTGCCTGTTTGTGACCGTCATCTACTCTGACACCTTCCAACAGCGTTCAGATAGTGGTTAATTCTCTGAACGAAACTTCTACCCTGGCACAGCTCGTTAGAGAGTATCCAATTTCACAGGCTTCTACCGTTACTATTTACCTCTGGTACGCTACAACTAACAATTTTTTTCATCTCTGCATTGTGTTTCTGATGTCCTATCTTGGAGTACTCTCGCTGTCTTCCAACAGGCTTAAGCTTAACATTGTAAAACTAATTAAGTCACCAATACACCACAGTGCCACCTGAACTAAGAACCTGCATGTGGTAACAACACGGCAGAAAAAATGGCAATCTGGTGAATTATCCTTACACGCCACGTCCCTTGCTTTCCTGTTGGTAGGTCAAACCAACTCGAACAAAGTGCGATTCGTATCACCTTTAAGTTAAACTTTTCTCCGCCATCCTGTTTTTGTAAGTAGATGATCTTAGCCCGACCACTCTATGAGCTTGAGGCTATAGTTCCTTGTATCAAACAGAAATTCAGCATAAGGCAACAAGTTATGTTCAAAACAGATAAATTCTAAGTTATAAGCATCGTAATTTCTCCGAAGGTGAAATAAAAGCTTTATTATTTGATTTCCTTTGTTGCTTAAGCTCTGAGGACAACTGTAACCCTAACACCATTATGACACTTTTCTGTCTACAGGGCGTCCAGCGAATGAGTGTCTGATTTCAAATTGAAATACTACTAATGCTGAGATCGATCGATAAGTGCAACGAAAGATATGGTTATTGTGACGACTGAAAGAAATTAAAAATAATTTTCGAAACAGTTCGAAAAGCCAGCTAAAACAAGGCGTTGTACGCTGTGCAAGTCCTACGTTACCAGCGAACTGAAACTTGTCCTCTGGAAGCAGTACTGGCAGTCGCATCACAATATGTTCGAAATGTCCACGTCTCACAGTACGGAGGTGGTACGAACGAACAATGGAGTTAGCCTTCGTATCCTTTAGTGTCTCAACGGAATTGATGCAGATGCCACACAGATCGCCGACTGAAGCTCACAAGTGTGGTGGAATGGTTCCGGTGGACAGTGCGTTCCAATGTGTCCCACAAAAAGCAGTCAGGAGGAGTCAGCCAATATGGAAGCCAGTCTGTCTCTATGCCAGTAAATTTAAAATAACCCTACACAATGGCTCTATTCCCAAAGTGTTCATCAAGGAAGCGAAATATCAGTTCGGTGCGATAAGGTCTGACTCCATCTTACATGAACCATTAAGTACCTGGTCGATACTCCAACGCAAACTCTGTAACTATAAATTGTTCAGAAATTGCAACTTAACGTTCACTTTTGGTGTTTTCTCGCATGAAAAAAAGGGACGCTAATGTATCTGCTGTATATCGCAGTCGAAACTGTAACTTTGGAAGAATACAGTGGTTTCGCTAACAAACAAATGGGGATGTTCAGAACTTCACAATCGTAAATTCTGTTTATTCACGACTCCATTGAGGTGGAAGTGTGCTTTATCTGTGAAATAATTGCAGCCAACATCGAATCCTTCATTATTGGTATTTGTGAAGGTGGCCCAGTTGTTAGCACACTGGACTGCCATTCGGGAGGGCGACGGTACACACCAGTGTCCGGCCATTCTGATTTATGTTTTCCGCAATTTCCCTAAATCGCTTCAAGCAAATGCCTGGATTGTTCCTTTGAAAGAGCACATCCGAATTCCTTCCCCGTATTTACCCGATGACCTTGCTGTGTGGTCCACTCCCCCAAATAAACCATTGTGAGAATCTGGTTCGCGAAGTTTGTCCTTCATCGCACAGCTCGTACAGACATGGCGTCGTGGCTTTGGATTTTTAATGGAAACATATGTAGACTGTCTTCGCAATTTATGAATGCTGAAACGCCCTAGATACAATTCTTCGGATGAAGTTACTGATTTTGCTGAATAATTCCAGAAACCGAGGCGACATTTTCAGGAGTGACTGCAGTTTGCCTGGTGCCAAAATCCCCACTAAATCATCAGCAATGCTGCCTCTCCGTTGGCATTTGGTGAAGATCTTTTGAATGGTTTTCGCATCGTCTCTTTTTGCATCATTAAATGATGTTTGAAAACTGCGCTTAGCTTCCATATGACTGTGTTGCAACCTGTGGTAGTCCAGCGCCAAAATACGTGGATGCGTGATTGGAACCTTTTTCTTTCGTACGCTAAACTCCCTTCATGTTTCAACGGTGAAACAAAGATTTGAGCTACGGCGCTCCATTTATAGGCATTACGTATTGTTATTAAACCGGCATCTGCTGTCAGGTTTTTGAAATACATCAAAACTTTTGCATAACTTCTATATAAAATGTTTATAGGTTTCACACAAAACGCCGTTTGTTCCGTTCGTAGAATCATCTTAGTTTCCGGGATATTCTGTTTCGATATGAAGGACTCCTTCGCTGATCAACCAGTGAGTTTTTCATTTTCTTGTTTGATTGTACAGTGCAGTACTCTGTAGGCATCAACGGAGGTTAGTTTAGAGGTGAACTGTGTTTCCAACATTAATTACAGGGTACAACCATGCCTAGCTAACGAGTACGTTTACCTGTTGAACGGGGTCTCATTTTGGGTCTGTGGAAGCTGGACGGACGTATCGGCGCGTAACTTAACATTTTGGGCAGAATGAACCGATGCTGTGTAGCTGCTTATGAAAGTCGTTTTTGAAAATTCCTACACCTTTGGACCAGAGTTCAACGCCAGCACAGTACAGGCGAACGTAAAGATCGACGCAATGTGCGAGCAGCAGTGGGCGAGTAAACATGATCCGTGGACGAAACCCGTTCATACGTTGCACGTACTGTGTCATCAGGGTCGATTGGGAACTGTCTGCTTGTAGAAGGATTAAAGGTAAAGCGTGCGTCTCGCCAGGATACCAATTACACCACCGCACCGTACCACTAATACCACCACACCGTACCACTGACACCACCACACCGTACCACTGACACCACCACACCGTACCACTGACACCACCACACCGTACCACTGACACCACCACACCGTACCACTGACACCACCACACCGTACCACTGACACCACCGCACCGTACCACTGACACCACCACACCGTACCACTGACACCACCACACCGTACCACTGACACCACCACACCGTACCACTGACACCACCACAACGTACCACTGACACCACCACACCGTACCACTGACACCACTACACTGCCAAGCATGGCTACTCTGGTGTCGCCAAAGAGTTGTTTGAAGAGTGGAGCGGCGCTCTGCTGTCTTCAGTGATGAGAGTACGTTCTGGCCCTATACAAGCGATGGTCGTTCATGTATGTGGCATAGACCTGGTGAGCTGCCTGCACCAGAGTGCATTCACCCGTCCCATTGCAGGGTTTATGGTGTGTGTGTGTGTGTGTGTGTGTGTGTGTGTGTGTGTGCGAGGAGGGGCGGGGGGTTGGAGGTCTGGTGTTTCTGCAGGGTAAGGTAACCACCACCGGTTTCATTGCATTGATTGTTATTCCCATGTTACTGCCACTTCTTCCACTGGAAGGTGATGTGCTTTTTCAGCAGAATAATGACATCCACAAGAAGCTACTGCATGGCAACGTGGTCTTCGTGGTGTACAATTGCAGTATCATCAGAATCCTGCATTACTGAACACGTATGGGAGATGAGGAAGAAGGAACTTCAAATACCGTTGCCAAACTGCAACAGAAGGCACAAGATGCTTGGGGCGGTGCATCGCAGGTTGCCAGTCGGCACCATCATGGTCATTTGCACGCTGGAGTACACAGTTGCCTTGTCGCCAGACGGGCACTCGCACTGTGTATTGATATGACATTTTGGACACCCATTACTGTGCCATGTGTGTTTCATTTGCTCTGAATTTGTTATCATACAGTGCTACATTGATGAACTAGGTGTCACACCGTTCGTCAATAAAATGACCCTATCGTTGAGGGCGTTGCATTTTTTTTCCGGCAGTGTACGTTGATACAAGAGTAACTGTGTGCTACATACTCCGTAACAATTACAGTCCATACACTTTGTTATTAGTAAAATATTATTGTGGTAGAAAAGTTTTATTAATTTTGTTGCAAAACATGGAAAAAGGATAGAAAATGTCGAATAAAAGCATCTTGAGCCTTTTAAATTTCCAGCTTATTTTTGTTTGAGCAACCACTTTCACCACTACATCACTCTATCTTCAGGCCGCCTGAACGACCTCCAAGCAGAATCCCACGTCTGGTCCAGTCAAAATATGGGCCGACACTCAGTGACTGCTATCCAACTGTAGGGAAATGATGTTCGAAGGGGTCGCTGTGTCAAGAAGAAATCTACGAATACAAGTCACTGAATGCTGGTCCCTGTTTTGACTGTACCAGAGGTCGCATTCTCCCTGCACATCAGTCAGGGACCTGTAATGTAACGCTAAAACTGGTTCCTCAAATAAAATAAAAGCTGTAAATTTCGACGTTTGAAGTTGTTTTGATTCAACATTTTATACCGAGCGGACGAGGTCCTGCAACCATATGTGTAAAGATCGATTTAGAGAGAGGAAAAGAAGAGTTTGCACGGTCTGCGAACTGAAACCTTGCAGTAGGCATCCACGTCTTCAATACTACTACTAAATGATAATTTTGAGGCGAGGCTAGAGAAGACAAAAGACTTACGTTACTCCTGGAAACTAAACTGTCAGAGGGGCAGATCCATCACATACTGTAAAATATGCTTCGTATACTCGCGCAAGAAAATAAAAATTCAGGACATAACTTTAAAATCGAGAGGAACCTCTGATTGGCGATCTGATCACATACCCAATGGAAGCTGTGCTTTGGAATAAGGAACGCCTAGAAGAAACTGATGAGAATCTTAGAAGAGGAGTTGTATGACCAAGTGCAAAGTTTGTCGCGTTAACAAGAATTCCGAGGATCTGCTCGGAGGCTGCTCCTTTCAGAGGCTGAGCAAGGGGAAATCGATTGCTGCGTGGCTGAGAGGGAGGCATTTATAGTGTGGATGGCTGCTCGCTTAATTGCAGCTCCACGGCCCGCAATGGTGCCTACAGCTGGCACGGTGACTGGGTAGGAAGAGAGAGATGCAGTGGGGTGAGGGGGTCGGGGGGAGGGGGGGGGTGAGCTTTCTTAAGTTTAATGCGGGCGCGGCCGCAAGTCTGGGGGCAGTCGGGCAGGCCGCGCGGGCCAGGGAATGAGACGGCGTGGCGCTGCGGCGGCGGGCCTGAGACAATTGCCGCCCCCGCCCGCCCCCGCTTCCGCCCCCGCTAAGTTATTTACAGCGCAATCTGGGCCCGGGGCGCCCCGCAGCGGCGAATAAAAGCGGGCGGGGAGGCGCTGCGCCGATATTTCACGGTTCCCACGGCCCAGCTGCGACCGGCAGTCGGTCAGGCAGCTGGCTGGACCGCACGCGACACGCAGTACGAGCGCCGTCGCGCCCGGCTCTCCACTCGGAATGGCTCCATCCCTAGAATCAACAGCTGCGGCTGTACACTAAGGAGTGTGATGAGGGTGCATCCTATAATCATCTTACAAACAACGAAGCGTTTTTGCGTGGGAATCATGTGAAATGAGACTCACGCAGTGGAATACAACCAATAAATTAAACTGACAAGTAACTCCCTGAGTGCGAGGGCGCAAAAAGTCAATGATGCTTCGCGGAATTCGACGAGCGCACTTTGTCTCCAGTGCAGCTACAGTATTGGCTAGTAATAGCAACACGGATGACGCTGAAGTTAACCAGCGGTGTGCACAGTATGAGGTTATAGAACGTTGGTGAAATGCTTCGTCAACAAGTAACTCACAACATACAGTTCTGATACAAAGGAGAGCAATGCCGACGATAAAGAAAGCAAACTTCGCATTACCTGCGCAACAGAAGTTGCCGAAACCGGCATTTCGTCAGCAATGAATCCAAAGAATTACGTAGAGTGAGAAAGAAGCGGCAGGTGAAATATTATCGTTTTTGAAAGATGAGTCAGTGCAATCAGTGGTGTCATATACGCTCAACTGTGCGAACAATGCACGTAACGAATAAAATGATGACTATACGTGAAACTTCCTGGCAGATTAAAACTGTGTGCCCGACCGAGACTCGAACTCGGGACCTTTGCCTTTCGCGAACAAGTGCTCTACCATCTGAGCTACCGAAGCACGACTCACGCCCGGCACTCACAGCTTTACTTTTGCCAGTATCTCGTCTCCTACCTTCCAAATTTTACAGAAGCTCTTCTGCGAACCAGAGCTTCTGTAAAGTTTGGAAGGTAGGAGACGAGATTCTGACAGAAGTAAAGCTGTGAGAACCGGGCGTGAGTCGCGCTTCGGTAGCTCAGATGGTAGAGCACTTGCTCGCGAAAGGTAAAGGTCCCTAGTTCGAATCTCGGTCGGGCACACAGTTTTAATCTGCCAGGAAGTTTCATATCAGCGCACACTCCGCTGCAGAGTGAAAATCTCATTCATGACTATACGTGCTTAACAAGTGAGAGTTATATTAAAACAAGTGTTGAGCCATGCAGTTAATCATCCTTGTCGGACATGAAGCCACAAATCCCGCCTCCAGTGAAACGTAGTGAAGAACAGTCGGTGTCCAAGGAGCAGATACTAAACGTAATTACATAAATGGACAATCATCCGCAGCATAGTTAAAAATAAAATAAAATTATGAACAGATTTCGAATAATTTCGAAGCAGTATGACCGCGTACCGCAACTACGGAAATTCAATGAAGGACAAGGCGCTGCTACTAAGGAAATTTATGTTTGTGGGTTTTAAGGATGCTGGCATTCGGTTGAATACTACCACTTCGCGTCAGTTCTCAGTATCCCATTACACCAGTAAGATTCTATCTACATCATTTAAGAGTGCACAGCAAGCTGAACGTCCTGCACGGATTGTAACTCTTAAGGAGCTCGCTTTCGATCTTGGTGGTGTGAATCTTTATCATCACTGTGGCGAATCATTTTTCATTCGGTGTTCATGGTGCAAGCTAATGATTTCTTTTCAACTGTTCTTGAATGTTGATGACGTCCATTTTTGTGAAGTGTAATACATACACCCCACAGAAGGTTGATATCTACAACTTCCGGACACTCATTTTCTGTCGCTATCCTGATGTACATTAGCAGCTGATATTTTACCTGCCATAACTAGTAACACAACACTATCAAATGAGCCTAAGTAAAGACTGGACTTGGTACCTCTCTCTCAAGGCCTGGCTTGTGGTTGGCTACCGAGTTGAGCTCACCCTTCACCAGTACCAGCAGTTCTAATTACTAGAAATTCGCGGCACGTCTTTTTTACTTCTTACCCAGTGTGATTTTTCTAGGTTTACAAGCAATGATATTCCACCCCATGTTTCACTTTACAGCGTGGTTGAAATTGCATTAGCTGTGGTATGACGTCAGAAATGGCGTCCGGCCATCACAAGAGCCAGTGCGCCAGATCATATTTTATGACGCATTTTTCAGATGTAATAATCAACCGTGTCAACTAGCCTGTCAATAGTACGCCATCATCCACTCATTTCAGATCTCATTTTAATAACTCCTTAACACCAGAATAACGATTCAGACAAAGCACTTTGTGCATCTCCGGCTTCATCCAAAAGTGCGGACCGAGCGAAATGATCCGTGCCGACCACTTCAGTCTGCTAGGAAGCGTCTGAGCTGCACGATTAAAATCTGAGTTGCACGTCATACAAAATTATCTTTTCTTCGTGGGGGAACCACAGTCAGTTAGAATTTTGTAAAAGAAATTTTTCACCATTTGACTGTTAATTGTTCATTTATTTTACGCAGTGATGATTTCGGCTTCATATCCATTCTCAAGCGGATACAGAAATGTAACATATCAGATCAGTCTGTGACATGTCATTGTCGAAGGACATACATATGGTCTTCTTCAACTGCTCTATAGGATGAGAAATACTTTTCTCGAAGATTACATGTCATACACAGGTCAGATTTTTTTTAACACTTCAATATTCACTTAAGAATGGGTATAAAGCCGAAATAATCATTGTGTAAAATAAATGAACAAGTAAGAGCCAAACGGCGGAAATTTATTTACACAGAAGTGTTAGGTGATATTAAAGAATAGTGACTCTGCATGCGAACCAGAGAAGATAAGGATAACTGTGTAACTTGGTTTGTGAATGTAAGTTCACCAATATTCTTAATGTTCAAATTAGTAGTGTTTCTAAAGTAGACTGTGATACGTGAGGCTATGTAGGTGTACGTTTTTAAAATATATTGACTGCAGTTTGATAATTAGGCTGCAACGTAATTCGCGTGGTTAAAAATCCCAAAATTCGATCTCAGCAGATTATTTCGGTGAGTTGAGAGCCATAGCCATCTCACTAGTGCATTGCAGCGTCCCCTCAAGAACAACGGATTCGCGATCTGAATGCTACATCTGTACTGGGATCTCGATAACTTTACAACGCGTCAAGTTGATGAATAATTACAGAATCTCAGTGCTCTACCATGATGTGGTAGAATACACACAAGCCCCTCGCATGACCTCCATTTCCAGTACATATGGGAAGAGTTACATGTTATCTGTCGTAACACAGAATAGGGACAGAATGAGTGAATGTGGAGAGCCCGTCTTGCACTGGGCACTGATTGCATTCCTCACATTCGGTTATAGTTCAGTTTCGGCCACTATGGCTACACATCCCCCCACCACTTCCTTCTTCTCGCAGCGCCGTAGTTGCCAGCCAGTCAACCGCTGTGATGAGGTGGTGCCCACACCGGTTCCCGTCAGATCACCGAACTTACGCACCGTAGACGTGTCCAGTACAGCGATGGGTAAACCATCGAGGTACACCGCCCGTATTTGCCATTTTCCCTTTTGCCTTTACTGTAGAGAGGACAGGAGGGGTGCTGGCGTGGAATCTCTGGTCACCAATCTTTGCTCCAAATATCGTGCCCTTACATCCTGACCTCTCCGGAGTGCTTCATGACACTGTTGATGGTGACCAGTCCGTCGGATATGGAAGTTAATGTCAGCGTTCCCTTTGGTGCTCTTCGAGCGGAGTAGGTAATGTGCCGGCACCGAGATTGACCCTTCTCTCATCTCCAACACAAAAATCACACTACACACACACACACACACACACACACACACACACACACACAACACACACGCACAAGCAAGTTATAATCACCTACACTCAACAGATACACTTAAACACACAGCTGTCATATTTCGCGAAGGAAAGATGCCTGGGAGCGATTGGAAAACTTTTCCAATTAGGCTACTGAAACTGCTTTTCAGTGTCTCCTAGCCATTCATGCCTTGCGACCTTACTTTACAGTTTTAACCACGGCTGTCCGTCAGCAATCGTACATAAGTTTCAGCATAGGAATCACACAGCTAACCGGTTGCAAATAACTGTTTCACTAACCTAGGTTTCGACACCTCTATCGATGTTTTCAACACAATGAAATTTTTCGAAAACGTGAACTTACCTTATGAGAAAGTAATGGTCAAAATTGCGAGCAGATATACTGAAATCAAAAATTAAAATTAAACACATTCCAATGTTTGGCACGTATGCTTTGCTGGTAACAACATCAGCTGGAACGTGTTTAATTTTAACTTTTCACTTGAGCACATCTGCTCGAAATTTTGACCTTTACTTTCTGGCAAAGTAAGTTCATGGTTTCTTAAAATTTCAATGTGATGAAGACATCTTAAGAGATGTCGAAACCTAGGTCAGTGTATCAGACAGTTATTTGCAACCGGCTGGCTGTGTGATTCCTATGCTGGAACTTTGTTTTACTTTCGTGGCTAGGTGGCCGTGGTAGAACTGCTCTTGCTGGTGTGTTTGGCAGAGGGCCCACAGCTAGCGCCACGACCAGGTGGGCCGTCGCGGGCAGAACCAGCGAAGGTGCGATCCGCTGCGCTCGGTACGACGAAACCACTCCCGGAGGCCAGCGCCGTGACCGTTGTGGAGATAGGGAATGTTGCAGCCTCGTTGGCGGTCAACGCTGCGCATGACTAGGCTGGGGAGGTGTCCGAGGTTTATGAAGTGGACTGCGCTTCGAGGTGTGGACAGCAGAACAGATGCGGCGACGTCAGCAAAAGTCTATGCCTGCAGCCGTGACACGAGAGGCTGACGAGCCGCAAGATGGCTTCAGGCGTGAACTGGGGAGTTGGCCCGACTCGGTTGGTGTAGCACGCCGGAGGTGTAGCGGTGGCCACAGTCGGCGGACTGCCAACGCGTACGAGGTGCACCGCAGAGTTAGTAGGCCGAGGAGTCGAGATACTGCATCCACTAACGACGGGACAGGAGGGCGATTGTTGTCTTTCCCAGACGACAGCACGGCGATGCCAGAAGTACACAGGCGGGGGCTGCCACATTACAAGAAGTCCACAAACACTTTGCTTTGGGGACTGGCAGTGGAATGGATCAATTGATTTCTTTCAGAGTGTACAGTGAGGGGTGCAAGCACTGTGCATTGAGTAGAAACATTTTTCAATTCATATTCCACAAGGAAGGCCTAGGTGCAAAGTGTTGTGTGCTATGTTGTTTCCTTTCGGGCTCAGCGTGCTTTAGTTGCCTCAAAACTTCAGCCCTATTAACCCCGTTCGTACTCAGTACGCTGTAAGTCTAGCCAAGATGCTACATGTATTTCTATTGTAAATGGATAATTGCCCAAACCCGGGTACTAGGATTTTATTCTCATATTAATTTGGTTATCATTGAAGGCTATTTTTCATTTCATATCTATTGTATTTTCGAGGTAAGAGACCGGATTTTGTGAACTTTTAGTGTTGTCATTGTTGCTCCAGATTTAAGTGCTACTGGAACGGTGTTGATTTTAAATTCTTTTTCTTATTGTATTGAATTTTAATTCGTTCACTGTCTTGTTTTAATGCCTAAATCTTCAGAAATTATAAGTGGGCCATTCGTTTGAATTTAGTTCGTTAAACTACTATTTTGTTCATCCTGGAGGAAGATACTTTTGCTTAATAAATATTATTTAGGAAAGTATGCCCACGACTCCACCAGGCCAATCCCCGGTCCACCCACATCCTGCGTTACAGCATTTAGTTACCCTTCGTTTTCACGTACTTCTGGGAACCAGTGTCTATTGATGTTTTACAAGTATCTGCACATTTTCAGAGCATTTTCGTGAGCTGACTTACAAGTATAGTTTCGTTCCTCAATAAGCGTTACCGTGGACTCACTGAAATGGGTGAAAATGGTATTGAATACTCAGCACAGATACTGCCACCGAGTGAAGCGCAGACGAGAGAGTAGTGCGGACACTTCCAATCACCGCAAAAGTAATCAAATGGAAACAAGTCCGCGGGAAGAGGAGAGGCGCAGGAGAGAAGTGTCGTGATCCCCTCTGGCCCCACCACCGCTCCTCGCAGGGCTGTCACTCGTGACTGAACTGACTAATGGTCATAAGGACTACCGATCATTTCTGGCGCAGATGGCAACCCATGGTGGACAAGGAGTAGTCTCGTCATTCACTTCAAAATAAGATAAGGAAACAGTGTGGAACGTATAGCACAAAACAAAGTGGAGTACATAACGCATTTGCTAAAGGTTACTGGACAACTGCTTGCTGACGAAGTAGTACATATCCGACCTCTGATGGTATTTTACACAACCATAGTTAAAAATATCGTCAACCCCCGCACCCCTCCCTCTTAATGCTGCGCTCCCACTTATGCCCCTTGTTTCTCGTTGCACTGCGCCGGTACTTGCACCTTACGCAAGTAGAGGTACGCATGTAGGTGCGTCCCTCTTGTTCAACATTTGCGCAAGAGCGATGCTGTTCACACTTAGGAAGGAGGACGCACGCTACTCCAGTGGATAAGTTGCAGCTGCAAGTTAAATGCGCCTTCGTGGCTGGCCAGTGGGCAATGGGTTTGATTGTGACCGTATTAGCAACTTAGTCATTTTATGGTTATATGTAACCTCTCTGAAGGGTCAACAAGACTCTGTTTTTGAAAAACAATGCTTTTGACATTTCTAACCACCTTTATTACTCATCAACTTTCGCAATAAAAATGCAAAAATAGTACAACTTTGTATTTAATTATGAATGTATTTTAAATTATTTAACACGCCTTTTACTCCTTTACACAGCAGATACCACGCAAGTGGCGTGTGTTGACACTGGACGTCACTGCACGCGCATGCCATGCAGTGAGAACGTCTTATCCCCATTACTTGTTAATTCTCCATCCGATATAAATCCGGACGCCAGAGCTAACAGCTAAAGAGCTACACCTCCAATAACACAGCTGCACTTGCTTGGAAATGCAATCCAAGTTAGAGCACTGTTGTGTGAACGTACTTGTTTATAACGCATTTGAGCAATGAGTACTGCACGAATATAGTGTACTTACTAATTGAGATAGCTAATTATCATGTCATTTAGAAACTACAATGCATACAAACTTACAAAAAGGGAGAATATGTTGAACTTTAAGGAGTGGATACTGCCAGTTGTAACAGACACAACTGGAGCATTTTGTAGGTTTTTAAGAGCAGAACTGGGGGCAAAATTATATAAATTAAGACATCAATTAAGTTCTAGAAAACAGATTTCAGGATCTGTTCCATCCAGTAGCAAATATCAAAAGAAGATCACTTCTAAAAGAGTTGATGAAATCACGGGTAGTAAAAAGACAGAAGCTACATTAGTAAAATACATTGCAACACTTAACGCAATAATGAGCATTGATCATCTAACACAGTCACTCAATAACACTTTTTTTTCAGTGACAGTAACACGGTCGATGTCCGTCTGCAAATGTAAAGGAGCAATTGTGAATAGTCCTACCCTTCACTGATCTATTAGTGAGAGATATAGGTGGATAGAAATTCAGTCGTTTTGAAATTTTGTAGTACTTTTAACGTTTTCATTTGAATCACCCTCGTGCATTACGAAATATACAATAAAAGAGAATTAACTTTGTCATTTTCGAAACATTATTTTTACGTGACATTAGTTGTGCTGTAATACAGAAATAATTATCATTTGTTTTTGATGGTATTTCTACACTTTTTTAACATTAAATAACCAATGACAGAACGCCAAGTATAGTTGTAAAACATTTGCATACTTGTGACCTGATACTGAAAGTACCACTGTTGGAGGGCATCGAGCGGTGAACCAAATGAATCTCAGTCTGTGACACTGCAAAATGTAAGGGTACTTTGTATCCATCGTACAGAACTCCAAAGTCCTGCTGTCCGTATTGGTTCTCGTGTTGTAGTTAAGCAAAAAGCAACTGACATTTTAGTATCCAGACTATTGACAGTTGAGATGCACAAATGAGCGACATACTGTCTACTTTTGTGAATATGAACTAGAAAAATCTGATCCTGTATCTATGCTTTCAAGAATAAAACAGCTTTATGCGCATTTGAAAGGTGAGCCTATGTAAATGCAGGGGCTCGGAACAGACAATACCAGCTTGATGTGCCATATTAAGGTGGGTAGATGTTCAGATAAAACAATAATTTGAGATCAGTTCTATTGTTTTGTTGCATTGCCTCCGTCATTCACTACAGCTCGCACAGTCTCGAGCTTTAGAGGAAACTCTGCCCAGAAATAATGGATTTCTTATTTGTGAAACCATAAATGGTTCCCGTGTACTTTTCAGTGCCAGTTAGAATATAGGCTCATATAAAACACATTCAAGAAAGAAGAAGGTGAACCTGATTCACGTAATGAACACTCCCGGAATTTGGAATACTCGCTGGATTTCCATAGAATTTTAGAACAGTACGCAGAACTAATTGATTTAAGTATAACTTTTACACGTAAGTACTTTTTTGAATCCGAAGTTACGTTCTCAAAATCCCACCAAGTGGCAGGTACATGAGTACGTGTTGATTTCTGAACATGCGCATGTGAATGGGTGTTTGGGAGGGAGGAGAACGGAGCTTCTAACTTCGTCCACACGATTACTTGGAATTTATATTTTCTTTTTGGTTACCTTCAGCGTCCAAACCCTAGTTATCTGAGGTTGGGTATCATTCGAATTGAGGTGGAATACCTCGCACTGGTTTGAGATTTTCGACGGCTAACATATGATTCTGCAGTACCAATACAACAGTGGAAGGAGCCGTTTCAATTACAAACACGATTTCAGCGTTCTTGTACTTGCTGCTAAAGGA
The DNA here is from genome assembly GCF_021461385.2 of Schistocerca piceifrons. Classification (NCBI taxonomy): domain Eukaryota; kingdom Metazoa; phylum Arthropoda; class Insecta; order Orthoptera; family Acrididae; genus Schistocerca; species Schistocerca piceifrons. Next base: position 547,410,734 of record NC_060144.1, read on the forward strand.
ACCTCACTTACTCCTCCTCTTCAACCTGTATTCGTCGGAGTACGAATGATGGCATTTTATTTTATTTAGGGTAGCTTTTGTTGTTTCCAGATAGTTGTTATTTACTTCGAGTCGCTCTGTCTCTTTAATGTGCGGAAATAACCAGCTATAAAAAATGAAATGCACGACAATGCTGTCCAAATTCCATGGTTTTCCATTAGACTACTCGGACAAATGCAATGAAACGAAGCACCAAACGGAGAGAACCGTCTACAGTCACACAGCTGTGGCACCTTATCCCCCGTCTGGGATGGGGAGACTCTTGTCACTGCGTACAATGGTATGTGCGCACAAGTCAGAGGCAAGAGTGACTTCGGACCAATCCATTCGCCTCCAAGCCTCTTCGTGCAAACAGCCGCATACACTCAGTGAGCACGGAAAGTAGCACAGGTGTGAAAGCATCTTAATACTACCACGCTAAAATATCCACACTACATTAGCACCAACTCAGATGCAATTTGTGTTCTTGTCACCAGCTTCCGTAAGGAAATGAACAGTATCTGTATGTTTAGCTATGTTGCCTAGTGTCTTTTAATATTTTCTAAGTCTTCTATTTTTTTTTAAAAGCGTTATAGTCGCTCGGGATAACCTTGTTGCGCTGTGATATCCAGAAGCACCGTAGCTATAGTACTAGCGGCTGCCTGTGTTAGTGGTATATCTAATATCAGGGTGCGAAATCCTGGAGGGCGGAGGGATAGGTAGGATTTTGTCCAACCACCAACGATTTTATCCCAAGAATTCCTTCCCACTAAAATAACCGCTGGAGGACGGGGTTCGGCAGCGGTTAATTGTAACGAGATTAACAGCAAAATGTACATTACCAAAATCTGAAATATTTACAAACCCAGAATAATTTGTCGTTAGATAACTAATGACTGTCTAGTGGTACACAGGGTGGCGGTTGAGATTAGCTTCGCAACTCCTCACTGAGCAGCGGTACAAACTGTAAATGATGGTTGTTCGAATATTTATTGAAGCAGAGGTGCAAACAATGAAAACGGATGCAATGAAACGTTGAAAAGGTGGATTTCCCAGTTCATTAAACGTCATAACGTTGATCCTAATACTAATACACTACCATCAGTATCATCGGTTATACCACAAGATTTGGTATGTGAAAAAGTCCGAGAAAAACACGAAAAAGGTACCTAGAAGTGATGAAGCGAACTCGGAGGTGGAATGTATATTTTTCTGAAGGTATAGATAAAGCTTTAAGCCACGATGAAGGTGAACTTACGTCATCAAAGCGTTACAGTGCGATAGAAAACAATTTTTACTATTACTAATGAAAAACGTTGACTAGTGATGTCCTCTAGAGCTTCCATTAAACAGTCTCAGTAAGTGTTTAAAACAAATCAGGACTTCATCTAGTGGTTTACCTACAGCAAGAGACAGGTTAGAAAGAAGAATACGGAAAAGAAACTAGACGCCTTATATAAAAATGAAAAACGGTTATTCATTCGGATTGTTGTAGCTGGAAAGAATATGCAAAAAGCAGTTCCTAAAAATATGTATACTAAATGCTCGTGAGCTATACTTAAAAAACGGGAACAATGTTAAAGTGCTATGTTCATTTTTTGCGTCCGTAAAAAGAGAATGAAGTATTCTTGACAATCCAGATCCTACACAGCTACAAATTGGGAATGGCCTAGAAAGCGAAAACATCATCGTGGAGGTAAAACTGCATTAGCAGCAACTAATTTAATTGCAGAGCAATTGCTTTTAAAATTAGTTAGTGTTTGCTAATTGACTGACTTTTACAAATTCCTTCAGATGAGTCAACCGACAGATTTCCTGAAAATTTTATGTTACGTATGTAAAGAAAAAATATATTATGCTGCTGTTTCTATGAATTGGTACCAGTGGGAAATGCTGATGCAAAATTCCTTGAAAAAAGAAACTGTGCAGTCTGTCTTAGAAGAGGGCACAGGTGTGAAAATGCGTAATTAGAAGCTCGTAGGGTGTGGTCCAGATGGAATGGCAGTGTTTATCAGTGAAAAAGAAGGTGTTGCAGCTAGAATTAGGAGAAATATGTTTCCACACCTAATTAGAGTACAATGTATGGTTCGTAGGTTTGACCTTGTTTCTCAATAACTTTTTAATGACATAAATAGCATTCATAACTTTGAAAGCTTGTTATAAGAACTTTACAAAATTTTCATTAAGCCTCACATAGATGCAAAACTTAAGAAATCCGTGGGGGCTATGCACGTCAGGTGTTAAATAAAATTTAAAAAGCTGTTTCATATTCGTTGGATTTCTAGGTTATTTTGTTGACAGTATTCAAAGACTTTCGCTGTATCAAGAAGTTCCTATACATAGGTTCCGAGAGTCGTGAGTTATTACGCAGAGACCGTTGTAAATGGGCAAGGCTTTATATTACGCTTTCACTGAGAAAAAATTTTTCTTTCGCTGGGTTTCTTATTAGATGCATCATGTGTTCTGCTCTAATTACTATAATAGTGCAAAAATAGCGTATTTCTTACAGTGAAATAAAAAAAACAAATTAATTTCGCAACAGAAACAGTTAATGAAATGAATGTTAAAAATGATCTTCATTTGAGTCTTCCCAAAGACAGTTGCTTAAAGAACTGTAACTTTCAACCTGAAGATGAGGGTGAATACAAAGAATTTGACGGAATTAGAGGACACACAAGTCACGTTTTAATAAATGACTTGAAAGAATGTTTTCTTACGAGAAGTGATAGAATGTTTCCCAGTTTTTGAAGAAAATAAAATTATCGGCAAAAGTGGACTGTACAGTAATTGTAACGTATATAAAGCAGCTGAGTTGCTTGGTTTGGGTGGTGACACTGCTGTGTCACAATGGAGACTGTACATCTCATGCTCTCTTACCTTAAATGCCTTTCTTACTCTGGAAAAATTAATGCGGCAAGTCAGTTCAGTGCCTCCCTCAACTGCCGCTTGTGACCCAGGTATCAACGTTGCTCATAGCATCAAAACTGTCAAAAGAAATCGTTTGTTGGTGGAAACCTTACAGTCTCCAATGACAATTAAATTAATGGGCCTCCACTGAGTTTGTGGGATGCCTTTACCGCCGCAGATAGATGGATCATCTCCTGACATCATTTGGCAGATCAGTCTTAGTCGTTAAAGGAAAGAAGGAAGAACAGTACGACCCGAATTTTTTTCAAGTCAAGTTTGACATTTTTAATCTCCAAATTTATTTTAAAATGGTAGTGTTGAAACGGAACTTGTAGTCCCGTTCCATATTTTCCTCAATAAATTCCGGTGCAGGAGAATTATAGCGAGGGTGTTTTTACTCGGCAGAGATAAATTAATGGTTAACCAGCAGGAGAGAATGGACCAAGCGGTGTTTATCTATTTTTTTATTTCATATGTACCACGTTTCCCTGCATCCTTTCTCTTGTGCAACCTGAACTGTATGAATGAGATATTATGTGAAGTAGCAGAGGTCGCGGCATTGCATTAGTAGAGTGGTTCTGTAGTAGGAATTGTTGGATTGTGTTTTATTCATCTCATGACATACATTTCCAATCCATTTCGTTTGTGTACAGGAGACATGTCAAACATGTGTAATAAACTTACAATAATTTTTACATTAATAAATAATAGCACTAAAATAAATAATAAAATTACAAGGATATTTCTTGTACTGTGTAACACATTGTATCCAGCTCAAATTTCCAGTTTGTCCTACATGAATTCATCCACTGAGTAATAACACTTCAGTGTCAGTACCTCACATAGGTTTCTTTTAAGTGAACCTAAATTCATCTGCATCAACTTGTTCCCTTTTAATTTATTACAAATTTTCATTCCCATATATTGGAGGTCCCTGGGTATACAGACTGAGGTGGTGAGTGGGTAGCATATAATTCTCTTTGTTTCTAGTATCATGTGAATAGATAAAATGGTTTCCCTCAAATAATTCATGTCTGGTGTACAAAAATATAATAATCTCATATATTTGTAAGGATGGCACAGTTAATATTTTAATTTTCCTAAATAATGGTCTACATGCTCCTTTGTGATTTGTAGTGCACATATTTCGAATGATTTTTTCTGTATTTTTAGTATGCGCACTATGCTGTCCATTCACCATCCTCACCCCCCCCCCCCCAAAAAAAATGCCATACCTAATAACGGATTAGAAGTAGCTTGTATATGATACTTTTCGTGTTTCCATGTCAGTGGCAGTTGATAGTATTTGCATTGCAAATACAAAGCTGTTCAGTTTGTTTGCCAGGTTTTTAATGTATGTGTGCCAGCTCAAATTTTATCTACATTTAAACCTAAGAATTTGAGTGATTCAACTTCTTCTACATCTTGGTTGTTGTGTGCAATTTTAATCTGCTCACATTTTGACTGTTTGGTTTTCAACAGCATCACGTGAGTCTTAGATAGTTTAGACTCAACCCATTTAGCTGAAACCAAGTTTCTAAGGTACTGAGGGTAATGATCAGTCATTTGGGAATTTTTACTGAATACTGATCTTCAGCTAAGACAGAAGTATCATCTGCAAAGAAAACTGATGGGTAGCTGATACTTAATGGTAAGTCATTAACATAGAAGACAAATAGTGCTGGGCCTAATATGGAGCCTTGTGGGAAAACGTGAGATATTTTTCTCCAGTCAGAAAAATAACATGCGTCATTTGAAGCGATGCTAACTCTTTGCTTTCTATTTGATAAGTAGGATTTAGCCCATTGTAGGGCACTGCCGCTAATGACATACTTTTCAAATTTGTAAACAAGCAGTGCATGGTTTACAGAATCAAACGCCTCTGTGAGGTCACAGAAAATTCCTGCCACCTTATTTCTCTTGTCTAATGATGTACTTATTTTCTCAATGAAACTGTTTACAGCATCTGCGGTGTTTTTCCCAGGCTGAAGACGAAATTGATTGTTTTGAATGAAGTTTTGCAATGAAGTTTTGGATTTGTGCAACAGCAAGTTCTCCAAATATTTTAGATAGAACTGAGAGAATCGAGGTAGGACGACAATTTCCCACTATCTCTCATGATCTCTTCAGGAAAAGTGGTTTGACTTAAACCTATTTCAGTACATCTGGGAAACAGCCCTCTTCAAAACATTGATTTATTATTAGATCTAGTGGGTTTGCAATTCTATTGTGTACCACATTAATTGTTTTAGTGGATATTCCATTCCAAGCTGCAGATTTTTTGTTTCTTAATGTTAGAATAGCGTTATCTACATCCTCCACAGAAACTTTTAAGTGTTTCGTAAAGTCTTCAGAGTTTTCACCTAGCCCAAAGGGATTTACTTTGTTGTGATAATCTGTTACACCTACATTACGTTACATTTATAAAGAATTCATTAAAATACTCTGGTGTTTGAGTTGGATTTACAATAGTAATTCCTTCAATGTCAGTTTTTGAAATTTCTTGGTTACAGCTTTAACACCTAACTCGCATTTAATAACTGCCTACACAGCCTTTGACTTATTTTTATGACTTAAAATTAGCCTGTTATTTGCCAGTTGTTTTGCTGCCCTGACAATTCTTTTAAATACCGTTTTATAGAGTGTAACGTATTTAATGAAATCAGTGTCCATATTATATTTTAGTTTTCTGTGCAGTTGCCTTTTCCTTACATTGGAAATTCTTATGCCCCAGGTAATCCACTTCACTTTATTTGTTAAATTATTGCTGACGAGTCTAGGCGGAAATGTTTCATTAAAGACACCAAGAAAAGTATTTAGGAATTTCTCAAAGTTTTCGCCACTTGAGTTAGAATGATCAAATGGCCATGTTTTCTCTCTTCTTCTCAATAAATGTTAGGAAGTTTTCTTTGTTAAAGTTCCTGCTCATATGGGTTCTCATAAATGAAATATTCCTGTCTGTATGTGGCAGCTCAATGAACAATGCACAATGATCCGAAATACCTAGATTTAGACGAAATTCATGAACATATTCATTTACATAGTTAGTTAGAACATGTTGCTGAATGCCCATTGCCTGTGGTAGATTCAAAGAAATTCAATTCGAAACCATATTAATGAACTAAGTCAGTGTATCTTAAAGCGTGGCTACTATCACATGTTGTATCAATATTAAAATCAGCAGTTATTATAATTTTTTACTTTTTTTCTCTACAAAGGTCTTCTAGCATAATTTGAGGCTTAGATAAGAACAATTTTGCTGTTGATGTCCTGGAATTCCTTATATTGAGATTATTATAACATTTGCTAGCGGGTCCACTATTTCTACATAATAGCTCTCAAACACATATTCTTCATTCAAATAATTAAAATTGTTTCTTGTCTCATAATTTATGTCACTATGTAGAAGTATACATGAGCCTCCATGTGACTTGTTTCTTCTGCAAACTGTACTTCCGTATTTTGTTTGGAATTTTAATTGTTTCCTCAGTAAACCAGTGTTCATTTAAACAAACAACACTAATAGTTGCACAATCCGACAGAATGATTTCCAATTCATCTATTTTGGAGCTTTTATTGTTTGAAGTATCAATTTCAACGGATAACATACCTACTTTGACTATTAGTTGTGGGCTTTAGCACATTTCTTGTCATAATGGTTTGGTTTCGCATTTCTTAATGCTACACATTTCCTTCATCCCCATCACTACTTATAAGTTTCCCTTGTTTTTTATGACCTGGTAAGTGTCTATGAACATCTTACTGAATATTTTATAGTACCAACCCACTAAACACGAACAAGTTCACCAAAGAAGGTGAGATGTCAGGTCAGAGAGGTCGCGAAGGCACGAGTATTGGCTCTGTTGGGTTGGCGAACCATCCGCTCCACCATCTTTTGAACGAACAACGGTTAGGCAATGTAGCCGCAGGTCCACTGGTTCCTTGGTAGTGGCGCTGGACAGATGTGGAGACACATCTCTCGATTTTGGTGATGTTAACATAGGTATTAGAATGTGTCAAATCTGCTTGTTAATAAGGTCCAGGTGTTGAAATCAGGTATGAGATTACCTCGAAACCCCCATGAGGGAGTTTAAACTCAAATTGGCAGTCATAGTCAAGTGCACCACTTGCTATCTCCTTTTCAGCTTACGTTTTAATGAAAATTGAAACATTTAGGCAGATACTCTCCCACACTGACCGAGTTCGCTTGTAGTGTCTTTGCTGAACTTGTTCTGCGTGACCTATAGCAATTAAACGTAATAAGCATGGGCTTAGGTATAACTGTGTGCCTGCATAAAATTACATTGAAGCCCAGTCTGCACTCCCCTCTCCCTTTCCATAATTACCTGGCGAAAGTGAATGATGTTAACTAGATGGACCAGTTGTGATGATGTATATTCCAACAGATTCACGGCTATTTGTTGAAATGCCATCGGCACTGAACAAATATCAATTAATCTGTACACTCGACTGATTATTTCCTCACTTCATCATAAAGAATAGGTGAAAGTCACTACCACAGTCGAATGCTGGGTTTACAAACGAAAGTAAATAAAAAAAGCTCTTTGCTACCTAATAACCCCTACATAGGTGCCTCCTGTAGTAGTTCTAAAAAATATTGTGTTATCCGTTGTGTTCAAATTTTTCCAGTTGGTTAACCCACCCACCAGAAATTATTAATTCCCGGCTAAAACTCGCAGGGGCCTGTAACTTCGTGGACCATATGAATTTGTTAAATCATTCCCACTGAGGGTAGCTCGTAGGAGCTGTAGGACATGATAAGCGACGATAATTTTCCTACCAGGCCGGGTTTTAACAATAACTATACCACTGCTAGTAGAAGGTCACGTCTCAGTGTTTTAATTGCATGTGTTTAAAAATTATATGTGCTTCTAACTTCCGAAACCATCCTATATAATAATGAAAGAGGTAAAACTTAATACACCCCTCCCCGAACAAAAAAAAATTCTTTAACGATTTCGCACAGTATTCCGTATTGTGTACATGAACACAAATTGAAGATGGTTAGAGTTGCGCGCGTTGTGTACGGGTGCATGGGGAATAGGCCAATATAGGAAACAGCTGTAAATGGCGATGACTACGTCTAGTCGACAGGTATCAGGCAGCTGCCCTCGGTGGCCATGTCAAGGATTTTTGATACACTTTGCCATTTCGGTGTCTTTCCATTCATCGAACGATGTATATGAATCTGTAGTCAAGTGACTTCGGTCTCTGTTCGTACACAAGTGTGACACGCCGACTCTGGTGCATCACTTGTTTCTTAAACCCATAGCAAACAGAATAATCGAATTACGGGAGATTGGACTTACAGTCGACAGTCTGCGCGCTATCCGATTTGGCAGGTATTATTGGTTCCACAGCTCAGCGAAAGACAGCTGTCGATACGGTAGATAGTAACTCCCTTCTCAAATAAACCTTTCTAAAGTTTCGTCCTTGTTTTCTAGCTCCTGGATGTCGTAGTTGACCCTGCTGGAATTTATCGAAGGATTTGTTCATAAAAATGTACTTTTCATTACAATGTTACGCTCATAATTAATTGACAGATTAAATTCTACAATGGCCATATTTATAATGCGTAAACTCTATCCCCTAGCATCTAAATATCACAACACATTACGACTATAATGGATAAGCATGGAAAATCGCTAATAAACTACCAAAACAAGTCATTTTAAGTACACGCATAATGATAAGTTCGCAGATAACTTTAAGGTCACATTTCTCAATGAAATTGTAATATGAGAGCTGTGTTTCTGCATTGAATATCATATCATCTGCTTTCAGTACTAGACATCCCTAACCTAGCTGACGCAGTAGGAACACACTAAACTCGAAATCAGTAGGGCGGTGTTTCAAATCTCTGTCCGACCATGCAGTTTTAGGCCTTCCTAAATGGCTTATGGCTTTCCTCAGGAAAGGAAAGGGCCAACTGCCTTTTCTGATCCTAGCCTCTATCGCGACTCTGATAACTTCATCGTCGACTTGAACTTACACTCTGATTTTCATTTTGTTTTCGTACCATGTCCTTAAAATTATTGACGTTATTAGTCTGAGGAATGTCGCCAGACTTGTTAGATGTGGAAGTGTGTACAGTATGACGATGGTCCCTGCAGATGCTTGTCATCGTCTTTTACTGGTGAACGACGCATGTACCTACTGTCCGTTCAATCCATTTATGCAACTGCAGTAACCAAAGTGACAACTATAACTTCAAAAATACAAACCGTCGATTCCCAAGTGTGGGGTTCTACAGGACAGCTGACCTGGATCCTATGAAGCACAAAACGTTTGACCGTGTAAACCACAATACATTGTGAAGTAGACTGGAGCTTTATGAAGTTATCCGAAATCCTGCGAAGTTGTGATAGTGGTAGCCTTCTCACTGGTAGAAAGGAGGTCTATGGGGAAGAGTAGTGTATTGAGGTGTTAGCCAGTATCCAGCTAGGAACGAATTATATTGTCCGGTGTCCCACAAGGTTCCATATTTTGGCCCTTACTTTTCTTGTTGTTATTAATAACCTTCCATCAATAACAGTACCACAGAGCGAGTTTAGTTTGTTTGCGTATGACACAAACAATGTAATGCACTGCGGATAAAATTTTTTAATGAGCAGTTAATGACATGAATTTGTCTTACATAATGTATTCTATTCCCAAACCAATTGAATGAATCCAGGAAATAATAATTATCAACGCAAGTCCATAAGCTGACTTACTTTCGTCCAGAAAGATCTCTATTATTTTAATAACTTCGCAGCAGTCGTAAATAGTTTAGTTAATAAGATACTTCACTTTAAGGGGAGCCTGAATGATTTATTAGTTCCCATCTCTTCCTACTCCCCCAACGAAATTCTTAGTAGAAAAAATAGATGTACGAGTTGGTTTAAAATGTAAGTGATTCAGTACTATACCACGCCAAGTAATTTTTATGGCATACTGTACTATACTTCAAGTGCAGACATAAGTGACACTGTTTTTGAAATAGTCACGAAGCCTTTGTAAATAAAAGATGGAACGTTCTACCACCTGATTTATCGGCGATAAAATTCGTTCCTTGGAAGCGGAGCGATTTGAGAACCGCTGTGTGACTGTCCTAATCGTCGGAACAGCTGCAGTTGTCGTGAATCCGTTCCTCAATTACCTGGACATTTCACCTATGCTGGATGCGACACTGAATTTGATCCCTTCACCGCCAGGATTTCTCGTTCAATCGGTGTGGAATTTAGACGTTTTACTTGCAAGAATCGTACCGTGCCGCGTAATTAAGGATTTGAGTGCGTTTCCAGTTGCTGCGCCTTTTCTCTCCCAGACTGTGACGCACCTGTTGTCCGTACAGGAGCAGAATGTGTCCGCAGGAAACACAGAACAATTAATCCCTAACAATGCGCCATTCATATCGAGCAATGGACTTCACTGCTATGTGTAATCCCTTGTCTATATTATTAGTATCAAACAAGGCGAGCTTTTAGCAAGTGCTACCCGCTCGTCTTCAGTAAAGCGATAAGGTCAGTGTCGATAAGAGCTGCAAACTGCTTTCAGTTTGATGGTGTGTGGCTACAACTACCTTATAATTATCTCATGCACTTAAATGTCTATCCAGTTACACGTTCGTGTCGAGTTTGTTATTACCTGTTCAATAAGAACAGGTTCTCTTGTTCTGAATATGTTTGTTATGTGTTCTTGTTTTATAACTTGTTCAACGTCCTCATACACCTATTCACTGTGTATTCATGGAACAACAAATAAACCTAATCTAATATTTGGGACTCACGGCCGGCCACGGTGGCCGTGCGATTCTAGGAGCGTCAGTCCGGAACCGCGTGACTGCTACGGTCGCAGGTTCGAATCCTGCCTCGGGCATGGATGTGTGTGATGTGCTTAGGTTAGTTGGGTTTAAGTAGTTCTAAGTTCTAGGGGACTGATGACCTCAGATGTTAAGTTCCATACCGCTCAGAGCCATTTGAACCATTTGGGACCCACACTAAAGAAATTCCGTGCTTTAGCTCCGATCAATTTTGTGAACTGTGTTGCCTGCTGAATGGTCATAAATCAGGACGACCCATCAATGCTTTCCGTGTCACAGCAGATCCTTGACAAAATAAGGGTTTGGTGCTACGCACAGCTTGTTAGAGGGCTGCAGATCAACAGTTAATGAGTGTGTATCAAGTAAAGCTACAGAAACACACGTATAATTCAAAATTCAAGAGAGAAAACATAAAAATTTACGGTAATCTCTGTTTGAGATTAGGTATAAAATGCTCTACTCGCAATCTGATACTGTGGACGGAGCATGGAACTTAGAAAATTTGTGACTGTGTGGCATAGCTTATTACCATGAAGATAAATATCCAGCTATCATTTGAGGCTTTACCTCGTTTATCAGGTCTCATTTGGTTTACTGGCCATTTTCAAAGGTCTAAAGCAGAAAAATATATAAAGAACCTAACTCAGTAAATAAACTAGTGACCCAAACATTAGGACTATCTACTTATTAGCGTGTTGGTACACCTCTCGAACGCAGTTCAACAGTTATTCTGCGTGCAATGGTTTCGACAGGTACCTGATAGGTTTCCAAAGGTTTGTGACACCAGATGTCTATGCTCAGGTCACACACTTCCCGTAATTTACGGACGGTTCGTTTGTGTGTGTTGAGCTGACGTCTGGTAGCGTCCCAGTTGGGTACCATAGGATTAAAATAAGCCGAATTTGATGGCGAAGACATCAATGTTATTTGAGTACCATGCTCCTCAAACCATTTCAGCACTATTCTGGCCGGCCGCGGTGGTCTAGCGATTCTAGGCGCGCAGTCCGGAACCGAGCGACTGCTACGGCCGCAGGTTCGAATCCTGCCTCGAGCATGGATGTTTGTGATGTCCTTAGGTTAGTTAGGTTTATGTAGTTCTAAGTTCTAGGGGACTGATGACCACAGATGTTAAGTCCCATAGTGCTCAGAGCCATTTGAACCATTTTTTGAACCAGCACTATTCTGGTCTTGTAACACAGTCAGTTATCCTGCTGGAAGATGCTGTCGCTGTTGGACCAAGCATAAGGGTTTACAAGTGGTCCCTAATATAAAGTTCACGTAGTCCACAGCTGTCATAGGGCCTCCGATTACTACTGCAGGTCCCACGGACGTCCGGATGAATGTTCTCGACAACATAATACTGATCCCATCACCTTTGCCCGTGGCGCATTGTATGTTTTGAGAAGCCGTTCGGCTGGATAACGGCGTATCTGGACACGACCATCGACCTGGTTAGCAATAAACGCGATTAATGCCATCAGGCTACACGATTTCATTGATCCGCGGTCAGATGTCGATAATCCTGTTCCCACTGTAATCGTAACTGACAGTGTTGTTGCGTCAAATGGGAACTGTAGTATTATTGGATTTCAGATACTTTGCAAATGAGATATTTGTCATAAAAGAAAGGAACAGTCATTGGGCTGTAGTTCGCATTACGCATTACAATGCATGTGTAAAGAGACGAAATACTTAAAATATTTCAAGTAAACACTATTAGTCACTGGGCACAGATATTTAAAGTCATTGCCGCAGTGTTAGACTGCAAGAAGCTGCGAAACAGAAGAAAGAACAATCTACCTTTTGTTAAGAAATGTTCTAGAGACTTTATTATCCGTTGTACATTTGGTCGCCGACATGTTAAACGCACTACATAGCATTGCTGCAAGTTGTATTTTGTGTAAAAACTACGTGAAACGAAGAACAAACATTTCGGTAACTCGGGTGAGGATACAATGTACTTACGCACACGCAAGGACATTTAATTTTTAAGAAGGAACGGACTGACAAAGCAGCGATTATTGGACTGCATCACGTACAAAAGAAATATCAGATGTAAGTCATGCATTTATTGTCTATTTCTCAATGTCTGTAAGTTTAAAGCTAATTTCTTCAAAATATATTAGTATTTTACGCTGCAGTAATTTTCTTCTTATTCTTTTCTTTCACTAACCAAATATGATGTTCAAATTGTATATGAGCTTTGTTACAGGTTCGCTCTTTATCGCGGTGTCTCGATTGTATTTGGAAGACCACTAATGTGTTCAACTTCCGATCTATTAATCTTTCTCTTACGAAATTCCACTAATTTGCTTTCATTTCCATTTTTATATTAAACTAGGTCCCTTAGGTATTTTCATCGAAGATTCTGATTGCGTGAAGGCAATCCGGGTCAAAAGGTCAATTAAGAAAACCCCTTCGCGTAATCAATCCGTACGTCTCCTGAACACAATCGAGAACCGACGCGTCGGTGACCAATTAATAATCTCTCTCCCTTTTTAAGCCGTACTAAAATGCGGCCACACAGGATAGCCGAAAGTACGCGATCTAGCGTTAGGTCGCATTTTGTCAGTAAATATTACCAAGCAACAGTTACAGCATCACTATTATTATTTACTACTATTTCTTATACAGAATAAGCAAGTTCCTAACGCCAGAGAACACCTAGAGGTCCTCTGATGCAGAATACCGTGTTTAACATTGTGCGCCGAGCGGTGAGCTCCAAAACACTTGTTCCTGCCCTAGCACTGTACTTTGTCGTCAGATCTGCCACAGATTGCCGTCTGTCCTGCTTCACAGAGCAGGGAAGCCTCCGATTCCTGGGTTCAGTGACGAGGTGTGGAGGTCCAACGTCTTGTAGCCTACTCGTAGTTTCAGCCTTCTCCAGCCATTTTCCACAGATGCTCACGACTGTAGCACGCGAACAGCCATGTATCCTCGGATTCGCTCCCATGCGCTATGCCGCACCAACATAGATTTTGTTAAAGTCACTCAAGTCGGTGGATTTCCGCATTTGCGCCACTTATCGCTGCTGGATTAATTCCATATTCATCTCTGTACCGCTGATGTACTTCTGTAACCGCGTCACTTGTCCTCAGCGCTACCAGGCAGCATAGCACCTCGCGGTGGGCAATGGCCATAATGTTTCGGCTCATCAGCGTATACACTTTCAGGTACTATAGGATCGTACGGAAGGAAGGTATTTTTCTGTAAAACATATCATTACCCAAACATTCACAATGCCGTCCGAACATAGGTCTCCAAATATGTACCAAATTTGAAACTTCCTGGCACATTACAATTGTGTGCCGGTCCGGAACTCCAAACTGGGTCCTTCGCTTTTCGCAGGCAAGTGCTCCCTCGACTGAGATACCAAAGCACGGCTCACGATGCGCCCTCAAGGTCTTACTTTCGCCACTACCTTATCCCTTACTACCCACACTTCACTTCTTCCAGGGCCTTCCAAATGAGCCTAATCTCCGCTGCAGAGTGAAAGTTCAATCTACATGAAGCAAGTAATTTATCTGTATAGTATATAAGGCATTTTTTATTGAGATAAGATTTAAATTAAAACATTGTACTATATTTCGATAAGAATAACTGCTGATGAGAGATTTCGATTAATGGCAGCCACCAGAAAAGACTGTCGTTTGAAAGATCGTTCAGACAGTCATGTATGGTCGGGGTGCTCCAAATATTGCTAGCAATGCAAGTGCAATGGCATTAACAGGAAGTGTGCTCCTGTCCTTGGGAGAAGATGGTAGTCGAGTTTTAGCACTAGGTCTGCCTCACCGTGTCACCTTGCCACGTTAGAGAACAATGCTCAGAAGGGAAGGTAAATCTGATCTCAGCCCGAAAATTGATTCAAATACCAAGGTACTTTACAGCTCGTACTCCAGTCAGATGTTCTGTATTATTCACTTGCCCACCTCCGACCAAGCTGCTCCTACAAAGGACACTGTACCCGTGTTTTAATCGCGTAATGATTCCTTCGAAGTGGATGCGGCCGATTTAGTTCCCCTTACATTCCCGCTTTGAGCTGGTGCTCCGTCTCTAATGTCCTCGTCGACGCCTTTTTCCTGCTTGTCACTGACTCACAGTTCAAACACAATAGTGTAATTTAGTGTAATGCTTTGTACAGTTTTAATACGTTGTTAAAAATGGGAATGGGCTACAGTACAATCGTGCAGAACCATGTGCCTTCCGGATTTCGTGCATAACCTGTGTCAGACGGCTAAACGGTTAGTATCTAGACTTCGTCGGTTTTTTTCTTCCCTCAACATGTAATTATTCTACTTCTGTTTCCCTCACTCTCTCCGTTTTCCTTCTTTCATATTTATTTTATCTTCCTTTGCTCAGCAACGAATTCTGAGATACACTAATATATTTGATACATGAACCACAAATAAATAAAAGAATCTACTTTATTAGGCGTGGTCTTATTGAAGGAAATACGCCCTCACCATCTCTAAACATGAAATGACTCACTCTGTCAGTAGTAGGGAAAGATGGTTAATTTTGACCGCCGACCCACTGGGCATCTTTCTAGTATTAGTTTTACCACCGGAATGATAATAAAGGAAAAACACTAACAGTGTCAGGGGCAAAAGAAAAAAAAAAAAAAAACATTTGAAGCCCCGGCGTTTCACCTCGAAACTCTGGAAGTAAAGTATGACATTTTACTGCTTAATCTCCGTGCACGCAATCGGTGAACAGCTGTGAGAAATTTTAAATTACCGTGCAGCCAACGTATTATCCTTGGCCAACAATGTCACTTGAACACGTTATTAATAAGAATGTGGTATACCATTTTATGGCTGTTGCAAGCTTTCGGAATGTAGGAGCTTCCACTAGTCACACAGGCAGCTCCTTCTTTGGCTGAGTGCCCTCGCTTCTCGCTTCCAGTCCTTCCACGGTGCAAATGACCCCAGTAAATCAGGGGATCGAAAACCGGTCCTCCAACTTACAGTTAGGCATGCTGACCGCTACACTATGGACTCAGATTGACAGTAGAGATCCTCGAGACGTGCACTCGTTTGGAACATATTATATGATACATATAAGTAATAATTATCTCGAATGCATAGATTTGGACTTATCAGATTCCCCAAAGGAGACTAACAACGATGACAACAATTATGGATACAAGGTATCCCATTTACCTTAGCATCCTTGACGTGTTTTTGTCCAGAAGCAAATTAAAATTCCTATGACGAAAATGTGGTTTAGTTTCCAGGGGCATAAAAAAGAGCATGGCTGCCTTTCTAATAACCTGCTTCTCTACGAATATAAGAACAGCAGTACATATATTTTAAACAGGAATTAATGAATTGTTCATCTTGTTTCTGCTGTGATGTTTGTAAGTTTGACACTATTCTAAGACAAAATGATTGTACAATTGTAGATAATTGCGATGTAGCTCAGCTCCAAAAGAACATGGGATATTTAACTAATTTGTTGCACCATACATCCTGGATAATGGTTAATAACTGAAACCGGTAGACGACTAATGGGACAGTAAAGAGCTGAAGGTTAAAATGCGTTTTATGAAAAAAATATTTACTTCGTCTTCTTTGGTGAAGGAATTTCGAAAGGCTGTGCTTAGTAACTCTGTTTTAGCAGCTCTTTTATCGATAATATTTCCATTGCTATCGCGCAGAGGAGGCATTGATTGTGTCTTTCCGCTAACATACTTTACAAATGACAAGAATCTCTTTAGATTTTCTGCCAAGTTTCGAGACAAAGTTTTCTTTTAGAAACTATTATAAGCATCTCGCATTGAATTCCGTGCTAAATTTCGAGCATCTGTAAAAGATTGCCGATCTTGAAGATCCTGCATTCGTTTAAATTTGGTATGCTTTTTTCGTCGTTGTCACAAAAGAGTCCTGACCCGTTTTGCGTACCAAGGCGGGACACCTTCGTCGTTTGTTAATGTATTTGGTATAAGTCTCTCAATTGCTGTCTATGCTATTTCTTTGATTTCAAGCCAAATCTGGTTTACACTTATTGGCACTTCGTTAATTTGGAAGGAGTGAAGACGGTCTCTCAGGAAGACGCCAAGTGAAATTTTATCTGCTTTTCTGGATAGATGTATTTTCCGTTTATTTTTGGAGGATCTGGGTGTTACAATATTCAGTCTCGCTGCGACAAACCTGTGTTTTCTAATCCCTGTACCCATTTTCATACTCGTTAATAGTTGAGGATTATTTGTTGCTAAGAGGTCAAGTGTGTCTTCAGAACCGTTAACTGCTGGAGTGGGCTCATGAACTAACTGCACCAAATAATTTCCAGAGAATGCGTTTAGCAGGATTTCGCACCATGTTTTTCCGGCCGGAGTCACCGAGCGGTTCTAGGCGCTTCAGTCTGGAACCACGTGACCGCTACGGTCACAGGTTCGAATTATACCTCGGGCATGGATGTGTCTGATGTCCTTAGGTTAGTTAGGTTTAAGTAGTTATAAGTTCTAGCGGACTGATGACCTCAGCTGTTGTCCCATAGTGCTCAGAACCATTTGAACCATTTTTTTCGAACCATGTTTTATGTCTATCTCCGACTTTGAACATATATTTTCGCCAACACATCGAGGGTAAATTGGGTTACCAACGACCGTAATTGAATGAATCGGGCACGTGTTTGAAATTAGACTAAAGTTTTCTTTGAACCTTTCAACAACCGTATCATCTGAAGTGGGAGGTCGGTAAAAGGACCCAGTTATTGTTTTACTGCGGTTGCCAAGAATGACCTCAGCTTCTACTAACAGGAACTATGTATTTCAGTTTCGCTACAAGATAAACTACGTGTAACAGCAACAAACACGCCACCGCCTACTGTGTTCAGCTTATCTTTCCCGAACACCGTTACTTCGCATAAATTTCGGCTGAACTTGTCTCCGGCTTTAGCCAGGTTTCACTGCCTATAACGACTTCAGCATTACTGCTTTCCATTAGCGCTTCGAGCTCTGGTACTTTCCCAGCACAGCATCCCTTTTGTGTTTCCCCAAGATCCTCTAAAAAAAAAAAAGAAAAAAAAATGAAAAACCGCGCCACAGCCACACAGCCCCTGCTGCGCGCATGGCCGCTTTCTGCGTACCGCGGACTCCTGACGTATTTAGCGGAGCCCGAAACCCAAACAGCCAACGGCGTAAGTCGAGGAATCTGCAGCCTACACAGTCGCAGAACCGTCTGACTCAGACTCTCTACTCGGCTCTGTACCAGAGGTCCGCAATCGGTCCTATCGACTATGCTGCAGTGGTAAGCTCTGCTCTCAACTCGCAAGCAGGACTGGCAGGGTTTATCACTTATGTTAGCCGCTTGAAATCAGAAAGAGTCTGTTCCGATCCAGAGCAACACACGTCATGTGTACCGACGTGAGCCTTCACCTGAAATTGGCTGCACCTTCAGGGCCGGAGTGGACATGCGGTTCTAGGCGCTACAGTCTGGAGCCGAGCGACCGCTACAGTCGCAGGTTCGAATCCTGCATGGATGTGTGTGATGTCCTTAGGTTTGTTAGGTTTAATTAGTTCGCATTTCTAGACGACTGATGACCTCAGAAGTCAAGTCGCATAGTGCTCAGAGCCATTTGAACTGGCTTTATTCTCCTTCTTGGCAGCCATGTCCCTAAGGAGCCCCACAACCCGCCTAACATTGGGGCTCCAAAGTACCAATAGCCCCACCCTCTGTGACTGCCGGGATCTTGCAAGCTGGAAGGTTTCCTCTGAAACAGGACAAGCGACTGAGCGACTGCAACTGACTGAGGGACAGAGTCAGCCACAGACATCTCCTGGAACCTGTTTGTCACACTAACCGGAAAGGCGTTATATTCGACCAGCTGTAAAGTCTTCTGACGCTTGCCACGCCCCATCCGACCTCCCAGTCGACCACAGGTGAGGCGTCATCCTCAGTGCGAAAAGTAACTGGGCTGGCCACCGGTGCGGACAGATCGACGGAATAAGACGTGTTGGACGTCCGTTTGATTCCCACTGCGCCTTCAAGCTGTTTAACCCAAGGCATCGCTGGCAGGAGCTGAGAGCGCAGTGTCACCGGTTCGGCTCGCATCCGCACACAGCGAGCACAGTCCCTATCTACCCTAAAGACAGTGGAAAACTACGACAAGGAGACAAACAAAGGACTATCGAAAATGCTCTAGACACTGAAGGAAACGTATGAACAGTGTCTAATAAATTAGATTAACAAGCAGAGGTTCAAAAGCTAAACTACCAAATCATTCCCTGCTCATTCGGAACTTGAAATAAGATAGTAAATGGGTTTACTTTTCGACCCAGACGGAAATGGGAGAACGGTGTTTGTTAAGCAATAAATGAACATGCAGAAATTAAAGAAACTAAACTACCAAAGCACACAGATGAATCTATGCAATTCTCTCCTGGTTGGAAACAAATAAAATGTCACAAAATCGGTTACTCCCCTGTTGCTGCTTGTGCCTCGGCCGGCGGCTGCTGCGTGACTGATTGACCAACACCAACGAGTGGTCACTAGTTTTCAAAAACAACGAACAAACGACTATCGACACGCGCTACGGAACTCTACTGTACACACGGAGGAAAACCCAAAAATTGTGTGTAATAAATTAGATTAACACGGCATAAATATTAACAAAAGCTCTTTATTGTAATCGTGGCGTTCTCCAAATACTTACGAACTGTGGGGTGTCACCTAAATACACTCCTGGAAATGGAAAAAAGAACACATTGACACCGGTGTGTCAGACCCACCATACTTGCTCCGGACACTGCGAGAGGGCTGTACAAGCAATGATCACACGCACGGCACAGCGGACACACCAGGAACCGCGGTGTTGGCCGTCGAATGGCGCTAGCTGCGCAGCATTTGTGCACCGCCGCCGTCAGTGTCAGCCAGTTTGCCGTGGCATACGGAGCTCCATCGCAGTCTTTAACACTGGTAGCATGCCGCGACAGCGTGGACGTGAACCGTATGTGCAGTTGACGGACTTTGAGCGAGGGCGTATAGTGGGCATGAGGGAGGCCGGGTGGACGTACCGCCGAATTGCTCAACACGTGGGGCGTGAGGTCTCCACAGTACATCGATGTTGTCGCCAGTGGTCGGCGGAAGGTGCACGTGCCCGTCGACCTGGGACCGGACCACAGCGACGCACGGATGCACGCCAAGACCGTAGGATCCTACGCAGTGCCGTAGGGGACCGCACCGCCACTTCCCAGCAAATTAGGGACACTGTTGCTCCTGGGGTATCGGCGAGGACCATTCGCAACCGTCTCCATGAAGCTGGGCTACGGTCCCGCACACCGTTAGGCCGTCTTCCGCTCACGCCCCAACATCGTGCAGCCCGCCTCCAGTGGTGTCGCGACAGGCGTGAATGGAGGGACGAATGGCGACGTGTCGTCTTCAGCGATGAGAGTCGCTTCTGCCTTGGTGCCAATGATGGTCATATGTGTGTTTGGCGCCGTGCAGGTGAGCGCCACAATCAGGACTGCATACGACCGAGGCACACAGGGCCAACACCCGGCATCATGGTGTGGGGAGCGATCTCCTACACTGGCCGTACACCACTGGTGATCGTCGAGGGGATACTGAATAGTGCACGGTACATCCAAACCGTCATCGAACCCATCGTTCTACCATTCCTAGACCGGCAAGGGAACTTGCTGTTCCAACAGGACAATGCACGTCCGCATGTATCTCGTGCCACCCAACGTGCTCTAGAAGGTGTAAGTCAACTACCCTGGCCAGCAAGATCTCCGGATCTGTCCCCCATTGAGCATGTTTGGGACTGGATGAAGCGTCGTCTCACGCGGTCTGCACGTCCAGCACGAACGCTGGTCCAACTGAGGCGCCAGGTGGAAATGGCATGGCAAGCCGTTCCACAGGACTACATCCAGCATCTCTACGATCGTCTCCTTGGGAGAATAGCAGCCTGCATTGCTGCGAAAGGTGGATATACACTGTACTAGTGCCGACATTGTGCATGCTCTGTTGCCTGTGTCTATGTGCCTGTGGTTCTGTCAGTGTGATCATGTGATGTATCTGACCCCAGGAATGTGTCAATAAAGTTTCTCCTTCCTGGGACAATGAATTCACGGTGTTCTTTTTTCAATTTCCAGGATTGTATATACAGGAACGATGACTGAATGGAAAGTGCGTAGATGACAGATCAAATGCGTGTGAGGTAACGGCTGAATCGTCGCGCTCTGAAAATATAAGTTCGGAGGAAACAGTGGCCGCACGGGACAGCCTGTAATGCGCAACTACGTATCCCAACCCCTAGACAACGAAGCCAGCCAAAACTTTTAATATTGCAATGTTGTGTCGGAGGGTGCGTAATCGTTTTGAAAGCCCGCATGCGGAAAGAAAACTGATGAGACTCATGCCGATGGCCATGCCCATATTGTTTACTGGATGTAGAAATTTAAGTTACAGTTTTATGATACGCTTAAACCATTTTCGATTGCGTCACATACATTCCCTCTCTCTTTCTCTCTCTCTTTCAGCTCACACAACACTTGCTTCTCACTTTCAAAACACACACACAGACTTTCACTTCTTCAACTCCCTCACCCCATCACAGGTTGTTTTCGCCGAAACATGAGCGAGCGCACGAGCGTTTAACCCCCCCCCCCCCCCACACACACACATATTGCACGTATCATCTATCAACATAGAACTATCTACTGATAGATGTTCCGCTCCAACAGGCATTTTACAGTCCATGTGAATGTTTTGCTCTGGGTTTACCGTCTGGCGCTCCACACCCCACACCCCGCAGCGAGTACTCCCACCAACAGCGGCGCTGCGGGGGCGGATGGTGAGCGGCCATTAACGGGGCTAATCTGCGAGCATAATCCGGTGCTGCGGTAGGTAGGCGGGCGACACCTCGCTGAGCAAACAGGGGCCACTGTGCGGCGTGTCGGCGGCCCCTGCGAGTGGCCGTACAAATTAAATTAAACGCATGCGTGCTAAACAACTGCCCGCAACTCGCCCACGCGACCGCCTCTGCAGGACAGCCGCGGAAACGGCTGTGCATGACGTCATCGCAGGAGGCGGTTGCCTAGCCCGTGGTACCGTGTTCTCTGTCCTGGCTGCACTGCTCCGTGACATAGTTCCGAGTGATTCATCACTCCCTGAGGATGTTACCTTCTCACTTACATGTAACCAAAGTCCCATAAGTATTTGCTATACTTGAGAGGTTCCATGCCCTCTTTTGCATGACTCCTCTCATTTTTATCAATTTTATTAATGTTCTATGTCATTGCACTGTAGTAACAGACCGAATAAGGTTATTGTAATGAGGGTACTTGTACCGAGAGCTAAAAAAATTACTTTTCACTTGTTTTACTTCTTTGGGTGGCCTGTGCGGGGCGAGCATCGGAGGACGCGGCACACTGCGTTTCCGGTTGGGGTCTGCACTTCTCTGAATTCTGAGGGGTTCTTACAATAGGCTTAAGCGCCTGGCGGAGCGACTGATGTTGGTCGAGTTTTGCCTATTGTATGCAGCGCGAAACGACCTACGAGACGTCTGAGTGTCGCAGCAGTTTATGTGTTTACCGTTCCGGCGCGTCCGGAACGAAGATTCCTGTCACCGACTGACTGCATTGTCCTCTTGATTCAGAGAAAACTTGTGGACTGTGCTCTGCTGAGTGCGACTGTCTTGCACCGGATGGCCAGTGGTCTAGGTAAGTTGTTTTCGTAGCTGGTCAAACGGCAAGTTCAGTGCCCTCAGCTGAATAGTCAACTTAAACTGGGGCTAGTTGACGTCATAAAGCCCTGCTCGAAATTGGAGGGAACGGTCGCTATTGGCGCGAATGGTGTTCTCAGACAGTGTGAGGGAATTTTGGACTCAGAACTGAATGCTGATTCGCGGTTTTTCGAGGAGAGTAGGGAGTAGAGTAATGTTGGCTTCACTCTTGGGTTGGGCGGGCAGGGGGATTCGGGGTCTGATCTTCGTTGAAGTGGGACGGACTTGTGACCTGGTCGCTCATTTTGGGAAGAACTTAGAATTCTCGGCCAGCCTTCGAGGCCAGAGGTTGACACAGAGTTGCTACATGGCAGAAGTCGGCGACTACATCATCAGGATGCTGCCTACCGACGACGTGCTGCAGATTTCAGTACTGGTACAGTATTTTGCCGCTCTGGCACTGTAGAACCTTATCAGTTTTATACTGAATCCCTCAGCAGCACGTGCGCTCGCTTTGCTACAAGTCCACCTTGCTTGTTTCTCCATGTGATACTATTTGAGCACTCACGACTAATCGCGATACTGCTCCATAGTCAGAAGATTAATATTTGATTCATTAGGACCTCCAGTCATTATCGTCAATCTATTGCCTCACGGAGAGTAGGAGCCCCTTGTTCTCGAGCCAACTCTTATTCTCATAATATTTCAGTATACCCTACCCTTTAACCTTCTGTGTGTGTCGACAATCATGTGCATTTACGCTCTGATGTGTAATAAATCTCATTGTAATATTTAATCCGCATATCATTTCGTGGATAAATGCAGAATTCCATTTCCTGTTGTTTATTACGATAAAGTTCTCATTTTTCTGAGTAGATTACGATTTTCTATTAAATTATAGTGAGTGTGCACTCCTTATTTTATCAGCTAGCAGGGGCCACCATCATTTTCTTCCGTTACCGTTGTGCACATAGTTAATTAGGTGGTAGATAAGGAGGGGGTCTAGTGCATGTCTCGTTCTCATGCAAAATTCGTCTGAGTTAAAGAGGTACAAACTTTTCTCCACCCCGGCACCTCGCACACTTCCAGACGTATATGAACCTGAAAACAATGGAGCAGTTTAGGTGTAAACTATAAAGTTTCTCATATTCTCCGACAACGTTTGCCTTCTTGAATACCTTCACCAATAGAGATGGCGCAGTGGTAAGGCGATGGAGCCTCATACGATAGAACAGTGGTTCAATTACCCGTTTCGCTTATAATGACCTCGACATCGATGGTACGTTAAAAGCTCTAATCATCATTCTTCAAACTGCTGATCAGCCATACAGATATAGGTTTTCCATAGTTTCCTTAAACTGATAAAGGTAAAGTCCAGGGTAAGTTTCTATAACCTATGAAAGCGGCAAGACCGAGATTTTTCCACATCCTTCCCTGACACAAGCATGTGCTTCGTATTTAATAACTTCATCGTCGAAAGAATTCAGTCTTCCTTCGTCCTGTCGAGACCCTTCAGGAAATCCACAAAACTGAGAATATGGCTCGCAGGTCACATGAAGGGGACCGGGGAACCATCTTTTTTTTCTTTAGGTCTATTGATATGGAAGCAGAACGAAACTAGCGGGCTCATTTCATTTAGCTATCAAGCGGGTCTATAGGGTTTACACAGTTGTACAACACGTCTCCGCTTGAGACTACCATGGCGCTGTCCGAACAAGCCTTTTACCAATAGCACGAAGATAAATGTCAACATGCTGCTGTTGGTGAAAGCAACGAGTGAAGTTTTCGATCCTTCTCATGGTCACAGAAGCGATATGTTACAACACACATACACATCCGTAGAGTTTGAGTTTGGTCTAGTAAATTTCCAGTTCTAGCCAAACACAATTTTACTCCGTTTTAATTTAACTAACAACCAAAAGAAAACAAAAAGTTTCCAACTTCAGCAACAGGTCTGTTCAGTTTAGTTCGGTTATCCGCATACTCAGTAGACCTCGATGTGACTTGGTAATGCTTTAAGCACCTACTCCAGTCATTTATGGTATTGAAAGTTTAATAACTCCGATGTTAAATAAGAATCACAGGTGAAATACTAATTTTACCCTGCAGTTAGCTGATCAAACTGTGTTTTCGGAATAAAGAACAGTCCATAAAAAAAGAAGAAATAATGCATCAAATTTGAATGCATCAAATTTTAACCACCTTTATTGCTGATTTGGTTAGAGCAAGTTTCTCGGTCCTAATCACTTTCACACAGTCTAGAAATCACTGTTACCTGAATTAGTACGCGGGTATTCAAGTATCGCGCCTTTACACGACTATATTTGCAATGGGCTGACGCGGATATACAGCCTCTCTCACCCAACAGTCAACCTCGCATGCCCCTGCCAAGCACACGAGGCTCTGACGACCGAGTATAGGCAGTAGAACCATGAGTACAGAGGAAATGCTGTACCATACCTATTTATGTGCAGTCGTACCTGCTATGGGCCAGTATCCCATTCAGGGACTCGATGAGCATACTTGCAGTGCTCAGTCTAGCCTCGGAAAAAGGGCGAATTACCGGGATACGACATGGGTAAGAAGAAGGAACAGGAGAAAATGCTTTAATGGAGCTTGGAATACTGCCACCACGAACGTTAGGGGAATTGCTCCAACGAAGTCGAATTAGCTAAACATCTGAAAGAAAAGGAAATAGATTTTGCAGCAGTTACTGAAACAAAGATGAAAATATTTCGAGCTAAGTATGTAGACGATTATATTATGATCTGCGATTTATCTGCAAGAACAAATAGCAAGTAAAGGTGTTGCCATCTACGTTCACAAAAAATGGAAAGTTAAAATACTGGACTATAAATTGCAAGTGACCGCATTGTACTAGTAGGCATTGAAGCTCCAAGAAGATTCCTAAGATTAATATTGAGTTATGCTCTGGAAGAATGAAAAACTGACGAGTCCAAGAACTTTTACAAACAATTATAAGTGATCTTAGGCCGACACAATAGAAGTCATATTTTACTAGTTGGACATTTCAATGCTAGAACTAGAAATATATTAATTCCAAACATGTTGGCACATTTAGAGAAAACGTGTTTAATGGAAACGGGAAAATACTTCGACATTTTCCTACCTTTATCATTTAAAAATTACCAATAGTTTCTTTAGGAAGAAAGACATGTACCAATTCACCTAGTCAGCTAGAGGATATAGATCTATTACAAATTATGTATAACAATAAACGAGGTAATTCCTGGACGGATTAGAGATACCAGAGTTCATTGGTGAGTGAAATGAAATGTGTGTGAATTCCTAAGGGACCAAACTGCTTAGGTCATCGGTGCCTAGACTTACACACTATTAAAGTAACTTAAACTAACTTATGGTAAGAACAACACACCGAAGGGAGAGGCCGCGCAATCCCTGAGAGGGTGCCTCTAACCGCGCGGCCACTCCGCGCGGCTATCGGGGACTGGATACTGGATTACAGCGCTTCCTACTTGTCTCAGTAATTGACATCTATGCAAAATGGAGAAAACGGGATAATTCAGGTAACAGCGAAGAGGAAGAACAAGTTCCTCAAGCTTACATTTCAGAAGATAGTAGCACAAAGTACGTTTACTACACGCAGTTACAAAACAGTTAGCGAGTTTACAAACGGTAGAAGATTTGGAAGAAGAATGAAAAAGTCGAAAACAACCGTATCGAACACAACTAATGAGGTTGTGGAGAACAAAAGGAAGTACAGTAAACGTAGCGGAGTAAGTATTTGCACACCAGAGATGGAAACAGCAATTACAGAGAAACAAGAAGCTTTCAAGATCTATATAAATATCCCACCAACGAAATTCATAATGAATATCAAGGGAAGAGAAATAATGCGAAATACATAACTCGGAGAGCGCATGGAGAATCATGGTAAATGTTTATTAGCAACATAGACCATGATTTATATGACAGACAAACTGCCGCGTATAAAGTGATGAAATTCTTCAACAGTCAACAGAATATAAGAGTGAACGAATGGATAAGTCATTATAAGAACTGTGGTATGATGGTGCTTTAGTTACGACGTTACCTAAGCTGAATGACACAAAAGGCGATATCGATAAGAGACAACTGAAGGAAGCTCTAAAAGCTACAAAAAAATAGGAAACTCGCTGGCTTAGGCGGTATTAATATGAAACCACTGAAATGTGGAAGGTTATTCACACATCTAAGACTTCTTCACATGGTAGATCTATGTTGGAGAAATAAGTAGGTACCAAAAGACTGGCTGAGAGCCAAAGTAATATTTATCTTTAAAAGGGGTGATAAAAATAAATGTAGTAACTATCGAGGAATAAGCGTTTTGGATTCAGCCTATAAAATATATGTAAAAATTCTGACTGTAAGGCTTAAAAAATCACGTAAAAGCTAATATCTGAAGAACAATCAGGTTTGAGAAAAAGACGATCAGCTATTGACAATGGTTTTACACTACAACAAGTGATGGCAAAGAGACGTGATTTCAATAGAGAAACCCATCTTGCTTTTGTGGATTTTAAGAAAGCATTCGATAATGTGAATAGTGAAATGCTACGGAATATCGTGGCTAAATGAAGTTATCCATCTCACCGCATAAATGCTATTAAGAGCCTGTACACAACAAAGCCAATGAACACAGACACAAACAAAGGGGCAAGACAAGTATGCTGAACACTGCAGCACTCTTCAATATAAATGTAGATGAAGTGATCAACAAATAGAAAATGTTGAACATAGATGGGATTCACTTAGGCCATGACACTAGACAAAATGTAAGTTTATATGCAAATTACTTTGAGATGGGAGTCCAGCAGACAGCCTTAGAGTACAACCTAATACTGTCGGTACGTTAAAAGGAAAGTAATGGCGTATCAGGGCAGAATACTAGTACGATCTAAAATAGTATTGAATAATAAAATGTTGAATGAAACAAAATGATTTAAATATGTAGGATGATGTATCACTTACGAATATAACCAATACGTGAACCAAAAAAGAAGTAAATTTACTTTCGTATGTCAGATCATAGTAACAAAAAATTGCAGAATAAAGCCAGGAAAGAAACCCAGCTTAAGTTTTACGAAACAATAGCAGTTCCACACCTTAGTTATGGAAGTGGAGCATGGGCCACACCAAGACGTCATCATAATAGAATATAGGCTCAAGAAATAAGATGTCTAAGAACAGTAGAAGGATGTACAAGGGAAGAGCGAAGAAGAAATGAAGACTTTGGGAATGAGTTAGGAAAACGGGGAAAATGGAAGGAACATGTAGACTTTATGGATGGAGAAAGGTTCCCAGTAAAGGTTCTCAATTGTGAATGCACTCGAAGAAGAAATGTAGGAAGACCGTACGGGAGACTGAGTACCGTAACACGCAGATTGCTTACACTTGAAGCGAAGAAGAAGAAGATGAATATGAAAATATTTACGGAATATGTGTAAGAGACTCCCCGAAAAAACGGGAGTACACAACCCGCCCATTGCTGCTGACTTTGTACCGAGTACGCTGATCCGTAGTCTAGAGATCAGTCGGCCTTCGACAGCCTCGTATGCGTCTCGCCTGTTGTGCTGTTTGCGAGAGAGCGCGCATTTGTTTACTTCCGCGTAGCGGCTTGTCTCACATCTCGACATTATCGACCATCCCTTTGCTTTCTCACCACAAAGGCACACTTAAATTAACTCTACCTTTGGATCACGAACGACCATGGTCGTATGTAGTGGAACATTTTATACGGAATGAAATGCTCCTCCCGCTACAAGATGTTTACGGAAATCATCTTTCGCTCGTCAGTAATATGGTGTGCATAAATCTGGTGAATGACGAGCTGTGCGGCGACGTTGTGCTGCAACACGCTAACACCCTTAAGACCCGATACTCTGACGGACGTACAGGGCCTGTTGTGGTTGATCGCGCTGGTTTTTGCCTCCGAACGTTGAGAGTTTTCGAACTGCTGTTTGAGAGACCGTCGGAAGGTGCGGTGGCCACCTTTAAACCTTACGGCAGCGTCGGCAGTCACGTTGCTGAAACGTGGAAGACGTTCGAAGCATACCGTGCCCTCAGTGGCGTTCATCAGTTGAAATTTGAACTACGAAAAGACACGCCTTCCTACTTCGTTATTGTCGGCTGCAGGCCTGTCGTCATGTACGATGGCCAGCCGCGCACCTGTTCAGGTACTGGCCGGGAAGGTCTAGTCCATTTTCGGGAATGTCTTTGGCGTAGACTGGTTCAGACGCCGATCGGAGACATGGTTCTTCCTGCGGCGCCCACTGTGTTACCTTTATCTTAGGCTTCTGCGGCTCTGCTGTTAGCTGCGCCCCCGACGCGATGAACATTTTGCTTGTCTCTCCTACACTCCTGCCAGAGGCAATACGAATGATCGATGCCCTTCAGCAGGCACAAGCTGGCTGTCCCGACGGAATGATTGTTGATCATGGAGCTGTGCCAACCTGCGCTTTTCTCCATCTGACCCAATTTCGGACGATAGTCGCCCGTCAGGTGACGCGGAAGAGCGTGTAAGGAAGGAACGGTATCCGAGGAAAGAGAAGAGACAACGCCGTACCTCTTTTGATGACTGCCTGTATCGGACGAACGTAAAGGATGATGACTCTGCTACCGATAGTGCGCTGTCCAGTGTCGACGCGACGTCCTCCTCCCCCCCCCCCCCCCCCTCCCGCGTCCGTCACCAGTTACTGTCCACCTCCGGACTCCGATCTTCCCCCACTTGCGTCTCCCTTTCTGTGTCTGATGCTACCTGTGGCCGCACCTCTGATAGTCCTCCAACTGAACCGGCCCAGTGAGACGTCTGTACCCTGGGTGGACGACTCGACGCTGAGGATGGACGTTCTGGAAGTGTGAGGTTTACTCCCTCCCCGTCACAGTGACTGTCCTTCCACGGTGGCCTAACAGAGAGTTCCGTGTGCTTCTCCCGTGTTTGAATCACCCGTCCTCCTGGCGATGGCAGCTTTCCAGACTTATCGCATAGCCACAGTCAATGTCAATACTATTCGCATATGCTGCCAACTGGCTTTACTTCACGACAATCAGTATGTGATGCAGTTGCCTATCTCCCTGATGCCATAGGTATGGCACGTTTAGTGGAGCCAGGATCGTCTATGCACCATTTGATTTGGGTCGCTATCGTGAACATTCTACCTTCTTCTCAGTCACGCTTCTTTTCCTGAGTCAGCCAGCCGGTGTGGTCGAGCGGTTCTAGGCGCTTCAGTCTGGAACCGCGTGACCGCTACGGTCGCAGGTTCTAATCCTGCCTCGGGCATGGATGTGTGTGATGCCCTTAGGTTAGTTAGGTTTAAGTAATTATAAGTCCTAGGAGACTGATGACCTCAGATGTTAAGTCCCATAGTGCTCAGAGCCATTTGAACCATTTTTTTTTCCTGGGTCAGCAGGATGCATTGACCATGGGAGGTGATTTCAATAGCACACTACCACGTCACTCTCTGCGCGTGGGGCGAGCGACAAATCTCCAGCGTCCCAGCCTTGTGGATTCTTGGGAAGATGTTCATGGCGATCGTTCTGGGGTTACGGATTTCACTAGCCATTCTTTAAGCCGCTTCGATCCTGTTTACATCTACCGCCATATTGTCAATGGGGAGCAGGCTGTTCAAGTCGTCCCATTGCATTCTCTGACCATGACACACGTAGGTGTGCCATGAATCTCTGCCGCCAAAAAGTGTGGCGCGGCCGTGGACCATGGAAACTGAGCACGATCCACCTTACTTTACCCGACTGCTAGGTCTTGTGTACTCTGCAATGGCTGTCTCATCCCTCTCATCTAGATCCGTCGATTAGTTTGTCAAGGCTGCCCGCTCATGCTTTCACCATGGAATCGTTGCTCTGAGGCCTCCGTCAACGCCTCTCTAGGACGTCTCTCGCTGCCCTTGGTGCTGAGGTCAGGCAGTCACTGGCATTGTTTATCACCTACGGTGAAGCTACTGGTAGCCGCGTTAACGTCCACAGATCAAGCGCTGTGGCTGTAGGTGCTGGGCTTCCCGCGGACAGCGCTGGAATTTTGGGTGTGGCTGATACTATCCGATGCTTAGGGCTCGATTTCGCAAGTGATCAGCGGTGCACTTTTGCCCTCATCTGCCTGCGCCTACTTTCCCAGCTACAATCTGGGCTCTCGCTCTTCTGCAACGGAAACAATATGTAAATGCATATTTCGCGTAACGCCATCCATGCCCCGATGCATTCCAGTGGCACTGAGTTCATTTGTTTGCGAAGGATTGCTGTTCAAGATACGATACGAGACCTTCACCCTCCCGCGATGCAGGGGCCGTTTAGATCTGTATCATATGCTTGACAGTGCGATAACCCTTTTCATTGGCTCTCATGTGACATTGAGGCGCCTTCGTCCCAAGTGGATTACCGTCCTATTGCTGGATGCCCTTGTACCACACTCTTTCAGCACCTATACCGCCGTCCTTTTTTTTTTTTTTTTACTTCCAACACTTTTTCCTCTACCTGAGCTACGTCCGTACTGCGATAATGCCAGCGCACTTGGCATCCATAAAGACGGTGTATGGCTTTCTTTAGCAGTACAGGTCACCGAATATGGTTGAGGGGAAGCATCCCGACGTCGAGTGCCATGTTGTTTGGTGATCGATGTGCACTTCTTATCTTGACACAGACGTCCAGTCTGTATGGTACCTTACTGTCAATGGGAAGTATCCAGCCGTGGTGGCCGAGCGGTTCTAGGCACTTCAATCCGGAACCGCGCGGCTGCCACGGTCACAGGTTCGAATCCTGCCGAAGGCAAGGATGTGTGTGATGTCCTTAGGTTAGTTAGGTTTAAGTAGTTCTAAGTTCTAGGGGACTGATGACCTCACATGTTAAGTCCCACATTGCTCAGAGCCATTTTTGAATGGGAAGCAAATATGCCGCTCGAAATTCCATAGGATTCACCTCGCAGACATTCTGTTGTGTGTCTCCTGTGATGTTTTGCACACAGATGAGCATCGCCTGAAGTGCTGATCAGGAGGTGTCTGGTTATTGGAACGACAGATGTTGTCTCTTATTACCTGTATAACTCCTCATCAGATGCCTACTCCTCTTTCCTAACGGGGGATACATCTCGCAAGTAAAGACAAAGTCTGTGAAGTGGATTTGTGGACACGCAGATCACTACTTGTTTGCTGATGGAGAGAAAAGTGTCCTTCACTTTGGCAGTTCTGTAATGAAAGCCATTGTGTCGTTGTCCGCAATCCAAAATATAGAAAATTTTTCTCCAATTTCCTTTGCACTGTCTTCCTGAACCTACCCCATGGCTGGGGTGTTCCTGTTATGAAGAGTTAATCCCCTCGTCTTATACATATAGAACCAAAGTATTCTCTGACTATCGGACTGCTCTTCTCAGAAAAACTATACGTCGATAATCTCTGTGAGTCTGACGTTTTGCTGTGCTGTCCTCCTCGCGTCACCGGTTTCTTCCTATTCTCGGTGGTACTGATGTTAACTTATAAGAAGGAAAATAAATAAATAAATCGTTGATGTTCATTGTACCTCTACCCTACGTTTTCTAAGCTTTCATTGGTTCCTGGATAGTGGGATCGGTACAACGGGTAATGGTGGCCAATGCCTCGAGATGTAACCCCTGTCCACTTGATCGTCAACCCTACCTTTGGGCGCCAGGATGGTTAAAAAATGGGGTCAGCAGAGTATTCGATTAGTAATCTAAATGTCGTCGGTCATGGGTTAGAAAGCCATCGCTTCTTCTGATTAATAAACAGCATTGGTAACCAAAGGCTTCCGGTATATGAAGACATCCTCATTTTTCCAATAGACTTGACAAAGTGGGTATAGGAGCGGACAGAGGGCCAGGGCATTCTCTTGTCCATGGTGAGAGGCTGCCCCTAAAGGCGGAAGAATCAGCAATTATCAATGGCATAAGGATGCAGAAAGCAATAACACATAATGTGTATCCACAGGACATGTGGCCTGTAATTGAAGAACTGGCATGATGATCTCTCTATTGAAAAAAAGATTCCGGAGTAGTCCCCCATTCAAATTTCCAAGAGGGGACTCCGAAGGAGGAGGTGACCATGAGAAAAAGACTGAATAACCTACGAAACGGTAATGTTCTACGAGTCGGGGTATGGAAGGCAGAAGTTCGAACGTGACAGGAAAGCTAGAAATTGCTTAATCTAGATGTAATTGGGGTCAGCGAAGTGAAATGGAAAGAGGACAAGGTTTTGTGGTCAGGTAGGACAGAGAGTGCGTTACTGTGAACAGTTTACTGTAGGGTTGTTCTTATCAGAATCGAAAGCAAATCAACACTGACAACGATATTTCAGGTGTTCATGCCGACGTCGCAAGCTTAAGCTGACGAGGTAGAGAAAGTACATGAGGATAATGAAGAGGTAATACAGTACACAAAGGGAGGTGAAAATCTACTTGTAACAGTGTACTCGAACGCAGTTGTAGAGGAAGGGATAAAAGAAAAGTTTACAGTGTAATATGGGATTGGGACAAGGAATGAAAGAGAAGAAAGGCTAATACAGTTCTGTAATAAATTTCAGCTGGTAATAAAAAATACTCTGTTCATCAATCACAGGAGGAGGGGGTATACTAGAATGATACAAGGAGATTTCAGTTAGGTTACATCATGGTCAGACACAGATGCCGAAATCAGATACCGGATTCTAAGGTGTATCCAGGAACAGATATGGACTCAGATCACAATTTAGTAGTGATGAAGAGTAGGCTCAAGTTTAAGAGATTAGTCAGGAAGAATCAATACGCAAACAAGTGTCATACGAAAGTACTAAGAAACGAAGAGATATGCTTAACGTTCTCTGAGGCTACAGATACAGAAATAAAAAATAACTCATTAGCCAGTACAGTTGAAGACCAGTGGACGTCTCTAAAAGGGCAATCACAGAAGTTCGAAAGGGAAACATGGGTACAATGAACGTAAATGCGAAGAAACCATGGCTAACAGAAGAAATACTTCAGTTCATACATAAAAGAAGGAATACAAAGATGTTCAGGGAAATTCAGGAATATAGAAATGCGAGTCGGTGAGGAATGAAATAAATAGCAAGTGCAGGGAAGCTAAGACGAAATGGCTGGATGAAAAATGTGAAGTAATCGAAAAAGAAATTATTATCGGAAGGACTGGCTCATCATATAGCACAGCCAAAACAACCTTTGGGGAAATTAAAAGCAAGGGTGTTAACATGAAGAGTGCAACGGGAATTCCACTGTGAAATGAAGCGGAGAGATCGGATAGTTGGAAAGACCGTACTGAAGACCTCTATGAGGGGGAAGATTTGGCTGATGTGATTAGAAGAGGGAGTCGATTTAGGAGAGATGGGGGATCCAGTACTAGAACCAGACTTTAAAAGAGCTTTGGTCGACTTTAAATCAAACAAGGCAGAAGGGATAGAAAACATCACACCAGAATTTCTAAAATCTTGGGGAGAAGTAGAAGTAAAACGACTATCACGTTGATGTGTAGGATGTATGTGTCTAGTGACATATCATCTGACTTTCGGAAAAATATCATCCACACATTTCGAACATTGCAAGAGCTGACAAGTGCGAGAATCATCGCAAAGTCAGCTTAACAGCTCATGCATCCAAACTGTTGACAAGAATAATACATAGAAGAATGGAAAAAAAATTGAGGATGTGTTAGAAGACGGGTGGTTTGGCTTTAGGAAAGTTAAAGGCACCAGAAAAGCAACTCCCACGTTGCAGTTGATAATGGAATCAAGACTAAAGAAAAATCGAGACACCTTCATGAGATTTGTCGATCTGGAAAAAGCGCTCGACCGTTTCAAATTCTGCAAAATGCTCGAAATTCTGAGAAAAATAGAGCAAATATATTGGGAGAGACTGGTAATACACAAAATGTACAAGAGTCGAGAGGAAATAATGAGAGTGAGCGACCAAGAACGCAGCGACATCGAGGAAGCAATGATGGAAAGAAATGAAAGGTTCAGGAGCGGAATCAAAATTCTAGGTTGAAGGATGGCAATGATACGGTTCCCTGATGACATTGCTATCCTCAGTGAAAGTGAAGAAGAATTAAATGATCTGCTGAATGAACCGTCTTATGAGTATGTAATATAGATTGAGAGTAAATCCAAGAAGGACGAAAGTAATGAGTAGTAGCAGAAATGAGAACAGCGAGAAACTTAACATTAGAATTGATGGTCACAAAGTAGATGAAGTTAAGGAATTCTACTACCTAGGCGGTAAAATAATCAATGACGGACGGAGCAAGGAGAACATTAAAAGGAGACTAGCAGTGGTAAAAAGGACATTTCTTCCTAGGAGAAGTTTACTAGTGTCAAATACAAGCTTTAATTTGAGAAAGAAATTTCTGAGAAGGTACGACTGGAGGATAACGTTGTATGGTAGTGAAACATGGACTGTGGGAAAACCGGAAAAGAAGAGTATTGAGGCATTTTAGATGTGGTGCTATACACGACTGTTGAAAATTCGGTAGACTGATCGGAGAGAAAAGGAATATGTTCAAAACACGGACAAGAAGAAGGGACAGGATGATAGGACATCTGTTTAGACATCAGAGAATGACTTCCATATTGCTAGAGGGAGCTGTAAGGGGCAAAAACTGTAGAGGGAGACACAGATTGGAATTCATCCAGCAAATAATTGTTTACGAAAGTTACAAGTGGCACTCTGAGATGAACAGGTTGGCGCAGGAGTGTAAATCGTAGCGGGCTGCATCAAACCAGTCAGAAGACTGATAACTCAGAGAAGAAAAAAAAAGAAAGAAAACTGTAGCATATGTTTCTCTGGAAGTCCACCATACCATTTCGAATTCTTCCCACGCGATTTCCATGCTTTCGAAGCGCTGAAGAAAGTCATTCGCAGCCGTTGATTTGTTTCGGACGGAGAGACCCACGGCTGTGTACAGTCATAGTCCCGCAGGCAACAGCAAACATTTTTCCATGGAGACACACACTGCCTTGCCCCACAGTGCGATAAATGTATTAGCTGTTATGTCAACTACTTTTGAAATAATAAACAGTTTCCTTACTTTCTTTCCATCCGTCTTTATTTTTAGTTGATTTGCCCTCATATTTCTCTGAATACAACTCACAAAAACCGTTCCAAGACTGGGACAGTTTGAGTGAACGCTGGTTTTAAGATTAGCATACTTTATCACGTTAAATATCGTTGCGCTATAAATCCTACCAACTCAAGATCTTCTTCGTGACTCCCCACTACTCTTTAAACTACAACGAGAGAAGAATCACGTAGACAATGAGACCCAGTGACCTCAACGTTGGCATTAAATCTCAGACGTCCACAAGGTTCTAGAAGGTCAGCGACTCCATAGCGGCTGTCGCCAGTCGTCAGTAAAAGTTTGAGTACAGGTACCCTTACAACGAATCACTTTGTTTACAAATGTAATATATCTCTTCAGTGAAAAAAAGGAAAAGTATTGACATTTTACGTAAATAAATTGTACTCACTCTCAATGTAGGTTAAACCACCTGGCCATTTTCAGTCCTATTAGTTTTCTTCGTAGGATCGTTACTTCCTCAGAGGTTTCTGCGTTTCTTCGTAATCCAAAGAGATCTTCCCCTAGGTCTGCTTCTACCAGTTTTTCCATTCTTCGATAAGGGATTCGTGTCAATACTTTGTTACCATGATTTATTAAACTGATATTTTGGTAAAATTAATGCCTGTTGGCAGCTGCTTTCTTTGGAACTGGAGTTATTACTTTCTTCTTGAAGTTTGATGGTATTTCGCCTGTCTCATATATCTTGTACATCGGGTGCAATAGTTTCATCAAGGCTGTATCTACCAAAGATATGAGTACTTCTGACGGAATGTCGTCTACACCAGGGGCATTGTTTTGAACAAGGAATTCAGTCGAATTAAATCAGGTAAGTCCTAGGGAATTAGATTAGGAAGTGAAAGACTAAAATTAGTAGATGAATTCTGTCTGCTGTTTGGGCAGTAAAACAGATACGAAACTTCCTGGTAGATTAAAACTGTGTACCAGACCGAACTCAGGACCTTTGCCTTCGCCGGCAAGTGCTCTACCGAAGAGTCACCCAATCACGGAAATCTTGTTAGTATTCTGGAAACATCCTCTTGGCTGCGGCTAAGCTGTGTCAATGTCATATACTTCCTTCCAGGAAGGCTAGTGTTCCACGTGCCCAGGTGGAGTTTGAAGGTCGGAGATGAAGTACTGGTATGAGGGCGGATCCTGGGTCGTGCTCGGGTAGCTCAGTCGGTAGAGCACTTTCCCGTAAAAGACAAGAGCCCGGGGTCCGGTCTCGGTGTGGCACACAGTTTTAAGCTTCCAGGAAGGTTCGCTGCAGATTCAAAATCGCATTATGAAATTAAGTGATGATGTCCACAGTAAACATTATATAGAATATAGACTGGCAATGGCAGGAAAAGAGAAATTTGTTAACGTCGAAAATAGTCTGAAGATATCTGACTGGATGTGTAGACATGTATGGAAGGGAAACATGAACGAGTAAAAGTTTAGGCAAGATGATAACAGAAGTTTTAGAAATTTGCTGCTACAGGAGAATGCTGAAGATTAGAAGAGCACATAGAGTAATTAATGAGGAATTAGTGAATTAAATTAGGGAGAAAAGAAATTTGTGGCACAGCTAATATAAAACAAGAATACACTCAGAGACATAAAGGGATCAATTTCGTATTGGAGGGGAGTGTAGGGAGTGAAAATTGTAAAGGGATACCAAGAATTGAATACAGAAGCTGACTCAGAAGCTGTAGGTTCAGTAGTTACTCGGAGATAAAGAGGTTTGGTCTGGATAGAGTAGCATGAAATGCTGCATCAAACCAATTTCGGACTGAAGACAAAAGCAACAACAGCAAAAACAGCAGATTTTCTCCGCCAGATACCTCCAGTAGTTGGTCGTCGCAATGAACTCCCGATATAATACTTACAAGAAAACCTCTCTCCAAATTTTGCACGGAGACTTTCGTCCATTGGTGCATTGTTCAAAGACGTCAGCTAATTGACAGGGTAGTGGCTGACATTATTCTCATTTAATTCTCTTCCCAATCTAAAGTATTGTGTTATGCCT
Organism: Schistocerca piceifrons; assembly: GCF_021461385.2. Lineage (NCBI taxonomy): Eukaryota > Metazoa > Arthropoda > Insecta > Orthoptera > Acrididae > Schistocerca > Schistocerca piceifrons. Next base: position 547,448,240 of record NC_060144.1, read on the forward strand.
GTTACTTCGGCCTTCGACCATGAACTGATCCGAAGGGTTGTGCAAAAACAATGAGTGTTTAATATTGTTATCTGCATCACTTTTTGGAATCGATATTCTTCGTGAGTATGGTGTTCCACTGCTCTCAAGTAAAAGAAAGACATGTCCGATGAGAAGCTGCAGTATGACACTACTATATTTATCAAATATTATCGATGACATAATCGCTATATGCTCAGCGTAATTAATATTGGCCAACCATGAAAATTGTATATACAAAGTAAATTGTTTGACAATGGCTTGTGGTTGTTAGCCAGTACTACTCAATTACGCCGAAAGTATCATGAAAATGCTACAGAGAATTGTTGCTCGGCTTAGTAAATTAAAGGCATACTGCAGCTTCCTGGGGGCTTCATCTATGTTTATTTTTTCAATAAATTATATCAAATCGTGTTTATGTCTACGTTTATCACTTTAGGGGCTGATCAATTGATGTTATGAAGATCCTGCTCCAGGTTACAGACTTGCTTTCATATGGCGCTTAGAATCTTTTAGCTCTCGCAATATTTCTCAAATGGTTCAAATGGCTCTGAGCTCTATGGGACATAACTTCTGAGGTCATCAGTCCCCTATAACTTAGAACTACTTAAACCTAACCAACCCAAGGACATCACACACATCCATGCCCGAGGCAGGACTCGAACCTGCGACCGTAGCGGTCGCGCGGTTCCAGTCTGTAGCGCCTACAACCGCTCGGCCACAATATTTCTCACGTCAGGTGCTCTGTTTTTCAACAGAAAACTGTTATTATTATTATTATTATTATTATTATTTTCGATTATTCCCAATTAAGAGAGCGTTAGAACTTGAATTCCTTTATGATGATTGTTTATGTTTTTTCTGAGCCCAAATATTCTTCATGTGATCTCTGTGTTGTTTCTTTCGCTCCGCTGTCCATTTGCATCCTGGTTTCTTCTCTGTTGTGGTGTCAAATTTATGTTTTTTCATGATGTTCCTGAATTCAGTTCTATTTTCTGCATCGTTTACTGTTATGTGTGCTTGTCTGAGGTCCTCTCCAACTTCTTTTATCCATTTTGTTTTTCCCCTGCCTGAGTTGATGACTTTAAGAATTCGCTTTGAAATTCTGTTTTCATTCATCCTGTGGATATGTCCGTAGAACTGCATTCTTCTTTTCCTTATTGTATCCGTAATCTTCTCTGTGTATTTATATAATTCTGATGTTGGTCTCTTCTTCCACATTCCTTGCTCTTGTATCGGGCCAAAAATTTTCCTGAGAATTTTCCTTTCTTGTTTCTCTATTTCTTTGATTTTAGTTTGCCCACCTATTTGTGTTGTTTCAGATGCATACAGTGCCTCCGGAAGTACGACAGTGTTGTAGTGCCTCAATTTTGCGTTAATGGATATGGACTTTTTGTTATAATAGTTCCACGTGAGTTTATATGCTTTCTGTAGTTTTTTTATTCTTTCATCATTGGCCTTTAGGTTGATCCCTGATGGCTGGATGATTTCTCCCAGGTACTTAAAATGTGGTACTTGTACGATTTTCCCATGGGTTGTCACAATAGGCAATTTGTCTTGTGGCACTCTTTCTACGTACTGGGTTTTCTCATGAGATTTGCAGGCCAGTTCTTTGTGCAATTTCGTGTAACTTCTCTATAGCGTTAGTGGCTTCTTTTCTATTATTTGTGAAGATTGCAAGGTCATCCGCAAAAGCTAAACGCTTCACATTGAATCTATTATCTTTTCTAATGCCAATTTGGATTCCTTTGACTTCTTTTTCCCATGTCCTGATAATTTTTTCAAGAATGATATTAAAGAGTAATGGTGAAAGTCCGTCACCCTGTCGCACTCCAGTTTGGATTTCAAATGGTTCCGAGATGTCTCCCATAAATTTAACCTTGGAGACTGTGTCAGTTAATGTTTCCCGAATGATTGCTCTTGTCTTTCTGTCAACGCTGAATTCTTCCAGCGTCTTGCAGAGCGCTACTCTGTCTATTGAGTCGTAGGCCTTTTTAAAATCTACAAAAGGAACCACTGTGTTTGGGGTGTTTCTCATCTGGAGAATCATTTACAGATTCCAGACCTGCTCTATGCATGATCGTCCCTTGCGAAAACCAGCCTCGTATTCTCTTATTTGTGGGTCAGCTTGTTCTTCTAATCTATTCATGAGAACTTTTGATAGGATTTTATATGTGACCGGTACGAGTGAGATACCCCTGTAATTATTTGGTTCAGTTTTGTCCCCATTTTTGTGGAGTGGATGGATGAGTGCACATTTCCATTCAGAAGGGATCTGTTCTGTTTCCCAATTGTTTAAAATGATTTTGTGAATTTAACCTGTTAATCTTTCATCATTTAATTTCCATAGTTCTGCAATAATTCCATCTTCTCCTGGGGCTCTATTGTTTTTGAGTGTCTTGATTATTTCTACTATTTCGTTGATGGTTGGCGGTTCAGCGTCAGGATTTGGTGTAGACGTCTCATAGTGAATATCCTCTGTAGGTCTTTCGCAGTTGAGAAGTTTGTTGAAATAGTCTGCGAGGATTTGGCAGTTATTCTTCGTGTTAGTTTCTAGTGAACCATCCGGTTTCTTGAAACAAGGATTGGGTGGCTGGTATCCTGCAATATGTTCTTTAAACGTCTTATAAAAGTTATTATTATTATTATTACTATTATTCTCACTGACTTCAAACAACACTGTCGTCGATGCGCAGTACTTCGATAACAGGATCCGTTTCTTCATGAGGTGCAACGTCAGACTGCTAGGCGAGTAGAACAGGTCCAGCATTTATACATATTGCACTTCCCCTACGTGGTCGTCCTAGATGCTGCGCCTGTGATCCCGTCACACTAAAATCGTCCTGAAGCGTTCCGTTCTCGGTCCGGTGTTCCCGACAGCGATCTGGTATTGTGCTCTGTCCGGGGGCGCTCCCCATGTGTTCATTGTCATTCTTTTTGCTGAGTTCTTTTGCTGCAGTCGTTGCGTGTTGACAAATTCCAGTTCTGGATCCCAAGATATGCTTAGTTGGTTCGATTCGTGAGCTTCCGTAAAATGAAGAACAAACCGCCTCCAGTCACAAGTTGTGTATATTTACTGCACTATGCATTTCGAGCCCTGGAGGCTCATCTTCAGGTGCTTTTTAGTGATTTGCATCAGGTTTTTTTAGTTGTTTGCCTGTTGATATTACATTTTTGTGTTACAACATGGTATATTGTAGATATAAGTTTAACAGCGTTAATAATATGAAAATAACTTACAGTTTAACATTGCATGATGTCTGCTTCTGTTGTGCAGTTGGTGTACACAATATACATCTTTAATTGTGCAGCACATACTGGGATATATACATAGTCACACACTTTTTCGCACATTGTAGTAGCAAAACGTATACATGCCAAAGATTCTCGTTCATACAGATGTTCTATTTCTAAATATAATCGATTTTCTTGTTTCACAGAAGATAATATGATATAGTATTATTAGTATACAGGTATTATTAAAATAATTATTTGGCCCCATGTTGTAGGTTGTCAGTTGTTTGTACTATTATAGATTTGATTCCTCAGGAAAAAAAAAATTAAAGGTAAAGAAAAAATTGTGACCGTTAAACTCTGTTCGTTCATTCAACAAGTTTCCGGAATATTTTTCTTTGTGTAGCATTATTTCTGTTCTAGTAGATTAAGTTTTTTACAGTTGGGTTCTGTGTGAAACACAGTTAGGCTGTTGTGGATGTCGTCAACTCTGTGTTTATTAATATACATGTGGTTGCTATTGTAGATTTTTCAAAATGGTCTAGTCGAAAGGCGTCGGTGTTCTTCATACCTTGTGTGGAAGGTTCTTCCAGTTTTTCCAATGTAAAATGCAGGGCAACTGTTACATTGTAATTTATATATTCCACTGTGTTGTGTTATTGGCTTGTTTGTGTTCACTGTGTGAGGTAAGTGGTATCCAAGTTTGCTGTTTGTGGAGAAAGATATTTTAATATTGTTTTTTGTGATACTGTACCTAAGTATGGAATGCTTGTGAAGATTTGTTTTGTGTCGGTATTTTTCTTTTCAGTGTTTTTGTGAGTGATGTTGGTCTGAATTTTTCTAGATAGTTTATCAATTGATTTTACAGAGTAACCATTATTTACAGCAATTGTTTTGATAGTATCTATTTCTTGTGCTAGTGCTTTGGGTTTTAAAGGTAACGTACGTGCGCTGTTCAACATTGATCTAAATGCAGCATACTTATGCGTGTTTGCGTGGTATGAAGATTCATGTATTGTGATGTCGGTGTAGGCTGATTTTCGGTAAATGTAATAGTTATGTTCTTGTTGTTCATTCACAATTGTGAGGTCTAGGAAGTTTGTGCATTGATTTGTTTCATGTTCTATTGTGAACTTTATTTTATTGTGGAGTGATTTGAATCATGTGAGGAGCTCTTCAAGTTCATATTTAGTGCCATCAAATAAGAGTAGTGTGTCATCTACATACCTCTTGTAATACGCAATTTTGTAACAAGTTTATTTTCTCCTTTGAAGAACTTATTCTCTAAGTGAAAATGTCAGGAAAACTTGACATGCAGTTACCCATAGCTAAGCCTTCTTTCTGTTGATAGATTTTATTATTAAATGAAAAGTAGTTGTGGAACAGTACTGGTTCAAGAAGATCTATCAACTCTGTAATATCTCGTATGGTTAGTTTTTTGTGTGTGATAAGGTTTTTTTCTAATAATTTCAATTGTCTCTTTCACGGATATATTTGTGAACAGGTTGGTAATATCAAATGAGGCAAATCTAGCTTCCACGGGGATTTTTACATCTTTGATGAGTGTTCTTAACTCATGTGCATTTTTTATTGTGTATGTGGTTTCAAAGCTTTTCCTCCAGCTTTATCTCTATTGATTGTCTTGTGACTCTGTGGGGGTCTATGCCAACGCCCTCGTGTTTTCGAACATCGAGGCATGACTGGGTTCCAGGCAGAGCTCGTCAATGGCTGATTTACAGGATGAGAACTATTGAACTATATGAAATAAAATCGTCATAACTTCTGAGCAGTTTGCGTTAGGAATGTTCCAACTGCACGGTTGGCAGAGGGGCATGATGGGAACTAGTGTGCGAATGTGGTTTGGTTTAGCGACGAAGCAAACTTTCATTCGGATGGGTTTGTCAATAACCAAAATTGGCGAATTTGGGGCATTGAGAATCCGCATTTCGCCATCGATAATTCTCTTCACCCTCAACGGGTGACTGAATGGTGTGCAATGCCAGTGATGGCTGCCGTATCCAACATCTTATAACCTAAATCCAAATACCTGTAGTGACGTTTACATCTTGAATAAAGTGTGTGCAACTCGTAGTTTGTAACTAATTTACTTTTTTTATATATAGTTCAGTAATTGTCTCCCTGGAATTCCTTGTCTCAGCCACATGTACCTCTGATGTTCTTGCCATGTGATGTCCACCGTCCTAATGGTGTGGTCAATGTACTGTATGCCGCACCGGTAAAAAATATATTATAAATTCCTGATTTTCGTAAACCACGGTCAGCTTCCGTATCTTCCGGTAGTCCCATTTTTTGGTAGTTGAAGAGAACACAAACTTTGTGTTACGTGTCATGAGAACCCTGCAGCAAAAGAGCCAGCAGGTAATCCACGGTCTTTGCTTCACGGTGCTCTTCCTCTCTATAACGTGCCCGACTGCCTGGATGAGCCTTGCTAATCTGAATGACCATGTATCCATTTATGACGTTAAACGGAGTTTATTTGACACGGTATTGTGCCCCGTGAACCAGTATCTTCGCAACTACACTCTTTTGCACGGGATGACGAATCTGCCAGCTGGCAGGTATAAATAATTGTGTGCTGGTTTTCGATACAGGCTGTGGCCATCGGTTGTTCTTTTGACCGATGTATCCAGAAATGGCAGCTGACAATCCTTCTCCAGTATTGTGGTGGAATGTATACATACATTAAAAAGATTTTAGGCAGTAGAGACTAGTTTTAAGTCATATATTTTAAATGGTGATCAAGTGGATGACACGCACCTGTACTGGAAATGACTCCAGCGTTGGATGTAGATAATATCTGTTCCTACGCACAATATCTTCTGAAGAAACTGGTTTTAAGAGTGTCGAGACCAAGGCAAGGTTTAGTAAACTTGTATATTGCAACTGGTTGGCTGTTATTTCTAATTCACTGAAACTGTTCCGCATATATATATATATATATATATATATATATATATATATATATATATATAATCGAAATCCTGGAAAAATTTTCTTAGGTAGCAGAGCAAGGACTACCGTCGGACACAGTCAACTGACACCATCTCTAAAGTGAAATTTGTGGACGAGATTTTAGATACTTCTGAAATCAGGACCTGAGTAATATATGTGTATCTATTACTCGTGTTATGATATGAGAAGTACCTAAAATCTCATCCACAGTTTTCACTTTGGAGATGTTGTCAGTTCACTGTGTCGGACAGTAGTCCTTGTTCGCCTACTTAAGAAAACTCTTCGAGGAATTCGATATGAGATGTTCGTTCAACTGAAATATACTTTTTTTTTTGGAAACTATGAGGATGAATACGAATTCACTATCTCTACAATTTGGGTAAGAGAGGCTATCATGACCTGTTTGGTATACGAACGTCCATTCCTGAATCCTCTTTCGTATTCCACCTTCTGTGAGTCCAGTTGTTTCTTCTCCCCTAGCCTGAAGCACTTCCGGAAGGATATTGTAGGTTATTAATGTCTCAACAGTTGTTTACGTCCTTCAGATCACATACAGAGATAGCAAAGAAGCAAAAATTAGGGAACAGTATTAGATTGCAGTATTATAAATGTGAATAACCAGTGGTTGTTGACCTTAACATTTTTCTGTTAGAATATATTAAAAACAATAAAACTGCTCTGTGCTAGACTGAAGCATGAAGACACTCCGAGACCTTCTCCAGCATTTTAACAACCATAAAACAGCTCTTTGCTGGACTTAGGAACGAATCGAACCACAGAGACCTAGTGAAAACAAATAATACAGTGTCCTGTAACAGTAGTATAGCATAGGGCTTTATTATGGTTTTTAAAATGTTAGAAAAGAAAAAGGTCTTGGCCGGTCCCTCTGATTGGACACGTGGTTCATTCTAGCACAAAGCCGTCTTATTAAATTATTGTGTTGTAAAAGAAAAAAAAATTTCACTTCAGTAACAATATCTTACATTTAGCATTGTGCAAGCTAGTAATACACCCTAATTTTTGGTTATTTGTTATTGTTCTAGATAATTTGAAGATGTCCCACGAAGGCTCAAACACGTTGTTAACAAAAGGGTACGTTGTAACCAACACTCTTTTTAATTCAAATATTCCACATACGCTTGCTGTACCATACGGCCAAACTGAGTGGAAGAAATTTCACGTTTTATCGTCTTTGTTATGAAGTAACGGTATCGATGTGGAGGACAGGCTGTATGGATTTTCCTCAGTTTCCGAGATATTGAGATAACTATTATTAACATTATTATTTAATTTTATTGATGAAATGTTGTGACGTGTGGTGTAAACTTTTTAAGGTGTCAATGTGCTACAAATAAGCAAAAAAAAGTAAGAAATGAATTTATTTTCCTTGTGTAAATCTATCATTCTTCACGTAATTCATTGTTCAACTTGTTTTCGGCTTTGCAGTTTTGTAAGCATTTTTGCAACATTTTAGGCCTATCGACGTCGCCCTTCCCGGGATGTTCGCGGAAAGCCCGGGTTGTTGTTTCGTTTATCGTATTTTAAAACGAACGTATCTCAGTTGTGAAAGCGTTATTTGATGCATATGAGCTCCCTACCTCATCAGGCGATACTGCACGGGAGCAAAACCTGTGTGTGACATCTGCGGAAAAACCGCAGCCCCGGGGGCTGTTTCGACAACTGCTGCTCATTTTAACACACCATAGATGTCAGGCCAGCGACTCCGGTGCGGGAGAAAGGGCAGAATAATAACGGCTATTTACAGTTTCCCGTGCGAACGCCCCGTGTAAAACACGCGTGCCGATTGGTGTCGCAGGCGGCAGCATATCGGTCGCGCGGACCCGTTGCGAGCTTTTGTTCCCGGCGAAGAATAAACAGGCCTACGCATGTTTTCCGCACACGGGGCAATTGATTGCACATCCGCCATTAATCAACACAGCGCCGCTTTGAACGCACGATCCGTGCACTTACAGTCTGACGCGCGCTTCATTTTTTTTAAAAAAACAACTGTCTCTCTTTTGCGGGCGGGTATATTAATTGCGATAAAACTGTATTCAAGCGGTGGTGATAGATGTTCTTCACATGTGAGAGATTACACTTCACATACAACACTAGGGCAGGATTTTTTTTTCCATACAAACTTTGTTACTGGCACACACATAGTGCACAAATATTCCACAGACAAAATTTCAAAGGCTGTTTAGGAATATTTTGTGAATAGTTTCTCACAACGAACGCTTCACTATTTATTCGGTTTGATCCTGTGAAAATACATCCACAACATGGAAAAAGCCTGTAATACGCAGTCGCCATAACACACATTCGGTCCATCACAGGCGCCTAGCAAACATCCGAACGTACTGTGACGTGGTTGCTCCTGTCACTATGGTAACGGCTCACGTCGCTGTGCCACTCACCCTTTGCCGTTCAAATGGTTCAAATGGCTCTGAGCACTAAGGGACTTAACATCTATCGTCATCAGTCCCCTAGAACGTAAACCTAACTAACCTAAGGACATCACACAACACCCTGTCATCACGAGGCAGAGAAAATCCCTGACCCCGCCGGGAATCGAATCCGGGAACCCCTTTGCCGTGAGAGTACATCGTGGTGCTCTGTTTGGCAGCATCACTTCCGGTGGTGCAGCGATTTGTCGCCTCCAGAGGGAAGCACAGTGACGAATTAGGTCGATTTAAGTGCCATCGCGGGTACGGTTGGGCTTGCTCAGAGATCGGGTGTCGAGGGCTTTGTGTGGCAACGGCGGGTAGTAAGCGCCGAGACGTCGTAGCCGATAAGATCCTTGACTCGCTGTGCATTTGGAATGGTAGTCAGAATGGATTACGTGATGTTCCGTGTGGGCCGGATCAGTGGAGATTGTCCGAAGTACAAGTTACTTCGTGTGTTGCTTCGGCCCCTACTGGTACTCGGATTTGGCTAATTCGCAAGAAGCCTGTGAGCACTGTGGTGCCGATTTGGTATCTTGTGAGCCAGTACCAAGGGAATGAACACAAGGGCGACTGGTGGATATACGCATCCTATTGCAGCCATTTATCGGGCTGTTGTTTATTTATTTATTTATTTATGCATTTATTTTACCTGGCAAGATTAGGGCCTTCAGACCCTCTCTTACACCTAACCAGGCATACTCAGATTCAACAAATTTCAGTGTCTACAGAAAATTAGGACATATAACATGTTATACAGTATTAATGTTAAAGAAAAAAAAATAGAGATTATAAAAGTAGTACAATGATAATTATAACAATCAAAAAATAATTATAACAATCAAGAATAATAAAAATAATAATAATGATGATAATAATAATAATAATAATAATAATAATGACTATGTATATGAAAGTAAACATATTTTTCTTTTATGAGTGTCAGTCCTATTGCTAGTTGGGAATTTTCTCGTTATATTCTTGCAGCTTGTGAGCTATTCTCATCAAGCAGAGATTGATTTATGTTCCTACTTACTGGGAATTGTGGTGAGCATTCAGTTACAGTCGAAAAAATTATAGTTTATGTGGGAAATTCTCGTTCTCTTACTTACCATCCCGCTCATCTATCACCGTCTGTGAGTCTTTGAAGTGGTCTTATTTAAGTCGTATTACCATGTGGATGCCTCCTGCCAGGTTTTGTCCGCGCTAATTGACGTTATAAACATTAACAAAACAAATCTAAACTCCAACCGTAGAGGCCGTGAAGACACAACAGTACCGACCGGCCGCAGTGTGATCCTCAGCATCGAAGGTGTCACTGGATGCGGATATGGTGGTCAGCACACCGCTCTCCCGGCCACAAGACCGTTTCTAGATTAAGCCATAAATAACGTGACTTCAGCGCACTGCTCGCTTTTTAAAATTTTTTTCACGTGTCATTTGGTGTTATAAACTTGACGGGTACTACAAAGAAACTGGTATAGGAATGCTTACTCAAGTACAGAGATATGTAAACAGATAAAATACTGCGCTGCGGTCGGCATAACCAATATAAGTCAACAAGTGTCTGGGATAGTTAATCGATCGGTTACTGCTGCTACAATGGCAGGTTATCAAGATTTACGTGAGTTTGAACTTGGTGTTATAGTCGGCACCCGAGTGATGGGTAGCAATGAAGCGGGGATTTTCCCGTACGACCATTTCACGAGTGTACCGTGAATGTCAGGAATCCGGTAAAACATCAGATCAGCGACATCAGTGAGGCCGAAAAATGATCCTGCAAGAACGGGACCAACGGCACCTAAAGAGAATCGTTCAACGAGACAGAAGTGCAATCCTTCCGCACATTGTTGCTGGCTTCAATGCAGGAGCCATCAACAAGTGTCAGCGTGCGAACCACTCAACGAGACATCAACGATAAGGGCTTTCGGAGCCGAAGGTCTACTCGTGTTCCCTTCATGACTGCACCACTTGAAGCTTTACGACTCGCATGGGGCCGTCAACGCCGACAATAGACCGTTGATGAGTGGAAACATATTGCCTAGTCGAACGAGTCTCATTTCTAACAGTATCGAGCTGATGGACTTGTACGGGTATGGAGACAACCTCTTTGATCCACGGATTATACATGTCAGCAAGGGATTGTTTAAGCTGGTGGGGGCTCTATTACGGTGAGGGACGTGTGCTGTTGGAGTGGTATGGGACCCCTGATACGTCTAGGTACGATTGTGACAGGTGACACGTACGTAAGCATCGTATCTGATCATTTGCATCCATTCACGACCATTGTGCATTCCGAAGGACTTGGGTAATTCCAGCAGGACAATGCGACATGATTGTTACAGAGTGGCTCCAGGAACAATCTTCTGAGTATAAACACTCCCGATGGCCACCCGACTCTCCAGACTTGAATATTAATGAGCACATCTGGGATGCCTAGCAACGTGTTGTTCAGAAGACATCTCCACCCCCTCGTACTCTTATGTATTTATGGAGAGCTCTGCAGGATTAATGGTGTCAATTTCCTCCAGCACTGTTTCAGACATTAGTCGACTCCATGCCACGTCGTGTTGCGGCACTTCCGCGTGCTCGTGGGGCCCCTATACGATATTAGGTAGGTGGACCAGTTTCATTGGCCGTTCAGTGTATATTACAAGGTAGCTTGAATGCACATGTGTCTTGTACTGTGAGTTCCGTCGAAAGAATCTTGAGCAAGGGAACTGAGTCCTAAAGTGGTTGCTCTCTCTGTTAACTATACTAAAGCGAGAGCCTAAAAATTCAGCTGCCAGACAAGGTAGAGTGTTATTCATAAACAAATGATATAAGTTGTTTTGGACCTACATGGGCACCTTGTCTGGACCATTTGATTATATTTCATATACGCTTGTCATTAGTGTATTTATTTGGATTTGCATGTTTTTTTTTCCTAATTACATGTGATCCGTGTTACTTGCCAATGGATACCGGATGTTAATTGCTTGATAATCACTTCTGCAGGTTTCTAGAGCTTAAATCTGGAATATATTTTTAAATACCACATTGTTGATCTTATTTAACATCTATGTTAAGCCCTGAATTTAATGTTTGGATTCTAGAAAATTTTTGGTTGGTTCGTTTGTGAAGTAAAGGGACTAAAGTGTTTGGTCATCAGTCAAAAAATTTTTCTTACGATTCTGCTATTAAATTTTTTTCTCAAATGTTATTTTAGAGCTTTTGTCTGGCTTGCAGAAGAAAAAGTCCCTATTAAAGTCTGGTGGTAGCTGCCGAGATATTTTGAATCTTTTTAAAGCGTCAATGGATTTCTTTATTTTTTATTAAATTTGTTAGTAAAATTATGGCCTAGTATCCTACCATGCAACACCAGCTCCCTACCGCATTCCACACACAAAGTACTACTGTTTACTTTCAACCATCACTGTCAGAAAACCAAACATCAAGCAGAAGCGAGCAACACAGAACGCAATCTTGAGGACGGAGCGTAAAGTGGGCAATGCTGTTGTTGTCAGTATTCAACATGTATGAAAAAAAGTGTGTGTTACCAAACAAGATATAAAGCGCAATATAAAGCGCACACTATCTAAGTGTTCACGGTTGTGAGCATATTGTCAGTACTATACAGATGAAAAGATAAACGAGCGTTGCAAATCAAACGAAATACAACTAATGTCTAACTACAGGCCGAAGATCTCATGTCTCTCGTATCAAAATAATCAGAAAACAATATTTTGTCTTCGAGAATTTCTTGGACCTCAAACAAAGCTGTTAAACGAGGCCAACAAGTCATCTCTCCATATGAGGAGTAAATACCTAAATCACAAATTCCTTACGGAGCAACATCAGTTTTGTGATGTTCTACGGGACGACACTCAGAAACATTTAGCTACTTACTTCTCCAACAAGTCTTCTCCAACAAGTATTGGTTCATCTAGACGGTACACCTGTTGTGACAAAGTATTGGGATGGTAACCCTGACAGTTGTTCATCTATGTTAGAAATGCGAATGATATCGTTTTGCAAGAATCTTGCGTCACCATCTTTGAGCCATACGTCATAGTAGGCTTATCTTTCACTACAAAATACAAAATTAGAGCTGAGTTCAACGACGTACTCGCATTAACAAGCTGTAACAAATGTATCAACAAATCAGAATAAATGGGTGACATTTGAAAGGCGTTCTCAGACGCAGTAAGACGGTGTGAAACCACATACATATTAACATCGCAGTTATCAAGACTACGGAGCTTACAACCAATGTACGCCAACTAACTTCCATACATGTCCCTTCTTTGTTCCATTCAAGCACTGCCTAAAAACCAGAGGAATCACAAGTACCTTAGAAGCCTACCTGATAGTGACTAACATGTGTCGGTTGCCTAAAAGGTGACGTTACCTCGCCACACTTGGAATAAATGTTAGACTCTACACTGCGCACCAAAATAAAAGGGTAACTTCCTTGAAACCTCTTAAATGTCTCCCACTGCGACTCATAAGCATGAAATTTGGTTCAAAGGCGTCTACAACTTTCCTCTGTCGTGGTGCAAAAGCGTGGCGCCTGTGACGTCAGCCTCGGGCTCTGCGACGCCTCAAACGCAAAAGTTGTCGACACGTGGGAAACGAAGGCCAACAGCTCGTATATGAGATGTTTGCGCTTTATCTCATGATGTAACGCGGTGTATGGATGAAGATCAACAGGAAAACTCCATATTTCTAGATTTCCAAAAGGCGTTTGACAGGTTGCCCGACTGCAGACTGTTAACAAAGTTCCGAGCATGCGGAAAACGTTCAGAGATATGTGAACGGTTCGAATTCTTTTTCATTTACAGAACTATGTACCATATGATGGGGAGTGTTCATCAAAGAAAAGGATATCGTCAGCAGTACTCGAGGGAAATATGTTAGAGCTGCTCTTGTTCACTACATACGAAAATGATCTGACTCACAAGGTGAGCACTAGAAGAAAGAGGAATGAAAATTAGCAGGACAAAGTCAGAATATTTAGCACTGAAGGATGTGCAGATGAGGTCTTGCAAGATCAAGGATGATGAGCTGAAATCATTCTGCAAATTTGAATACCTGGGTTCGTTCATAGAGGGACGGGGGACTGGAAAGCAAGATACAACACCGAATAAATTGCGGTTGGAACTACTGGAGGAAAATGAGTGGAGTGTTGTGTGACAAGAAGGTGAGCATTGCGTTGAAAGGGAAAGTGTACAAGTCGGTCGTAAGGCCTGCTATGATATACGGGACAGAGATATGGCCAATCACATTAGCCCAGGAAAGGAAGATGGAAGTGACAGAAATGAGGATGCTGAGGTAGATGTGTGGGGTAACAAGGAAGGACAGGATTAGAAACGAATTTGTTAGTGGAGCTGTGAAAGTGGGACCCATGGGAGAAAAAGATACAAGAGAGCAGACTAAGGTGGTACGGACGCTTACAGAGAAACGGGGAAGAGTATATCGGAAACAGAGTTGAACATATAGAGACTGAAGGAACGAGAATGAGAGGAAGACCGAAGATGAGGCGGAAGGATAAGATATCCGGGGACCTAAGGGAGGAAGGATGCAAGAAGGAAGAGGCAATGGATAGAGTACTATGGAGGAAAATGATCCAGAAGATGAACGACGACCCTAAGTGACGTGGGACAGGCGACGATAAAGAAGAAAGAAGAAGAAGATAAGGTGAGCAGAAAACTGCTACTCTTTTCTGACGACGCTGCAGTGGAATACAAAATTAGAGATGTGTTGTTAGACACAGAGAATTGTCGGTCGAACATCTTGGTCTAAAGTTGCAGGGCGATACGAACTGGAACGAGCACGTAATGGCAGTGTTATTGACGGCGAATAATGGATTTCGGGTTGTTGATAGAAGTGTTCGAAAACGTAGCACATCAATAAAGCACTCTCATCCTTGACTACCGCTGGTGTGTCTGGGATTCCCACCAGGTCTGATTAAGAAAAAGACACTGAAAAATTCCGAGATGTCCTGCTAGATTTGTTAGCAGTAGGTTCGATCAACGTGCGAGTATTACGGAAGTACTTTGTGAACTCAAATGGGAAAGCCTGGAAGGTTCTTTTCATGTAACACAGTAGAGAAAATTTAGAAGATCGGCATATGCGACTAATGGCAGAAAAAGTCTTCTGCTATCAACATATATCCCGCGTAAAGACGCAAAAGAGGAGATAAAAGAAATTATGACTCATACGGAGCGTGTAAGTTCTAAGTTTTCCCTCTCTGGCAAATGGAGCAGGAGTTGAGATGACTAGTTGTGGTAAAAGGTACTTTCCATCAAGCAGCGTATTATGCCTTTCAGAATATGTGTGTAGATGCCTGCATAAAATTCCCAAGTATTAAAATTTACAAAGCAGAATAAGCTTCTATGTACGGGACAGATTACAATTTTTTCTAGATAATTCGTAGTAACTTAATTCACTTTCTGTGCACTTTTCATTAAATTCTACGCACTGATTCATTATCAATACTATCACTACATCGTGTATAGTCAAATGAAACGTCTCTCAACATTACAATAGTCTATTTACTTAGCAACAAATGTTTTGAAAAACGATTCCATATTTGCGTTACCGAAAACGAGCATTTTTTTTCATTTTTGTGTGTATAATGATAATTATTGGGCTAGTGAAGCGTTGGCTGAAGTTTTTCTTTTAAATTTATAGCAGTAGCATTAACTGAACATATTTCACGACGCAGTGGAAACTAAAAGGAAAAACAAACGCGGCTAGCATAAGCTGCCATTACATAGGTCATACATCTAGTCGGCGGGCTTACACTGAGGAATTCCTAGCGTGACATCATGAATTGATATTAGTTAGCATCTGTGTAACAGATCACAGCGTACAGTGTGTTAGCTATTTATGATATAAATATCATTAAACGCGGCGAGTAAGTGAAACTCTAAAGACGCAGAAGTATTTTATCCGAAAGATAAGTGTGATCGTGACTTCAGCTCTAGGAGAGAATGACAGTTCATCAACATTATCATAACAGGCTAAGTGACGCTGATGTCGCAGAGACAGTAACAACTTTAACACGCCATTTGGAATCTAAATGTAATGCTCCAATTGGTGACACACTCACCTGAAATTCCATCATATGTCCACCATTCTTCCCAGCTGGCCCATGTTCCTGTAACAGACAATAAATTTTGTTCAGTATATCTGTCCGTCAATTATTCCTAGGCGTCATCACTTAACACTGCAACCATACAATAGCAAACAAAATTTGTGGTCAATGAAGCTGTGCACCACACCAACTGTGGAATTAGGATCCCTGGCAATCTCTGCCAATTACGGTATACGAGAACGTTTCATGGATCGGATTAAAGTTATAGCTTATCACCTCTTTTTCTCCGTCTCTTCAATTAAGCGGGTGTGTTCCTAACTTCGTATCTTGATTTAACTTAATGACGCTGGTACGAATGTTAACAGATTTGTCTCTTGTGAACTCTGCTGATATAGCTGTTTGACATGAGTTTCTCTTGAGGAGACATCCAAAATTGTTATTTATCATCAGTGTTATAATTCGCTAAAATTTTTGATTTTATTTTTGATGATTGCTGTCTGTGGCATATCAGCTTATGTAGAGCACAGTAGACTGGATTACCACTCGGTAATAGTTCAATACGTGCAAGGGGATTAGTGGAGACAAGGGAAAAATTCATGATATCTAAATGAAAATTTCCTCCAGTTTACATATTTCATGAGAATATGGTTAAGAAACGCTTAGGGGTCGTATACACATACTGTGAAGCATGAAAATGGACGGAAGGAATAGCGAAACATTATGTTAACAACTCGCCGATATCGAATTCAAGAGAGACCGATATTTTCGTTTAGAGAACTTTGTTTTCCTTTCAACCTTTATGTATTATAATTAGTAATGTCAAAGTAATGTTCTTAAAGTTCTAGTTTTGTATGCACGTTCCTTTTTCAGCAGTGTTCTGAAGCTTCGCTGAATCCCCTGTCAGCTGTCGGGGTCTGTTATTCAGCAACCTTTCTATACTTTGACATCAGGAAGGAAGGAACAATAGAGATTACCATTCCCGCGATGTTAAGATAATAGGAGACGAAGCACATGCTCGGGCTGGGGAATAACGAGGAAGTGATGTGTGTCGTTTTGAGGGTCAACACGGTATTCACCTCGAGAGATTGAGGGAAACGACGGACAAAGTTAAGTACGATGTTCGAGAAGGTATCTGAAGCTAACTTGTATCAAATGCGAGTCCAGTGTAATACCGCTGCTTCATCCCAGGATGACAGGTAGGGCCTCCACACCCAATTATCGTGTGTCGCGTGTGGTAGTAACGATAGACGAATTTATTCAAATCCCCTAAAATATCTTATGAAATGCGTTGTGAAGAGTATGTAGACATCTGCAACAAGAGAAGTAGGCGTATTCTCTACCACGATTTAAACTACCTATTATAAAGATACCTAACATTGCTGGCCACGAAGTACACTCCTGGAAATTGAAATAAGAACACCGTGAATTCATTGTCCCAGGAAGGAAAAACTTTATTGACACATTCCTGGGGTCAGATACATCACATGATCACACTGACAGAACCACAGGCACATAGACACAGGCAACAGAGCATGCACAATGTCGGCACTAGTACAGTGTATATCCACCTTTCACAGCAATGCAGGCTGCTATTCTCCCATGGAGACGATCGTAGAGATGCTGGATGTAGTCCTGTGGAACGGCTTGCCATGCCATTTCCACCTGGCGCCTCAGTTGGACCAGCGTTCGTGCTGGACGTGCAGACCGCGTGAGACGACGCTTCATCCAGTCCCAAACATGCTCAATGGGGGACAGATCCGGAGATCTTGCTGGCCAGGGTAGTTGACTTACACCTTCTAGAGCACGTTGGGTGGCACGGGATACATGCGGACGTGCATTGTCCTGTTGGAACAGCAAGTTCCCTTGCCGGTCTAGGAATGGTAGAACGATGGGTTCGATGACGGTTTGGATGTACCGTGCACTATTCAGTGTCCCCTCGACGATCACCAGTGGTGTACGGCCAGTGTAGGAGATCGCTCCCCACACCATGATGCTGGGTGTTGGCCCTGTGTGCCTCGGTCGTATGCAGTCCTGATTGTGGCGCTCACCTGCACGGCGCCAAACACGCATACGACCATCATTGGCACCAAGGCAGAAGCGACTCTCATCGCTGAAGACGACACGTCTCCATTCGTCCCTCCATTCACGCCTGTCGCGACACCACTGGAGGCGGGCTGCACGATGTTGGGGCGTGAGCGGAAGACGGCCTAACGGTGTGCGGGACCGTAGCCCAGCTTCATGGAGACGGTTGCGAATGGTCCTCGCCGATACCCCAGGAGCAACAGTGTCCCTAATTTGCTGGGAAGTGGCGGTGCGGTCCCCTACGACACTACGTAGGTTCCTACGGTCTTGGCGTGCATCCGTGCGTCGCTGCGGTCCGGTCCCTGGTCGACGGGCACGTGCACCTTCCGCCGACCACTGGCGACAACATCGATGTACTGTGGAGACCTCACGCCCCACGTGTTGAGCAATTCGGCAGTACGTCCACCCGGCCTCCCGCATGCCCACTACACGCCCTCGCTCAAAGTCCGTCAACTGCACGTACGGTTCACGTCCACGCTGTCGCGGCATGCTACCAGTGTTAAAGACTGCGATGGAGCTCCGTATGCCACGGCAAACTGGCTGACACTGACGGCGGCGGTGCACAAATGCTGCGCAGCTAGCGCCATTCGACGGCCAACACCGCGGTTCCTGGTGTGTCCGCTGTGCCGTGCGTGTGATCATTGCTTGTACAGCCCTCTCGCAGTGTCCGGAGCAAGTATGGTGGGTCTGACACACCGGTGTCAATGTGTTCTTTTTTCCATTTCCAGGAGTGTATTTACGAAGGGCTCCCTGTAGGATGATTAAAATTTCAGTTGCTTGCCAGTTTCGCGATGCCAGTTTCAGTGCCAGATCATATACCATACATCTATGTCGGTAAATAGAAATCACTGCTAAAAGACATATTTCACTTTACTGTGGTCATGACAGCTGCACGACACCCTGTTCCTACGGGAAAACGCCAAGTAACATATTCCAGGTGCCCTCATTACATGTGGTGCATGCGAAAGACTCAAAAATGGTTCAAATGGCTCTGAGCACTATGGGACTTAACTTCTGAGGTCATCAGTCTCCTAGAACTTAGAACTACTTAAACCTAACTAACCTAAGGACCTCACACACATCCATGCACGAGTCAGGATTCGAACCTGCGACTGTAGCGAAGCAGTACCCTCAAAAATGACAATGGTTTTTACAGTTTTCACACTTTCTTGCTTTATAAGGCGAATAGTTATGATTTTGGACGATAAATTTAACTGCTCTTGATAAATAACTATTATTCTATTTAAGCTCAATGGCGACGATTCTACAGAAAGTCTGGCATATAAAGACAAAGACGCTTAAAATGCCTAAGAGCTCAGATTTCTGGTGTAAACAGATGACGTGCAGAACTAACATCTTTCAGGTCCTCAGAGTCCTTCGATTGCCGTCTGCTAGGAGTTAAAGATGAAACATTATACTATTTAGCGCTGTTTGGAGAGAACGAAGCCACGTGCGTTGTTATTGCAACAGGGATAACTGTTAAAGAACAGTAGGTTTAAAATACTGAAAACTTTGTCCTCATTTCAGCTACGCTTGGCATGCACACACAATGTGATGGCAGTCCACAGGGAGGCCGTCCTACCATACGTACAACTGAGAAAACACTGTAAGGCTAGAAAAGCAACGCATTTAATTATATAAACCGATGTTGATCCGGAAAGAGGATTGATAATTTAAATATTACATACATTTTAAACTCAGATATTAGACTAGATATATTGTTCGTTCCATACACCCGTAGTACGGATATCGTTGATAATATGGAACATGTGAGGAAAACGAAAGTAGTATATTTCGTAATGATAAATTTCTCAGCCCCACGCTGGTTGCCACATACGTAGCGAGGGACATCTTGTTGTATCGCACACTGAGGGCCAATGCTATGACGACGGAATCTTTTTAAAGGCAGGTCATTAGCAGTTCGGTTTATGTTGCCATTTAATTTATTAATTATAAGATAAGAGCACTTGAATGCAAACATTGTTGTGATTTTGATAAATAAAAGCATTAGGTGTGTCAGCTGCTTAAAAATTTGGAAATTTGTGGTAAGGTCTTATGGGACCAAACTGCTGAGGTCATCGGTCCCTAAGCCTACAAACTACTTAATCTAACTTAAACTAACTTACGCCATGGGCAACACAGACATCCGTGCCCGACGGAGGACTCGAACTTCCGGAGGGGGGGGGGGGAGGGGGGGGGCCGCACGGACCATGACAAGGTGTCTGAGAACGCGCGTCTACTCCGCAGGTGTCAGCTGCTTAACATGAATAGAGTATATTACAATCAATTTGAGAACGAACCTTTCACTCTGCACTGAATTGTGCGTTGTTTTAAAACTTCCAGAGTACTTGTGTGCTCCTCCGGGACTCGAACACAGAACCCTGACTTTCGACTGTAATTGCACTTAACATCTAAACTCCTCAGGCACGACGCACAGCCTGCTGTTACAGGTTCAGTTTGGAAGGTGGTGGAAAGTCCTGGTTATAGTGGGCTGTGGGTCATGAGGCGTGCCTGAATAGTACCTGTAACAAAAAAATTAATTTACAGCAGAAGGTCATAACTCACCTTCATGTTTGTGGCACACCTCCTCCTGGATTACGTGTTAATGTCACCAGATTGAACACCATACCCGAGAGCACTGATATCACGTTATCGTTTCCGGGAGACACAACACGTGAGGGGCATCAACGTAATCCACCTAATGTTGGCTACCTTTAAGTAGCTGCCAAGCCTTTAAATAATTATTACAATCTGATTAAGTAGAAGGAAGTCAGTGGAAACCATAACACCACGATTGCTTGGAATCTTCAAACTCTCAGAAGTTACATAAAACCCAAGGAAGAAGTAACTCAACTCTTACGTTAATATTTAGCAAACTCAATACTATAATAATATGTTCCACCTAAACCTCTTCAGTCATTCTCAACTGACAGCAAAACACTACGATGGCTCCCGCTACAAGTGAGAGGCGCACACATTTGTCACAAATATTCATATGCTCCGTATTGAAATTTACAGTTGACGTGCCATTGTATTCCCTGTCTATGTGAATCTGAATTAGATTCAGTGACTATGATTAACCCCAGCAATACCAAAGTGTTATCCATAACCTATATTACCAAGGGAGGGGAAGGGGGGGGGGGAGAGGGATACTCTGTGCCCACCACAAAAAATTAAGAAAAAAATAAATTTCATTGCTGTTTGTTAAATTTTATTAGCGACACACTCTTTGAAGTGGTACTGATATGTAAGTAGGGTTCAGAACCTGAAAATACCCTTCGGAACAATCTTAGCTACACAACGTATTTTCCACAACCAAAAGTCTGTACTTTATCACCGCCAGAAAAAGTTAAAAAAATGCAAATTGCGTAATCTGTTCTTGACGTTTTCTCACAACATACATTCTAAAGGTATTTTCATGTGTAAGACTGGTCTTGAATCTGAAAATATGAATATGAGATTTGCTGTGAAAAGTGCCCTCTGCTACTAAGACTTACATTTTTGGGTTCATTCTACTGAAAAAATACTAAACAATTATCTGGTAAAAGAGATAATGAAGAACAATCATCATTTTTCCAAAATTTTGAAATACTCACTAGATAACATTTTCAGAAGATGGGCACAAAGCAGCCCTTTCTCCTCCTTCACTCTCCTTGTTATTGCGTGAACTAATATAGAAGTTATAATGTTGCCCCTTAGGGCAAACAAGAGCTAAACGTTTCCAAAATATACATTTATGACATCAATATTTGGTTGCGTGTAGACGAGGATTGCTAGAAGCCCTTTGTATTATCGCCCCGCCGTCGGCTGCGCTCTATTCTATTGGTGATTAGTTATACAATAGATCAGTTGTTTCAGCGGCGGCAGCATCAAGTTAGTAAGACTAGATATTCTGAAACTTTCTCGAACCTATTAACAAGTGGTAAACACCGCCATATCGGACGTTCGTTGTGCTCTCTACAATCTTTCTTCCTTCCAAGTGGCTGTTTTGGCTGACTAGTGGAATTAAACCCGGACAGTTGCTGTAAGCGAACCGTGACAACTTTTAAGGTTACGATAAAGTTTTAGCTGACAAGAAATTTATGCTTCTCAACCCACTATCAAACTTGCTAAACTGTAGCGTTGTGGAAGAACAGATTAAAATCAAATTATATTGTTTACAAAACCTTATGTCCTTTTGGACACCGCAATGTTGACCGGTACAGCTCTTATTATAAGTTCTTTATCTACTTAACGTAGAAAATTTTAAGAATGTGTTGACAATAGTTTAACTGTGAATGGGCATTTCTACAGTAACTCGTGGTATCTAACATTTGGTCCGTGAAAGCTGATTCAATGCTCTAGTCCTGTTCAAGGTCACAGTTTTAATATGCTGGGAAGTTTTATTATAAGCCTTGTAATTTTATGAAATTTTCACTTAAGATCAGTTGCTATTGTGTGCTGATGTTATCATTGTGGACTTATGTATGATTGTAATCGATGAGTCTGTTGGTAGAGGTTTGTATCTTTCCCTTAACTTTGATCAGGAATCCATTCAAAATTTTGTAGAATACCTAATCAAATACAACGGATGGACACAAACAACTATATACAGACTCATCGCCTACAAAGATAATACACGCACCTCAAAATGATAACATCAGCACAGTAGAGAAAATGTAACCATATAGCATCTTTGGTCAGCTGTCACAACTGTCAGTTTGTGAAATCTTATGATAAAACGCCAGGATACTAAAATTACGGGAATGGGCGATTAGCAGCAGCAGAAAACCAGAAAGCAGCTAGTAACAGAAAAGTCCTAAATCAACACGTCGTAATACGATAGAGAGTGAAAGCAACCACAGACGACATATCGATGTAAGTACGCAAATCGTATATCCGTGTTAGACCACCACCGCCACGCACGCACGCATGCACACACACACACACACACACACACACACACACACACACACTCACTGGCCGGCCAGTGTGGCCGAGCGGTTCTAGGCGCGTCAGTCTGGAACCGCGAGACCGCTACGGTCGCAGGTTCGAATCCTGCCTCGGGCGTGGATGTGTGTGATGTCCATAGGTTAGTTAGGTTTAAGTAGTTCTAAGTTCTAGGGGACTGATGACCTCAGATGTTAAGTCCATAGTGCTCAGAGCCATTTGAACACGCACACACAGAGCGCATTTCCAATCTAAGACAACTGTCGAAGTCGACGTCTCAGCGGGGGAAACAATGTTAACGTCTGTGGCAGTTTCGTTAGAGAGAACGCTACAAGCGAAGGTTGTGAATGCCTCACGGGAAACTTCTAGTAATTTTAACTACTGTCCTTTCATTCCACTTTACATTTCATATTAAACAATGCAAATTTGACTGTATGATAGCTGTTCAAATACTGATGTCCTCTGTGAACGAAGCTGTGTACTCACGCTCACGCACTGCACAAATATTTGTCTGTCGGCTGACCTTTAGTTAACGCAAACAGTACCGTGCGAGGTGCTTATCTCAAACGTTTTCGAGTTGTGCTGCCGCTGTTCCAAAGTCAGACATTGTTTTTAGTTACTGTGATCAGTAAACTGATTTACTTACAATGAGTGTTAGAATATACATATAAAAAAGGAAAAAATCTTTCTAAACAACTACTTCCTTCAGTTTTGAAAAATTATTTTAGAAGTCTGTGACAGAATAGATGCTAACTGTGGATGCATACTTCGCTGTTTCTGAAACCGATGTTTTATACTTCTGCATATTCACATTTCCGTAAGCGATTAACAGACCTGGCGCATCAGCTTTCCTTTTTGTGACATGTATCTGGCATTCATAACATACATCAAATGGCTTCCTTATACCTACAATAGATTTTTCGTTCATAATACACTAGTACTGGTCTTTATCAATAAAATTTGCGCCATCCGTTAGATTAGTTCTGCATCTACAACTTGCATATTCGTATGACGAAAGCTCTGTAATGCATACTACTGTACTTGTCAAACCTGTAAGTCACATTCAAGCTCTTGTATTTTATTCCTAACAGACTGCGTATTATGATGAAGAAGTCATAATCCTGAGCCATTTTCTGAGGAATTCGTCTTAAAATTTATTTTTTTCTCTCATAACTGACGATCGTATTCTCTGCTGTGGCGAATTCTGTCTTCCGTCTACAACGTTGAAGGAATTTCTAAGCTGTTTGAGACACTTTTAAAGGAAAGGCGCCTGTTGTCATTATTTATTATAAAAGGTGTTGTCTTCCTACCCATGACAACAAGAACTTGACCATGTATAGCGTAATGGCTACCTGCTATACGCTCACTACTTATCAACGCTAACCCCCGTTACCAACCCTGTTAAGGTACACACCATGCATAGTGTAGACCCAGCTTCCAGTCCCCACCGGTTCCAGTACAATGCGTGGCTGGTCAGCTACCGTCAGCGCCATTTCCAGCACCACACCGACTCCCTGTACAACACTGTAAAGACGAGCCCACTCATGTCTCCGGAACAGCTCAAAAACGCAAACATTCAATGTAGGCAAAGGAACAGGTCCACAGATGGCATACAGAGAAATGTCATGGGAACTGTACGCCTTATGTCCTTGAAAGGAGCGATAAGGTGCAACAGAAGAGATCTCAGCAACCTGTTTGTCGGTGCTCGGTATCTGGACGTAGTATGTTGTGAACTGATCGGTACTCGATATTCTGCCTAATGTGTTACGGTATTCTCATAGGACATCATTTACCAGTTACGGAAGCTATCTTTCATAGATCACCACCTATATTGTACCCACTGTCCCTTTCTAATTATCTTTCTTGAAATCCTCGTCCAAATGCACAAATCCCTCAACCACCTGATTGTGCCCATAATTCTGTTTCGAAATGCTTGTTCGTAATCTGGTACTCATCGAGTAATTGCTGCTGCGTTTGAGGGTCTACACGTCCGTCATGAATGCTGCCAAGCAGGAGTACTGTTTTCTTTTTAACATTAATGGTATCCCTTGACTTTCTATTAAGTGGCATGGTGTGCTTCGTGTTTCCACTGTATACTATCTCGAGGTTCCTCTCTTCTTAACTATGGCAGTTGGAATTTGTTACTGGTATCACAACAACCCCTGGCTTCCTTCATCCTCACTTCTTCGAAATGTCTACCCACTGCCAGTTCCCAAAAACCTCTAATCATTTTCTCTCTTCATCTCCCTTCCTGACACTCTATTACGATGCTTATTTTGTGGTTGCTAGAGTGACCCTTAGTAAACTCTTCAGAGTTCTCCCGACTACAGTTTCCCTCAGTGAAACCATTTGATGCCGGCAGGAGTGGCCGTGCGGTTCTAGGCACTACAGTCTGGAACCGAGCGACCGCTATGGCCACAGGTTCGAATCCTGCCTCGGGCATGGATGTGTGTGATGTCCTTAGGATTAATTAGTTCTAAGTTCTAGGCGACTGATGACCTCAGAAGTTAAGTCGCATAGTGCTCAGAGCCATTTGAACCATTTGAAACCATTTGATACAGCTCCCTCTATGTATCTCACTACTCACTTTACTACCGCAGCATCAACAGTCTCCATTCACCGACAAATAAAATAACTTTAGGAAAGAAAAAAAAATCATAAAACTAAAAAAATATTCAAGGACGTATTTCACTATAAAACATGTAACTATTATGAAGTAGGCTTCTTAAGTTCTCTATGAGTGCAATGTCAGTAATGTCAAATGTACGTACATAAACAATAACGTTAGAAAAATGTGACACCCAACAGAAATTCAAAATAAGTCGAGATATTACATGACTATGAACCCCAGCCACAAGAAGTAGCTTTTGCATCTGTTGTCGTGCACTCCATCTGTGTCAATTTTCCCTATTTATTATTGTTCCGAATGTAGTAACATAATCCAAACATTAAATTCAGGCCCAAACATCCACAGTAGTAGAAAACTGCTATATTCCAAGAAAGGCAGTAATTGCGTACTTGAAATTTAACACGTGTTCGATAGAGCGGCGAATAAAGGAATTAGTATGTGCACAGGTCTGACCACTACACTACACCTTCGGCGTGGGCACTTCACGGGCCGACAGTGGCTCGCTATTAACCAGGGAACAGAACCCCACGGGTGGAATCTAAATTCGCTATGTGAAGCAGTCAACAGGAAGCGTAGATTCTGAAACCACATGGAGACGTGCGTTAGAATAAATTCATTGCACGGCTGGCGCAGGTAGCTAACGACTGAGCACTCGACAACAACACTCAGACCGAGGCACAAAGTGAGGACCGATGTGGTTGAACTCTGTGTAAACACCGGCCTGCTAGGGCGATTGCTGTCCACAGGTAAACACTTCCGTCAGCGGGTCTGCCCATACTACGTGTCACGTGTGCGTCCAATGTTAAGTCCATAGTAGGTTTCTGCACTGTTCAGCTACGCTACCCACGGCTGCTCATGTGCCTCGATCGCCGTGCCCGAA
This sequence comes from Schistocerca piceifrons, assembly GCF_021461385.2. Lineage (NCBI taxonomy): Eukaryota > Metazoa > Arthropoda > Insecta > Orthoptera > Acrididae > Schistocerca > Schistocerca piceifrons. Next base: position 547,474,510 of record NC_060144.1, read on the forward strand.
TGGCAGGGATACTAAAAGAAAACAAAGTGTCAACACTTTAATCAATAAGAAATAACATTTATTACGAATATGTTACAAAGTGGTATTTAACGTAGGTATATTTTCATACGTGGCACTTGATGCCCTAAAGCTAATACAGTGATATCAATCATGTCTTGGACCTTGTGAGATAGCTAAATGTACGAGGGCGTCCAATAACTATACAGTGCAACGCATTTTGATTTCCTCGACCATTTCTGCTAAAAATTTCGGAATTTGTAGATGGGCGTCAGCCCCTATAATTTAATGAAATTCCGATAGGTGGCGGCGCTTTCAAAATGGCGTTTGTAACGGAGGAGCGTTCCAAGCAGACCTGTCAGTTTCTTCTGGTGGAAAACCAGAGCATTGCAGGTATTCATATGTGCTTGTAAAATGTCAACGGAAACATGACAGTGAACAAAAGCACGGTGGGTCGTTGGGCGAGGCGTAACCAGGTCGCGAAAATCTATTCGATCACCCGAATGCCGGCCGGCCACATACATCTATGACTCCTGCAGTGTTGGAATGTTTGGACCCTCATTTGGGGTGTTCAACGGATCACAATCAACTACCTCACCGCACAACTGGGCATCTATGTTGTTAATGCTGACACACTCGTCCGCTACTTGGGATACTGAAAGGGGTATGACCCCTGGGTTGGTCACTACCCGACAGAAGGCCGTAAAGAGTAACGATGGACCATCTGTACGGTATTGCTTGCGGGTTACGAAGTTGATCGCGACAATTTTGCTATCGAACGTCTTCACATGAGGTGAAACATAAATTCATCACTTCCAACCGGAAAAAAAATCCATGGAGTGGCGCTACACTACTTGTCATACGAAAAAAGGTTCAAAGACGCACACTCAAGCGTTAAGGACATGGTGACTGTCTTCTAGGACTCTGAAGGGGTTATTCTGTTTGTTGCCTCCTACATGTTCCAACGATTGACTCCGAAGTACATTCTGCTCCACGTATTCTACTTCAAAAATGTTGTCACTAAATTCATATTATACTTGACATGTAAGTAATGTTTCTTTCTTGCACTGTTAGTCATTACTTACACTTATGTAAAAAAAAAATCCCGTAATTTTTGTACTTACGTTATAGACAAGATTAAATGTTTTACTTATGATGAAGGCACTCATAGTAGTGCCGAAACGAGGGCTGTTGCTGCTTTAATTTTACTTTCTAACCTGTCACTGACCACGCAGCCATGTTTAAAACTTTAAGTATTCTGCTACCTTCAGGAAATAGAAGAAACGATTTAAGCACGTTCATCGCCACAAAAACGCAAAAGAGACTACTTTCTCCAGGACACCACAAGATCTCACTCAAGTCTATGCACCCGAGAGGAGGTCACAAAGGTTGACTCGACTGTTCTTCCTCGTCCATCCTACAGCACTGATCTCATGCCTTACGACTTGCATCTGTTTGGCAGAATGTAGGGGGCAACCGGCCGGTGTGACCGAGCGGTTCTAGGCGCTACAGTATGGAACAGCGAGACCGCTATGGTCCCAGGTACGAATACTGCCTCGGGCATGGATGTGTGTGATGTCCTTGGTTAGTTAGGTTTAAGTAGTTGTAAGTTCTAGGGGACTGATGACCTCAGCAGTTAAGTCCCATAGCGCTCAGAACCATTTGAACCATTTTTTTTTGTAGGGAGCACTCTACTGGAAGCCGCATGTGGATGATGTGGGGTTATTGATGCCGCACGACTCTGGCTCCGACGTCGAGTGGTAGAGTGGTACCATGGGGGCACACAAGCATCCCCAGTAAGGAGACTGTGTTGAAATTTGGGTTTCTGTGGCCAAAAAATATGGAATGATATGGTGTGTTGGGATTCTGAACTAAACCACCATGCATTCAGAAAGGAATGTGTTGAAATACTTATAGAACGCAACTTACAGTTCAAATGGTTCAAATGGCTCTGAGCACTATGCGACTTAACTTCTGAGGTCGTCAGTCGCCTAGAACTTTGAACTAGTTAAACCTAACTGAACTAAGGACATCACACACATCCATGCCCGAGGCAGGATTCGAACCTGCGACCGTAGCGGTCGCTCGGCTCCAGACTGTAGAGCCTAGAACCGCACGGCCACACCGGCCGGCCCACTTACAGTGTTACATTCTGGGTTTATTACAAGGAATTTTTCAGGGTACTATACTGAGGCCAGCCAGTGTGACCGAGCGGTTCTAGGCGCTTCAGTCCGGAACCGCGCGACCACTACGGTTGCAGGTTCGAATCCTGCCTCGGGCATGGATGTGTGTGATGTCCTTGGTTAGTTAGGTTTAAGTAGTTCTAAGTTCTAGGGGACTGATGACCTCAGATGTTAAGTCGCATACTGCTCAGAGCCACTTTGAATTATACTGAGCTGACTGCAGTTGCTGATCAGTACTATCAAATTTGCATTCAGGAGACGCGTCAGTGTCAGCGCCACGTCATGTTTTAGTGCTTGTCGGTGGAATGATATCCAGTTACGCCAGCAGAATCTATCTGGTCCGCTGTGACAGCGTACTAGATGGGCTGTCCACATTAACGGCGGATTTGTAAGAGGCCTTGGAGGAAACGGCGCAGAAGCAGGATGAAGTTCGAAATTGTAAGAGCCATCTAAAGGCTGTTGCAAGGGACTGGTATTCGCCGGGCGAGCGATTATGCCTGTGCGGTGGCGGTCTCTCACGGTATTTGTTGTGTACGTGTTGCGTGGTACACGACAGTTAAGTAAGGCATTTACATTTCGAGTGAAAGAGGGGGAGACAGAGAGGGAGATAGATAAATACACTCCTGGAAATGGAAAAAAGAACACATTGACACCGGTGTGTCAGACCCACCATACTTGCTCCGGACACTGCGAGAGGGCTGTACAAGCAATGATCACACGCACGGCACAGCGGACACACCAGGAACCGATGTGTTGGCCGTCGAATGGCGCTAGCTGCGCAGCATTTGTGCACTGCCGCCGTCAGTGTCAGCCAGTTTGCCGTGGCATACGGAGCTCCATCGCAGTCTTTAACACTGGTAGCATGCCGCGACAGCGTGGACGTGAACCGTATGTGCAGTTGACGGACTTTGAGCGAGGGCGTATAGTGGGCATGCGGGAGGCCGGGTGGACGTACCGCCGAATTGCTCAACACGTGGGGCGTGAGGTCTCCACAGTACATCGATGTTTGCAGGTGAGCGCCACAATCAGGACTGCATACGACCGAGGCACACAGGGCCAACACCCGGCATCATGGTGTGGGGAGCGATCTCCTACACTGGCCGTACACCACTGGTGATCGTCGAGGGGACACTGAATAGTGCACGGTACATCCAAACCGTCATCGAACCCATCGTTCTACCATTCCTAGACCGGCAAGGGAACTTGCTGTTCCAACAGGACAATGCACGTCCGCATGTATCCCGTGCCACCCAACGTGCTCTAGAAGGTGTAAGTCAACTACCCTGGCCAGCAAGATCTCCGGATCTGTCCCCCAATGAGCATGTTTGGGACTGGATGAAGCGTCGTCTCACGCGGCCTGCACGTCCAGCACGAACGCTGGTCCAACTGAGGCGCCAGGTGGAAATGGCATGGCAAGCCGTTCCACAGGACTACATCCAGCATCTCTACGATCGTCTCCATGAGAGAATAGCAGCCTGCATTGCTGCGAAAGGTGGATATACACTGTACTAGTGCCGACATTGTGCATGCTCTGTTGCCTGTGTCTATGTGCCTGTGGTTCTGTCAGTGTGATCATGTGATGTATCTGACCCCAGGAATGTGTCAATAAAGTTTCCCCTTCCTGGGACAATGAATTCACGGTGTTCTTATTTCAATTTCCAAGAGTGTAGATAGATAAAGAGAGAGAGAGAGAGAGAATGGTGTGGAATGGGGGAGACGAGGATTGTCGTACATGTTCCGACGATTTTTAGTTTATATTAATGCTGGACAGGCAGATTTTCAACCCCGGTTTCTCTGTTCTCTCTGTGGAGTGAGGTGCGGCTCGGGGTGGTGTGGCTGAAAGCGAGGCATCTGTTCCCCAGAGGAGGAAGGCAGCGCCCAGCCGTCACTCCTCATTCATTGTGTGGCCGCGACACCGATGAATAATGCACGCCGCCAGCCGATAAACCAATTATCGAGTGGCGCGCGTACAAAGCCATTAGCGCTCAAGTGGGCGGGGCAGGGTCGCGCGGTAGCTGGTCTGGCGCCGCGGCTGCTGTAGCGACGCGCCCGGCTCTGCGGTCTCCTCGCCGCCGGGTTTCCGCGAATATTCCGGCAACAGCCGCTGCACTGTAACTCGTTAAGGGCAATGTTGCCTTTTTTGTCATTAGCGCGGCACGGACACGTAATTTTGGGCGAGTCCCACTCACCCCTTGTACATCATAGCACGGTTGTTAACGCGAAACATTTCGTTATCCGTAGTGCGTCTCGTGTGCGTGTCCGGCCTCTGTGTTGAGTGATAGGGGTGCAGTTAATGAGCCCTGTCAGTAGTCGACGATGTCAGTCCAATAATTGATGCAGCGCCGAATGACAGAATCGGTAAACAGGAGTCACCGATAACAACATGAGTGGTTATTCTGAATGATGCTAAACTCCACTATTTTTAACCCTGAACATTTAAGGGGGGGGGGGGGGGTAGGACGTCAAACGGGCCGACGTGGAGCAGGAGAGGCATCACAGGACACTTTAATTTCCACTGTCTATACATTTACAAATAAATTCATATAACTCTGTCAGCGTCACCAGGAAGGATTCAGGATGCACACTCATTTCAGTGGGAGTTCGAAAACATAACAAAATAAATTTGTTTTACGTGTGAAATTTCATCATTTCTTCACTTACTAATGGCTGCATTTGTTGCTTTAGGTACACTTCTCCTCATAAGTTAGAGAAATTATTCGATGAATTTTGCTTATCATACATACCATACACACAGGTGTATGAAACTCTGGAATTTATTTAATTTATGAAAAAACGAATGAACTGTTATATTTAAACTTCATGTTTAGGAAAAACACAAATTTTATAGTTATTTACCTCAATTTTTACCACATTTTTTAATAGATTTGGAAAATTCTAGAGTTTCTTACACCTTTAATCATGGTTTGTATGCTGCGCACAATTCATCGAAGAATCTCTCCTACTTATGAAGAAAAGTGTACCTATATCAACAATAAGGCCATTAGTAAGTGAAAAAATTATGAAATTTCACATGTAAAAAAAATTATTTCGTTATATTTTCGAACTTCCACTGCTATGAGTCTGAATTCTGAATCGTTCCTGATTTTGCTGACAAAGTTTTATGAATTTGTTTGTAAGAGTATTGACAGTGGAAATTAAAATGTCCTGTGGTGCCTCTCCTGCTCCAAGTCGGTCCGTTTGTCGTCCTACTCCACTTAAATTCCCACGTACACACACAAGTAAACAGGCACTTCGATTCCTTGCGTTTGTAGACATCGTTCTGCAGGGCCTGAGATGATCAAAAATGGTTCAAATGGCTCTGAGCACTATGAGACTTAACTTATGCGGTCATCAGTCCCCTAGAACTTAGAACTACTAAAACATAACTAACCTAAGGACATCACACACATCCATGCCCGAGGCCAGATTCGAACCTGTGACCGTAGTGGTCGCGCGGTTCCAGACTGTAGCTCCTAGAACCGCTCGGCCACACCGGCCGGCTGGCCTGAGATGACCACAGGACACAATTAACGAGACACGCCTCATGCTCCCATGTTTCCAGCAGGAGATCTTTCTCCTGGTGAACGCGTGAAAGAGAGATGCGAGGCTTAACAGGTTTCCATTCTAATGGCTACCGACATTCCAATACAACCGCAACAGGAAAAGATTCTTGAAGCAAAAGTTGCCCTGTTAACTGGATATAAAATCCTGATAAAGGTTTGTAAATACGGAAAGTTGTGTCACAGCTCTATTTGTGATTTGGATCAATTTTTGTTCAGTTTCATTTTTGTGATTAATCTTTCAAACATATGTGCTCTCTAAATTCTTTTCCTTTATATTTTTACGTTGGAGATTCTAGCTATTAACTTAGCATACTATAGGCAAACAAATAATTGACACACTCAAACACCAACTGGTATTTCTCCTAACAGTAATTATTCTGAGAGCTGTATTCGCAGTTATTTGCATTTCTTTTTCAGTGCTTAGATGGAACCGCCTCAAATAAATACTACTCAACCTGCGATCATGAGACGCTCGATATCAACAGAGAACGTCAATCTCTTTCGCGATAGAAATAAAATATTTTTAAAGATGAATTTTTTGACCTTATTCCGTATATATGTACCAAAACAGACTAAAGTGATATTCTGCCAGTGATATTTTCTAACGGGAACAGCAGAAGACCAAGAATATCCAGTACTTCAGCAGGAACTGAGTAGCGCTGCTGTAAAGCGCCAACAGTCAGACAGCACAGCGCTGACCGCCACACGAGACGGGGACACTCAGGCAAAAACCCTCCTTAAGTAGAGTATACTGATATGATTGGCGTCTAAGGAGACATCGGTAAGTCGAATATCGCATTAGGCTAATTCGGTAGACTCTGTCGATCGGTCACTATAAATTCAATTTAATAAGCGTTTCTTCCGTAACAAGAAGGGAACCCAGAGTTTCCATTGTTAGAGGTCCTCGCGTCACGCCTGATGTGCGTACATTCAGAAGCAAATATCAGCCGAAATAGCTGAGAAAACGCGCTTTACGTCGGAAGCTGTGTGGGGCTCTTCATGGATGATTCACTCGTGTACGTTTTGCGAAAACTGTAAAGCTAGACAACTGTTTTGAAATGCACAAAGACCGATGGAATATCTGCGGTTGGTGCAACGACTGAACGTAAATATAACAAACGTATTGCGCACAGAGAAGCTGAAACAAACTCCCCTGTTCGAGGTCACTCTTGACGATAAATCAGTGGAAGAGTAACAACAGTAAAATATCTCGTCTAACACTTCTGAACGACCTCTAGTAGAACGTTCAACTTATGCTAGGATAAGAGACAGTGCAAGATTCTGAAGAAATATTGCTCATACACTGAGGAAGTGGCTTACAAAACACTTGTTAGACTGATTCTTTAGTACCTCCCGCCGCTCTGATTTATCATTAGCGGGCAAGAGGGAAGAGAATAGCACGTTTCGCCAACTGGTCGTCTAGTAAGAGAGACTGTGTAATACGGTTAACAATAGGGTGAATAAATAGCTGTAAATACCTCAAATTATATGCATTTACTGCCTGCCTAGAAAACACCTGGGCCAAACAATATGAGGAACGCCTGACTAAATGCTGCTGAAATACTGTTGAATCCCGTTAAAATGACCACTCGCATGTATGTCACTGTCGCCAGAACGTAAAACCGTTAAAATTAAAATCTGACCATTATCTGTTAATATGAAGTACTGATACTGACTGTCTAAGAATACCGTTTTTCTACCCTCAAATATCTCTGCTGTTTGCTAAAATGATTATCGGTCACCGCAGTGAATAACAATCATTCGTAGTGCTGCCTATTAGCTCACTACTGTTTCAAGAAAATTAACTGAGCTAAGTTGAAACTATACATCGATAGCTTGACTCCTGCTTTCTCACATTCGCACTAATCTAAAATCTTTACGATGGCGATTTGTTTCGAACTCCGATCGGACACGAAATGAAAACCATAGTGAAAATTAAAAAAAATGTAATTTGTAACATATAGCTACAACATTCAGCTACTACTATACGTAGTTACTGCTCCAACTTAGACATTTTATCGTGTGTAGTACCAACTGTACTATACCCTCACCATTGACGGCAGCCGCCTGTGATGTCTAACAATTCCCTTTACTGGTCTGGAGCTCGCTGTATGTGCTTTCCTCATCCATTTGGAGCAAAAATAAAAAATAATATCTTTCGTGAGATAGAGATAATTTAAATGGCTGAAGTTATTACATGAGTACTGTTTTTGTTTCCAATATCAGAAAAGTTAATAAACATTGACGTCGTTTTAAATATGTTCAAAAAATGTTCAAATGTGTGTGAAATCCTATGGGACTTAACTTCTAAGGTCAGCAGTCCATAAGTTTACACACTACTTAACCTAAATTATCCTAAGGACAAACACACACACCCATGCCTTAGGGAGGACTCTAACCTCCGCCGGAACCAGCCGCACAGTCCATGACTGCAGTGCCTCAGACCGCTCGGCTAATCCCGCGCGGCTTTAAATATATAAATATACCTCTTTTCTATAGCATTTTCTCTGTACTTGTGGTCCCGCTGTTATGTCACGTTTGTTACGTGTAGTTTGCTACTGAGTCTGTTCTGAGTCAAGATGTACAAGTGGATTTTTCACTGTTATCAATGTCGAAGTGGAAACCAGCTTCAATGTTTAATGTGCCCGAGCTAATCCCGAGTGAAGGAGAAGTTCCATGTTTTAATCTAGAAATCAGAATCAGGACCATTATTAAGGCGTTAACAACGTTAGAATTAATTATTTGTTGGATGTTCTCTTCCCCAATTAATTTAGTCGAAGTGCTATATTAGGTACTGCAGCTCCAAAAACGCCTTCCTTGATGAATCACTCCAATAATAGTATTGTGGGAGTTAGGTACATTTCAGCTTGATCTATTTCCGAGGGATTTATTAACAATTACATTAAATTTTTAGGTTTATTGACAGTTGTCACGATCAATAACCAACTATTCTATTTAACACATTGGTGTTAAGAAAAAAATAATTTGCATTATTTTTCCACTAACTTTAATAATGTTTAACTCCGAGACAATTTTAGTATTAGTTACAATGAAATATATTTAGCTTATTATTCGTTTGGATAACTATCTCTAATCTTCGTTCTCTTTTGTATTTGTCCAGCTCCAATCAGTGTCCATGCGGAATGTCAGTTGAGTGATAGATTTTTACAGAGATGTAATAAACATATATAACTTTTTCATAGATCATCATGGGTGCAGCCTCTGTAGCTTACAACTACCGATGTTCTTGCACGGCATATGTTGGGTGGTCCTTGCGAATAGGGAGATAGGGTGGTAAGGAGCTATCTTGTCAATCAAATTATAAAATATTATTCACGCTACGACTCTCATACACTAACCCATCATAGACCTCACACTGCCAAAAGAACCTTTCAAATTCTTCAGAAAGGGTGGACTAAGATGTACCAGGGTTGAAATATGGACCTTACTTTATGCATCCAACAGTGGATGCTCGTGTAACGATGTATTTTAGTACCGTAACATCAGTTAATATGCGTTCAGATAGTTCACCACGCACAGATTTCAGTAGTGTGTCGTAAGGTTGGTTTTGTGTCAGAGATTATGCCAGTGCAGAAATTAATCACAGTCAATTCCCAACGGGACATAATGTAATGTAATCTGAAGGAACTCTGAGAGCAGGGACGTTGAAGGCCAAAGCCTGCCTGTGTAACACACGAACATCAGTTGTCGCTACTTTCTCCACTGTGACTGAGAGTTTTTACGAAAGAAAAATGTTATCGTACGTGCACTCGAACACTCATGGTTGCATTTAACGGTCAATGGAAGACATATTCTTGTAGAACTCAGATCAGCTGTTACAGCCCAGTTCTTCCGGGACTGGTTTTCGTTGTTGCTGTTGGGGGCAGTTCTAATTAAAATAAAACCATGAGCAATGATTAGCAGGGTGGTAGAGGATCAGCTTCTCTACAGCCGAGGGGAAATTTTGAAGGATTAGCCTTTCGAGACAAAATTATCCTGCAGCTATTACAATACTGTAGGGGAAAATTTGTTTGAAATAACCTCTACGGCACTTCATAAGCTCTAGAGCGAGTAGTACAATTCACGGTTCATTATTGTTTCGGAATGACAGAGCATATTTAAATGATAAATTAAAAAAGAAAGAGAAATGTTTTGCACTGTCTTTTCATTTCACACTGTACAGAAATTGTCCTGCATATATTTCTGGGTTAGTATTCATAGCAAATCCATCTCGGATGACTTCTAGAAACTCTCTTGCGTATCTCACTCGATTAGCACTATGGGACAACTCAGTTCAGTAGAATTCTTCAATATCATTTATGTACAGAAAGCGGAATACAGCTACAAACGGGAGATAAAAGTAAAGGTGGGAGATAATAAAAAGTATTCTTCCTTCTCGGAACAAAGGAACATCAAGGCGTTCGGATCTGTGCTATGTATCTCTGACGTTGGACTTTTTGATCATACGTCACCATCTTACGCACAGCTATCTCTACTAATCACAGACAACCGGAGATTTCCATACAGTCCGTCTTCTCGACCGTCTCATTAGCGTGTACTATCCCCCATTTCCCTCCTCGACTTTAACTTTCTTGTGTGACGTTCTTAGGTTAGTTAGGTTTAAGTAGTTCTACGTTCTAGGAGACTGATGACCATAGATGTTAAGTCCCATAGTGCTCAGAGCCATTTGAACCATTTTTAACTTCCTTGTCTGAATCACTCAGGCAAATACTCGCTCCAAATACAGGAAAATGCTTTCTGTTCTCTTTCGCCACTCAGACACTTTGCTTGATTCTTCTTCAGTAGCAGGTATCAGATTATGAGATGGTGTCTTTCAACATTTCAAAATACAGTTAATTACATAGCAACTAGACTAACGATAATCTTTGTCCTTGTCTTGTACGTGCTTCTTACCTCACTACAGTTAAAATCCCTTCCTTCCTCCAGAACGTCTTTATTTCACAAAGCCCCTAGTTTTACGAGCCGATCTACATTTCCTTTCAGCAGAACGCCAAAATTTCGTTTTTGTACATCCAAAATTAAGTTTCGTACAGGCTGCAGTCACTGTGATTATTATTATTATGGTTATTAGTATTATTATTACTACTATTATTTGTACTGATAGTGTTAACGCTGTTGGTTTTTAGTCTGTGCAGTTATTCACACTTCCATAAGACATGTTCAAGTCCTGTTTCAAATCATTTTCTCTTCTATTATTACAGTTGTATTAGTATTTATCGTATTAAAATTATTACTCCAGAGGGTATAATGCAAAAGTAGTGTATCTGTAAACCGCTTGACTGATTTGACAATGGGCTTGATATGATGCGGTTCAAAAAATAAATTAAACAATGTTCCGAAGTATCTGTACTGCAGCGCCGAAAGATTTACACATACGTGTCATCGAACAACTTGAGGCGCTGTATGTAACTTGGCGAATGAGCTTCCGTTTGAATATACTAGGAGTTCACAAATGATTCTCATAAAATCTCACACATCAGTATCATTCCTAGAAGAGCTTTGCTGACATCAGTTTACTCCTTCAACTACTATCCGCAATGTATCGAAATATACACTACTGGACGTTAAGATTGCTACACCACGATGATGACATGCTACAGACACAAAATTTAACTGTCAGGAAGAAGATGCTGTAATATGCAAATGATTAGCATTTCAGAGCATTCACACAAGGTTGGCGCGGTGGCGAACCCTACAACGTGCTGAAATGAGGAAAGTTTCCAACCGATTTCTCATACTCAAACTGCAGTTGCCTGGCGTTGCCTCGTGAAACATTGTTGTGATGCCTTGTGTAAGGAGGAGAAATGCGTACCATCACGTTTCCGACTTTGATAAAGGTCAGATTGTAGCCTATAGCGGTTGCGGTTTATCGTATCGCTACATTGCTGTTCGCGTTGGTCGAGATCCAACGACTGTTAGCAGAATATGGAATCGGTGGGTTCAGGAGGGTATTACGGAACGCCGTGCTGGATCCCAACGGCCTCGTATCACTAGCAGTCGAGATGACAGTCATCTTATCCGCATGACTGTGACAGATCGTGTAGCCACGTCTCGATCCCTGAGTCAACAGATGGGGACGTTTGCAAGACAACAACCATCTGCACGAACAGTTTGACGACTTTTACAGCAGCATGAACTATCAGCTCGGAGACCATGGCTGCGGTTATCCTTGACGCTGCATAACAGACAGGAGCACCTGCGATGGTGTACTCAATGACGAACCTGGGTGCACGAATGGTAAAACGTCAATTTTTCGGATTAATAAAGGTTCTGTTTACAGCAATATGATGGTCGCATCCGTGTTTGGTGACATCGCGGTGAACGCACATTGGAAGCGTGTATTCGTCATCGCCCTACAGGCGTAGCGCCCAGCGTGATGGTATGGGGTGCCATTGGTTACACGTCTCGGTCACCTCTTGTTCGCATTGACGGCACTTTGAACAGTGGACGTTACATTTCAGATGTGTTACGACCCGTGGCTCTACCCTTCATTCGATTCCAGCAAAACCCTACATTTCAGCAGGATAATGCACGACCGCATGTTGCAGGTCCTGTACGGGCCTTTCTGGATACAGAAAATGTTCGACTGTTGCCCTGGCCAGCACATTCTCCAGATCTCTCACCAACTGGAAACGTCTGGTCAATGGTGGCCGAGCAACTGGCTTGTCACAATACGCCAGTCACTACGCTTGATGAACTGTGGTATCGTGTTAATGCTGCATGGGCAGCTGTATCTGTACACGCCATCCAAGCTCTGTTTGTCTCAATGCCCAGGCGAATCAAGGCTGTTATTACGGTCAGAGGTGGTCGTTCTGGGTACTGATTTCTCAGGATCTATGCACCCAAATTACGTGAAGATGTGATCACATGTCAATTTTAGTATAATATATTTGTCCAATGAATACCCGTTTGTCCTATGCATTTCTTCTTGATGTAGCAATTTTAATGGCCAGTAGTGTATTACTATATTTTGGAAAGAAGTTGTGCATTTTTTGTACTAACTTTTGCTTTTTGTATCAGGAAGAGAACATTTAAGCTATATTCTTCCGAAAGTCTGCAGCTTTAGTGCCCTTGTCATTGCATACAAATTGATCTTCGCGGTGCAAGTAAACTCCACGCTTTGGCACATGAGCAACTGTTCTGTCGACTGTGTTTCTCCACGTTCAGATTGGTGATCTTCAGAGTAGCCTCACTTAACCACACATACTACGCATTTTGCGACTGCTGCTCTTAGGCTGTTCAATGCTCACCGTGTACTACACTGTAGCTACTGACCTTGTGTGGTTTCTTCCTTGTAGCGCAGATATGTATTTTGCAGAGAGTGCAACCATAAAGATACGCGGCGGGTCACATGTCGGCCTTCTAGCGGTGCTTTCCAATGGATACATGGCTCTTCCTTCGCGCAAGAGACCACATTGCCAAACAGAATCCCTTTGCTAATAATCGAAAACCCTCAGTTTGTTCTCCCCACGTTGAACAAGTCAGTTTACGTGTAATATTGTTACTAGTACGTATTTTTTTTCCTTTCCGATCAGTACAGTGAGTTTAAAGTCTAGGTTGACTTTCAGGTATATTGATCTGGCGCACTGCTGTAGTCTAACGCCTCTCCATTATATTTCCAACTGTTTTTAGGCTTCTCTATTTCGGAGGTAGAGTGTGCATACTTCTTTATTTTTTTCTACATTAGGTCTCAAGTGATTTCCTTCATAGTAATACCGGACAGTATCCTATTCCTCTCTGTTTTCTTTCAACCTCTTCAAATGTTTTTCTTTGAGCAATAATGGCAGTGACGTCTGCGGATACGAATCTCTCTATTTCCAGCTGGTTTAGCTGACCATTTGTGTACACACTGTACGGAATAGAGCATGCAATTGTACCATATGGTTAAACGCTAATTGTGTCCTCTTTGGGAAAATATTCCGGAGGTAAAATAGTCCCTCATTTGCATCTTCGTTTGGGGACTACTCAGGAGGATGTCGTCATCAGGAGAAACAAAACTGATATTCTACGGATCTGAGCGTTGAATTTTGCATCCCTTAATCGGTTAGGTAGATTAGAAAATTTATAAAAGGAAATAGATTGGTTCAAGTTAGATATAGTGGGAATTAGTGAAATTCGGTGGCAGGAGGAGCAGGACTTCTGGTCAGGTGAATACAGGGTTATAAATAGAAAATCATACAGGGGTAACGCAGGTGTAGGATTAATAATGAACGAAAATACCAATGAGGGTAAGCTACTATGAGCAGTATAGTGAACACATTAATGTAGCCAAGATAGACACGAAGCCTCCAACCACCACAGTAGTGCAAGCTTATATAACAAATAGCTCAGCAGATAATGAAGGGATTGAAAAACTGTATAACGAGATAAGAGAAATTTTTAAGATAGTTCCGGGAGACGAAAGTTTAAAAGGGATGGGACTGAAATTCGATAGCAGGAAGAGGAATAGAAGGAATAATTGTAGGTGAATGTGGACTTAGGGAAAGGAATCAAAAAGGAAGCCTTCTGACAGCAAATTATGCTCTGTGCTAAACTAACGCTTGATTTAAGAATCATAAAAGAAGGCTGTAATGTGGAAGAGACCTGGAGACACCGAAGCGTTACACATTGATTATACAGGGTGACAATTATTTAATTATATGAGAAAAACCTAATTAGTTCCAAACTACCTCGTGCACACACTTTATTCACATGAAACCGTCACTACAGGTATTCGGATTTCGGTTATGAAGTGTTCGATATGCCTGCCAACCTTGGCGATGATGTGGCGCAAACGAATAGGGAAATACTGTATTACCCGCTGAAGTGTAGGAACATTGATGCTGTCGATGACCTCCTGCACGGCAGTTTTCAGCACAGCTACGGTTTTGGTATCATTGCTCTACACCTTGTCTTTAATACAGCCTCACAAAAAGGAGACACATGTGTTCAGATCTGGAGAATATGGCGACGAGGCCCATACCAGTATCTTCTGGGTACCCTAAAGTCAGAATGTGGTCCCCAAAGTGCTGCTCCAGGACATCATCCTGCTTCGATGGGATCGATTCTGTCTTGTATGAACTATATCTTGTCGACATCACTTTGGAAATAGGGAAGAAATCATCTTCTAAAATGTTCACGTACCGTTCGGTAGTCAAAGTGCCATCAGGTATTATCGCACCAGTTATTCCGTGACTGGACATTGCACAGCAAACAATCAACCGTAGAAGATAAAGACACTGTTCGATAGCTAAATGTTGATTTGCAGTCCACCAAATGCGTGAGTTTTGCTTGTTGACGGACCTCGCTAAACCAAATTCCGATCATGCCCCACGGCCAACCATGCAGTTTGAACGTCCTAACTCAAACGTTTCAGAAGTTATAACGATTTTACTTAATATATTTCAATAATTGTCACCCTGTATATGGTGAGACAGATACTAGGAACTAGATTTTAAATTCGAAGGCAGATGTGGATTCTTACCACAATTTATTGTTTATGAACTGTAGATTAAAAGTGAGGAAAGTGGAAAAGGAAAGGAAATTAAGATGGGATCTTGATAAGTTGAAAGAACAAGAGTTCGCTGAGAGTTTCAGAGAGAGCATTAGGCAATGTTTGATTAGAACAGCGGAAAG
Organism: Schistocerca piceifrons; assembly: GCF_021461385.2. Classification (NCBI taxonomy): domain Eukaryota; kingdom Metazoa; phylum Arthropoda; class Insecta; order Orthoptera; family Acrididae; genus Schistocerca; species Schistocerca piceifrons. Next base: position 547,489,889 of record NC_060144.1, read on the forward strand.
GAATACAGTACAAGATGAATGAGTGGATTTAAGAGATTGAATAGTGAAGGCAGCAGAGGATCAAATAGGTAAAAGGACAAGGCATAGTAGAAATCCTTAGATAACAAAATAGTATTGAATTTAACTGATAAAAGGAGAAAATATGGAAATGCAGCAAGTGAAGGAGGCGAAAGATAATACAAAAGTTTAAAAAATGACACTGGCAGGAAATGTCTAAACGGCAGTAACTAGATGACAAAGGTAAGGATTTAAAAGGATATTTCACTAGGGGAAAAGGTAGATATCGCCTACAGAAAAATTAAAGAAGCCTATGGAGAAAAGAGGCGCAGCTGTATGAATATCAAGATCTCAGATGGAAAACCAATCATAAGAAAAGAAGGGAAGCCTGAAAGGTGGAAAGGGTATATAGAGGGTTTATACAAGGGATATGTTCTTCAAAGAAAGATTATGGAAAAAGAAACGGATGCAGATGAAGATGAAATTGAAGATAAGTTACTACGAGAGGAATTTGAAAGACCTCTGAAATGTCTCAGTCGAAACAAGGCCCGTTAGAAGCCTTGGGTGAGCCAGCAACGACAAAACTGGTCCACCCGGTGTGCAAGACGTATGAGACAAGCGAAATACTCTGACTGCAGGAAGAATGTAATAATTCCAATACTACAGAAAGCAATTTCTCATAGGCGTTAAAATTAGTGAACTATCAGTATAAGAAGTCAAGGCGAGTTCGGATTCCGGAGAAATGTAGAAAGACGCGACGCAATATTGACCCCACGACATATCTTAGAAGATATTTTAAGAAGAGGAAAACCTACGTTTAAGGCATTTGTAGACTTAGAGGAGGATTTTGGTGATATTGACTGACATGTTCTCTTTAAATTCTGAACATAGCAGGCGTAAAACAAAGGGAAAGAAAGGTTCTTTACAACTTGTACAGAAAGCAGATGGAAGTTTTAAAAGTCGACTGGCATGAAAGGGAAGCCGTGGTAGAGAAGGGAGTGAGACATGGTTATAGCCTATCTCCCATGTTATTCAACCTGTAAACAGAACAAGCAGTGAAGGAAACCAAAGAAAAATTTGGAGTAGGAATTAAAGTTCAGGGAAAAGAAACAAATACTTTGAGGTTTGCTGATGACCCGTAATTCTTTCAGAGGCAGCAAAGGACTTGAGAGAGTACTTGAACGGAATAGATAGTGTCTTGAAAGGAGGGTATAAGATGACTTTCAACAAAAGCAAAACAAGAATAATGGAATGAAGTAAACTGAAATCAGTTGATGCTGGGGGAGTTACATTAGGAAAGGAGATACGTAAAGTAGTAGATACGTTTTGCTATTTGGGCAGCAAAACAACTCATTGTGCCGAAGTAGAGAGGGTATCAAATGTAAGCTGGAAATGGCAAGAAAAGTTTTTCAGAAGAAGAGAAATTTATTAACATCTATCATAGATTTAAATATTAGGAAATCTTTTGTGAAAGTATTTGTATGGAGTGTAGCCATGAATGGAAGTGAATAATGGACGATAAACAGAAGAGAATAGAAAGTTTTGAAATGCGATGCTACAGAAGAATATTGAAGATTAGAGGGCTAGATCACGTAACTAATAAGGACGTACTGATGAGAATTAGGGAGACAACAAATTTGTGGCACAACTTGACCAAAAAATGGTTCGGTTGATAGGACACATTCTCAAACATCAACGGATCACCAGTTTAGTATTGAAGAGGCTTGCTGGGGCTAAAAATAGTAGAGGGAGACCAATTTATGAATAGGGTGAACATATTCAGAGGGATGTAGGTTCCAGTAGTTATTCGGAGATGAAGAGGTTCGCACAGTAACATGGAGAGCTGCATCAAACGAGTCCTCGCACTAAAGACCACAACAAGAACAGGTGGAAGAACGCTCCCTGGGGCTAATACATTCTCTTGGTTGCTCCATCTACTTTTCTTCTCTTGGTGGGTAACGTAGATTGTGCAGGATGCATCCTAACATATAAGCCAGTCGAATGTCAACAAAGACAGGAGCATTTATTAATTTCCTATCAAACCCGTCTTCGGTGTGTCGTGTGAGACGAAGTATTTGACAACAACCTGCTTTTCCTGAAACTTCCTGGCAGATTAAAACTGTGTGCCGGACCGAGACTCGAAATCGGGACTTTTGCCTTTTGCGGGCAAGAGCACTTGGTCCCGAGTTTGAGTCTCGGTCCGGCACACAGTTTTAATCTGCCACGAAGTTTCATATCAGCGCACACTCCGCTGCAGAGTGAAAGTGTCATTATGCTTTTCCTGATCTGCATCCAGTTTCTCCAGGAATAGATTTTATATTAAGGTTTTTGGTGCAATTGACAGAACCATACCAGCAAATTACTTATACATGAAGTAGGACGGATTTTTTTTCGGCTCAGTCAGGTTTTTGCCGGGCTTTAGCAATGCTACTTGTGTTTTCCCTCACAGTTCGGGAATCTGAAAAGTTAACAAACATCTGTATATTATCCTCACTAGCCATTAATTTGTTAGGACAAAACCGGGAAACATCAGAGAAAAAGATGACACCCGCTCACTTACGTGAAGTAAACAGGGACGCTTTGCTCAAGGAAGGTCGCTTTGTTTACTAAGAACCGAAGGGTCTGTGGTGGATGCGGACTGGAAAATAACGTAGCCTGCAAATCGATAGGCAACGCTGTTTATGGACTCAGTTCACCGGAACCGCACGTGTGGGTTCCGGGAAGCACACAGGTACCGCAGTCCGGTCACCAAATATTCTCGGTTTACTTTTCCAATATTTTACATTTGAACGCTTAATGAAGTTTCCTGTTTGTTGCCGGTGGGCAACGAATACGACCTGTGGATATTTCGGGCCGCAACAAAAATTCCAGTCCGGTAGCAAGGAAAACAAAACGGTTCTCCATAAATATGAGGGCAAATCTCCTACCTCTGCAGTTTCGTTACCGTATTTGTCGATAGATGTGTTTTCCAGGTGGCGCAGCCCGCGCCGCTGCATGCGCTGCCATCTGGACACGTGTCCAGGGTGCAATGAACCTATCACATTGGTGGCCCACAATCAGAACCAACCTGAGCCTACTTTCACGACTGAAGCACTACAAACCTACATTCGGACAATACACTAATGAATAGCAGCGCTGCAAGATATAGGAACGAGGAGAAGATGACTGTGCAGTTAATTAGTAGATGGCGCAAAAAAATAAAGAAATAAAATTAACAATGTAAGCGACTCTGGTTGTGGTGCATATACAGTGATGAAGATTTAGCAAGAGATTCTGAGAGGCAGAGAGAGTAATTTGGGAGGCTAAAGAGAAAAACGCGATGAAGGGGGAGAAAAAATTACAGAAAAATAGTTCATAGCATGGATTTGTCATTTCATAACACTATCAAAAACCGATATGTAACTGCCATCAAGTCATTGCAGGTAGGAAATGGCTTCCTCTTACAAGACGATAGCGGCCAGTTAAAAACAGGGCTCCTCGTGTTCGGATACCAGGAATTGCAAATACACTCCTGGAAATGGAAAAAAGAACACATTGACACCGGTGTGTCAGACCCACCATACTTGCTCCGGACACTGCGAGAGGGCTGTACAAGCAATGATCAACGCACGGCACAGCGGACACACCAGGAACCGCGGTGTTGGCCGTCGAATGGCGCTAGCTGCGCAGCATTTGTGCACCGCCGCCGTCAGTGTCAGCCAGTTTGCCGTGGCATACGGAGCTCCATCGCAGTCTTTAACAGTGGTAGCATGCCGCGACAGCGTGGACGTGAACCGTATGTGCAGTTGACGGACTTTGAGCGAGGGCGTATAGTGGGCATACGGGAGGCCGGGTGGACGTACCGCCGAATTGCTCAACACGTGGGGCGTGAGGTCTCCACAGTACATCGATGTTGTCGCCAGTGGTCGGCGGAAGGTGCACGTGCCCGTCGACCTGGGACCGGACCGCAGCGACGCACGGATGCACGCCAAGACCGTAGGATCCTACGCAGTGCCGTAGGGGACCGCACCGCCACTTCCCAGCAAATTAGGGACACTGTTGCTCCTGGGGTATCGGCGAGGACCATTCGCAACCGTCTCCATGAAGCTGGGCTACGGTCCCGCACACCGTTAGGCCGTCTTCCGCTCACGCCCCAACATCGTGCAGCCCGCCTCCAGTGGTGTCGCGACAGGCGTGAATGGAGGGACGAATGGAGACGTGTCGTCTTCAGCGATGAGAGTCGCTTCTGCCTTGGTGCCAATGATGGTCGTATGCGTGTTTGGCGCCGTGCAGGTGAGCGCCACAATCAGGACTGCATACGACCGAGGCACACAGGGCCAACACCCGGCATCATGGTGTGGGGAGCGATCTCCTTCACTGGCCGTACACCACTGGTGATCGTCGAGGGTACACTGAATAGTGCACGGTACATCCAAACCGTCATCGAACCCATCGTTCTACCATTCCTAGACCGGCAAGGGAACTTGCTGTTCCAACAGGACAATGCACGTCCGCATGTATCCCGTGCCACCCAACGTGCTCTAGAAGGTGTAAGTCAACTACCCTGGCCAGCAAGATCTCCGGATCTGTCCCCCATTGAGCATGTTTGGGACTGGATGAAGCGTCGTCTCAAGCGGTCTGCACGTCCAGCACGAACGCTGGTCCAACTGAGGCGCCAGGTGGAAATGGCATGGCAAGCCGTTCCACAGGACTACATCCAGCATCTCTACGATCGTCTCCATGGGAGAATAGCAGCCTGCATTGCTGCGAAAGGTGGATATACACTGTACTAGTGCCGACATTGTGCATGCTCTGTTGCCTGTGTCTATGTGCCTGTGGTTCTGTCAGTGTGATCATGTGATGCATCTGACCCCAGGAATGTGTCAATAAAGTTTCCCCTTCCTGGGACAATGAATTCACGGTGTTCTTATTTCAATTTCCAGGAGTGTAATTCGATGCGTAACTCAATACTCAGAATTCATTCGCACACGGTATGTGTGTGTAAAACCGTTGGGATATTTGATTCCATGGCCAATCTTCTGCTGTTTACGGATCCTTGAACGTGAACAAATATGGAATATGTGTTAATACATTCGTTTGTGTTACATTCGTTTTGCTCATTGCTTTGTGCTGATAGGCTTCAACGACAGATTCAAGAAATTAATACAGCATTTATAATTACAATTCAAACTGACTACAGTTATTTGTGACGTATCGAAAAGTAAGTTTTAACTTCCGATGACGCTAAGCAGCCGTCTGCTAAGTTTTGTTATTCAGGGCAGACGGAGACAACGACTCAATGAATAGTTAGAATATCTTGAAGCACTACTAGTAAACTAAGTAGGATTTTCAAAATAAGATTTCAAATTTATCTGACAATTAAACTTCATAGTCACCACTTGTTACAGTTCTGGCTTGTCACAGCGAGACGTGGAGATTTAATGTGAGAAACAGTGTACCTCTAAGGCACGCTCAGCGTTCAGTACAGGGTTACCTACTGAAAAATAGTTGGAGAAACAGGAAAACAAACAGTTAATGGAAGATAATTACAGTAACAACTTAATGAGAAAGTTATGTACGGTGGCGTGATTGGAGCGATTATAAGCGTCCTTAATCGATAAAGTGCTGTTGTAGTTGTGTAGCAGTTTTTAAATGACTGTATAATGCTGACCGTCAAAATAGCACCAACAATTCGCCCATTCACACAATTAAACTACCTGACAGCCTTAATTATGCCAGTAGTTCACATCTACCTTGCAAATTTCACAGAAATCCAAACACCTGCATTATGAGAAGTAGATAAATACATCCAGCAATAAAATAAAAACAATATGGGATATAGTTAAGTCAGAGACAGGTAGGACCATAAAATGAGGAGGAACAAATAGCTCTAAAAGTAAATGAAATCCTGGTAAAAAACGCATGTTATGTTTCAAACCATTTAAACCAGTATTTGTCTCTGTTACTGATAGCATGGGGTTGTCCGGTTCAGTAAATAATGCAATGGAATATCTGAGACCAGTGCACACAAGCAGTCTCAGTAAAATAGACTTGACACTTACTTCACCCAAAGAAGTGGAATCCATCATATAGTCCTTGAAATCAAAGCATTCTAGTGGTTATGATAACATATAAACAAAGTTAGTGAAAGAGTGTTCATGTGAGCTTAGTCATATCTTAAGTTATTTGAGTAATCAATCACTTGTCACAGGAACATTTCCAGACTGGCTTAAATATTCTGAAATTATACCCCTCCACAACAAAGGGGACAAAGAAATGCCGTCCAATTACCGACTGATCTCACTTTTGCCAGCTTTTTCAAAATTCTTTGAAAAAGTTCAAGCATCTACTTAAGCACCTTACTGAAAATAACATACTGTCAGTCACAGTTTGGGTTTCTTAAGGTTTCTGATATTGAGAAAGCTACTTACACTTACAGCGAAAATGTCCTTAATTCATTGGACAACAAATTAGAGGCAACTGGCGTATTCTGTGACCTGTCAAAGAAGTTTGACTGTGTGAATCACAGCATTCTTTTAAGTAAAATAAAATATTATGGCGTCACTGGTAGTGGTACAAAGTGGTTTCAGTCATATTTTTATTTTTTGGTCATCAGTCTACTGACTGGTTTGATGCGGCCCGCCACGACTTCCTTTCCTGTGTTAACCTCCTCATCTCAGAGTAGCACTTGCAACCTACGTCCTCAATTATTTGCTTGACGTATTCCAATCTCTGCCTTCCTCTACAGTTCTTGCCCTCTACAGCTCCCTCTAGTACCATGGAAGTCATTCCCTCATGTCTTAGCAGATGTCCTATCATCCTGTCCCTTCTCCTTATCAGTGTTTTCCACATATTCCTTTCCTCTCCGATTCTGCGTAGAACCTCCTCATTCCTTACCTTATCAGTCCACCTAATTTTCAACATTCGTCTATAGCACCACATCTCAAATGCTTCGATTCTCTTCTGTTCCGGTTTTTCCACAGTCCATGTTTCACTACCAGACGTACATACTCAGACGTACATACTCAGAAATTTATTCCTGAAATTAAGGCCGGTATTTGATATTAGTAGACTTCTCTTGGCCAGTGTGGTGTCACCGCCAGACACCACACTTGCTAGGTGGTAGCTTAAATCGGCCGCGGTCCATTTAGTACATGTCGGACCCGCGTGTCGCCACTGTGTAATCGCAGACCTAGCGCCACCACCAAGGCAGGTCTCGTGATACGAGAGAGCACTCGCCCCAGTTGTACGAGAACCTAGCTACCGCCCAGTTGTACGAGAACCTAGCTACCGACCAGATGTACGAAGCCTTTCTCTCTCATTAGCCGAGAGACAGAAGAGCCATCAGCTAAGTTAATGGCTACGAACTAGCAAGGCGCCATTAGCCATACAGTGATTGAACTTAAAGTCTCCTGTGTATCGTCAAGATCGATGTACCACAAGGAATGAGTAAAGTTAAGTATTAAACCTGCTCCGTACTTTTCTTCCTAACATTAATTACGTATCCTGTTCCAGTACTTCACGCCCGTCTGCGTTAGTCTAGCTTGCCTTTTCAGCCATCTCAACTTCACGGTGTCGGCCCAGCTACCGACACAACAGCCAGAAATGCCTTTTCTGCCATAGCGAGTCTACTTTTGATGTCCTCCTTGCTCCGTCCGTCGTTGGTTATTTTACTGCCTAAGTAGCAGAATTCCTTAACTTCATTGACTTCGTGACCTTCAATCCTGATGTTAAGTTTCTCACCGTTCTCATTTCTACTGCTTCTTATTACCTTCGTCTTTCTCCGATTTACTCTCAAACCATACTGTGTACTCATCAGACTGTTCATTCCGTTCAGCAGATCATTTAATTCTTCTTCACTTTCACCCAGGATAGCAATGTCATCAGCGAATCGTATCATTGATATCCTTTCACCTTGTATTTTGATTCCACTCCTGAACCTTTCTGCTGGCCGCGGTGGCCGTGCGGATCTGGCGCTGCAGTCCGGAACTGCGGGACTGCTACGGTCGCAGGTTCGAATCCTGCCTCGGGCATGTGTGTGTGTGATGTCCTTTGGTTAGTTAGGTTTCAGTAGTTCTAAGTTCTAGGGGACTTATGACCTAAGATGTTGAGTCCCTTAGTGCTCAGAGCCATTTGAAACATTTTTTTGAACCTTTCTTTTATTTCCGTCATTGCTTCCTCGATGTACAGATTGAAGAGTAGGGGCGAAAGGCTACAGCCTTGTCTTACACCCTTCTTAATACGAGCACTTCGTTCTTGATCGTCCACTCTTATTATTTTCTCTTGGTTGTTGTACATATTGTATATGACCCGTCTCTCCCTATAGCTTACCCCTACTTTTTTCAGAATCTCGAACAGCTTGCACCATTTTATATTGTCGAACGCTTTTTCCAAGTCGACAAATCCTATGAAAGTGTCTTGATTTTTCTTTAGCCTTGCTTCCATTATTATCCGTAACGTCAGAATTGCCTCTCTCGTCCCTTTACTTTTCCTAAAGCCAAACTGATCGTCACCTAGCGCATCCTCAGTTTTCTTTTCCATTCTTCTGTATATTATTCTTGTAAGCAGCTTCGATGCATGAGCTTTTAAGCTGATTGTGCGATAATTCTCGCACTTGTCAGCTCTTGCTGTCTTCGGAATTGTGTGGATGATGCTTTTCCGAAAGTCAGATGGTATATCGCCAGACTCATATATTCTACACACCAACGTGAATAGTCGTTTTGTTGCCACTTCCCCCAATGATTTTAGAAATTCTGATGGAATGTTATCTATCCCTTCTGCCTTATTTGACCGTAAGTCCTCCAAAGCTCTTTTAAATTCCGATTCTAATACTGGCTCCCCTATCTCTTCTAAATCGATTCCTGTTTCTTCTTCTATCACATCAGACAATTCTTCAGCCTCATAGAGGCTTTCAATGTATTCTTTCCACCTATCTGCTCTCTCCTCTGCATTTAACAGTGGAATTCTTGTTGCACTCTTAATGTTACCACCGTTGCTTTTAATGTCACCAAAGGTTGTTTTGACTTTCCTGTATGCTGAGTCTGCCCTTCCGACAATCATATCTTTTTCAATGTCTTCACATTTTTCCTGCAACCATTTCGTCTTAGCTTCCCTGCACTTCTTATTTATTTCATTCCTCAGCGACTTGTATTTCTGTATTCCTGATTTTCCCGGAACATGTTTGTACTTCCTCCTTTCATCAATCAGCTGAAGTATTTCTTCTGTTACCCATGGTATCTTCGCAGCTACCTTCTTTGTACCTATGTTTTCCTTCCCAACTTCTGTGATGGCCCTTTTTAGAGATGTCCATTCCTCTTCAACTGTACTGCCTACTGCGCTATTCCTTATTGCTGTACCTATAGCGTTAGAGAACTTCAAACGTATCTCGTCATACCTTAGTACTTCCGCATCCCACTTCTTTGCGTATTGATTCTTCCTGACTAATGTCTTGAACTTCAGCCTTCATCACTACTATATTGTGATCTGAGTCTATATCTGCTCCTGGGTACGCTTTACAATCCAGTATCTAATATCGGAATCTCTGTCTGCCCATGATGTAATCTAATTGAAATCTTCCCGTATCTCCCAGCCTTTTCCAAGTCATGTCTTACCAATAGAAAGCAAAGGGTGTCATTATGTAACACTTCAACCATAGGCAATCATAAATCATCTGGCTAGGAAGAAATTACATACGGTGTTCCCCAAGGTTCCATACTAGGTCCACTACTGTTTCTCATGTATGTTAATGACCTGTCATCTGTTACATTACCAGATGCCAAGTTTTTGCAGATGATACAAACATAGCAATAAATAGTAAATCAAATATAAATTTAGAAAGGGCAGCTAATCAAACTTATACTGACAATAATAAGTGGTTCATAGCCAATTCACTGTCATTTAACTTTGAAAAGACCTACTATATGCAGTTCAGAATTTCCAAGAGATTTACTTCTGGTGTGTGTATAAAATATGACGACATGGAAATAGAAGTTGAGAGTGTAAAATTCTTGGGATTACAACTTGATAATAAATTCATTTGGGTGAAACATACTAAAGAACTGCTAAAGTGCCTAAAGAAGTCTGTGTTTGCAATGCGAATGATGTCAGACATAGGAGACATAAGTATAAAAAAACTGGCATATATTGCTTATTTTCACTCCATTATGTCATATGGTACCATATTTTGGGGTAACGCCACAAACAGAGAAAAAAAAATTTAGAGTACAGAAGCGTTTTCCTGAAGTTACGAACTTTGTAACACAGTTAATGATTGAATCTGTAGACAGTCAGCAGAGAATCTTAGGATTTGACTAACGGCAGATGACGAGGACGCCATTCGAAGCACATTGCAAACGTCATTACAGAGGTATCTACTGAGTTACATTATTAATTATTTCTCAAAGTAACTAGGCACTGCAAAGAAAGGAGAGGGAAGACGTAAGAGATCTGTTACAAGCCATCAGCAGATGTAGGGTGACCTGACCGGATTTATATGCGTCATGATAATATGCTCACCGGGTAAATCTGTCATCCCTTCAAAGAGCACTCAGGCCGTTTGGGAATGATGTGGATAGCGTAGAAATGCTCGTACATGGCAATGCGACACCTCACCACTAATTTGAAATGTAGCAGCGTAATTATATGGATCTGTCAATTGGTTACATGGAATTCGTAGAGTAAAATGAGACGGCGGAAGGGCATGACAGAATTGAAGAAAGGAACCGAAAATTTGAAATTTGTGGTAAGATCTTATGGGACCAAACTGTTGAGGTCATTGGCCCCTAAACTTACGCACTACATAATCTAACTTAAACTAACTTACGCTAAGGACAACACACACACCCATGCGCGAGGTAGGACTCGAACCTCCGACGGGGGAAGCCGCGTGAACCGTGACAAGACGGCCAGACCGCGCGGCGACCCCGCGCAGCTGAAGAAATGAACCACCGTGTTTGGATGTGCCCAGTGCGATTTCTTGAAAGAAGTATTCTGATTTGTTGGGCATAGACCAGGTTGGCAAATGTTTCTGTAGAATGGAGTGATGTAGGATTGGTAGACATTTAAGACAAAACAGCAATATTTGTCGTGAACAGCTCCCAGTCGACAGGAACTGTAGGCGAGTTTCATGTCTTGTAAATGAGAGTCGCTTTCAAATCCGACACGAATTTCTGCTATTAGAGAATACAGGTCCTTGTCAACCAGGTTTCCGAGAAATGCATTGCAAAGCAAACTATATGCACTTCATATTTATAGTAGGGTAACTCACAAAAGATCATTGATAATAGTGACACATATAGCTGCAATGGGCCAGACAAAACAGAGAAAAGGACAGCAGATGACAGAAGTGTAGTTTGATCCGATGAGTAGCGATTTTTCCTTTTCCCAAATTGTCTAGAATACTGATGGCACAATGAGGTCTTTAATCGTGAGTGCGCAGGGGTGTTGTCCAAATCGGAGCACCGAGCGAGGGGTCGCAGTGTTTAGCTCACTGGTCTCACACTCGGGAGGACGATGGCTCAAACCCGCGTCGGACCATCCGGATTTAGTTTTTCCGTGATTTCTCTAAAGCGCTTGAGGCAAATGCCGGGATGGTCCCTTCGAAAGGGCACGGCCGACTTGCTTCCCCATCCTTTCCTAATCCGATGGGACCGATGACCTCGTTTAGTATTTTTCGTGGGATCTGAAATTTAAAAACCTATCACACATCGGCCTGATTTAGCTTCACTGATCAGGATAGTAAAAATACATGCGTATATTAGGGGAATTTTCATTCACAAAGCAGGCTTATCACATTCACACAGTTCAATACTTTTCCATCCTGATTAAATTGAGCTTAACTTAAATTCCATAAGGCAGTGAAGCAATTTCGAAGCCTCGGTTGCGATGAAAATTGTCAGTCGATCTCCTGAAAACATTTGTAATGATTATTAACTTTCGGTGGTCACATGGGGAAGACCGGAGATCTGGTTTTAAGACCGTGTTAGCCCATTTATTGAAAGTAATAAATAGATATCCTGAGCGTACAAAACAGCAGGTTCGTCCTGTGTAAATCAGACGTTCCCCACTGATCCCGTGCAACACAGCGTAGTAAGCAGACACTGTCAATAATAATCAGTTAAATAATACACGAACACACTTACTTTAGTTTAGTTCATGTATTAAATTCCTTCTCATACAGAATCTCATCAAGATGGCGACTAGCTCAACAATACATACATATACATGTTCTTTCTTTCACGGCTAATCGGCAAGGTCTCCTTCTTCTTCTCATAAGAGACAACATAGATAGCAGAGAAGCTATTCCATGGAGTAAATGGACGCTCCAAGGAATAACAGGGCTTTAAACTACTTTGCATTGATAATAATCGTATATTAAAGTTTAGGAATCGGTAAGATAAGAAGAGATATTTCGAGATATGTACTGAGTTATATAATTTATTAAAAAATTTCTGAAAATATCGCGGAGAGACCGTTGCAAGAGACATTACACTCGCTGTTTGGTCCCCTCCCCGAAAATTAAACAACCAACCAGACCAGAAGTGGTTCTATGATATCCTTGGGGTGTGATTCAAGCCATGCGTTGCTTCCACATTTACAAGTTTTGTGGACATGAAGTCGGATGTTTACTTCAACATTTTCGTTGACCAAGTGTTTGCTTTCGTTCCATGTCTTCATAATGAGTACACAGTGAACACCCTGCCTTGTAGGATGACAAAAACCGTATTCTCAGCGCGTAGGTTCCTGGTTGTTTCACCATTCGCACACCCTAAAGCACCTCACTCAATTTAAATCCCACAGAAATTGTTGGAGACTATTTGAGAAGTGTATGAAACGTTGCAATTTTGTAGCTTGACGAGGAGTAGAGTCTCATTGTTAACTACAGTTTTCAGACAGATACTGTGTAACTGGAAAAATTTGTATCTGTCCTCCTTTTAGGCCAGCATTTACGCTAGAGGCGGTGGTACACAGGATTAAACTGATGTCTTTTCGGAATGACCAGGACCTCTGTTCGGTCTGCTGATCGACTCTGACATTAAGTAGGACGCCAAGTAGTAGTGATTCGTAAGCGTGCTCGAAACATACGCTGCCTGACAAAATCAGTGAACCACCCAAAAGACGAGTCTGATGTCAGTGTAATTTGGTACACATTCACACCATCGGCGGCTATGTAAAATATCTTAGTTACAATTCTCTGTGACAAGCTGAACAGACAAGAGTCTCGTCTGAGAAGTGGTGTGGCTCCATTTGGACGATTCGTAGAATCCTATGGGGCTTTCGGATGAGGCAGTGGCCTGACGCTGCGCTGTATGGGAACCTGAGGGAAGGTATACTGTTCATCAAGGTTCCAGTCGGCCAGCTTTTATCCTAACTGCTTCACATCTGCGCCTGCCATCCATGAGTAGGAAATGAACTCCCTGCTACGTTTTGTGTCATTGATCAGAAACTAGCGGCTGACGAAGTACGGAATTTCCGTCACATGCGTAGGCTGCCCTTAACACCGTAACACAAACGACTGCGGTACAGTGGCGCCAGGATAGGGAAGCATGGACAGCTGTCGCTTGGCGGTGACTGAGCGAACTCTGACGCCACAGTGATGCGTCGTGGGCATCCTACGTCCTACGGTGCTAACCGCGTTCCAGGATGAGGGTACCACTTTTCAACACGACAATGCTCGTCCACAAAAAGAAACGTCTCTCTATGTACTGTCTCCGTTAATATCAACTGAATGATGGACGTGAAAATGCAAAAAAAATAATATTTTAATCTACATATCGAACAGTTGGGCATAAAATACAGGGTGGCGCACGAAATGTGTTACCATTTTGTTTTTGAATATAAACTTTATTGTCAATACAATCTGAAAAGAACATATACTACAATAAAGAGCCGTCCATGGAAATTTGTTGTAACTCAGCATATGCTCAATATGTGCACCATTTCGTTTCCTTACTTCCTTCAAACGAACACTGAAGTTAGTGATTACCCTACGGCACATGTCTTCCGTAATTTCACTACAAGCTTGAAGAATGTCTTCTGACCTCCATTAAATCACGTGGACGTTTCGGGAAAATTTTTTCCTTTAGGTACCCCCAAAGAAAAAAGTCACATGGACTGAGGTCTGGACTATTGGGGGGATAATTTTGTCCGTCATTGAAGTGACCTGGAAGCCTGAGTGAAATGATCCGCATGTCGAAATGCTCGTGTAAAAACTCCAACACAGTGTTTGCAGTGTGTGGCTTTGCATGAACCACTGCGTGTTGGAGGGCAAGGCAGTAGCAAGAAGCTGTGGAATGAAGCTATTGCGAAGCTTGCTCAGAAGCGCTCGCTGTTCAGTTTCTTCAAAGAAAAAGACCCCAGTAAGCCCGTAACTGGAAATGCTGCCCACGCTGTAATCCCCGGAGCATAAAGTTGTCGTTCATGAAGCACTTGTGGGTTTTCAGTGACCCAAAAGCGTACATTTTGTTTGTTAACCATCCCGTCTAAATTAAAATGCGCCTCCTCTGAAAACCAAACGTTGTTGAGAGTTTCTTCCCTGTCCTCCGCCCACTGAGCAAACAGTAGTCTCTGCTGCTCGTGTTTTTCAGTGAGCTTCTGTGCACAGGTCATCTTGTATGGGTACATATGGAGGTCACTTTTAAGAATGCGTTGAACGGAGTGTCTTGATATTCCCAGTTGCACTGCTGCCTTTCTACGCGATTTCCCGGTACTTCTGCGTACAGCAACTCGTACCGCTTCAATATTCTCCGGGGAACAAACAGACTTAGGCCGAGGTCGCTTCGCTTCCAATACTGTTCCTTCCTGTACAAATTTATCGTACAACCTGTGGATGGTCTTCTTGCAAGGGACCCATCGTGTGTTAAACTGTTGTCGAAAACGCCTCTGAGTCACAACAAGGCTTTTGGTTTCACGAAAAAGTAACACAATTTCCGATCGTTGCTGTGTCGTCAGTCTTCCATTATCAGCCATTGCTGCGTTCTAGTCTCCTACCGGCAGTATCGTGCATTACACGTCGTTTCGTAACTACATCTACATCTACATCTACATCTACATTGATACTCCGCAAGCCACCCAACGGTGTGTGGCGGAAGGCACTTTACGTGCCACTGTCATTACCTCCCTTTCCTGTTCCAGTCGCGTATGGTTCGCGGGAAGAACGACTGTCTGAAAGCCTGCGTGCGCGCTCTAATCTCTCTAATTTTACATTCGTGATCTCCTCGGGAGGTATAAGTAGGGGGAAGCAATATATTCGATACCTCATCCAGAAACGCACCCTCTCGAAACCTGGACAGCAAGCTACACCGCGATGCAGAGCGCCTCTCTTGCAGAGTCTGCCACTTGAGTTTATTAAACATCTCTGTAACGCTATCACGGTTACCAAATAACCCGGTGACGAAACGCGCCGCTCTTCTTTGGATCTTCTCTATCTCCTCCGTCAACCCGACCTGGTACGGATCCCACACTGATGAGCAATACTCAAGTATAGGTCGAACGAGTGTTTTGTAAGCCACCTCCTTTGTTGATGGACTACATTTTCTAAGCACTCTCCCAATGAATCTCAACCTGGTACCCGCCTTACCAACAATTAATTTTATATGATCATTCCACTTCAAATCGTTCCGTACGCATACTCCCAGATATTTTACAGAAGTAACTGCTACCAGTGTTTGTTCCGCTATCATATAATCATACAATAAAGGATCCTTCTTTCTCATTGGTGTTTTCAAGCTCTGCTGGTACTGCTGTAGAGATCCCAGCGGGATATCTAATGTGCGTCGTAAATTGTGAAAGAAACAATTGGTAACACATTTCGTGCTGCACCCATGGATTTAATTCTTGTTTTCAGAGCCGAAGTAAACGACGGCAAATCTATAATGGGCAATGATCTTCCTTTAAATTGTAAATGTTGGCCCGCAGTGCCAAAAAGCGCGTCGGCCAGTCATGAGAAACGCACCGGACCTGTCAGGCTCGCCTCCTGCACACAGAGGAAGCTCCGAGGCCGGGGAGCAACACGGTGGCTGTGTAGAGGTGGAGAGGGCAGAGGGGAGGGCAAGTCGGCGAGTCGGTCGCATAAAGAATTCACCATCAAATAACATGGAGTGGACGGGAAGCGCTTACCTCGAAAACTGTTGCTGCAAAATTAATGTCGCCGTGGCAGGAAATGAAATTGCAAGGCAGCGAGAAGGGGTGGGCGGGAGATGCGGCGAGGGAGAGGGTAGAGACAGTGGGAGGGAGCGACGGGGGTCGCAGGCGGCCTCCGGCCACGCAGTCGCGTCTTGGCCGGGCGGGGCGAGGTGTGGGCGTGGGACGCAACAGGCGGCTCTTCCGTCACTTGTCACTATATCTTGAGTTCTGCGGGGGGCGTTGGCATGTACAACTACCTGCTCGGTGCTCCCGCACTAGCTCTAGGATTATTATCATTGTCCTTGGCAGTGAATCTACGAGAAATAAGACTTGTGAATGTAATAACTCAAGGCTACTGTTAATTCACGCCAATCACCCACGCGGTGAAGTCTAATGAGTGGCTCTTTATTTCCAAAATCTAACACAGGGTGATTCAATAAGAAAGAATAGATATCATTCCTTTGTTACGGACAAACTATGAAGGATTCAAATGGTTCAAATGGCTCTGAGCACTATGGGACTTAACATCTCAGGTCATCAGTCCTCTAGAACTTACAACTACTTAAACCTAACTAACCTAAGGACAGCACACACATCAATGCCCGAGGCAGGATTCGAACCTGCGACCGTAGCGGTCGCGGGGTTCCAGACTGAAGCGCCTAGAACCGCTCGGCCACCAGCGGCCGGCAATATGAAGGACAGAGACACATTGCACATTCAGAGTATTATGATCGCACGGACACTATATCATATACTCAACATGAGGACCACTGTTTCTCATGTAGCATGAAAACGGTACTCCATTTCATTCCACGCGCGAATCAACAGGCCCCTTATACTGAATCGACAGCTTCAACAGTTCGATTTCACAGATCTTGGTGGCTGAGCGGTTCTAGGCGCTTCAGTCCGGAACCGCGCTGCTGCTACGGTCGCAGGTTGGAATCCTGCCTCGGGCATGGATGTGATGTCCTTAGGTTTAAGTAGTTCTAAGTATAGGGGACTGATGACCCCAGATGTTACGTTTTATAGTGCTTAGAGCCATTTGAACCATGTTTGAACAGATCTTAAAGTGTAACTGTCGTAGGTGCGACAATGGTCTTTAATGTACCTCCATAGAAAAGATAGCAAATTGTAGGTTTGGTGACTTCGTAGACCAAAAGGAATTAAAAAGAACTTGTCGTCAAGCCGTTTCAGTCCAACGCTGTGCGATGGTGTTGTTGAGATAAAGCCGTACATCAAGCTGAAAGCGAGGCCGAGCGCCGTCATGCTTAAAAATGAAAATACTGGAACTTTAGTGAAGTTGAGGGAACAACCAGTTTCGCAGCATGTCCAGGTATTACATTCCCGTCACAGCCTCCTCCGCAACTTTGTAAACAGGAGCGTCACAAAACACATTCAGCTTCCGTAAATCCCTTTAATTCCGGTGAAGCAGTAACTGCAGCTTGCAACAATTTATACGCAGGTGTCGTTTTAGTACACGCCAAACAGTAGTTTGAAGAAACTGAAGTTTGTGGCCTGTCCGTGTCGTGGACTTCCGAGAGCTCCGTGTGAACGCGTGTCACATACGCCTAAAATTTTTATCTTACTTGCGTGACCCTCTATTGCTCTTCCCTTCACACTTTCCACCAACTTCCATCAATTCTGTTTGTCAGTCATAAATCTACTTGTGCAGAGGTGGCTTGTTGTTGAATCGACGGCGGAATACACGTTCCACGTGAACAATGGACTGACTTCGTGCAAAATCCAACACACAAAATTACTTATCCTCAGGTGTAGTCACCACGTTGTTGCAAACAAACAACAGCGCAGCTGAGTCAAAACTTTGAACCTTTCTCTGTAAAGTGACATGGACAATATGTTTGCATCTTTATACACTGAAGAGCCAAAGAAACTGGCACACCTAACCCCGCGTAGGCCCCCCGCGAGCACGGAGAAGTGCCGCAACAGAACGTCACATGGACTCGACTAATGTCTGAAGTAGTACTGGAGGGAAGCGACACCTTGAATCCTGTAGGGTTGTCCATAAATCCGAAGAGTACGAGGGGTTGGAGACATCTTCTGAACAGCTCGTTGCAATGCATCCCAGATACGCTCAACAATGCTCTTGTCTGGGGAGTTTGGTGGCCAACGGAAGTGTTGAAACTCAGGAGAGTGTTCCTCGAGCCACTCTGTAGCAGTTCTGTACGTGTGTGGTGTTACAATGTCATGCTAGAATTGTCCAAGTACGTCGGAATGCACAATGGACATGAACGGATGCGAGTGATCAGACAGGATGCTTACGTACATGTCACCTGTCGTATCTAGACGTATCAGGGGTTCCATATCACTCCAGCTGCACACACCCCACACCATTAAAGAGCTTCCACCGGCTCCAACAGTGCCCTGCTGTTATGCAGGGTCCATATACTCATGAGATTGTTCCATACCCGCACACGCCCATCCGCTCGATACAATCTGAAACGAGACTCATCCGACCACGCAACATTTTTGCAGTCATCAACAGTCCAATGTCGATGTTGACGGGCCCAGAGGAGGCGTAAGGGTTTGCGTCGTGCAGTCATCAAGGGTACACGAGTGGGCCTTCGGCTCGCAAAGCGCATATCGATGATGTTTCGTTGAGTCGTTCGTACGCTGACGCTTGTTCATGGCCCAGCATTGAAATTTGCAGCGGGAGAGTTGCACTTTTCAGAATGAGATTTTCACTCTGCAGCGGAGTGTGCGCTGATATGAAACTTCCTGGCAGATTAAAACTGTGTGCCGGACCGAGACTCGAACTCGGGACCTTTGCCTGACGCGGGCAAGTGCTCCACCAACTGAGCTACCCAAGCACGACTCACGCCCCGTCCTCACAGCTTTACTTCTGCCAGTAAGGCAGAGGTCCCGAGTTCGAGTCTCGGTCCGGCACACAGTTTTAATCTGCCAGGAAGTTTCATTTTGTGGCGGTGTTCGAAGCGACAAGCAATTCGCTGTAGAAACGGCTTACGAAGTCACCGCCACACTTTTAATAGCGGGCCGACCGGTCCGCTGGAACAGTGAACAGAAAGATGAAAACCCAAACACTCTGATTAAATAAAAGTCGGTACTTATCTTTATTAACGAAGATACAGCAACACAGTAGTGAACTCCGTGTCTACAGAAATCTGTCTAGTTCGAGTCGGAGCGGCTAGGTCAGCGTCGGCTGACGACAAACAACAGCTCTGCTGCGATGAACACACGACTGACTAGCAAGTACACAATTCGGTGGCGAGTATACAACTGAGCGGCGAATACAGAACTGTCCTAGCGCTCGCGACTCCAGCGCTTAAGAAGCCAGAAGCCAGCGGTGGCGCGCGCAGACTTGCGGCGATTTCCTGTATCGCTGGCGCTACTTATGCGGACGGCGTCCGGACTTTGATGCTGCCAACCTTTTGGCAGCGGGCTCGGGTGGCATTACTGGCTAGGATATAACATTTCAGATGCACTTTTGTCACTTTGAACGACTCTCTTCAGTTTTCGTAGGTCCAGTTCTTGCAGGATCTTTTTCGGGCCGCAGCCATGTCAGAGATATGATGTTTTATCGGATTCCTGATATTCGCGGTACACTCGTGAAATTGTCGTACGGGGAAATCCCCACTTCACTACTACCTCGGAGATGCTGTGTCCCATCGTTCGTGCGCCGACTATAACATCACGGTCAAACTCAAATCTTTAACGATAATCTTGGTAACCTGCCATTGCAGCAGAAGTAACCGATCTAACAACTGCGCCACACGGTTGTTGTCTTACGGTGGCATTGCCGACCACAGCGCCGTATTCTGCCTATTTACGTATATCTGTATTTGAATACGCATGCCTATACGAGTTTCTATGGCGCTTCAGTGTAATTTGTCTATAATAAACGATTGAAGTATGTTATGTCTTTTTTAGTCTCCCGGTACCGTAATAACAAAATAATTTCCTGTTTCTGAGTAGTCTATATATTGTCACTATTAGAGATAATATTTGAGCAGACGCTGGATAGTCCAATTATTCTGTAAAAGCTCGGAACGTAGTCTTCAGAATTCCGAACTGACCTGACAGCGCCGGCCGGGGTGGCCGAGCGGTTCTAGGCGCTACACTCTGGAACCGCGAGACCGCTACTGTGGCAGGTTCGAATCCTGCATCGTACAGTGATGTGTGTGATGTCCTTAGGTTAGTTAGGTTTGAGTAGTTCTAAGTTCTAGGGGACTGAAGACCTCAGAAGTTAAGACCCATGGTGCTCAGAGCCCTTTCACCTGACAGATGGCACTGAATGGTACTGTCTAACTGTTGGTGCAGAGCTATCTCAGTGTCCGTTGCATATCCTGTTTTGAGCCTGTCGGCGAAACGATATCTCAAGGCCACTAGTATAAGGTAGAAGCGAAACAGTCTGCGGTTGACATCATTCCCTGTAGGATGATGTCTACTCTATTAGGGGAAGTACAATGCTCTATAGAAACTGGCGTGCAAGCAAAAAGACACCCGCGTTTGTGACTGCCCTGTGGAGGCTGCTGCACGTAACTGAGGCATGCCATACGAATGAGTGTGCCTGTGTGGTAGCAGCCTCACGCACTATTAGTTATGTACCTCTTGCGTGGTACACGACAATGAGTAATTACTGCCATTAATTAGAGGTAAAGGCACGACGTTGAGGAAGAAGAAATAGGGAAGCCCCATTGACAAGGTCACCAGATAAAATGCGCAAGATGTTGGGCGGGAAATGGGAAGGAAATCGACAAACCCATGAGAAACATACCGGAGCTGTGGATGGACGATGGTACGGTCAAATGGCAAATGGCGTCCTGCAGAATGCGGAAGACTGCCGTTCCACTGCAGAGGTTCGTCCCGCGGTGAAATATATTGAAAGCATGCCAGCAAAACAGTGATTCTTCGTGGCTGAATGGTCAGTGTTGATGACTACCATGCAGTGGGACCTGGATTTGATTCCCAGTACTACCGGGTAATTTTCCTTGGTTAGAGGAACGGAACGGGTTGTGATGCCAGTTGGCGATTTGACTGGTAGTCGCATCACGTCTGCTAACATGGAAAAAGGCCGTGGGAGAGGTGTGCCAAACCAAACTCCTCCATACAGCTGTCACACCACTGCTTGAAGGATGATCGGTAGGGCCTGCCTGCTTGGCCTGTCTGTGTCCAAGACAGCGGTGCTTATCCAGTTAAGCAGGAGTATGGCATATTGGATGAACCGAAGCTACACTGACGAATTTTCGGAAGTAGAGACCAAAGCAAGAAATAAACGACTAGTAAACATGGGCTCTAAAGTGTATACTTAAAAGCTATGAACACTTGTTGTAGAAGAGAAGTACTTTAAAGTAGCAGAGATGAACAAGTTAGAGTCATCTTTACTGGATATCTCCTTCTCTCAAAATACGGAAAGTAGATAGATTGCAGCAGAGGAGATTTGTCTCACATGAGCAGAGATCAATATGCGCTCATACCTCTTAAGGTATGAATATTAGAGCACAGGTTTATTACACGTTTCCTTTTTGCTTTGGTCCCTAGTAAAATCTCTTGATGTCCATAGTGTAATCTCTGGAAGTTTTCCGGTAGAGTTCTGGTTCATCCTCTATATTCAGATGGTCCCTTACTACACTCCGTTAACTGGCTCTGTAGTGTCTACAGCAGTGTTCAATATTCCGATATAACTACATTTAGTTGTTCACAATACGTTGTTAAACAACAATCGATCTTAGATGATTGTCGGTGAAACGTATAAGTATAGTGAACCCTTCTTGCATTTCCCGTAGGCTATGTACGAAATATATATATAATATGCATCAGAATCCTCAACGGAGACTTCTCCACTACTTAAATTACGTTCTCTGAATTTAACCAGCAATTTTAGTTTTAATGATGAGAAGCACGTTAAGTATGGCGAAGTGCGTTAAATGCAGCCCAAACTCTAAGCATTAGGCCACGCTACAAGCATCTCTTACCACAAGCTTTGTCACTCACATCCCTTGTTTTCGCCAGCTCACAACCAAATTATCACCCTCCAACCTAATCTAGATCGGCTACACTACGGATCAGACTTCCACCACAATCAAGATTTTGGGAGGAGAGGGGGTGTCCACAATCATACGGTAGCCTTCTTGACTGCTTGACTGGTAACCAATCAGGGTTGAGAATGACTTCGAAATGGGTGTCAGCGATACTTCGAAACGGGTGTCAGCGATATTGAGGAGAGTTGGAGCTCTGTAGAATGACCAAAATGTCGTTTGATGGTTCATACACATGTTACTTCCCGTTCAAATATTTGAAAAAACCTATAAATTTGGATAAGTAGCACAATGGATATGGCGGTAACATTCCGTACTTTATGTTCCGCTGGTGTTCTGTACGGCGCTGGGAAACAGAGCTCAACATTTGCTTTATATGTCAAAGATACTACGTTCTATGAAACGTGCACAATTCTGCAGGGTCCCTGGCTTAAACAATTTTTCATGTGAGTGAGACAGATAGCTACGTGGAACACTCCCACTGGAAAAGTCACCCAGCGCTATAACGCAGAACATTACCGCCGCAAGTAGTGCGGCAGTCTAGATAAAACTGCTGTTGCCGAAAAAGGCAATACGAATAAGTACATAAATTTATTTAAAGTGACAAGGATTCCAGTTCACACTTCGAGCACCAGGGACTCAATTATTAATCATGCTGAGGATATTAGAAATTATGTTAATAATTTTAACAGAAGTACGGGATTCGCTCTGAGCGGTGTACAAACTGGCGCTGACACCAAGATATATTATGTTTTTTCCTTTCATCGTGTTGTTGTACAATTTTGTTCCAGCTGTGAGCGGGACTCTGGGAATCCTAACTTGGAATATTTGAGGTTCTGAGATGGTTTTGAAATACAAGTCAGCATGTCCTGCATCATACGTTATGATGAAAATAAAGACACAGAGAGTTAAACTTGAATTGTTGCAGCTAATGTAATCTGTGGCCGTAACACAGAATAGAAGTAGCTATGGCTTGAGGATTCGGATGCAAACGTACGTTGACTGCAAAAATCATATCTGAAAACCTTACGATGTAAGGTTTTCACATAAGCTCTCTGCAAGTTTCCAGCATCATTACATCGCTAATACATCAGATGTCGTTCTAAAGCACTAAATATTTTGTACACCAGTTTCATAGGCGTTTTAGTAATTGTTATTCCTTGTCTGAAATCACAACTTCCAAGAGGTTCATGGAAGGCAATTTCGATTGCTAGCGACATGTGCCATATTCCTTATTTCGCTATTTCTTTTTTATATAGGGAAGGAAGAGAGATCAACCGCTAATTTTAGGTTATTTTCCTTACTTGATCGTATTTGCCGAATACATGTTTGAATAAATTATGCTACTGCGGGATTGCTAAATCGTTTCCTAGCACGATAAGTGAAAGTGTCCCAGAAACTGCCATATTTTGAGCTACCACATGCAGAAAATAAGCGGGTGTCACGCACAGAAACATTTTTGGGGTCCGTATTTCCTCTCTTTAGCTCTATGGCGCCATACACTTATTCTTCATTTATTTTTAGGGATCCTAATTATTAATCGCGTATACTCGCGCTCCCTGACGCACATATGACTAGAACTAGAGTTTCGTAATACTTACTTATATAAACTAGGTTTTTTCTCCTTTGACGTATCTGTTTGCATCCGTAGCAACAATGGTTGGTTATTCACCGAAGCTACTGATGAATATAATGGGGAAAACGGTGCAAATAAAAGAAATTCTAATGTTCCAATTGAAGCTCACGATGTAAACAACGTAACTAACGTACCAATTTCGGTTTACTACTGGTAACAGGCACAATACGCTTTCCTCACTCAATAGATATTCTTGCTCAACGATCACAGAGAGCACTGCTACAACTGTTAGACCAGTGTGATCTCATGATATCCCGGACATTCAGATGCTTTCCTGACGGAAACAAGGATAATTATTGGCGGAAGCTCGAGTTTTGATAGTGAATTAACTCGAAAAGTGCAAAGAGAAGAGTTTATACTACCTTTCATCCCATCTGGTAAGAGTTTCGGGTACTTCAGTAATCGCCTGTGAGCGTGACAGCGAAACACTGTTTCGCAGAAGGAGGTAGTTACGCTGGCACGGCAATACATTTACCGTCGAGTTAAGTTGTGGATGAAGGAGATGGATGGCTGTTAAGACGAAATAGTCGTTGGCTAAAATACTGTGTGTCATGACCTCACCTTAGCTATATTAGGCTTTCTTTCCGAGAGAGGTGATGCGAAGGGTAAGACTGCCATATACTTGAACGATGTGATTCATGTATACGTTTAGACATACGGATGCAAGATGTGTTTGAATTCTGTTAATCATTTCAGGTCAATGATGGGTAGTTTCACAACAAAAACACATGTACTCTTTGTCACATACCATTTCGTGGCTTTTACCGAGCGAGGTTCTGCAATAGTTGCGAAGGGAAGAAGGTGCTTCAAATCTATATCCGCTAATTCCAACTGCGATTTTTCATGACTCCCGTAGATAGGTTTAGAAAAATTCCGGAGTGACACCATTGAGTACAATATGGTCAAATTCCTTCTCAATCCTTCTCCAGGCGCTGGTAGCACTCAGTGTCTAATGACCTCGATGTCGAAGGTAGCACAAACACTAATCTGCCTCCTTTGCTTCTAATAACCTTGATGTTCAAGTAGACTAAATTACTGCTAACGTGTAGTTGCCTGAACATGCGAGGGTCTTTTAGACCCCCAGAATCCTTTGCGAGCGAAAGCAATAACAACAATTCATTATTAAAACCCCTATTTCATTTGATTGAATCGGACTGTCACGAGGAGAAACATTCCCGGATAATGAACGGCTAGTATTACTGATAAGCTGTCCTCTGAACTTAGGGAAAGCAAAACCTACAGTAGACAGCATAAAATGCTGTGTTGTATAATGCCTCTTTACGCCGGAAGGCCTTTCTGGATCAGACACCACCTTCACGTCCGTTAGGAGGTGGCGACGCGGTAATTTCCCTGTCGACATTTAAAGTACAGGACTTACGAATTTTAGTAGAAGTTAATAACATACTGAGTCAAACCTGTGGTGATTTTCAAAGTTGATGGGCATAAAATGTAAGGACGAGAAGGAACAGTAGGAAAATGAATTGGTAGGTGGAATGAGACACAAAATGTAGATAGTAAATAATGAATATGAGGGCCTGTCTTAAATATTCAAATTTTGAAGATCACGATTCCACTTTAATAGACAGAGGTATTAGATTGAATTTCATTCCGGACGGATGTAAGAGTCTAGAGACGTAATGGTACACGCGTAGTAGAATAGCGGTATTGCTGATTCCGTGTAGAACTGTAGAACGGTTGGTTTCGAAAAGTGGTGTCGTATAATATTATTATAATTATTCAAAATAGTTATGCACATAGGTGAATTTCCAAATACCTGCAGTGCTAGTAAATTGAAACCAAGCCAGACTGTATGGCATTCTTTCGGAGAGTTTTCTAGTGTACTGAATGTGTATAAATTTAGAAGACGTTCGTAAAACTATGACAGAGTGAAGTAAGCGACTTATTATTCTATTAGTCGGTATTCTGTAGCAGAGAGTGAGAATTCCACGTCATTCTAGAGTTAAGATCTGGAACAATCTAGTTTATAGTGTTTGAAGGTGCACCAAGAGATAGAGATAATATTGTAAACCATTTCGTTTGTTGTTACTTGTAATTACAATCTGCCTGTCCTTTGAGAACGAACTTTTTACATGAGGAGGAATAATTGGAGGTGAAATGATACTTCGATCTTCTGGAACCTTTATCACAGGGCAGCAGTACTGAAGGAGCAGGAACTGATTTCCAGATTCCCCGTGTATCCTACATAACGACCGAGAGGAAGAGTTAGTACCACAGACTCGGATGCGAGATACGAAATCAGTACTCTAAGTGATATGGGTGGGATGTTCGAGTTGAATCACTGCGATTAGGTGGGCACAACTAAAAATGTCTGTTTCAAGCGTAAAGATGAAACTGAATGACATGCCTATATCCATAAAGGCTAAGAGATGTTACTTAGGATTGTCGAGTTGTGATCAGCTCTCACATGCGTAGTATTGCGTACAAATCTTAAGTGCATGGTTAGCCCGTGTCTCATGCCTTCATCGTTTCATCTTTATAGATGTTAAAATAGCAAAAAGGGTTGAAAATAACGCCGCTTGTGACCCAACGTCAATGATTCAAATTCACAAAACCAACAGGCCGTTGTAGATTTCAGTTTGGCTCTGAGCAATATGGGACTCAACTGCTGAGGTCATTAGTCCCCTAGAACTTAGAACTAGTTAAACCTAACTAACCTAAGGACATCACAAACATCCATGCCCGAGGCAGGATTCGAACCTGCGACCGTAGCGGTCTTGCGGTTCCAGACTGCAGTGCCTTTAACCGCACGGCCACTTCGGCCGGCTTCAGTTTGGCATTCTGTCTCTTCGTAAGAGCGCTGATGATTAAGCTGTTGAGCGCCCCATGTTCAGAATCATTACCATCACCATATCTTCAATTTAGCTACCTGTATCATCTTAACCCCCATGAACCATGGACCTTGACGTTGGTGGGGAGGATTACATGCCTCAGCGATACAGATAGCCGTACCGTAGGTGCAACCACAGCGGAGGGGTATCTGTTGAGAGGCCAGACAAACGTTTCGTCCCTTAGGAGGGGCAGCAGCCTTTTCAGTAGTTGCAGGGGCCACAGTCCGGATGATTGACTGATCTGGCCTTGTAACGCTAACCAAAACGGCCTTGTTGTTGTGGTACTGCGAAAGGCTGAAAGCAAGGGGAAACTGCAGCCGCAATTTTTCCCTACGGCATGCTGATTTACTGTATGATTAAATGATGATCGCATCCTCTTGGGTAAAATATTCCGGAGGTAAAATAGTCCCCCATTTGTATCTCCGGGCGGGGACTACCTAAGAGGGCGTCGTTTTCAGGAGAAAGAAAACTGGCGTTCTACGGATCAGAGCGTGGAATGTCAGATCCATTAATCGGGCAGGTATGTTAGAAAATTTAAAAAGGGAAATGGATAGGTTAAAGTTAGATATAGTGGGAATTAGTGAAGTTCGGTGGCAGGAGGAACAAGATTTTTGGTCGGGTGAATACAGGATTGTAAATACAAAATCAGATAGGGGTAATGCAGGAGTAGGTTTAATAATGAATAAAGAAATAGGAGTGCGGGTAAGCTACTACAAAAAGCATAGTGAACGCATTGTAGTAGCCAAGATAGACACGAAGCCCACGCCTACTACAGTGGTACAAGTTTATATGCCAACTAGCTCTGCAGATGATGATGAAGAACTTGATGAAATGTATGATGAGATAAAAGAAATTATTCAGGTCGTGAAGGGAGACGAAAATTTAATAACCATGGGTGACTGGAATTCAACAGCAGGAAAAGGAAGAGAAGGAAACGTAGTAGGTGAATATGGATTAGGGCTAAGAAAGAAAGAGGAAGCAGCCTGGAAGAATTTTGTACACAGCATAACTTAATCATAGCTAACACTTCGTTCACGACTCATGAAATAAGGTTGTATACATGGAAGAACCCTGGAGATACTAGAAGGTTTCAGATAGATTATATAAGGGTAAGACAGAGATTTGAGAACCAGGTTTTAAATTGTAAGACATTTCCAGGGGCAGATGTGGACTCTGACCACAATCTATTGGTTACGAACTGTAGATTAAAACTGAAGAAACTGCAAAAAGGTGGGAATGTAAAGAGATGGGACCTGGATAAACTGAAAGAACCAGAGGTTGTACAGAGTTTCAGGGAGGGCATAAGGGAACAATCGACAGGAATGGGGGAAAGAAATACAGTAGAAGAAGAATGTGTAGCTTTGAGAGATGAAATAGTGAAGGCAGCAGTGGATCAAGTAGGTAAAAAGACGAGGGCTAGTAGAAATCCTTGGGTAACAGCAGAGATACTGAATTTAATTGATGAAAGGAGAAAATACAAAAATGCAGTAAATGAAACAGGCAAAAAGGAATACAAACGTCTCAAAAATGAGATCGACAGGAAGTGCAAAATGACTAAGCAGGGATGGCTAGAGGACAAATGTAAGGATGTAGAGGCTTATCTCACGAGGGGTGAGATAGATACTGCTTACAGGAAAATTAGAGAGACCTTTTGAGGAAAGCCAACCACTTACATGAATATCAAGAGCTCTGATGGAACCCAGTTCTAAGCAAATAAGGGAAAGCAGAAAAGTGGAAGGAGTATATAGAGGGTCTATAGAGGGACGATGTTCTAGAGGACAATACTATGGAAATGGAAGAGGATGTAGATGAAGATGAAATGGGAGTATGATACTGCGTGAAGAGTTTGACAGAGCAATGAAAGACCTAAGTCGAAACAAGGCCCCGGGAGTAGACAACATTCCATTAGAACTACTGACAGCCTTGGGAAAGCCAGTCCTGACAAAACTGTACTCTCTGGTGAGCAAGATGTATGAGACAGGCGAAATTCCCTCAGACTTCAAGAAGAATGTAATAATTCCAATCCCAAAGAAAGCAGATGTTAACAGATGTGAAAATTACGGAACTGTAGGTTTAATAAGTCACAGCTGCAAATTACTAACGCAAATCCTTTACAGACGAATGGAAAAACTGGTAGAAGCCGACCTCGGGGAAGGTCAGTTTGGATTCCGTAGAAATGTTGGAACACGTGAGGCAATACTGACCCTACGACGTATCTTGGAAGAAAGATTAACGAAAGGCAAATCTACGTTTCTAGCATTTGTCGACTTAGAGAAAACTTTTGACAATGTTGACTGGAATACTCTCTTTCAAACTATGAAGGTGGCAGGGGTAAAATACAGGGAGCGAATGGCTATTTACAATTCTTACAGAAACCAGATGGCAATAATGAGAGTCGAAGAACATGAGAGGAAAGCCGTGGTTGGGAAGGGAGTGAGACAGATTTGTAGCCTCTCGCCGATGCTATTCAATCTGTATATTGAGCAAGCAGTAAAGGAAACAAAAGAAAAGTTTGGAGTAGGCATTAAAATCCATGGAGGAGAAATAAAAAGTTTGAGGTTCGCCGATGACATTGTAATTCTGCCAGAGTCCGCAAAGGACTTGGAAGAGCAGGTAAATGGAATGGACATTGTCTTTTTATTTATTTATTTATTTATATATTGTTCCGTGGGACCAAATTGAGGATGGTATAAGATGAACATCAAAAAAGGCAAAACGAGGATAATGGAATGTAGTCGAATTAAATAGGGTGATGCTGAGGGAATTAGATTAGGAAATAAGACACTCAAAGTAAATTAGGAGTTTTGCTATTTGGGGAGCAAAATAACTGATGATAGTCGAAGTAGAGAGGATATAAAATGTAGACTGGCAACGGCAAGGAAAGCGTTTCTGGAGAAGAGAAATTTGTTAACATCGAGTATTGACTTAAGCGTCTGCAAGTCGTTTCTGAAAGTATTTGCATGGAGTGTAACAAAGTATGAAAGTGAAGCATGGACGATAAATAGTTTGGACAAGAAAAGAATAGAAGCTTTCGAAATGTGGTGCTACAGAAGAATACTGAAGATTAGATGGGTAGATCACATCATTAATGAGGAGGTGTTGAATAAAATTTGGGAGAAGAGGAGTTTGTAGCACAACTTGACTAGAAAAAGGGAACGGGTGGTAGGACGTGATCTGAGGCATCAAGGGATCACCAATTTAGTACTGGAGGGCAGTGTGGAGGTTAAAAATCGTAGAGGGAGACCAAGAGCTGAATACACTAAGCAGATTCAGAAGGATGTAGGCTGCAGTAGGAACTGGGAGATGAAGCAGCTTGCACAGGATAGAGTAGCATGGAGAGCTGCATCAAACACGTCTCAGGACTGAAGACCACAACAGCAAAGAAATCATCTTAACCTGCTTACTGTAGTAAAGCCTTGGCCTACGTCTAGTTATTCTCTCTCCCCCCCCACCCCTCCCCCCCCCCCACCACCACCAATATCACATACTTCACACCAATGCCAAAATGACTATTTCTTGATAGCTGTCGTCATACGCCTGATTTCAATAAAGATGTACGATAAACTTATTTTATTCGGGATTCGATTCAGTTCCCCTCCATTAGTTTTGCAATCTACCCATCGCATTTTCAACGTTCCTCTGGAGCTCGACATTTCGAAAGCTTCTTTTCCTATATGGACCATTTTCCATCCACATTTCACTTCCATAGGAGGCTATACCACAGACAAATATTCTATGAAAATCCTTAAATTTATACTAAATTTTAATAAATGTTTTTTCAGATATGTCTTTTATTGCTACTACTCGTCTACATTTAATATCCTTTCGTTTTCTGCTATTTGCGTCTCATTTTTCTAACCTCTTTGCCTCAGCATCACCTAATTGGACTACATTCCATTATCTTTGTTTCAGTTTTGTCAGCGTTCACCTTAGAATCTTTTCTGAAGACAGTATAACTTCTGTTCAGCTGGTCTTCTAGGTACTGCAGTGTCTGTGACATAGTTAAAATGTCATCGACAAACTTAAAAGTTCTTATTTGTTATTCTAAAGTTTTTATTTATTCTCCATGAAACTTAATGAAGGGATTTTAATATTATTCTTTGTTTTTCTTCATTTTTTGCTCAGTGCACGGCGTGAATAATATGGGGGATAGGCTACAGTCATTTCTATTTGTTCTCCTTCCCACGACGATCGAGTCTTCGGGTTGTTTAAAAATTGCGGACAATGTTTAGCTTCCTGTTTTTTATCTCCACTACCTTCAATTTACAAACAGTGCATTCCAACCTACACTGTCGAAAATCTTCTCTAAATGTACAACTTCTATAAATGTAGAATTGCCTTTTTTTCAATCTGTCTTCTGACATAAGTAGTAGTGAAACTGATCATATAGTGCAAGCTTTCACGGCTGGTACTGACATCATTTAAAACTTCCGGGCTATTGGGCAGTAGTTGATGCATAAAACTTTCCCCTAACGTTTCCTCTCCGAATGCAGGAGACATATTCAGAGATAAAATGACTACCTATGAAGATATCTCCCGCGGCCGGAGAGGAAGCTTTAATAGAAAGTTTTATACATCGACCACGGCCTAATAGATTGGAAGTCTTAAGTAATGCACGTAGTGACACTATTAGTTATGTGATCCTGAATCTAAAGTGATCTTCCACGAGATCGACTTCCATCAGTTTTTCCGTTCCATTGTAAAAAACTGGTATTAGTATTTGTAGCAATGGATTTTTAAAGTAGTGGATTGGTAGTATTGGTAGTGTCTTCTTTGTAATAACTAAAGGAAAATATTTTGCTTCATGTTCCACAATTATTAATGTGAAAGAAATAGTCAACAAACTTCTTGTTGGTATGTGTCCGCATTGTCAGTTTGCAAAATTCTCCGACACTTTGCTACTGTCACAAATGGTTGTTTCTCGTTCTTTGCTCGAATTGTTAGTGTTGATAAAGCAAGGCTTCCAACGTTTTCAACGGGTATGTTTGTGTTTCTGAGCGGCCAACTCAGGTTCTACTACTGGCCAGTTAAATCACGTTACAACTACTTTCACAAGTGGTATGTAATGCTATTTTTCACGTGCTAGAAAGGTGAACACACTCACCAATACAGGATTCCCCGAATACAAACTTTTGTTACGTAAAGTTGCGTTTTATTGAAACCTGAAAATCAAATGTGTTGCTCCAGCTAGCCAAAACAAGATCCGTTTATGTCTCCATCCGATACTGTCCGACAATGAAACTTGGAGGTCCACGTGGCTCTCACTGGCTGGCTCCACACACCTAGCGACCACGATCTTGAATTTGGTTTTGATCTTGATAAGGTCATTTAGCTCTGGCTAATTTGTAACATGGATCTGAGAATGAAGGCACCACAGAACGGATTAAGATACTATTTTTATGGAGTTTAGAGAGGCCGTGAAGTCAAGGGCTATAGGATTTATGGTGTGATAACACTATTAATTTTATTGTTATTGGACTGTGTGGGGTCTTCCTGTATCTGTTCGAAGTTGGTGGCTTTTAGGAAAGTTTGCACTTTTTTAACGTAGTCACACTTGAAACTTCCTGGCAGATTAAAACTGTGCCTGACCGAGACTCGAACTCCGGACCTTTGCCTTTCGGGTGCAAGTGCTCTACCATCTGAGCTATCCAAGCACGACTCACGCCCCGTCGTCACAGCTTTACTTCCACCAATATCTCGTCTCCTACTTCCCAAACTCCGCAGAAGCTCTCCTGCGAACCTCGCAGAACTAGCACTCCTGAAAAAAAAGAGTCACACTTGTTCATTAAGACTGTCGTTCATTTCCCTCTTGAAATTGTCTAATACTAACTTTTCTCTAGCTGGTGGGGCACTAGAAGCGAGGTTAGATTCATCCAGTTCATGGGCTACGAGATATTTAGTGGAAAAGTCCTCACCTAATGGATGTTACAAATCAGTTTTTATTATTTCCATTCGTTTTCAGGAGGCTTTTGGTGGTGCAGCATATTTAAAGCCTGTTTGTTTCTCTTTGGTCGTTTTTAAGTCCCGTATATTAGTTATACGACCTGCGAACTCTAACTTTTGAATTGGTTTTGAAAGTTCTTTATCCCTGAATAATTTCTTAATTTAAGCCTTGTGTTTTTAGTACCTGGTATGCACGACGTCATTAACTTCCTGCCTTACTCCACTGTCCAATATATGGAATTCCACAGGTTGTTAATTCGAGTGCGCGCTAATTTAAGGTGTGTACTCGCGTCCTCGCGAATGGTGTACCACCATTTTATTTCTTCTTTTATCCATGTTTCTTGTGCAACGTCTACTGCCGTTTTAGAAGAACCGTCTTAGATTTTAGTCTTACACGTGCATACTGCGGAGCGATATTCTTCTGAATATATTGACTGTGGAACCAAATATGTTCACCAACTTTTGCTCTTGTAAACAAAGGATAACTGTGCTGTGTTGTCACACTTAACTGCGTTAACTGTCCCGTCGGTTCTTGATAGAATATCTCATACATTATGAATGAAACACACACAACACTAGTGTGATATTCTACAGTATTTATTATTTGTTACATAAACTGATTTTCGGCTGTCACGCCATCATCAGGTTCATACATAAGTATGTGGTGCAGTGAAACTTTGTTGGATTAGGGACTTTGAACTAATGAATCTACAAACTATCTCCATTTCCAGAGATGAAGTTGTTAATGTGTGAATTAGGGAGAAACAGAGGGATTATCTTAATGTAAATGCGATGTAAGATTATTTAACTAAGATAAAATATGTGACGCGTTTACTAATGAAGTATAGACGAATTACGACAGTTGTATGTAGAAGAAAATAATTAAACAATAAACTTTGGTGACCTATTCCAGAGATGTGGCTGAATAAAATAACCTTGTTTTTGGTAAGTCCTATATTACAAACGTGTAAGATACAATAGTGATATTAAGCAGCTTAGTAAAGTAGCTGTGACTATACAAAGTAAAGTTCTGTCAACACGACGAAAGAAAATGTAGTAACCGAAATAAAGGGTACTATGAAGTCTGATGAAAGTTGGTTCTGCCTAAGTGTCAGTTATGGGCGTTTGTTGGTTAGAGGGAGGCTAGTTGAGAGCCTGTAACCAATCTGACTGCATTTTAGATACACTGGACTTCCACCTTGAGCTGTGGTCTGGAGAGCGATTTTGCAAGACTGGGAGCACTGTCATGGTTATCCCACACACACTGACTGCAAAGTTGTACGAAAGTCTGGTGATGCAACCTGTTGTGCTGCCATTCATGAACAGCATCCTAGGGGGTGTCTTCCAACAGGATACGGCTCGCCCACATACCGCTGTTGTAACCCAACATACTGTACAGACAGTCGACATGTTGCCTTGGCTTGCTCTATCACCAGATCTGTCCCCAGTACAGCTCACATGGGACATTATCGGATGACAACTGCAGAGTCCTCCACAAACAGCAGTAACCGTCCCTGTATTGACTAACCAAGTGGGAGAGCCTTCGACCCCCATCCCACAGACTGCCATCCGACACTTGTACAACACAACGCATGCAAATCTGCATCTTTTCATTCAATATTCTGGCGGTTACACAAGTTATTAATGTACCAGCATTTGAGATTTGCAGTGACTTACGTCTTGCTTACATTAATTTGTAGTCTTGCTATGTTAATGATTCAAATATGTTGCTTAGGTAAATGTATTCGCGAAATTTCATTACTCTAATTTAATATCTTTTTGGTGTTGCAATTTTTTTGCTGCAGTGTATTTTCTGTAAACCGTGCTCCGAGCTTCGATGCTCTCAGACATCGGCAGCACGAAACCATTTGAAGCTGGTGATATGTTTGTATGTTGGTGCACATCCAGTTTCGGACACGGAAGGTTTTCAAGTCACGTATTCTATTATATCAGCTTAAAGGACCGGAGTTGCGTACTTCATGCCAAATGGTTTGTACACAGAGGTCGGAAAGATACAAAACTGTAACCAGACGTAGGGTGACCTGCAGAGGATCGGCGCTTGTTGCAGCGATTGTTAGCTGGCCCTGTACATTGCCGAATGTGAAGTGTTGTGTACAAATAGTCGGAAGTGCGCGTCGTAATTCCATTACACAGTTTCCGGACGATCATTAGATATAGGCACATCTATCATATTTTTGGAAGCGTGTATACGGTGCGATTAAAAGTGGAATGATAATACAAAATTAACCGTAGCAAATGCGTCTGCTAGAACAGGATTCAGAGGGAAAATCTTTGACAAGTGTAGCCCACCTATAACACTATTTGTTTATGGTTCCGCTGAATTTATTTATTATGCTTTTCTGCTTTAAAATATTTGCATATTGGTACTACATTTTCTGTATATGTAAAGTAAAGTGTGCTATACTAGAGATTGGAGTTCTTTGTGTTTTATGTGAGTAATGTATTAAAATACTATGTAAATTGTTTGTTAATTTAAACAATTTTCTTATGACATTTTGTGTTTAAAAATATCTGTGTGCATAAACCGTTCATGATGTAAATTTGACTATTATAAGAAATGGTCACTCTTAGGAAGAATGTAAGAAGTAGGTGTTATGTAAAGGCCAGTGTGATTTTGTTTGAAACGAAAGTGGTTCTGGGGAGTGGAGCGCTACCTAAAGCAAGCGCGGGAAGTAAGTCACACAGTCTGTAGGCGGCAGTGATTGAGGCAACAGCCTTGTGGAGTAGGAGAAGCTTTGCCTGCAAATTTTCACAAAAATATCTCGGATGAAAACTGCAAACGGCTCACGACATACCTGCAAGTTGTTGGGCTACTGTATTAGAGTATCCTGTTGTACAGACTTATGAAGTGCCAAGTTAATATAAAGAGGCATCATTTAAATTGTTCCTGTGTAAATAACCAGAAAGTTTTCTTTACTATTGCAAAGTATCATAGTAAAAGTTTGTTTACTTAAAATTCAGTCGGAGTGAAGCCAAGTTACTTGAACGTGTTTAGTGACTATACAGAGTTAATTCAAAGTATGGTAGCTCACGAAAGTAAATTCTAGTAAGAAAGAGGTTGTCTTTAAGTGAAATGTTTAGTGTAAAAGTGTGTGCTGTAGTATCTAAGTATTTTAGTATTTAACTTTGTTGACTATGAAAAGAGCTTGTCTAAAGGTCCCCCCTTGCAAAAATGTTTTTAGTCTCCTTGAAGCTATCTACTGGGATTTTCTCTTTTAAAAACGTAATGTATAAGGGTGTAGCAGTCAAAAAGAAACTCCAGTGTCTGCACCAACAATGTTTACGTGGAGTAATATTTATTTGAAGGAGCAACTTAAACAGTAGGAAGAAAGTAGGCAAAATTCATACTTCTGCTTTTCCATTACTTCACTGATTCATTGCCTGGATATGCTTCCGGCCGTTAGTACATATTTTAAACCACTAAATGAGCTTGGAACTGAACTGTCGTAGCTTCAATATAATACTATTCATACTGCGTTTCTTTCTAGCCACTGGGTAAGAACTTAGGAAAACAACTGAATAGTCTGATTTACTTATCCATTAGACACAACACACTGTCAAATCCTGTGAAACGGGTAACTCCATTGATTAGCTTTTCCTACTAACAGGACTATCCTCCCATAGTGTACTTTATTTCAAAACTAAACTAAATTTAGTAAGAAGGTTATACGTGGCAGCATGGAAACAGGGTTTTCTGTTATTTAGGTAAAAGCATACTAAA
The DNA here is from genome assembly GCF_021461385.2 of Schistocerca piceifrons. Taxonomy (NCBI): domain Eukaryota; kingdom Metazoa; phylum Arthropoda; class Insecta; order Orthoptera; family Acrididae; genus Schistocerca; species Schistocerca piceifrons. The sequence continues at coordinate 547,526,171 of NC_060144.1, forward strand.
TTACAATAGTAATGGTAGGGTTGTACACCCACGAAGGAGACACCTTACAAAAGCCTCGTTTGACACACAGGGGTCAGACAGAAATATGGAAATAGCGCGAGAAATGGAAATTTGAACATAAACGGAGATACAAGCCCAGACTGCCGGTTGCGCTGTTGTATTTGACGACGAACGGCACGTCTGCAGTGTCGCGAATACGTTGCAAGTGCCAATCGTGGTCAGAGGGTGTTCTGTGTTGTGAGCGCAGTAGGCCGGAGGTGGGTGAGACCGAACGTAGGCATATTGTTGGTGCTTGCATGGTGGATCTTTCCGTGACCAAGATAGCCTATGTGTTTCGTATTTTAAAAGACAACGAATCTAATATTTATACCGAACACCGGGAAAGTGGAGAAACGTCGTCCGCTAAATTACAACGCAGACGAAAGTGTGTGCTGAATGATCGTGACGGACGGACAATGAGAACCATTACGACGAAACGTAAGGTGACGTTAGCTACAAAAGTCACTGTAAACTAAATGTCGCACTCAAAAATCCGCGATGCCAATTCCCGTAGAAGGAAAATGTGGTGCCGAAAGCATAACACCAAGTACTGGAGCAATGGAAGAGAGTCAGTTGGTGGGGTGAGTCGTCTTTCACCCTTGGGAATGCGTTCATGAATTGGGCACCTATATCGTGGTATTCCATGAGCACCAAATTTGTCCTACGTGGCTGAATTACTGCCAAGGATTGGGTGATCATTCTGGCTGATGAGGTCCATCTCATGGTATAGTTTTTGTTCCTCAATGGTGATGCTGTGTTGCAACACAACGGGTGCTCTGTTTACACAGTTCGCATCTTCCAGGACTGATTTTGGGATGACGAGGATGCATCTCCTCTTGGCACCACTGTTAGTATGATGCAGTATTATTGTGACTTCGTGGCCTTTTTAGGAGAGAAAGATGCGTGATCGCCATGAACTTTCCATTATTTTGCAATAAGAATGGTGTAACATTCCGTCGAAAACTGTACAGAACCGTCATTTATTAATTCAGAGACAGCTGGAAACTGTTTTCAATGATAACTGGTTTCCCACACCGCATTCGGCTTTTTAATGTGTTGTGTAACTAAGCGTTTCCGTATTTTTGGCCACCCGCTGTACTTCAGTAGTGTCCGGTGTGGGACTCTTACCAGACACGACTTGCAGAGAAAACGGAAGAAATGGAATCAAGAACTGCGAGTTTCGTTGAGGATTCATTCATAAGATGTGAATATTGTCATTCAACTCCAATGGCAAATGCCAGAAAAGAAAAATGGTACAGCGCAGTGTGAAAATTTCCAGAACGCAGGTTTTTAGTACAGACAGTGTATTCCGTCCTCCGAGATACATGTCGATGGAGGTAAAATGAAACCTAATCGAGCTGATATCCAGTCTTATCAACAGCTATTCGTCCCACCCACTATTCTCGAAAGGAAAGGGGGGATTTTACAGCACACACTGAGGCTGCTGCCAAGTATTGATGAAGAGGTAGCAATATTTTGATTATAGCAGGCTATACAAACAGCTGAGATGTCTAGCTCTGGGATTCCACCTCAATCCAGTCCATGCTCAAATCTTCATGGACACTTGTGAAACACAATTTTTGGGAAAATACGATATTTCAGTGCCTGTTATTCCGAATAACGATGTAATACACACACATCAAGAAAAGTTTTGCATCATGCCGGTTCCCAGAACTCCTGAAGATAGACGTTGACTGTAGTTATTGTATCACAGACACAGTCCCTTTGACTGTTCAGAGATGCCACTAAACCCGCCCAAAGATGTAAACAACCATGCATGAGCAGTGCCTATTCACCGAGGGGGTCCTACATCCGATTACTTCCAGTCATTCCAGCAACGAGGAGGCACACGGATCTTGTTGTCCGTATTTCAACCTTGCCTAGACGCTCAATACCGCGGTTGGATCGTGCTCGAATTGTTACTTTCTGCCAGGAAGGGCTCTCGACAAGGGAAGTGTCCAGGCGTCTCGGAGTGAACCAAAGCGATGTTGTTCGGACATGGAGGAGATGACATGTCTCCCTCATGTCGCGCAAGGGCTACTATTGCAGTGGATGACCGCTACCTTTGAATTATGGTTTGGAGGAACCTTGACAGCAACGCCACCATGTTGGATAACGCTTTTCGTGCAATCACAGGACGTCGTGTTATGGCTTAAACTGTACGCAATAGGCTGCATGATGCGCAACTTCACTCCCGACGCCAATGGCGATGTCCCTCTTCGCCACTACGACACCGTGTAGCGCGGTACAGATGGACGCAACAACATGCCGAATGGGCCGCTCAGGATTGCCATCACGTTCTCTTCACCGATGAGTGTGCCATATGCCCTCAAGCATACAATTGTCGGAGACGTGTTTGGTGGCACCTTGGTCAGGCTGAACGCCTTAGACACACTGTCCTCCGAGTGCAGAAATGTGGAGGTTCCCTGCTGTTTTGGGGTGGCATTGCGTGGGGCCCACGTACGCCGCTGCTGATACTGCAACCATATCGGCAGAATTCGTTCCCCCATCGTGCACGTCTTGTGAATGACTTCCTTTAGGATAACGACATCGCTCGATTGGCCAGCATGTTCTCCAGATATGAACCCTATCTAACATACCTGTAATAGATTGAAAAGGGCTGTTCATGGACGAAGTGACCCACCAACCACTGTGGGGGATCTACGCGGAATCGCCGCTGAGGAGTGGGACAATCTGGATCAATAGCGCCTTGATGAACTTGTGGATAGTATGCCACGACGAATACAGGCACGCATCAATGCAAGAGGACGTGCTACTGGTTACTAGAGGTACCGGTGTGTACAGCAATCTGGATCACCACATCACCACCTCTTAAGATCTCACTGTATGGTGGTACAACACGCAATGCGTGGTTTTCATGAGGACTAAAAAGGGCGGAAATGATGCTTATGTTGACATCATTTCCAATTTTCTGTACTGGTTCCTCGGGCATGGATGTGTGTGATGTCCTTAGGTTAGTTAGGTTTAAGTAGTTCTAAGTTCTAGGGGACTGATGACCTCAGAAGTTAAGTCCCATAGTGCTCAGAGCCATTTGAACCATTTTTGTACTGGTTCCGGAATTCTCGGAACCGAGGTGATGCAAAACTTTTTTAATGTGTATACCTTCGGACGTGCATGCATATGGATGTTCGTATCGGGCCGTGAGCCGTTTTCGTATAGCCAAATGGTAAGGCGACATCTCGCATTAAGGGAGAAATCCCGAGTCCCAGTCCAGCACAGATTTTCATCGTTCTACTATACAGCTAGTGGAAGTCCATATTCGCAACAGCGAATACATTTCGTGTATTTTGATAAATAATCCACTATGTTTCAAGACTGGATACTACTTTAGGTATGGTGATTATATGTTGTGCCTATTGTCAGGTATGACCTGACAACTTCAAAAATTCCTCAAACATCTAAATTCTTACACAACAATATAAATTTCTCAACGGAGCTTAGGGTTAATTGTAAAGAGTATTTAGATCCAGCCTTAAGCATCTGGGACCATATTCATATTTTCCAAATGTTTAGCAATCCTGCCACAACAGATATGGTAATAGCCGCCAGTTCTCAACACCCAGTGGCCCACAAGCATGCTGCCTCTCATTCAATGATACATCGCCTAATATCAATCCCCACGAGTGAAGACATTTTCCAAATGGAATTAAATGCGTTCAAACATTGGCTATCCTCTTACCTTAGTAGATTCCATAATGGACAGAAATCAGAAACAAAAGGTACCCTCTACCTTGACGTTGACCTGCCACCTCAATGGTGCGCAATTCCATAGTTAAGTGATGTCTCACTCGATGCAGCCAGAAAGTTTAATCCAGGGAAAAAAATCATTGGGCAACACTGTTGGACGCTTTTTCCACGATGGCAAGTACAGCACTGCATCTTTAGAAAAGAGAGAAATATATAAAATTACTTACAACTGTGGCAAATTCTATACAGGTCAGTCTGACAGGACGGTATGTACGGACTTGAAGGAACACTATTACAGTTATAAACTTAGAAAAGGAGACTTTTCTTTTGAAGATCTCCTCCATAAAGAAGGCCTCAATTACAGGGTGAAACATAAGATGTTACATCACATCCATAAAGGAAAGAAGATGCGCTATTTTGAAATAATGAATATTAATAAACACATATCCATCAACTCGAGCTTAGTACTGTTAAGACGAGACTCATTTGCCTTAATCACCACTTCTAACAGCAGATACTAATCATAATTCCATCCCAGCCGTGTTGGAAATTAGCCCTCTTACTGATATGCCTCATTTTTCTTTATTTCAGTCAAAGTAATTTATCTTGTTATCTTATAAAAATTTCTTTGTATAATCAGAGCTGCGTCACGCACCTGCTTAATATCACTATTATCTCTTATTTGTTTGTCATTTAAGAACTATTAGAGACAAGATTGTTTTATTCAGCCACATTTTTGGAATATGTCATCTAATTCTTGGTCCTGTTTATCCATCCGGTTTTGTATTCTCGTCTCGGTTTCATTAATCAGGTTATTTAATAATTTAAGAACCTTATCGCCCAGGCACTGACGACTGGCCATATGTTTGGCATTTCCTCCGCACCCCGTATACATGGTTTAACCGCCTATGTGGGGAAATGAGATGGAAAAGGATGGGCTAGGGAGAGGAAAAGGATAGGAGGCAGGTTTTCGATATGTCGTTGTGGGACACACTCGGTCTGGCTCCTCCCCTTCGTCCTATACGGCATGGGTTACATTTCTGCTAGCTAAGCAACCGCCTATTGTTCAATTATTTTCTTATATCTAGAACTGTTGTAATGTGTCTGTAGCAAAAAATGGTTCAATTGGCTCCGAGCACTATGGGACTCAACTTATGAGGTCATTAGTCCCCTAGAACTGAGAACTAGTTAAACCTAACTAACCTAAGGACATCACACACATCCATGCCCGAGGCAGGATTCGAACCTACGACCGTAACGGTCTCGCGGTTCCAGACTGCAGCGCCTAGAACCTCACGGCCACTTGGGCCGGCTGTCTGTAGCAAATTAAGTAATTTGTAACATATTTTACCTTAGTTAAATAATCTTACATCACATTTAGACTAAAATAATCCGTTTTGTTTTATTCCTGCTTCACATATTAACCGTTTCATCTCTGGAAATGAAGATACTCGGTAGATCTGCTAGTTTAAAATCTCTGAGCCGACAAAGTTTCACTGCACCACATACTCATCTTTGTACCCGATGGTGACATAACAGCCGAAAATCGGTTCGTGTAGCAAATAATATACATTGTAGAATATTACACAAGTTTTGCGTGTGTTTCATTCACAATGTGCAAAATATTATACCAAGAACCGACAGAAATGTCAGTTAGTGCAATATATGAGAAGTACTCCACGCCACATACCGTAAGATGTAGATGTAGATACACATACTGCGCATGCAGCAGTAAATTTTAGTTATCATTGTATTTTATTAGCACAAAATCTGGATTAGATTAGAGTATAGTAGTTTCGACGCTTCTGTAACACACCTCTGTTGTTACATATGATTATAGCTTGTTGCTTAGTTGTCCACAGAAATTGATACATTCTCCCGAGCAATGGCATATCATCATCCCATGATTGAATCACAGATATCGTCATTTATACAAATTTTATTTGTATTAGCTTATGATACTGAGGTACTTGTATGTCATACTAAGCTTTTGACTTGCATCTGTTATGATATTTCCCAACCAATCGGCCGTTATTTCTGAGATGTCCTCCGTACGATGCCGATCGAAGCGATCCATTCTGAAGAGTGCGAACGATGAGAAAGAATTGAGGAAGGCACGTGCGAGGTTTCTGTCCGACCCGAAGGCAATTCACTTTGCGGAATGGCCCGCCCAGGCCGTCACCCATTGTGTGGCGACGGATGTCTCACAGCGCCTCTGGCGTCGGTGGAGGCAATCAAACTGTCAGTCGGAGTGCCTCAGGAATCCCGCCGAATGCGCCGACCTGCCTACGACGCTGAACCTGCCCCAACACCCTGATGACCTTCCGGAACTCGCACAGAATTATAAAACCTTGTGACACTAAGAGCGACCGGGAAATTATCTGCAGTGCAGCCACACTCCTCAATAGATAGATAGCGATAGAAAATTCAAGGGAAGGCGCCTGGTGGTTAACCAAAAGATAATGCCATTCCGGCATCATAAACTTCACCCATAAAGAGAAAAATATTGTAGAAGAAGATTTGGCCATTCGTGTCTTTCATTATTTTGCATTGAAATCATTTCAATTATGGTACTGTATATTTTTTTAACGTTTCATTCCGACTTCTATTGTATCGGTGTACACTTTGTACAAAGTATGCTTCAACACCCTCAACATACACTCTAAGAAGGTAAAAAAAGAAGCACCGCGAAGGAAGTAGCCTAATGTGTCTAAAATCAGATCATGTGACGTCCAAAAAAAATTAACACAATTTTAGATATATTTGATGATTTATTCAAGAGAAAGAGCTACGCAAACTAAGAAAGTCAACTGCCGATTGGTACACCTCAGACCCTTATGCAAACAGGAATTTGGTTTGCCATTGATTGATACACTACTGCCCATTAAAATTGCTATACCAAGAACAAATGCAGATGATAAACAGGTATTCATTGGTCAAATGTATTACACTAGAATTGACATGTGATCACATTTTCACGCAATTTTGGTGCATAGATCTTGAGAAATCAGTACCCAGAACAACCACCTCTGACCGTAACAACGGCCTTGATACGACTGGGCATTTAGTCAAACCGAGCTTGGATGGCGTGTACAGGTACAGCTGCCCATGCACCTTCAACACGATACCACTGTTCATCAAGAGTAGTGAGTGGCGTATTGTGGCGAGCCAATTGCTCGGCCACCATTGACCAGACGTTTTCAATTTGTGAGACATCTGGAGAATGTGCTGCCCAGGGCAGCAGCCAAACATTTTCTGTATCCAAAAACGCCCGTATAGGACCTGGAACGAGCCACGGGTTGTAACACATCTGAAATGTAACGTCCACTGTTCAAAGTACCGTCAATGCGAACGAGAGGTGATCGAGACGTGTAGCGAATGGCACCCCATACCATCACGCCGGGTGACACGCCAGTATGGCGATGACAAATACACGCTTCCAATGTGCGTTCACTGCGATGTTGCCAAACACGGATGCGACTCTCATGATGCTGTAAACAGAACCTGGATTCATCCGGAAAAATGACTTTTTGCCATTCGTGCACCCAGGTTCGTCGTTGAGTACACCATCGCCGACGCTCCTGTCTCTGATGCAGCAGCTATGGTCTCCGAGCTGATAGTCCACGCTACTGCGAACGTCGTCGAACTGTTCGTGCAGATGGTTGTTGTCTTGCAAACGTCCCCATCTGTTGACTCGGGGATCGTGATGTGGCTGCACGATCCATTACAGCCATGCGGATAAGATGTCTGTCATCTCGACTGCTGGTGATTCGAGGCCGTTGGGATCCAGCACGGCGTTCCGTATTACCGTCCTGAACCCATCGATTCCATATTCAGCTAACAGTCATTGGATCTCGACCAACGCGAGCAGCAGTGTCGCGATACGATAAACCGCAATCGTGATAGGCTACAATCCGACATTTATCAAAGTCGGAAACGTGATGGTACACATTTCTCCTCCTTAAACAAGGCATCACAACAACGTTTCACCAGGCAACGCCGGTCAACTGCCGTTTGTGTATGAGAAATCGGTTGGAAACTTTCTTCATGTCAGCATATTGTAGGTGTCGCCACCGGCGCCAACCTTGTGTGAATGCTCTGAAAAGCTATAATCATTTGCATATCACAGCATCTTCTTCCTGTCGGTTAAATTTAGGGTCTGTAGCACGTCACCTTCGTGGTGTTGCAATTTCAATGGCCAGTTTCCCTGAGAGAGATCTTCATATATTCGGTTTAATTGGCCCATTAGATCGTCGAAATCAAGAGATCGTTGGACAGCCCTGCCCATAATGCTCCAAATATTCTCGATTTGGGAGAGATTCACTGAACTTGTTGGCCAAGGTACGGTTCAGAAATCACGAAGACGAGCAGTAGAACTCTTGCCGTTTGGAGGCGGGCATTACCTCTTTGAAATATAAGCCCAGAATGTTCTACCATGAATGGTACAAAACACGTTTAGGAATATCGTAGACGTACCCCTGTGAGGAGTACCACAGATGACAACCAAAAGCGTCCTGCTGTGGAAAAAAAGAACAAATGGCGTCCCAGAGCGCTACTCCGGGTTGTCGGCCCTGCTACAGGGGACAATCAGGCTGGCAGCCCACCGCTGTCTGTGGCGTCTCCAGCCACTCCTTCTTGGTCATCGAGGCTCGGTTCGAAGCGGGACTCATCACGGATACCAAGCTGACTGTCGCCCACCATACGGCCCAATGAGCACCAGTAATTTTGTCTGGGGCGCAATTTCATTTCACAGCAAGACCGCTTTGACCGTCAGTGCAGTGGATTGTAGCCGACGTTCTACGCCCCTTTTTCTTGCTCTTCATGGCTCTCCATCCTGGGAATACCTTTCGTCTAGATGATGTCAGCCTGCACATGGCGAGTTTCTACTGTTTGTCTTCGCGCTTGTTAAACTTTATCTTTCCCAGAAAGTTAGTCGAGTCACTACACAATTGGGAACGTTTGTACCATTATGGATAGGACACACTAAATAGCTCGGTATATCGAACATTTAACGCGGACAGAATTCGGAACGATATCCCTCAGGAGGACATCCATCAACTATATCGGTCTGCGCTAAACCAAATAACGGCCTGTGTCAGCAAGGAGTGAAAGGCCCATAGAAGTCAGTCGCTATCCCATTAATTTTTAATATCCTTGCAAATCTAGGCTTCGGCTATAAATAGCCATCTTAGATGCATTTTCGATTCAGTTCAACAGACTCGTGCCAGCTCATGTCACCATATGTTCTTACAGGTGTATAGTCAGAAGGACGCTCTAGTGTGAAGACGGATATTTATAGCCGAAATGTAGGTTTGGAAGCATATTAAAAACTAATGGCATTGTGACTGACTGATGTGTGCCCCACCTTCCTTACAATCTGCCTGCATCAGAGTCAGAGCTGAACCAACGGATTATTGACTTTCTCAATTTCTGAAACTGCTTCCCTTGAAAAAATCGTCCAGTTTTTCTGACACTATAATCATTTATCACATTTTTGTCTGTTCATGAACATCACATCTACCGGTATCCGACCGATTAGGATTTTTTTTTTTAGCATTTATATTGGAACTCCTCATCAGTTAAACGTCATGTGAGAGCTAATGGTATCTCGGTCGCCAAATTTCATAAAACAATGGCCTTCGTGTGATCAGTTTCTACTTAAGAACAGCCCCAAGTACGAAATTCCAGATTTAGTGATATACTGCCTGCTCATAGCTTGATACAAGGATGACATTACTTAAAGACAATTACAGGTGCCACATAGAAATCTCAATAAAGTTGTTCAATGAGTAAGGGGTTAAACTGAGTGAGAGAAGGAAATTAAGGAATTCACCATATGAAAGAAATCCATGTAAATAAACTAAAAATTACAATTGAAATAAAGGTAGTAAGTTACAGGTTTACAAATTTCTGAAATTACACTCTGCTGCGAGGTTAAATTTAGAGCCAAGTTGTCTGTACAACATGAATTGTAGCAGAGTAGGTTCCTCCTTATGATGCCGTCCACAAGCTATTGTAGACGTTATCGCATACGGCTGTCCCACTCTATGGCGGCGCCCCTCCTGAGATCGCCGCTATGTGAGGTGCTTTCTAACGACGATGTGCTACAGGTGGGAACTGCCTTAAGCATATTCAACAGGGCTTATGTCGGAATACATCACAGGCCACTCAGTTCTGTGGGTTACTGTGTATTGTAGGAAGGCGTCCAATATGGTAGGAAACCGGACGGTGCTATCCCGATACCTGAAACTACCGTCGATAGCAGTGCGAGGCATTTTTCATCCGTACGTTGCATTGTTCCAAAATACGACTAATTCACCTGAAACCTCACCCCTGAGACTATATACGGTACATAGGAAGTACATTGGCATTTGGTCACCTCTATAGTCTTCTATGACGATCACCTGGGTACAAAACCTTAAATCGTCAGTATCACTTGCTTACTATCACGTCGCAACACGGTAGTGGGGATAAGTACAGTTGTTCGTCATGGACACATGTGGATGAATTAACTAGGTGGAAATGGTTGTGTGCTACCTGGCTCGTACGATCTCCAATTTGCCTACAAAAACGAAACATTTAATTATTCATGTACATATAAACTCCCCAAGCCTCTATACAGTGCGTAGTGGACGGTACATCATACCACCATTATCGATTTTCTTTTTATCCTTCCGCGTAATGAGTGAGGGAAAAATCCTCCTTTGGCAAGTAGGTAATATAGTCGCAGAAACTCTTGTCCAATATTTTAAATATATATTTACTACTGTCTCTGTAATACAGATTTCACAAATTTGTCATTTCACCTCATTACATTTCAATAATATGTGTATCTTTAAGTATTTTCTTATATTGTACAGAACTCACTTCATGAGATCCATGTACAATATTGTTTCTTTTTAGAATACATTTTATTACTGTGGGACTGGATATTGTTGATCATTTTTCACAATAAACTTGAATACCTAAAAAGCTTATCTTTCTGTACCAGTTCAACTTCCTTAGTTTTAGTTTACTTTTGCAAATTTACTTATTACTTCATTTTTCCAGCAACATGTTATTCCTTAATCATGTTCCTTAAAACAGATCAAGAAGGAAGGAAATCCTTGTAAGACGTGACAGAACTCTAAGTCCGCATTAATGGTATACCATCAACCAAGTTAAATGTAGTGTAATGAACTGCGAAGGAAACCACTAAATTGATAGAAAGACACAGTTTCCACAATTTTATCACAATAAATTTAATAATATCATTTTTATCCATACAGTTAGCTTAACATTTACATGGATACTTCTCTTTATCATTAATCAGTTTCCTCCAATTCATTTCTTGAGTCTGTATTCTAGTTAGTTTATCCAATTAGTTACATGTAAACAGATATTTCAGTCAAACAACCTAAGTGTGATGCATTACTGTTTTATTTCAGGTAACAAATGTATCGTTACCGATGTTGTTACTTCAATCTTATGCTCATTCGTTTATAGTCATACTAACATCGGTTGATGGTTGTAATTTATTCTCCACTTTGCAAAGATTTTTATTATTTCCTAATTCTTCTGATTTTAATTTTTATATCAGTTCTTAGAGGCCTTTGTTACCTTCGAGTTCTTTGCAATACATATTTTTGTAATACATTTGTTTCATTTCAAACTGTTTGGCCATATATCTTCGCATTTCTACCTGGAAGACACGCATGTATTTTAGTTTACTTCAGATTTCTTTTAACACTGGAAGGTAGTCTCAAATCGAAGCCAGTTAATTTCATTTTAATTGGAGCCACTAGTAAGAATAACTTATTATTTTCACTTTGTGGCCTACAGCCCTAAGTATTTTGGTAACTTACAATTAAATCTAAAGATACTATGTCGTCTCCTTCTCTTACAGCAGTTTTCGTTTCGAATGCAAGAGATGTAAATGTATTATATCTAGCTGTTTTATGTGTAGTAACACTTCCAAAAGCATGTGTACGTTTTGAACTGTTCTTGGTAATTATATCGGGTAGCGTCCTGTAAGATGGTCCGTTCTGTTACTATCTCGATACTCTCTTCCACTGGTTATGTTCTCCCTTCTTAAATACAATCTTCATCATTTAAGGCATCTCTGTCTTCACTTACTCATGGAGACATGCAGTTATGTTCAGCATATAGTAAACGTTGTACTCTTCCTTCAGAGGTGCAGACATTCAATTAAAATTATCAGAGAATCTTTCCGATACTATAAATGACTATGTTTATCGGCGGGACTAGACCTCAAGCCTTCGTAAATATTTTTATATGTTCGTTCGTCGTAAATATGCTCCACTTCCTGTTAAATAAATGGTTATCAGGAGCGTTTATCTCCTAGATGAGACGTACCGGTTCTTCGAGTTAATAAGTTGTCTTCGTCGTGTAAGAATAGCTTTCCGCTGGTTAAAACAATGCTACAGCGTCTTGATTAAATTCGGTTCATCACAGATATTGTTTAACAATTCTGCTGTGTAACGTTAAAATATATCAGTTTCGATTCCTTTCTTCTTTTTAAATACCGAAAACTAACTGATAAGGAACTGCAATAATTATTCGCCTAACTTCCTACGTTGACACCCGTCAAACATCTTTTATCTAAAACGTTGATCACGGATTTTAATGCAAGGATACAGTCGCGTAATGATATCGATTACTTAAATGACTACCAAGATCAAAGTGGGAGTCTCGCAAACAAGCAAACTATTTCACTCACTGTTCATAGTTCACTCCTTTGGAGTGACTTACTGTTTTTCAGTGGTATAACACTTCTTGCACTTTGTTGCACTTTTCACGAAAAGGAGCACCCTTCACTATACGTCCCATCAATCAGGAATCTACCAAAATTACCTTGTCCATCAGTAAGTTCTAAACTGGTTTCAGCAGTCACCACCAGTTTGGAAAAGAAGAGCTCTCCCTCCAATAGAGATCATTCGAAAGCCTTTTACAGTTTTCTTGTAAGAAATTCAACTTAAATAACCCTAGTAGGCTTCTACTGTAGAATTACTGCGTTGAGCAGAAGACTTATGCATTCGGTTTTTTTACGAATATTGATAACATACAGTGGTCATAGAAGTTCAAGACCTTACGTAGAATTAATACATTCTTAAATATTCATTTCGGACTTAAAGTTTCAACAAAGCGCAAAGAGGATGCTGACAATGTTGGACCGATGTTCACTCTGCCCCTGTGGCGGGCGGTCGGCGCCGATTTGCCGCGTAGGTGGAACACCGATAAATCACTTGTCAGGATCTGTTCCGTGCAACATAAAACAAACAGGAAACAAGAACATTACATTATATAAATCAGAGAAATAAATTTACATATTATAATGCATACAGTATTGTTTCTTACCTGATGTCACTCAAGCAGAAAATAAGAGCAGTAATGCTCACCGGTCTGGAGCACTACACCTCCAGATTTTGCGATACCTCGGCTAGCTGACTTGCATCTCACCTGCAGGATGTGCGACTGGTGATTCTGTAAAGATATCGCCAGATTTTAGAAACCTAAAACCTCACAAGGAAAACTTAGCTGAATTTGTTTTTTAAAATATTCTTTTCGTATCCCTGCTCGGCTGTTAGCCTAACGAGTCTGGCGATGGAAGTTCAGTTGATGAGAAGACGGAGGTGTTGCTAATCACCCGCATTAGCTGTCGCTTTGCAGCGAGTCGCCACGGGAGGTGTTGTTGCTGTTGTGGCGTTCCAGCAAGTGGCCGAAGTGGTGAGGCGAAGGCGCGCAAGGCCGTCGCCATCTGCCTGCACAATGGCGGCGCTACTTTCAAAGTAGATTCTTGCCGGCAAGATGGGATAATGGCTAAAGTTTTAATTGGTTTGCGAGCAGCCAGAGTTAACACCAGTGACCGAACGACCGGTCTGCCGGCGTGGCGTGGCGTTCAGGAGCGAGGCGGGCCGAGGAGAAGCGGAACGGCGAGACGGGAAGCAGCGGCGGGCGCGCACCGTACCAAGCTGTCCTCTAGCTGCGGCGGAGGTGGGCGCTGGTCTCCGTATCCTCCTTCGGTATTCTGTGTTACGACAGACGTTGAAAGGGTGGGGCCCACTTTCCTCTGTTTTGTTCATCTGCCGCTAACTTCGCCCCTTTTTAATACCGTCTACAATTCCAAATCTACTCTTCCTCTCTTCCCAGGAATATTTCCTCCGATAATGCTTCATCTCAAGTAGTTTCTTCACAATATGTACTCCAACCAATATTTACTGTAATAATAAAGTCTTATCGGACTTACTGCCGCATTAAGTGGTTAAAATCCGACGAGCTTTCGACCGAGCTGTCTTCGGCCATTGTCAAGTGCCGAGGAGAACTCTGTCGAAAGCTCGTTGGATTTTAACCAACTGACGAGGTTGGAAGCACGAGAAAATTTTATTACTTCATATCGCTGTGAGACGTGTATTCATACATTTTTTGTACTAGCTTTTCAACGTTTCTGTTCTTTAAAGTATTTCATCATTTGTCTACGTCAATCCATTTCAGTTTTAGCATTTTTCACGGCCATCACATTTCAGGATTGTCGAGTAACTTCCCTATTTCTTCTTGACGATCCATCATTCGTTGCCATTTAATACTGCTCTCTAGACATTGCTATATAATACTACTCTCTAGAAAAAACACTTGGTCAACTTCTTTCCTAACTTTTTCGCAGCTGTTTCTGTTGCTGACATATCATTCATCACTTTTACAAAGCCTCTTTTACCCATACACACGCTCTTTCTTACTTCCTCCAATCAGATTCGATTTCCTATTATTAAATTTACAAGGTAATAAGAGACTTAATTGTTCCTAATTGTTTCCTTTCAACAATATTTTGACAGAACTATTATGTTTGCATTTTCTCACCAGTTCCATCTTTCCTGTATGCAGGGTGTCGCAGAAATGTTTACACAAACTTCGAGGTGTTCTTGAGGGTGTCTTAATGGACAAACGGAAGATTGGAACCCATGTCTGAGAACGTCATCCGAAATCGCTACAGATCGTGGAAGAAACAGGCCTCGGCGCCTGCCACTTGGCAACTCCTTTGGCCGGAAATATGACTTTGTACGCTGATGGCTCACTGGCGGAACGTCTAGCAGTGATGTTTTTCAGGGATCTTGACTCACGGCCACCATTGCCAGTGGAGAAGAATGAACATGCTGTTGCGCAGTAAGGCCTCGTCTCCTATGAACGTGGTGCAATGTCGCCTCGGTGGAAGACTGTTTCTGACAGGGTTTCCGTTCACAGTTTTTCTGCTAGAACGCTCTAGAATCTGCAGCGCTCTTCAGCGTACAAATTCAAGTTTCTTCCGAAGGGGTACCCTAGTCTTTTACTTCGACGCTACGTAGAGTCGTTAGTTGAGGAGTTGTTGGATGAATTTTCATTACACGGTTCCCTATCTTCCGTATGTTCCTCAAGACACTTTTTATAACACACTGAAAGTCGTAGCCACCTTTCTGGGATATCCATACTCTTTTTGCCGATTCTACAACTAAACTGCAATTCATCCCGTGATTCAGCTAATAATGTTTAATCATATGTATACGAAATTGTTTTCATACTTTCTCCACCTAAGATTATTCTTCTTGCTTCTTATATTGCTGTACCTGTTAGTTAGGCTACGATAAGCAGCAGAAAATTTGTTCGTTTGTAACATTTTTTAAATGTTATATCTCTCTGAGCAATTGACTCCTACATGTAACATCAATTTATTTCCAGTAACTTTCTGGGTTCTTCAGTAGCGATTTGTATTACTCAATAAATGTAAGAGATAATCGAATTTCCGAGTTTGGATGTCTTCACTGGATAGCCTCCCACCACTGTGCTCTGAAGAATCGAAACATAAATTTCATTTTCAAGAAGCCATTAAACCGTACACAATGTACAATTACTGTTGGTTCCAGGGGCTGAAAATAAAAGCGTTATTGAGATGGTGTATGTGATGGGGGGAGTGTAAGTACTTGTTTTCGTTATCACATTAGTGAGAAATCTAAATAAATAAGTTAAAATTCATACTTATCTATATTTCTAGGGCCCTGAGATCGTGGGTTTCCATTCAGTTCCAGGCTGACAGGTAGAAAAGAAATTTCATATAAAAAGTCACTGTTGTGAGAACTGTCCACATGTGAGTAGTACCTGTCTCACGGTAATTGTCGTTTATATGTTACAGTTCCATCCAAGCGGAAATTGTTAAAGACAAATCGACTCGTCTAATACTCCTCCTACAAAGCAGGATATAGTATGACTTAATATTTCAGCACCAAATAAAACAGGTCGTTTCAAAAGTTTCTGCAAATTCCAATTAGTGTCGGAAAGAACTATTCACTCAGCAACATGATGTCATTATGCAGGTAATTTATTAATTATTTCATATTTATCGTAAGGCCAATACTTGAGAATATTTCAGGCCATCATTATGCTAGAATTTTTCAGACCATCGGTATCCTAGAATCCAGATCTTTGCCCCTCTCATTGGTCGAGCTGTCAAGCTCTCAGAATTCTACGCAAGCCTCCACTCTCTTAAAATATCGCTTTTCGAGCCTAGCTTCAATCCACCTGCTGGATATTTTTTAAAACTAGCACCCATGCTAGGTAGGTAGGACTTCCTGTTCCACATCTACTGCGGATATACTCCGCAATCAACTGTAGAATGGGTGGTGAATGGTGTTCCATTCCGAGAGGCCTGGTTTTGGCACAAGGGAAAGTGCTTCACTACACATTTCCCCTGAACCGCCCTTGTAGTTTATACGCGAAATATACATACGAGGCTATTAAAACATGTTCTGTCTTTGTTTAATCCACTTCTTTGAAATCATTCAATCTGTTTGTAAGGACAACGTCTTTCCTTTTCAAAACATAAAGATTTTGGTTTTCTTACCACCTTTTACATTCTTCTGAACTGCGCCAACGTGATAAAGTCCGAGTTAGTGAGTCTCAGTCCTTTAGACCTGTTTAGTTCCCTTGACTTGACACCCACACCACAATAGCACTCTACGTCAAATTAGAGTATCCCCTGCACTCTGCCAGAAGTAAATTTGTCTTCCTTTCGTCTTCGCTATTAGCATCGCGTGCAGACTTTTGTTCAGTAGGGGACAGTGTTTATAGGTGGTAAGAGCAGAGCAGAAACTGTCATGGTGGTCGAGTGTTGTGTCCGGACAGCATAGACGGTTGAAGCATTGCCACGAATAGCAAAGGTCAGCTGTCAGTTCCAGTCCGCGTACACATTTTATCCACAATCTCGATTCAGTGTTCGCAGTTCGACATCTATAGATTTAAACTGCGTAACCAACTGAATTTGTGGAGTGATGAATTCCTCTCGGGTTATCAGACGAGGTGTGGCGTCGTCTTGTCGCAACGTTTCAGTGAGTTTCGTACTCATCATTTTCATCAGTGGAAAAAGCAGAGAAATACTGAAATCGCATATGAATTTGTGGAGTTACTACCTCGCACATAGCTAGGATAATTAAGGCCTACGTTCGCTTCCAAAATATTTCTCCGTATGTCTAATCCTACAATTGTACAAAATTTCCTTAAATGTACTACCAAATGCGTCTAACAAATATTGGACGTACCAAAATTTTTGGATGAAATTTTTAGAAACGGCAGGGAACAAAAAATTTAATACTTTTAAATGAAGTACTGAAGAACAGATTAATAATTTAGTTCTTTATTGACACTGAAAACGCTTATCATACAGCAATAAATAAAGTCAGTAGCAACTGCTCAAAACTATGACCACTGCTGCATTCTCTCAGATATCCCTCTGGTTTATTGTACAATGTCTACTGTACAATCTGTTGAACGAATCCATGTTATTTATTTATTTATTTACACGTCAAGTTCCATAGGATCAAATTGAGTAGCAAATCTCCAACTTAATGGAACATGTCAGTACATGAAATTTCAATATAAAAGTGATATCAGATAAAAATAAGTGTTCATGAAACCGAAAAAAGCCCATAAGTTTAAATAAACGCAATCAACAATACAAGAAGAACCAGCTTAATTTTTCAAGGAACTCCTCGACAGGATAGGAGTGACCCATGAGCAAAATC
Organism: Schistocerca piceifrons; assembly: GCF_021461385.2. Taxonomy (NCBI): domain Eukaryota; kingdom Metazoa; phylum Arthropoda; class Insecta; order Orthoptera; family Acrididae; genus Schistocerca; species Schistocerca piceifrons. The sequence goes on from NC_060144.1 coordinate 547,543,960, forward strand.
CTCAGTTTCGATGTGAAAGCGCGTGGATTACTGCTAAGATTTTTAAATTCGAGTGGTAGCTTATTGAAAATGGATGCAGCAGTATACTGCACACCTTTTTGCACAGGGGTAAGGAAGTCCGATACAAAAGCAAGTTTGATTTCTGCCGACTATTAACCGAGTGAAAGCTGCTTTCTTCGGAATAAGCTAATATTGTTAGCAACAAATGACGGTAAGGAATATATATCCCGAGAGGCCAATGTCAAAATATGCAGACTCGCGAACAGGGGTCGACAAGATGTTCGTGAACTTACACCACTTATTGCCCGAACCGCCCGTTCCTGAGCCAAAAATATCCTCTTACAATGGGAAAAGTTACCCCAGAATATAGTACCATACGACATAAGTGAATGAAGATAAGCAAAGTAGATTAATTTTCGTGTCGAACGATCACTCACTTCTAATACCGTTCAAATAGTAAAAATTGCAGTATTAAGTCTTCGAGCGAGATCCTGAACGTGAGCTTTCCACGACAGCTTACTATCTATCTAAATACCTAGAAATTTGAACTGTTCAGTTTCACTAATCATATGCCCATTCTGTGAAATTAAAACGTCAGTTTTTGTTGAATTCTGTGTTAGAAACTATAAACACATAACGTCCTTTACTAACAAGCTAGTGTCTTCAGCAAACGGAAGTATTTTAGAGTTACCCATAATACCAGAGGGCATATAATTTATATAAATAAGGAACAGGAGTGGCCCCAACAATGATCCGTGGGGCACCCCCCACTTCACAGTACCCCACTCAGACCCCATCTCACAGCCGTTATCAACATCGTGAACAATGTTCTTTTCCTGCCTGTTGTTAAAGTAAGAGGTGAACCATTTGTAAGCTACTCCCCGTATTCCGAAGTGTTCCAACTTCTGGAGCAATATTTTGTGATAAACATTATCAAATGTCTTACTTAAATGAAAAAATATGACAAGCGTTCGAAACCTTTTGTTTAGCCCGTCCAATACCTAACAGAAAAGAGAATATATCACTTTCAGCTGTTAAACGACTTCTAAAGCTGAAGTGTGCATTTGATAGCAAATCGTGTGATATAACATGATCAATTATCCTTACATACACAGCCTTTTCAATAACTTTTGCAAACACTGATGGCATAGAAATAGGTCTAAAATTATCTACATTATCCCTTTCTCCCATTTTATAAAACGGCTTTACTACAGAGTACTATAATCGCTCAGGAAACTGACCATTCATAAAGGAAAAATTACAAATATGGGTAAATACAGGGCTAACATGTGCAGCACAGTACTTTAATATTCTGCTAGACACTCCATCATAACCATGAGAGCCCTTAGTCTTCAGCGATTTAATTATTGACTCAACTCCCTCTTGTCTGTATCAGAGAGGAGTATTTCAGGCATCAAACTTTACTTCAACAGCAGTTTCTGAACCTGTAAGCGAAATAAATTCTGAACATAGACATTACCTTCTGATAAAACAAACATATTAGCTGGTAATATTGAGGCTATTCCGTTGATTAAGTGCAATAGGTGAGGAGAAAGTGCTTTGACACGATTATAAATCCGATTTATCGGAGCAACAACAAGCAGAATAGAAGTTGAATACATCTAAAAAGTTATATATCATAAAATGCCACTCATGATGTGTAGTTGTTAAAGGAATTGTTAATTTGTAAATGGCTGCTACAGTGTCCAAACTGGAGTCGATGCTCATAGCGATCTACTAACAGAAAATTAATATGTATTAAGCCAACTGAAGTCGTAAGTGCGTACTGGCACAAATAGAAATATATAAACCAGTGGATAGTGGCTGTATTTATTAATATAATCCAGAGACATGGAGTTTAACAACCGTTAAAATAAATAAAGCCATATTCACTGTATTTCTATGTAGCGATGAAGCTGGTAGTTGTTTATTACGAAAAATGTGTAGTTTTCGAGACCGCATCTAACACGCATTTATCATTAGACCTCTTACTGTATGTAATATTGTTTAGGCAATTGGTTACTTGCTACAAATTAATCGATATATTTGCATAACTTTGATTCTCCAGATTCTAGACTACTGTACAGAAAGAACGGTGTTTGGTACAAGCAGTAAAACTCTACAGAGTGAAACTCTACAGAGCAAGGAAAAAAACACTTTTCCTTTTCCACTTGCCGATTGTAAGGAGAACTCGGCGCCAAGATGGTTACGAAACATCATTGCTTCAGTTTCTCATGTTCTAGTTTCACTACTTTATTATACATTAAATCAAAATAATTTATTAGATGAAGACATATTTAATCTGAGACTGTAACTTCTTTTCCATACTTATTTGACGTTAGGAGTGACATACCGTGACAATTGCAATGCTTCCTAACTAGTCGGATGCAGATGGGTGGGGGGGGGGTGTATATGGCGGAAAAATCAGTAAGAATACGTACCTTTTATCGCCACACACAATAAATTATATCTCTCGCTGCGTCTTTCTGTCTGTTCAGCCTAGTGGTCTTGAGTTTGAAGACTGCTTTGATGCAGCTCTCCGTGCTGCTCTATCCTGTGCTAGCTTCTTCATCTCGGAATAAGTATTGCAACCTACATCTTTCTGAAACGACTTACTGTATTCATCTCTTGGTCTCCCTCTACAATTTTTACTCCCCACGCTTCCCTCGAGAACTAAATTGGGGACCCTTGGATCTCTCAGAATATGTCGTGTCAAGCGATCCCTTCTTTCTGTCGAGTTGGGCCACGAATTTCTTGCATCCCCACCTCTCTTCAGTACTTCCTCATTAGTTATGTGATCGACCCGTCTAATCTTCAGCATTCTTCCGTAACACCCCATTACAATATCAACTAGTCTTTTCTTGTCGAAACTGTTTCTCGTCCATGTTTCCCTTCCACATATGGTTATATTTCAGATAAATACACTTAAATCTATATTCAATGTTAAGAAATTTCTCTTCATCAGAAATGCGTTTCTTTCCGTTGCCAGTCTACATTTTATTTCATCTCTAATTGGCCCATTACGAGTTATTTTGCTGCCCAAACAGGAAAACTCATCCACTACTTTAAGCGTCTCGTTTCCTTATCTGATTCTCTAAGCACCACCTAGTTTCACACGACTACATTCCATTATCCTTCTTTTGCTTTTGTTGATGTTCATCTTATATCCTGCTTTCAAGACACTATTCATTCCATTCAACTGCTCTTCCAAGTCATTAGCTATCTGTGGCAGAATTACAATGTCATCCACAAACCTAAAAGTTTTTATTTCTTTTGTCTGAATTTTGATTCCTACTCAAAATTCATCTTCTTTCCTTTATTTCTTGATCAATGTGCATATTGAATAACATATGGAATAGGTTACAACACTGTCTCACTCCATTTTCAACCACTGGTTCCCTTTCATATTCCTCGGCTCTTACAACTGCTGTTGGTTTCTGTACAAGTTGTAAATAGCTCTCGTTCCCTGTATTTTATCCGTGCTACCTTCGGCTTTTCAAAGAGAATATTCCTGTTAACATTGTCAAAAGCTTTCTCTAAGTCTACAACTGCTATAAATGGAGGTTTGTCTTTCCTTAACTGGTCTTCTAAAAGACGTCATAGCCTTAGTATTGCCTCACGCGTTCCTCCATTTCCCCGGAATCCAAATTGAGCTTCCCCGAGGTCGGTTTCCACCAGTTTTTTCCAGTCCTCTGTAATGAATTGGTACTAGTACTTTGCAACGACGATGTATTAAACTGAGAGATCGGTAATTTTCACACTTGTCAGCAAATCCTTTCTTTGGAATCGGAATTAGTACATTATTCTTGTCTGTAAGCAAAGAATAACCTCAGGAGCTATTGTATGGATATTGATACAGTAGTGGACTGACTCACGAGGAACGGTTGTGCGTGTATTTTATAAATATTGGGCAAATTGACTGAATTTTGATGAAGTCGTCCGTTATTATGCCTTACGTGAAAACTACTCTGAGGAACTACCTGCGCGAAACAGGGAACTTTCGCTAGTTATGTAGTACCTTTATTTAGTTCTGGCCAATTCCAGGCTCATCGTCATTGGCGAGCATAAGCATAATAACGATGAAGCTGAGCACAAGGCTGAAACTGGCCAACAGAAAATAATGATATTACAGTAAGTCACAAAAAAAGCAAAATATATATCATGAAGGAATTATCCGAATGAGACATAAATTAATAGATGTGTACGTAGTGACTAACAAATGATAACAGTTTCAGCAACACTAGATGATTTATTCATGAGGAAAAGCGTCTCAAATCGATCAGGTCAGTATCTCGATGGTCCACCTTTGTCCTGCACACAAGGAGCTACTCGGCATGCTATTCATTGTTAGAGTTGTTGGACGCCCCCCTAATGGATATCGTGCCGAATTCTGTCGAACTGGCTCGTTACATCGTCAACTTACCGAAATGGTCGGAGGTACCTGTCCATAATGCTTCAGACGTTCTCAAATGGGAAGATATCCGGCGATGTTGCTGGCTATGGTGGGGTTTTGCTAGCACGAAGGCAAGCAGGAGAAACTTCCGCTGTGTGCGGGCGAATATTATCTTCTTGAAATATAAGCACAAGATGACTTGCCATGAAGGGCAACAAAATTGATGTAGAATATCGTTGACGTACCGTTGTTCTGTAAGGGTGCTCAAAAATGGCTCTGAGAACTACGGGATTGACTTATGAAGTCATCAGTCCCCCTAGAACTTAGAACTACTTAAACCTAACTAACCTAAGGACATCACACACATCCATGCCCGAGGCAGGATTCGAACCAGCAACCGTAGCCGTCACGCGGTTCCAAACTGTAGCGCCTAGAACCTCTCGGCCACTGTAACGGTGCGGTGGATGACAACCGAAGTTGTCCTATGGAATGAAATGGCACCCCGGACCTTCAGTCCCGGATGTCGGGCAGTGTAGTGGGCGACAGTCAGCTTGGTATCCCACCACCGTCCGAGCGCCTCCATGCGCGTCTTCTGCATAGCGTCTCATTGACTGGAGCAGAACTGTCTTGATCAACCCTGCATCGAAATGAGCTCCGATTACAGCCGAAGACTTGCCTGGAGACGCAGCGGTAGTGGTGGGATACCAACATAAGTATCGCCCGTCATACAGCTGGACAACCAGGAGAGATAAACCGGTGTTTCATTTCATTTCACAGCAAACCCATTTTGGTTGTTATCCGCGGCAGCGTACCACGCAGCGGTACGTTGACAATATTCTGTGCCCTCTTTCGTTGGCTGACCGGAGTGGCCGAGCGGTTTTGGGCGCTACAGTCTGGAACCGCACGACCACTACGGTCGCAGGTTCGAATCCTGCCTCGGGCATGGATGTGTGTGATGTCCTTAGGTTAGTTAGGTTCAAGTAGTTCTACGTTCTATGAGACTGATGATCTCAGAACTTATGTCTCATAGTGGTCAGAGCCATTTGAACCAACCCTCATTCGTTGCCCGGTATGGTGAGCTGTCCTGGGCGTACCGTCAGGAAGGTCACAATTCCTCCCCATTTGAGAACGTTTGGAGCATGGGCAGGGCACCCCAACCAGGTCGGGATTCTGACGATCTAACTCACAAATTGGACAGAATTTCTCATTGATATCCCTCAGGAGGACATTCAACAGCTCCGTCAATCAATGAGAAGCCAAATAACTGCTGGCATAAGGGACAGAGGTAGACCAACGCGTTATTTGACTTGTTCGATATCTGAAGCTTTTACCCATAAATACAACATTCAATTTTTTCTGAAACTGTAATCATTTGTTTGTCTGTAAAGGTAGATCAGATCTACCGAACTCTGTCTTATTCAGATAATTCGTTCGTGGCGACGATTTTGTTTTGTTAGTGTAGTAATTTATGTGAAAATTACCTTTTCAGAAAGGAATGAACTTAATAATACAAGCGAAACTATGAACTTGTATGATAACATTGCCCAGTATTGTGGTGTATATAAGCATACTTAACGCAGCCAAGTTTTTATACGCCAGATATTACGCAGGAGATAAGAAAACGTCTCGCTTACATTAGTAATTTTAATACCGCAGGTAGTAAAGCCGGAGGTAATAAAATCCAGGCGAGTGTACAGTGGCGGAGTGGTGTGAAGAGGGCTGAAACACCTCGCCGCACACGGCCGCGGCACTTAGCGGGCAGTGCTATGCAGCGGCAGCGCTGCATCAGCGACGCCGCAACGCACCAGGCCACGCCGTATGTTAATTTTTAGTAGCGGCTGTTAAAGTTCCAGGCTGGACGTTTGCAAGGGCCTGGAAGGAGAAGGGTTGTGCCGGGGGAGGGCCTGTGACGAGAGCGCGAGCGGTGGGGACCGTGAAACGAGCCAGATAAGCCGCGCGCAGCAGGGACAGTGGCGGGAATTAGCGACGAGGCGCTATCTGATGGCCGGACGGCTCCATCCCGCGGCGCGCGCGGGGTTGCAGATACTGCAGGGCGTCAGCGGCGCCTCCTGGGGAGCTGACTGCTTCTGCTGGCGCTGCCGGTGGTGTCTGAATAATTCAGCGCGCCCCGGCGGGGCTTTGGACGGCCGCGGCTCTGAGTGATATTTATTAGCCAGCTCTTCTCGAACTCGCGCGCACCCAACCAGAACGCTGCTAGGTGTGGGTGCTGCTGTGTGTGTCCGGTGCCCGACTGTCTTACTGCGCATGCATGTCTGTGTAGTGTGTGTGTGCGCGCGCATATCACCTGCGATTTGAGTTATTATGTATGTGAGCACTCTGCAACACTATTGTTAAATATTGTAAATAATTTTTACAGATTGATCCTGAATAATGAAAAGTGTATCTTTCTTCCAATGTAATATCTTTTGCCTACTGTGGACAAACGATAAGATCTGTAATATGGTTGCGGTAGTCAGACGGCAGTGAAACACTGACGAGTAAACAGTGCAGGTGCCGAGTGATGCCTACTGTGTTATCAGTGGAATGGAAAGGCCTCGGATGTAATATGTGGCTCTTAAATGGTGCTCTCGTTTTGGAAAAGCTCTGAAATTATTAAGATCAAAGCCAAGAAGAACTATATAGACCTTATTTGTGCCAATGGAAAGACCACACTCACAAAAGGTCCGATATGTAAGAATATGTGAACCAGTTATGTTGTATTTGGGTCAGTGGACATATAATCTTACAGCTAAAAGAATTGTGTTCCACCCATGTGTGTATCCTATGCACTTATCCCAGTAGGATCCCCACCATTGATTAATGAATTCCGAGAGTGATTGTTGCATAATAGTATTAACAAAAATACAGTGCAAATTTTATGATGTGAACTAAAGTTTTCTGCAACTACACTTAATGTGTTAGTAAAGAACTGTTCATTTCTCACACTTATAACACTGACTACCTTAGTTTGAAAGTCTTACAACTTAGCTAGAAAATGAACCAAAAATCAGTTTAGGAAAAGAGAATGATAAAGTTTACTGAGTCAAAATTACTTTCATAACCTACTTACTTCACAAGTGATACTATGAAACCTTTGTCTTGATGCATGAAAATTATGTTAAAAAAGGTTACTGAAATTAACTGTTTTAAAATTCATCTAAAGTAAGTAAGGTTAGTGCACAGTTTGTCCCAGAAAAGAATGTTTAGTTAGCTTCATGGTAATGGACATTTTAAGAGTTCATACTTTTGTATTGTTTAAAATCATAAAAAATTCTGAGATAATGAATTTATTAATCGCATTATGAAGAAATACTAGAGTTTTGTGTACTTTCTGTAGTAGAAATTGGAAAGCCAGTTTGAGGTACTCACTTAAGCCTTTGTTTATAAAAAGTTACTATAGCTGCTTTAATTCATGAAAATAAAACAATTTGGCTTTATAGAGGGTGTAAAATTCCAACTGCAAGTGACTTTTGATTATACCTGTACTACTTGAGAAGCAACTATTGAAATAGCGTTAAGCTCCTGTCCAGTTCTAGTTTAGTAGTATATTTTACAACAATTAGTAATGAAATAATTTATACATGACAAAAATATTTACTGTTGAGAGGAAACAAAGTTTTGTTGCTACTACAAAGAAAGACAACATTTCTATTCCAACATAATAAGAAGGGTAAAACTGATTACTAGGTTTCTAGTTAATGGAGCCTTAAGTAATCAATGAATGACAAAGATAGGAGGTTTGTGTATTGTTTGCTCTTTATTGTTTTGTATAGTGAATGAGTGTGAATGTTGTACCTGACTATTATCATGTGCTGTCTGTCCTTCTTAGTGAAGGGCAGGTTTCAGCCGTATTAACTGTAGACTAAAGTAATTATTCAGGTAAACAAGAGAAAGGGTTTATTTGCAAGTCTTGTGTCTGCTTAAATGCTAAGGTGGCAGCTGCTGCTTCCCCCTGTGTAATTTGTCCATTCGTGTGTGGTTGTTGCACTTAAGAGAACAGTGTTTCATGAAAGTTCATTTTTTGTAATATAATAACAGGTTCTTTATGAATAATGCTTTTGCATCCTTATGCCTAACTAGGCTGGCTAGTGTATAACTATTTTAGTTAACAGTAATTAATTACTGTTACCCATTGCAAAATTAATTCTTTATGTTATTTACTTAAACCCACTCTTACGGAATTAAGGTTGGATTCGAAATTATCAGTTAGGTAATCTTTGTCAAATTACTAAACACCTTCTCAGAGGGTAACATATACTGTGCGTAATAAACCATTTTTGGTAATTATCTGTAAACACTCAGACGTCAGTAGAGTGTTAGAACTCGATATCAGGTCCTTGGCCGCGGGGTTACCGTGCGGTCTAGGGCGTCTTGTCACTGTTCACGCGGCTTTCCCCCTCGGACGTTCGTGCCTCCCTCGGGCATGGGTGTGTGTGTTGTCCTTAGCGTAAGTTAGATTAAGCAGTACGTAAGCCTAGGGACCGATGACCTCAGCAGATTGGTCCCATAGTCCTTACCACAAATTTCCAATTTCAGTTCCTTTTGAATGTCACAAAACTTTAGTTCCAATACGTGATTTGTGATTTAACGAAAAAAAGTCGAAAGATACGAATTTTCTGGATTGCACCAACGATGTGTGATGGTGCCGTACTCTTTACGATATACAGATATTCATGCTGAGTACAACATTTACAAACGGCTTCAACTGTCGTATTCAATTCATAAAAACGTCGATAAGTTTTAAAGATAATGTTAAAGAAAATTAATAATGCAGGTTGATTGATTTGGTTTGACTTGAGGGAGGGGACCAAACAGGGGGGATATCGTTCCCATCGGAGGAGGGAGGGACGGGGAAGGAGGTCTGCTGTGCCCTTTCACAGGAACCATCCTGGCATTTGTTTAAAACGATTTAGGGATACCATACAAAGTCTCAGTCCTGATGGCCGGACATGGGTTCCAACCGTCGTTCTACCGAACGGGAGTGTAGTGTGCTAACCACTGCACCACGTCGCTGCGTGATAATGCAGGCTGAAACGACGAATGAAAATTAGTACCAACGCCAGGATTCGAACGCAGGTCTCCTGCTCATTAGGCAGATGTACCACCACGCCCACCCTGGCACAACGGCTCTGCACAACTGCACGGACTACCCTAGCAGGCCCCTCTGTAAATTCTAAATTCCCATTCACGCTCAGCCAACCTGATATTCCCCCTAACTCGAAGACCACTCCAAAGGCTCTCTAACAGTATTGGAATATCATATCGTCATCGAACAAATCTGGAGATCCTACCTGTCGCTTCTGTATACATATATACGTAAAAAATGTTTGAGACTTGGAAAGGTCTCTCGAACCATAAACCTTCATTTGATTCACGTACCTATGTCTGGGTTTGAGGAAAGATTCCTCATTATAATCAGCATAGTGATGCTTCTCCGATAAAATGAGAATGCCCCTGCAATGCTGTTCGAGTTTAATCGGAATACCATGGGGACTTGGGTGCGAATTGGAATTAGGATTGAGAAGTGCTTGGGTAGTCTATGCAGTTGTGTAAATTCATTGTGCCAGGTTGGCGTGATGGTTAACGCATCCGCCTAGTGAGCAGGAGAGCACGACTCGGATCCTAGACTTGGTACAAACTTTAATTCGACACTTCATCTCCATTTAACTTAATTTTTAATTTGCACGTCAAGTTCCGTAGGACCAAATTGAGGATCAAATCTCCGAGGTCATGGAACCTGTCATTACATGAAATCACAACATTGAAGTAATAACAGATAAAAATAAATCATTTATTGACCCGAAAAAAGTCAAGACAAAAGTTCAAGTAAACACAGTCAACATACAAGAAGCATTAGCTTAAGTTTTCAAGGAACTCCTCGGCAGAACAGATGGAGTGACCCATGAGGAAGCTCTTCAGTTCCGATTTGGAAGCGTGTCAATTACTGCTAAGATTTTGAATTCTGTTGGTAGCTTATTGAAAATGAATGCAGCAGTATACTGCACACTTTTCTGCACAAGAGTTAAGGAACTCAGATCCAAATGCAGGTTCGTTTTCTGCCGAATATTAACTGACTGAATTGCTAACAAAGAGTGACAGAAATATTGAGAGGCCAATGTCAAAATATGCAGACTCGTAAACATGGGTCGATAAGAGGTTCTTGAACTTACACCACTTAATGCCCGAACCGCCCGTTTCTGAGCAAAAAATATCGTTTTATAAGGGGAAGGGTTACCCCAAAATATAATAACATACGACATAGGAGAATGAAAATAAATCTCTGTACAAGATCCTGGACGTGGGCTTTCCACGACAGTTTACTATCTATCTGAACATCTAGAAATTTGAACTGTTCAGTTTTACCAATTATATGCCAATTCTCTGAAATTAAAACGTCAGGTTTTGTTGAATTGTGTGTTAGAAACTGTAATAACGAGTCTTAATGAGGTTTAACGTTAGTTTGTTTTCTACAAGCCATGAACTTATGTCACGAATTGCACTATTTTAAACCGGGCCAATGTTGCACACAACATCCTTTACTACCAGGCTAGTGTCATTAGCAATGAGAAATATTTTTGAGTTACTCATAATACTAGAGGGCATATCATTTACTTAAATAAGGAAAGGGAGTGGCCCCAACACTGATCCCTGACCATACCCCACTCAGACCCAACATCACAGTCATTCTCAACACAGTGAATAATGACCTTTTGCTGTCTGTTACTAAAGTAAGAGGTGAACCAATTGTGAGCTACTCCCTGTATTCTGTAATGGTCCAATTTCTGGAGCAATATTTTATGATCAGCACGATCAAACGCGTTAGTTAAATCGAAGAATATGACAAGCGTTAGAAACATTTTTTTAATTCATACAGTACCTTACAGAGAAAAGGGAATACAGCATTTTTCAGTTTTTAAACGACTGCTAAAGCCGAACTGTATATTTGGTAGGAAATCGTGTGATATAAAATGATTAATTTTCCTTACATACACAGTCTTTCCAGTGATGGCATAGAAATAGGTCTAAAATTGTCTACATTATCCCTTTCTCCCATTTTATAAAGTGGCTTCACTACTGAGTACTTTAATCGTTCAGGAAACTGACCATTCCTAAAGGAAAAATTACAAATATGCCTAAATACAGGGCTAACATGTGCAGCACAGTACATTAATATTCAGCTAGTCTCTCCATCATATCCATGAGAGTCCTTACCCTTCAGTGATTCAGTTATTGCCTCAATCTCCCCCTTGTCTGTATAGCGGACGTGTATTTCAACATTAATCTTGGAAAGGCCTTTACCAAGAGAGTTATTTGATTCCCTGTAGAAACAAAATTTTATTTAATTCATCAGCAATGCTCAGAAAATGATTGTTATACACAGTAAATATGTATAATTTATCAGATGTGTACATCATAGATGTTTGAGAGTTGAAGAGGTCTCTCCAACTATATCGTTGCAACTGAAACTTAACAAATCACATGCATTTTAGATGTTATATAAGAGATCTCTAGCTGTGCGAACAATGGCTAGGTGGTAGTCAATGTCGATACATAAATTTATAATGATAAGTGGTGTTACTGATCCTAGAATACTATAAGTGGGCGTTATGAGTCCTGGAGTTCCTTTTTGCAAAGGAACCACGTAAACATGTTCTTTATAATGCCGCCACAAAAATAAGAGGATTACGTTAGGTACCACGTCCGGAGAAATAAGTGGTCTAGAGCAGACAACAATCGTAGAGTCCAGTACGACCGATCTAACGGTCTGATACATTACATATTCCCGACGTACTGGTATGTTGCTAAAGCGACCAACACAATGAAAAAAAAGTGTGTGCTTTATCTATTATAGAAATATTTTATTTTGTCTACTGGTTACCTGTTCGGTACCATCAGGCCATCTCCTGCTGGGCTGTCGACAGGCTCGCTTCCCTGATATATACGTAATATTCTCACCTACTCTGATGATGCACCTGCTTCGGAAACGACATTGTTGACTGCACGTGAGGGAATGGCCTGATGATGGTACTTGCTATCGAAACCCGTAGCCAGTAGGAAAAATAAAACTGTGACAGGCTAGGGCATCCCAGAAATGTTGTGTAATATTCGAGAGGTTGTGGAGGGTACCTTGAGGAACAAAGCGAGGGTAGGAATTTGTGTCCGGGAACATATCCATCGACGCACAGAGCGTCGAAGTTACAGGCGGCAGAACCTCCCATTAGGCCACGATTCCCAACACCGCCAATGGAGAAGGAGCTAGCTGCTGTTTAAATGGTTCTTGCCTCCTATACATGCGATGGTCTGCTCTCTCGTGGATGACAGTTTTGGAAGTTTTCTTTTCCTCCAGGGACCTTCTAAAATCTCCAATCCTTTTCGGTATGCAGAGGAAAAATAAATTGCAAATAGAGCCCCTTGGCCGAAAACGTCATCCGTTATTGGAGACAAGGCCTTTCTACGTAGCATCCAGCTCCATTTACTCCACTGGTGATCGTGGCAATCAGCCACGGTCACCAATTAACAAATAACATTGCGAGACATTTCGCTACGCTCCGTTAGTGTGAGGAGTCACATTTATTGCCGAAGGGGTGGCCTGGTGGCTGCGGTGGCGCCTGTAACTTCGAATCTCTCTGGCGTTGTTGGATGATGTATCTTGACACGAGTTCCTATCGTCGATTTGCTTCTCAAGACACGCTCTACGACCCCCTCCAAGTCTGTGGCAACATTTCTGGGACTCCCTTTAGAGAAAGTATTGCTGAGGAGCGAACATTACGATAAATTTTCCAGTTTACCTAGCTTTTCGTGTAGAGTTGACTCCAGTTCTTCTTGTTTAGGGGTCTGATTGTTGAAGCTGAAAATCTCACATTTTAGGTCCTCATGGTTCAATTGATCTAAATAAATTTGAAGATTGTTATTGCAGAATTTTTGTTGTTACGTTAGTACATTTCGTCACATTTTAGCATATTGTACGGTCTATTGAATTTTCACATTAACAAAGCCTAAATTACATTGTTTGCCAAAAATACAAAATTACGACCGATCACATCATAGGCATGCTTACTACTACTTCACTCTGCGCTAATAACCAAATTCCAAAGAGTTTCCAATTTTTCTCGACAAATGAATTTCTATTAATTTCGATTATTATTTTACAAATGAATCGAGAAGTGAACATAGTAAACACTACTAGATCGCGTAATTAGTAATAGAAGTTTTAAGTTCGCCAAATAATTCATCAATTCAAATGTTTCTAAAAAGAATAATTTTAACTGTACGTTCAGACTTATCGATTGACATCGAAAATAAAATAATTCCTTTTCATAAATTTCAGCTTGAAATATAACATATTGTGTATAAAATTACACAAAATTTTTCAGGAAAACAGCTGAGGTAATAATAATCTGCCCACAATTTGAAAAATAATACTAGTATTGATAAGTATTGTTGAGGAAAAGTAATGCTACAGGAGGATGTCCCGTTACAAGGGCAAAATTTTTGCAATTTTTATCAGTCTGTAGCATCCACCATTGCTACTTTTCTTGAAAAAGGACTGCACTGTCTCAGGATATCATGTCCACGAAAATGTTTGATGAAACATATAGCTGAATGAAAAAAATGGACCTCACAATCTTCGCTTGACGTTGTTAAAATAATTCATGCTTATGTTAAACTAAAGTGGTAAAAGAGTTTTCCTATTTGGGGAGAAAAATAACTGATGATGGTCGAAGTAGAGAGGATATAAAATGTAGACTCGCAATGGTAAGGAAAGCGTTTCTGAAGAAGAGAAATTTGCTAACATCGAGTATAGATTTAAGTGTCAGGAAGTTGTTTCTGAAAGTATTTGTATGGAGTGTAGCCATGTATGGAAGTGAAACATCGACGATAAATAGTTTAGACAAGAAGAGAGTAGAAGCTTTTGGAATGTTGTGCTACAGAAGAATGCTGAAGATTAGATGAGTAGACCACATAACCAATGACGAGGTATTGAACAGAATTGGGGAGAAGAGGAGTTTGTGGCGCAACTTGTCAAGAAGAAGGGACCCGTTGGTAGGACATGTTCTGAGGCATCAAGGGATCACAAATTTAGCATTGGAGGGCAGTGTGGAGGGTAAAAATCGTAGAGGGAGACCAAGAGATGAATACACTAAGCAGATTCAGAAGGATGTAGGTTGCAGTAGGTACTGGGAGATGAAGAAGCTTGCACAGGATAGAGTAGCATGGACAGCTGCATCAAACCAGTCTCAGGACTGAAGACAACAACAACATGTTAAAATGCGCTCGAAGCCTCTTAATAACCCTATATATGAATGAGCTTGAAGTTAAACTTGGCACCTACATGCAACGTTGCCTAATAGCAGAATATTGGACTTGCAGGAAGCATTTCTTCCTCCACAACTTCCAACAATGTCGTAGCATAAATTATCATTTTCAACCAACGTTCTAAATCACAGGATATTCTAAATTATGTTCTTTCACATTCTCCGTAATTCTGATCGAAGTATCGCTACATATTAATTATGTATGTCCATTTTTAATTCACTTTGAATTCCGCCTGTATACATATGATCTAACAGATGCCAACGGAAGCCTCATGAGGCTGATCTCAGACAGTTGTTTTAGGAAAAGAAGCAGCACCAGTATACTTAAGTGATCACCCATCGATGCGCAAGTCGCCGAAGTGGCGTCAAATCGAGAGACTTGCACCAGGCGAACGGTGTACCCAACGGGAGGCCCTCCTCACACGACATTTCACCGGGACACTTGCTGAAGACTGATGGGACAGACACTTACAGCTCACCCAGAAAGTAACTGAATGTAAAGGAACCTATTTCTTTTCGATACCATAATTGTTGATAAGCCACTGAAGACTCTAACTACCTAGATGCAACCATCTACAACGTTCTACAGTGTAACGGCCACATAAATCAAATTTTACGAAGAAGAGGTGGCTGAGAGTTGTTGGATTACTCTTAAACAATTTTAATTCATTCACCTACGTTATGGCTTCAAAAACACCTGTTAAATCAATTAATGAGAATTTGAGAATCGCTCACAGCTGACACCGTTATCAGGTGCGACTAATAGAAGAGATAGTAAAGATGTAATGAACGGTCACATAGTCTGCGGGAGAGCGTCACGGATATACTCAACGAATTCGGGGAAAGACAGGGGTGGGGGTAGATACCACGAAAGAGGCGTCGTGCACAACGTGTAGACGCTTATAGTTGAAATTCCTCTGATAAACGTCTCACTATATGATCACAAAGTGAAAACTAAGAGCAATTAGACCTCGTGAATGGAACAAAAACGATGTGGGAAAAAGAGAAGTATACTCAGCCACACATCGGATGGTGGCTTTGAATCATAGGCGTAGAAGTCGCTAGAGAAGTACACACACGGATATTCCATTAACAAGTTGCTATGTCTGCCATTTTGATACTAGAATCACGTGACTTTCAGGTGTCTTTCAACCAGACAAATACATTCTGTTTTAATCAAATCCGGAGTATTAAGGACGTAAGATCTGTTTTTCAAAACTGGTGCGTATAAGTCATAAACTGGTTTCCGTCTCTGTTGCTGCAGGCCAATTAGACATATTACAGTGTGCACACAGTCCTGAAAGAGGAAATAGTAGAAAACACCTCATAATTCATTATTTGAAACATTGACGTTTCAAGTACAGTGACTGAACCATTTAAAATGAACGTAAGCGTTAAGATAAAACCTTTAAAACGGGTGATTAACTGGGGAAATAGAATACAGATGAGAAACTCTATATTTTGATGTGGCGTATGGCAAACACTTGAGACGCGTGTTACATAAGACACTAAGTTCCTGCCTAGAATGAGTATAGTGAGAAGACTAACGCTACTAGACTCGATCAACGGGACTCTGTCTAGACGCAGGTAGTGGCGAGATCTGAGACAACCGACTCAGCAGTGGTGACCAGGCAATTGGGAATTCCCCGATCTCAACCAGGTGCAATGGATCAGTGAATGTCGGACCGTCGTTATGAAGAATTTGGACTAGGCAGTGGTGGCATGTAAAAGTGAAACGACAATTTCAAAGCAACAGCAGCTAGTGATACGTCTCCTGCACAAGTCCTACAAAATATGATTCTTTCATAAGGTGCTTTACTGGTCTTCCTGTTGTCCCTTGACTTTATTCAAAATTCGTTAGTCTGCGATGCAATCTCAAACCATTGTGGTGTCGTATTACACACTTTGGTAAATTTTGTTCATCTTACAAAAGAGTTTTATCAAACTTTTTGCCATCAGAAATTTCATTGTGTCCCTGCCAAGTGTTTCTGCTCTTGAGTAAGCTCTTTCCATAACGAGTTCTTATTGACTTGTTGTTTCCTAGTTGTTCCTTTGCTGCATTTGTTACGCTTTCCTGTACTGGTTGTCCTTAGACCAATGTTACCCATGTCCATTGTTAAGAGTATGCCAAGCCATTTGACACATTCAGAAAATGAGCTGTTTTCAGTAAGACCTGTATCTGTGTTAGCGCTACGCATCCTTTCAAACTATCTGCCATTCTGGTCTGAAAACTATTCTGTGGCTACTCCAGTCTAAGGAATCATACTGCCCACTAATAGACTAACTTACATATTACATCAATTCGCTTACGTTTACATCTCTCTCTCTCTCTCTCTCTCTCTCTCTCTCTCACACACACACACACACACACACACACTCACACACACACACACAAACACAAACATACACACAGCACTGCACAACTGGCACAAAGAAAATCAATGCTACGAATGGTAATAAAAATATCCTACGGTACGCATGCTAATGACAAAGCGCTGACATATTTCTTAGCCGTACATTTGCAGCGCGTCTCGTAGTTTCGCAGTGGAGATGTATGTTGTAGGGTGTGAGCAACAGCGGATGATGGAAGGTAGTCCAGAGACGCAGAAAAGATGCAAGGACTTGGTGGACAATGTACCCCGTTACCCCGTGCGCACATGTTCGGCAATCTCAGTTCGCTGTGGGACTCCTCTTCCTTTAGCATATTCTATGACTATTTATTTGTTTAAAGTGTCCTAGAAAATATGTGGTCTCTGAAAGTATCCCACAATTTTCAATATTATACACGATTAGAGTCTTGGTGAGAAGCATTTAATCTACTAACTTTGGCGGCTAAATGCAGAGAACTGGTAATCAAAGGAGATGGGGGCTTTCAAATCTGACCTCGTCGATGTGTTGCACCTCTTCCGTCAATGTGTTTCTGGTTATTTTATATTTTGTTCCTAACTTTACATTAAGATACTACAACAGTAATTATTTATGGTAGACTGGTATCATATATTTAATGCAAATTGATATTCGATGTTGAAAGAAAACCCTACACATGGTGGTCAGAAACAATCAAAATCCAAAGCTCATAAGGACGTTGCAGAGTACGTTGTGTTGAGGAATATCTGGTAAGAAAAATGTCTATATGTTGCGTCGTATCGGAGTTAATTAGCTTTGAAGTTTCTGACCATTCTGTATATTGCAGTCCCCAGTGAAATTTTGTTACCTTAAATAACCTCTATTACACACTTACTGTGTTATGTTTTGCTTGATCTTCTCCATTTTAGGTAAGACTGTTGACCTTAAGCTGTCTATCGAGTACACAGATATATCAGGTATTGATTGTAAAATTGTGCCTACGATGACGACCGCTGTCAGTGAGTTAAACCGTTACTATCTCTGACTATTTATGAATATTTCAATGTGATTTTCTGAGAAAAAGGTCCAGGGGCATGTCTTCAGAAATAGAACAGGCAAGTAGTCAGACCTGATTACGCCTGTAACGCTAGCGTGTGATGATAGACCTCGGCAGGATCTTTTGAAGTTGTTTGTAAATCTTTGGTGAAGCAAGGGGAAGGTTAAAGCCGAACATCCCTTAGCCTTCTTTACCGAAGGTGAAATACTAGTGGCAAATAAGCGGCCCTGTACACTCTGTAAAATACATGACTAACGCACAAATCAGTATCTTGGCATTCGACTGAAGTGTGCGGCTTAATTTCTTTGACAAGAGCTGTGTGTATGAGAGAGCTAATTTGCCGACGAGGTCCTAACGACTTTTTTAAAGGACTTCATATTCGCGGTTGACTGTAGAAATTATTTATTTCGCAAATGCTGTTCCGGCCTTTGAGGCATTTTCAAATGGTACTGCTACAGATTTTGCTGCAGCACGTGTCGGACTTTAAAACCCTCCAACACTTATACAAGTCATCGTCAAAGGCGACATCTATACATCTCGGGGGATTTTAAAGTTTTATATGAGCTGAAGTAAAGTCTTTTTAGTACCACTTGAAAATAACCCTGAGACCGAAATTGCAATTGTGAAAAAAATAATTTTTTCAGCAACAGGGGAGATTATATCTTTTAAAAAATTCTGCATGACTCTGGACTCCGAGCATGAGAAGTTAATGAGATTCTGACGAAGCTTTTTCTCTTACAGAAAAGATAGATTCACACGTCATAGACGTCGTCGGCAAGTCTGCCTTCATACCATGTTAACAAAAGCAAATGTTGTGCCATAAGACGGTTCAAAATGGCTCTGAGCACTATGGGACTTAACTTCTGAGGACATCAGTCCCCTATAACTTAGAACTACTTACACCTAACTAATCTAAGGACATCACACACATCCATGCCTGAGGCAGGATTCGAACCTGCGACCGTAGTGGTCGCGCGGTTCCAGACTGTAGTGCCTAGAACCGGCCGACATATGCCATAAGAATATGGTACACATGGACGTAGGAGATTCTACTAAGTAATGAAGAAAACGAGTCCCTTGGTCGCTTGTAACGTGTGTTCGTTGATTAGAGGCTTTAACTCTATCCGCCAATGATTTCACATTCCTTCATGTTGTTTCTAAATTGTCTTTAATTAATTGTTTCCTCAATTAATCGTAGATGATAATTCCCTGTGCTAATAGGGCTATCTCTCCTCTATACTCCGTCCAAACAGGCCCCGGAAGGTCTAAGGCTACCGACCGATCACCGTGTCATCCTCCACCGGTGAACATTACTAGATGTGGTAAGTACACCGCAATAGGGTTATCTAAAAATCATTTAACAGGACGGCTCGTCAATTCGTTGGGTAAAAATTTGTTTCATTAAGTTATTCACAGATGTTGATATTGATGATGATGAAGTCCCATGCTTCTTGACAGAGCGTAGGGGATCGATGCGGGAGACCCGCACCTCCGTACTAGGCAAGTTCCTAATGAAGGTGGTTAACCGTTGCATTCCTCCGACCGTAATGGGGATAGATGATAATGATGAAAACGACAAAACAACATCCAGTAATCTCGGGGCAGGTGAAAATCCATGACCCTGTCGGGAATCGAACCCGGGACTCCGTGCTGGAGAAGCGAGAACGCTACCGCGAGACCACGAGCTGCGGATGATGTTGATATTATAACTCAAATTGATTGCATCTCGTACTTTGATAATACGAAAATATTCGAAAGGAATGCAGTTATTGCCAAAATGAAAATAATGCATTCGTCTCAACAGGGATTCCTCTAAATAGTCAGGTAATTAACTAATCTTAAATTAGAATGACTGAAAATATCCCTGATTTATATTTTCTTTACTACACAGTAAGGTATCGGACCACTGGAGTGCTCAAAACTCCTTGAACACTTGCAGTGTCTCTAGCAAATTATAATACCAGTCTCCCAGCCATTCGTCTTTTGTTGACATTATAAGGGTCCATTCAGTGAAATTTAACTTCCACTGCTTGAATCACTTTCTATATCCGTGAAGTCTGGACTTCAGCTCTTATTAAAACAGTGGTGCCCAATGAATTGGCAAAATTGGAGATATTTTTTTCGTTACCGAAAGTTATGTATGTATTATCGTAAAAGCGTCTGGGGACCTATATTGACTTAATTTGTGGTGCGTTTATAAAGATAACCCTCAAGGATCAGTTAGGTGATATGTAATACTCGAGAATCAAGCTCTGACAATACAGCTTTACAAAACGTTAGAATTTCTCTGAAAAATGTGCCACATGCTGCTTCCTAAGTATGGAAGAAAACCGATTGTTCTTATTAACTGACGAAAACACGTCGAAACAAGCGAAGAATCATCATACCCATAATGTCTCAGAATTGGCGTTTTTACATAACACGTAAATTATTCACCACGAAGCAATTTACGTTTAAACCAATTTTTCACTCAAGAATTGGTTTTATTCCCCTATTGCATAAAATACCTAAAACATTCAAACTATATATCTTTTAAACCCTATTTTCCTTTTGTGAAACTTTACAACAGTTAAAACACTGTGTTGATAATATCAAATGAAATCCGAAATCCAAAGGGGTGTTCGAGGAAACATAATCTACCATTTGGTTTAGCTGCTCTGGTAGTGAGAATGCCTGGTGACCAAATTGTTGGATATAAAGTTCGGCTGTTATGCAAACAATTGTTTATTTCCTATAGACACAAACATGTTTCAGCACCTACGTGCCACCGTCATTGTGTACTCTTTATTTAAATACGTAAAATCGTAACGTGTTTTACGTGACAGTTAGTTTAATGAAAATCTGGTCTAAAATACTTTTTGTCTTCTGTTGTCATTACCTTAAATTTTCTATGTTATTGAGCTACGTAGGACCCTCTGTACATTATCGAATATTGTTAGCTTTCAATCTGCACGTAAATCATGTTATGTGAGTTTGCTTAACGAGTTAAAACGTCACATTGTATCTAAACGTAATTTTGCGATGTGGTAACTTGCATTTTGGTACTGAAAATCCTTTCTCGCGAAGGTTGTTGAAAAGTGCATGCAAAAAGTACACACTTTGACGATTTTCATTCGAAAATAACGCTTCTCCACTTCACCAAACAAATTGTGTGCGAAAATCCAGTTGCCGTTCACTTGCTCTCAAGTCTGTTTGGCGACAAATTTGAAATATGTTTACTTTCAGCTTCCCTTCCTGCCTCCCTATCTCTCTCTTACTCTCTCTCGCTCTCTCTTTTGGCAAAGTTATTTTAATGGGTTAAAGAGTGTGCCACTGCATAGTGTATTGGTCGTTTATGAAGTGTTTTCCTTCTGTTAATGCCTTAGATATGTGAAAGTTTTCTTCTAGTGTAAGTTTATAGTACAGGCTGTGGCTGGAGTTTAGTATTTTCAAGTGTACAAGTATCTATTTCAGTTTTTTGATGGTTGTGAGACATTAGACAGTTAGCAAATGTGCTATGGAACTGCTAGTTTTTACAGCTAGAGTTGTCCTTAACGTTTTGCTCTAGTGCTCCTGCATGTTTGCCTTATGTATGATGACTGACAAGAGTTGCATGTTTACATGCCTGATCTGTTGAATTTATCTAAGAGTGTCTGCTGTGTTAGGAGCTTTTTCTAAGCTGTGTTTGTTCCTTACCCTATGTTTCTTTAAAATGTGGTCTATCCTGTGAACTATGATATAAGCGTAGGTGAGTGTGTGCCATTTTGTTTTATTTGTGTGTTCTTCATCGGTTGTCTTGAGCATGGCTACTGTTGGTGTATTCTGTTCTTCTCTGAAGTTAGACAGGGTTCTGTATACCTGTGGCTTCTTCATTTTCTTTTAGCGCACATATTTTTAGGGTTCAGTGTTACAGTTTGTAAGAAAGGAATCCCTATGGCTTCGTTTTGTTGTCCATCCATCTGTCTGTCTGTACTACTGTTAAGAACCCTGTATCTCGGAAACGATTAGAGGCGTCAAGTTCAAATTGATGTCACTTATTAATGTCAATGGATCCTTGACGAAGTAAGAATTTTAAGCTCCTAAGTCAAGTCACCCAACAGATACGGCCATTTATGTCCCACATTTTGCTACTCGAAAACACACTCATCAATAATTTTAGTGTACTTCCCGTTGGCCAATAATGGTGAAATTTGTCAATAAGCAGGGTTTCACAATACAAGTAAAATAAAAAATCTGAATTTGTTGATTGGTTATTATGTTACACGAAAATATATTTCTTTTGTCATTCGTTATCCGACTTCAAATGCGAGATAAAAACGTTCTCGAACGTCTTGGACCCTCTCGGACCAATATGTTGCCAGTATCAATATCGACAATAGGCGAAATAGTCCATATTCCCGATTACTGGAACTATACATAATTATGTTCCTACAGAATGATCAGTGCGCGCGTCCTCCTCGCACCTGGACTAGTTTCCTGTGTACTCAGTCATATGGGTGTCATAACCATTTATCAGTCTCTAGGTCATTTGTGTAGCGGAGTTCGCTTATGGTGTTGTCGTTATTCAGGGGGTTATGAATATGAAGCGTGCTTGTTTATGTATCAGTGGGTCATTTGATTGATTGTAAATGTTGGTGCCTGTGGTTGTCGGTTCCCTCAATATAGTGAAGCCTGAGTTTTATGCATTTCTTTTGTGGAGAGATCCGGAAAATTTAATCTGTTTCCTGCTTCTTCTTCTAAAGTGATATGGATTCTTAAGTGTACATTGTAACTTCATTGTGTAACTGTTTTGTTTATGTTTAGCAAATTCCCAACTCGAGAGGATGCCAATGGGATCACCGTTTCGTTGCCTCTTAGCCAACATACTTTGCAACAAGTTAGAGAACAGTATCTTCACGTACATAATAAAACAAAACAAATGAGAAAGTTAAAGTCTTGCAGCGTACTGCCATTGACGTAATGCGCCTTATACCCGTATGACCTGCGCGTACAGCCCTATGAGCACAGTTGTTGTCATTTGGAAAGAGGGGAGTGTTTACAGCATACTCATTAGTCAAATGTAGAAGGAAGCGCAATTCATGATTTCAGATAATGTTGTTATTAACTTTATGGATAATGTACACAGTAATCGGAATGAGCAGACCCAAGTCACTGTAGGAAATACCGCCAAAACATCACAGAACCACCTCCGGCCGGAAATACAACTTCCGCACATTGCCGTTTAACCATTTCACTATGTCGTCGATGTCTTCGACGCGTTTCATAATTTGAACTGAGGCATAACCTCGAGGTGTCGGATAGTATTACAAGCCCCTGCTCAGGTACTGTTCAGTTAGCTCAAGTAAGACGTGTAGCACTATGTGCCACCGTCAACGATGGAAATGAAATCATATGTCTTTCGAGAAGAAGTTGTGCCTCTGGTGTAGAGTATGCGACACCTATTCAATGCAGTACATCCTCTGAGAATGTCGTTACTAGAATTGGAAGTTCGTCAGTGTTTGTTTATCCGGATGCCTGGCGTGAGGATTCCTGTAACCGCTAAGGTTGTTTCGTGGAGAGTTGTGTGCCCTCACATTAAACAGAGTTGCCATTAATTGGTTTAATGAAGAGGACACAATACCTACTTACTATCAAGGGGGTAAGACATAATCCAATCGTGAAGAATATATCGTTCCATGCAGCAATGAGGAACGACTTCCAAACAAAACATGGGCGTCCACATTGTTGGAGAATTGTGTTCTTATAAGACCTGATGCTGTACAGTAAAGAAACGAGCTACCAGAAGGGTAGAACAATAGTATGTTACGCAACATGCGACAACGAGGGCATACGGTATAACGAAAATCAAGGCTCATTGAATGAACCACAGAACCCTCACCAAAGTCAGGTTCTTGTTTGATTGAACAAAGTAATCTAAAATAGACGCAAATTTAAAGACAGTAAATACTATACCAAAATTTAAAACAAACGACTGAGTGCAGGAACATTACGGCACCTGAACAGTTAAGACAATTGCAACAGGACGTCCGTGAACACAGCGACTTGGCTGATTACACATGTGATGCTAACAGGCCACACGGTGAGACACTTTGTGAAAACCTTCTGTCCGCTTTTATATTCGTCGATGGGGAAAGTACTGCCTGTGGAGTAAGGTAGACGGTGTTGGCTATCTCTGGTGAACTGCTACAGCAGAGCAAACCAGCCATTTGGCAGTGTGCCAATGTTTCAAATAAAACGTGTATTGTCACACTTTCATTTTTCATGCGAATATTAGAATAGGTTGCGAACAGTAATATGACCTGACCAATATAGAAAATGAGTTTCCGGTTCGTCATTAATGTTCACGATGTCTATCGTTCCTGTTACGTTTTCAATTTTTGTCGATCGATGTCCCTGCGGAGCTTGTTTGTATTCTTCGCATTTCACACCTCGCCGGTCGATTTTCCATGTGATCAGCTAGCCACCCGATGTTCTCCGCCAGCTGTCACTATTTTCTGGCCTCATTTATCTTCGCATACTGTTCATTCCAATAGTGCAGCTATGTCATTGGGTAGAAGTTTGTAGGTGCCACTACGAAAGGTTGCTCTGGCAAGTTGCTTCTAAAGATTTTGTTCAATTCCTCGGACGTATTGTTATTAGTAAGGTGACAGAGGCTTTTTATTTTGAAGTAGTATGTCGTATGTAATCAAATAACGTGGGGCTCGGGAACGGAACGATCGAGAACCTTTTTTTTATATGAAATATGTAGGACTAATCAACCAGTCTAGAGAAGTAAAACCAAAACGCAATATCGTCTGGAAATATAGACAGTGAGGAACGGGGAGTGGGAATTACAGGTTAAAACCCATCATTAAAAAAACGACTATTTTATTTGAATTGAAGTCATCGCTGTTTCTGGGAAAAAGATTATTTATAAAAGTTTATTGCCATAAGGGTCAACACAAATGCATGAGAATGAGAATGACTTACTCTACAGGCATTAGAAGGATTTATAAAATGTGCATCATAAACCCAATTTACTATAAGCAGTTAGCCTCTGTCACCAATATTTTTAACGTGGGCACCTCACAGTAAGATGATGCTATTTTACAATGTTTCCAGTGCACTAAATTGGCAACTAAATCATTTAAAAACACACGTAAACATGGAAACGGGTAAATGGTACACAATAAAAAAATGGTTCAAATGGCTCTGAGCACTATGGGACTTAACATCTTAGGTCATCAGTCCCCTAGAACTTAGAACTACTTAAACCTAACTAACCTAAGGACATCACACAACACCCAGCCATCACGAGGCAGAGAAAATCCCTGACCCCGCCGGGAATCGAACCCGGGAACCCGTGCGTGGGAAGCGAGAACGCTACCGCACGACCACGAGATGCGGGCTACACAATAAAAAATGCGGAAACAAATTTCAGAGTAGATCCTAGCCATAATTGCAAGAGAACCTTTAAAAATTCTTAACAGAGATTTGTGATATAAAAATCCTGATAATATTAAATAAAGAAGCTATTAACATACATACATAGAAAAAACACAATCAGTATAGCGTGTAGTGTGCCCATATGTGTACATGTACATACAGGGTGTCCCAAAAATGTTGCGACAAACTGATAATTACGATATCATATAAAGCAACTGTGATATCGTACTGCCAGAGGGTCGACATTTATTCCTGCTATACGACATCTGAAACCAGAGAACTCACCCTCCACTTCACGATTCTCTGACGAATAATTATCACTATTTAAATAACTTCAGTCAGAGCAATGTCGTTATCTTGGATTTACTCTCCACGCAATTTTATTTGATGCCTTAAGTACTGTACTGAATTAAATTTTCGAAATATTAGTTTAGTTGTGGGCAGACTATATCATAATTTCTCTCACTGACGACGAGGTTACTACGTATGAACTACAAACGCAAGGCTGCTGTGTACAGACGGGAAATGAACCGTAACATCTCAAAATTATTGTCATTGCATTTGCAGTAATATAGAATCAGGGAAAGTTCGGAAAATATGATATTGGATGTTCAGTCGCGAATTTAAATCCTGTATTATCAAATGCCTAATCCTAAGCATTCATTAGTAGCTATATGCTAAAAATATGGAAGATGGGAACGATTTGTATTTTTATTTAAAAATACTGGTTTCATACTATTTTTGAGAAATGAAGTTCCTTTTACTTTATTTACTATTTTTAATTACTTCAAAGTACAATCACGACATGGAGAACTGAATGCCCTGCCTCTTGTCTGTTTCTCAGACGCTATCCTTTAGCTTGATATTTTTATTTTCTGAGGCCGTGTGGTGGACTTGCACGCGTCATTCTGCGAACAAATAGCGAAGGGTAGGCTGCATGACGGGAGATGTATGGCTGGGGATGTAGGCTGGCCGCACTTTGTTGTAAGCCAGAGGACTAGCAATACTTTAGGGGCCCGGAGGGCCGGAGATCTGGGCATCATGTGCAGTCAGCTGCCGTCCCGGCCCTCATAAGGGTCCTCCAGGGTGGGAAGGCCCGCTGAATAATTGAGCGGTCCCTCGCGAGCGATGAAGTCGGGCCTGCGTCGCGGGCCTGCCTAGCAGTCAGGCGCGCCTCTGCTGCCACACAGCACGGCGTGGGTTATTTAGCTGCACGAGCGCTGCACGTCCCGCTTCAATCACCTGCTTGCCATTTTGTGTGACAAACTACATTGAAGAGGATCTGTACCTTTAACCAGGTGGAGAAAGTATGGCTAAAATGGCGTACCATTTCGTTTTTAAGTCATTACTGCTTCATAAACTGTGATGGTAAACAAAATTTGTTTCAGAATCGTGCCTCGCTCAGCTGTAGATATCGCTATCTTGGTGCAACGGTTATAATTTAATAACCATACAATTTTCATGTTCTTGTAAAAAGTGCATTATAAGTCATTTTAGAGTGATGGCAAGGTTAAATGTCATGGCACTAAGAAAAAGTAAAAGATTCAGATAAACCTTTGATGTATCGTATATTTAATAGATTCGTACTGAGGAACAAATAAAATACTATTCCTGAAATAGTTCTTCAACAGTGTCAATTAAGGTTTCTCAGTCCACTCATACCAAAAGTGAAGACTGAAAGAAGAGTCACTTATGTTAATCCATGAAACAATGTTAATCCATGAAACAACACGATTAATTCCGGTTTAGTAAAAGTAATTTTCACTATTCCTACCTCTTTGCACACGTCACAAATAAAGTTTTCGTTCTATGGCTTACTCCAGCAAGTTCAGTTTGCGGCCACAAATTACGCTACTGATTCCTTCACAAATGTTCTCCAGGTTTTGAATGTGAGTATAGTTTGAAGCAGTACAATCTCCGGAAGCATCAATGTTGTCACCAAAAAGGTCTTTTTCGTACAATGTTTCTTTTCCAAAACTACGTTTCCTCTTCGCTTATCGCATCTATACGGAATGCAAGTTGTGTCACCCTGTTCATAGTCATACCAAGCATGTGCGGCTTCAACAACTTTAGGTGTAACAGTTCACGTTCCAATGCAACGTTCAAAGTTGTTTGGAACCTACCCTATCCTTTCGGAACACGATTTAAGATTTTGTTCGTATTCCTAGCTCTTCTTCTAAGCTTAGACTGCAGAACTCCAAATGCTTTCGAAGCCCGCAGCCATTGCATCTCTCCTCTGGTAACATCATCTGCTGCATCTGCACAGCATTCCAAGATTGTCTTGACGATTTATACAGTGTTCTGCTTCTATTGTTGTTAAATTTAAACTAGTCTATAAAATAAATAGCTTAAATACTATCAAAAATCACACAGAACGTAACTAGAGTCCACATCGTGGTAAAGTGACAAACTCTGTCATTTCTCTCTGACACATGGTATGCCATTGTAGCCCGATACGCCTTCTTTGATTTATTAAAGAAACGTTCTACTACTGCGTGCTCTGGCAGAACTTTCTACCACTCAAAACATGGCTAAAGGTATGCTGCACAAGAAAACTTATACTTTGTTTAAATATGTAATTACCTACAATACTACTGGGTGAATATATGTGAAAAAAGTAAAAATTCGGAGGCTTACCTGTAAGTTATTTTGTGCGTAGCACCAACAAGGAAGCTGGTAGCTTATCTCCATATACGTAGGAACAGGGTTACCAATCGACCTTTCTGTACAGCTTAGTGTAGGTGGTGCCACTCAACTCATTTCGTCCATAGTCGTATTATTTCATTTTATGCAGGGGTGTTATTATAGCCTGACTTCCCCTACTCTCTGCAAACACCAGCGACACATGATCACTTATCTTTCCAATGTGATATGGCAACAAGTTTCCGGAAGTGTCCGATTTCTCAGATTCATTTGTAATACAGATTTTGTGAAATTTTTCTCATTGTTTTTTTTCTGTCACCATCTTCTGAATGGTTTGCTGTAGTCCACCACCTCTTGATCCCAGAGTACCACTTGCACCTGACTTCCCCAGTTATTTGTGAGATATATTCCAATCTCCGTCCTCCCATAATATTTTACCCTCTATGGCTGTCTACACTATCATGAAGCAAATTCTTGAGGTCTTAGCACATGTCCTACTATCACCACTATCTTGTCACCATTTTACACATGTTCCTCACATCTAAGATTCTGCAGAAAATCTCATATCTTACCTTATCTGTCCATGTAGCTTTAAACACCATTCTACAGCACCACATCGCTTCTTCTCCGGTGTTTCCACAGTCCATGATTGACTTCCATTCTGTGCAGAGTTCCAAACGAAAGTTAAGGCGAACGTGTGATACTAGTAGACTTCTTTTGTCTTTGAAGAACCCATTACCTGTTCTATTCTATTTTCTAAAATGGTACTTTATTTAGAGATTGGATAGGTATGACTTTTTTGATATGCTCCTACCTCGTGAAGAAAAGAAAATGTTTTAATTAACATTAAAAATTTCTTTGGATCGCAGTTTCATACGAATTAGTTTTGTTTAGAGAACAGGAAGTGATAGGTGGGTTCAATTTGCAGATAACGTAAACTTTAATATGGTCCTAATAACGGTATTAATTTTGTATCATGTCACAGTATAATTTGCTAAGATACGAGTTGTGATCAAAAAATAAAGTGAATAGTTTTAAACAAAGTAATAATATTATGTGGAATTCGATCAAAACTCTTTCAAAGTGCGCTCCGTGCCTACCAGTGCACTGATTCCAACCTTCGGTCCATAACTGGAAGCATTTCTGGAAGGCCTCCTCTGCAACGGCGCTCATTTGCTCTGGAGTGGCCCTCGTAGTGTCGGGAACGGTGTCAAGTCGTTTTGTTTTAAGCTCGATTTTAATGTTTGGGAAGATAGAAAATTGGCATGGTGCTGTATCTGGTCAGTATGGAGGATATGGAGAGAGGCGAATATTTTTTCAGGCCAAAAACTCACGAATCTTAAGCGAGATATCTGGTCCATATCTGAATGAAGAAGAACCATCACATCCTTGCAGACTCACATGTGATGTTCCCCGCGTTAATTACTCAAAAGTCTGGGAACAAGTTTGGCAATCAATCGTCCCATTTGCAACTGCTATGTATGGACCCGTACAATATGCTATGTTTTTCGGTAAGCTCATGAATAGCTAATCGCCTGTTTGAACGAACAATTTTTGCCACTTCTTGCAGATTTTCTTCTGTTTTCGAGGTTACTGGACCTCCCGAACATTCTTCTGCTGACTCATTTCCGCTATTAAATCGCTAATACTGCTTGTAAACAGACTAAAGAGTTACAAAATTATCGCCTTACATAGGTTTCAACATTTCGTGAGTTGCTGGGGCAGTATTTGCAACTTGAAGCAGATCTTAACAATAACGCGCTTTTTAAGACTATGATGCGTGGCAGGCGCTGTAAACATTCTAACGCCTCTGTGTGCTTACTAACAAATCAGGACCCTACCTGTGTCAGTAAATTAGGCTAACGCACGAATTACAACGAATGGTTGTGTCGTCAGCAGTTGCTGTCAAAGTAGTTCATAAACGGTTTTTTGATCACAGATCGTATTTACGCTATTCGTTCATTAAATTTTTCCACCCTAAAATCTGGTATAAACGAACTGGCTGCATGACTTCAGTAATGGAGGAAACTGACAGTCCTCTCTGTATGACTTACAGGCTATTTAAGTGCATTTTAGTCCTTTCCCATTCTGTCGCCCTTTGGCTTTATGAATTTTAATTCGAAAAAATGTATGTGGATTCCTAAGGGACCAAACTGCTGAGGTCGCCGGTCCCTAGACTTACATACTACTACTGCTAACTTATGCTGAATGTAACACACACACCCATGCCCGATGGAGGACTCGAACCTCAGGCGTGAGGGACCGAGCAATCCGTGACATGGCGCCTCTAACCGTGCAGCCACTCCACGCGGCAGTTTTAATTCCACATACAGTAATCTGCAAACTACCATCTTTATCATTTTGCTTTTATAACTTCCAGTATGGCTTACGCCGAGCGGTCTAAGGCGCTGCAGTCATGGACTGTGCGGCTGATCCCGGCGGAGGTTCGCGTCCTCCCTTGGGCATGGGTGTGTGTGTTTGCCCTTAGGATAATTTAGGTTAAGTAGTGTGTAAGCTTAGGGACTGATGATCTTAGCAGTTAAGTCCCATAAGATTTCACACACATTTGAACCTTAGTATTGCTTATGATATGAATTCGTACTGCACAAATCCTAGTAAATCATATTCTCTACAAACGTAGATCAAGTAGAGGAACGCAATGAAGATCATTATTACGCTTCAAGCGATTTTATCTTCTACTTTCACTCTTTACTTTTGAACGAAACGCGTCGGTTCAATAGTTCTTTCACAGTAACTAGGCAGTGTTTAAGAAAAATCAATGTTTCATAAGTAACTCAGATAACGATTAAGTTCTACGAAATAGCTTTGTAAGAGCGTTGTGTTTAGTAAACATACAGTGGTTTGAAGGTTAGATAACATAGGGGAAGCTGGAGAACTGTATAAGTCTTGTCTAAATACCAGTCACCAGGATATGAAGCGATTTCTAGAAGGATAGACGCCTCGTTGTACACTGTCCAGTCACATTAATGAGACCGTCTGTGACAAGCCAGAATAGTCACTTTTGCAGCATGGACAGCTGCGAAGTGAGCTGGAAGAGAATTAGTGAGGTTCCGGAAGGTATCGACATGGATGTGGAAGCGTGCCGATTCCAGTGCCATTGCCGGCTGCGCTAGGTTTCTCGTTTGAGGACCCATGGCGTGTACAGCCCCGTTGAGGTCGTCCACAGATTGTCGATTGGGGTTAAATCCAGAGACTTTGGGTGACAGAGAAGAAGTGTAAACTCATCCTGCTACTTTTAGAACGACGCACATACTCTGTGATTTGCGTGACACATTGTA
Source organism: Schistocerca piceifrons (assembly GCF_021461385.2). Taxonomy (NCBI): domain Eukaryota; kingdom Metazoa; phylum Arthropoda; class Insecta; order Orthoptera; family Acrididae; genus Schistocerca; species Schistocerca piceifrons. The sequence goes on from NC_060144.1 coordinate 547,575,418, forward strand.
TTGTCCTCTCCATCTTCAGGCCACGAGTGGCCTACCGGGACCATCCGACCGCCGTGTCATCCTCAGTGGAGGATGCGAATAGGAGGGGCGTGGGGTCAGCACACCCCTCTACCGGTCGTAAGATGGTATTCTTGACCGAAGTCGCTAATATTCGGTCGAGTAGCTCCTCAATTGGCATCACGAGGCTGAGTGCACCCCGAAAAATGGCAACAGCACATGGCGGCCTGGATGGTCACCCATCCAAGTGCCGACCACGCACGACAGCGCTTAACTTCGGTGACCTCACGGTGTAGCCACTGCGGCAAGGCCGTTGCCATTGTATTGTCCTACTGGGGAAAAATAAACTGTAGGCAGGGTTGGAATGCCACGAAATCATTACCCATATTATAAAACTCGCCCCACCGGCCTTGCAGTCGTTTCACGCCATAGTCGCCCGTGGTCATCTGTCCGATGGAGCATAAAACGTGATTCATGTGAAAAGGTCACTTCTCGTCGTCCAGTGGACGTCCTGTTGTGGTACCTACATGCAAATTGCGGCCATCGTCACCGATGAACAGCAGTCAGTGCGGGTGATTGAACCAGGTACTTCCTGCGGAGGCCCACACGTGGCAACGTTTGCGGAACAGCCGTTGAGGAGACACCTTTGTTTGCCCCTTGCTTCGTCAGTGCAATCAGCTGGTCAACAGTCACGCGCCAATTCGCCCGTACACCTCTCCGGAGCTGTTCTTCACTTCTGTCATCTACGGCACATGTTGCACCACAGTGCCCTCGTCGCCAGTTTTGGATAGCGCCATTTTGCCATGCTCGGTATATTTCGACCATAGCGGCTTGCATACACGTTGTGCCGTGGCAGCTGAAGTTCGAGTCGGCTAGGTGGCATGCGGCGGCCGCAGGTGTGTTGGGGCGAGTACAGGCAGCTTCTGACAAAATGGACACGAAGTGGGTAGTGACACGGAGTGCTTCTCTGTACGACCAGGCAGAAGGATTTGGCATTTGCTTGGCCGTAGTGTGATGTGGCCGAGCTCGTGGTGGTCCTGGAGTAGCACCTTCTTGAGCGTTGCCATGCTTTGGAAGATGCATAGGTACGGCTTTCACCTACATCAGTAACTTAATTCTCGGCCAGCCGGAAAGTCAAGTGTCTAGTATTGGGAAGATGGCTGAATGTATGTGAATGAGCGCCCACTCCATGCTTTGTAATTGCTTCTGCTGTTAAAAGTGGCGCTGTTCATTGCGTGATTTAGGTAGTGTCTTACAAGCTGTTAAATGAGGTTCGAGCCTCGACAAATTCAATGTTACTTGCCGTAAAAAATAGGGGGGAAATTTCAGCTGATTTCCTAGTATGCTTTATTTAAGCTGCATGTTGAGCTAGCACAAATTTGATCTTGATAATGATATTCAATGAAATTGAGAGCAAATGGTGTGCTACCATTATCCTTTTCCTTCTAATATTAAAATATTAATGTGTTTTGCTTGTTTTTCGAGAGCCGCTGAGAGTCGTTGTGTGCTGGAGCACGGGCCGACTGCGGCGTTTCACCCATTCGGCATGTGTTTATTGTAGCCGCCTGTGTATGCATGAAGGAAAGCAGGTTGAGAGCTAAGCCACTTTGGTGTTACAAGTAGCGCGTGTCTACGTGCCTTTGGTTATTTAAATGTCGCTTAATTTAATTTGTTTGCCTGAACTCCTCTGAAGGCTAATGCTAGTTCATAGAGCTAGTATTATTAGTGGTGTATGTTTTGTCTACCTACCTTCTGTGATTATTAGGCCCTCAAGGGGCGCATAATTATCTATTATGGTATACTGTGTAGAAAAAGGAACAAATTTTTAAAGTGCTCTAAAACTACGTACATGTTGATTCAAGGTTCATCTTGTACTTAAGCCAATCTTAAGTGAACAGCCGGCTGAGATGGCCGAGCGGTTCTAAGGGCTATAGTCTGGAACCGTGTGACCGCTACGGTCGTAGGTTCGAATCCTGCCTCGGGCATGGATGTATGTGATATCCTTAGGTTAGTTAGGTTTAAGTAGTTCTAAGTTCTAAGGGACTGATGACCTCAGACGTTAAGTCCCATAGTGCTCAGAGCCATTATTGCATGATAAATTCGGAGTCAATATTTTTCAGCACTCCCTCGTAAAGAGTCGAGAGCTCATAGCGATAACGCTGCGTTTTATTCACGTATAGGCGAAGCGATATACAACAACGTGTTCTGAGGCAAATAAAGACAAAGTTTTACGTGGCTGCATGGACATGGTTTGCGGAGGTGAATGCTCCATGAGCAAACTGGAGTTATTCTCACCGTGCTTTCTTTACACTCATACTGTAAATTTAACTACTCGTCTACAGATTTTCTAACAAAATGGCGTCGGAGATCTTCCGTAGCTTAACGCAGAACTGATATCTCCTGTAAGGTATTTCAGTGCAATGTTTTACAGCTTTACGTTATCCTCCTACCGGGCTTTAGATCTTCATGTCGATAAATAGCGTAGAAATTTTTTTTTTGTGTTCCACAGTCTCTAGATGTAACTTTCTGTTGTTATTGTTTGTCAGCAGTGTATCTGCAGATTCGCAATATAGACTGAATAAAGACAGAGTAAAGACTGTAATGTAACTTTGTCCATTTCAGTGTATGTTCCGACTTTATATAACACATCTAGCATTAGGTTTTCAGTTAGAGAACATGTCACCAAAAATAGCGACAACAGTGTATAAGATAATGGGATCAACAGTGTAACACACAGCTACATGCAAAGAACATAAAAATATATGTAAGTGCAAAAAAAGGACACAACATATCTTTGTAAGTAGATGGATAATTTAAATGAGCAAAATATAATAAATGTAGAGCATTGAAATTTTGGGAATACATTTGTGTATGAAAGTGATCAACGCTGCAAGATCACATGTTAGCGGCTATAATGATTAGTGAAACATGTTTGCTAGACGCAAATAAAACATAATACTGCAGAAGATTGAATTTTTTTCTTATAAATGTGATGGGGTGCAATTGAAGTAGCAACTGAGAAAAGCGAATAAACTTACGGAAAAACCGCAACACCAAAAAATAATAAATGTAGAGTATTGAAATTTTGGGAATACATTTGTGTATGAAAGTGATCAACGCTGCAAGATCACATCTTAATATAAACGCAAGGTAAGCTATTCGAAATGTGCAATTCTGGTATATCAATAATCTATATAACTAACAGAATGTTGAATGCAAGCTTGCAGTTCTTCATTCATTGAGTTGTACAGGCGCCGGATGTAAGTATGTGGGATAGAGTTCCACGCCTGTTGCGCTTGGTCGGACAATATAAGGCCGGTTAATTCTGCATCTGGATCCCATGGGAGTAGTCGTCCGGTGACGTCTCACGTGTGGAGACACATCTGGTGATTGAACGGCCCAAACCAACATGTTGACACTCTGTATAGCACATTGTTTTGCAACAGCGGTATATGGGCGAGCGTTATCCTCTTGGCAAACACCTCTTGGAATGCTGTTAATAAATGGCAGCACAACACGTCGAATCACCAGTCTAATACAAATTTGCAGCCAGTGTGCGTAGGATAACCACAAGAGTGCTCCCTCTTTCATATGAAATCGAACCACAGATCTTATCTCTATCTAGCATGCAGACAGGACCTCAACTTGCATCCTTCTAATCAACACACGGTCATCTCTGACACAGGTTCAAAATGGCTCTGAGCACTATGGGACTTAACTTCTGAAGTCATCAGTTCCCTAGAACTTAGAACTACTTAAACCTAACTAACCTAAGGACATCACACACATCCATTCCCGATGCTGGATTCGAACCTGCGACCGTATCGGTCGCGCGGTTCCAGACTGTAGCGCCTAGAACCTTTCAGCCACTTCGGCCGGCTGCACGATACAGGGCGTCTGTCTCGGAGCGGTCCTTGTAAACGATTTGTAAAAGTACGTTGTGTCACTGTGGTGCCAACTTCTGCTCAGATTCCTGCTACAGATCCAGCATGATATTCCAGGTCCATACGCCGTACACGACGGCGTTACCACTTGGTGGTGCCACGTAGCTCGGATTGCTTGCGACCGAGCAGTTCGGTGACCACCGCTGCCAGAAATCATTTACAGGAGTTACATTTCTGCAACGTTTTTCTGGAATATTGCAAAAGCAACATCCAGTTTCTCATAGCCGTATTACACGACCTCGTACGAACTGAGATTTCAATGGCATCTTTATCGCCTTAAAGGTATTCTTGTCTAACGCGAGCTCTCCACGTCCAATCTCAAAGGTAACTAACACTTGCGACCGTGTATTTAAAGCAAACCTGATCTGCATCCTTGTAATGGCACTACTAGCGCCACTCATGCGACTGGCGCGAAAGCTGAACTAACATCATCTTTCAGGTACAGAAACACACCTAACAACTTTCGTTTATGTCTCACAACTGTTTCTTGGTGTTGGGGTTTTTCCGCCTGTGTACGAGGCGTATTCCGAAAGTAAGGTTCGACCGGTCGCGAAATGAAACCCGCAGTGAAAATGAAAAGTGCTTCATTTACAGTAGTTCGTCACACCTTCGAGCAACGTCTCTGCAGAGTCGCCTCTCCATATGAGACATTTGTCATAGCGTTGTACCAACTTTCCTATATCCTCGTCATTGAAGGCAGCCGCCTGCACCTTTCGCCGATTCTCTACGCTGATTTGCAGTTCCATGTATGTGCCAAAACGTTGACTTCATAGCCAGCTGTTCACATGAGCAGAGACGAAAATCAGTGGGAGAAAAGTCCGGACCGTAAGGAGGGCGATCAAACACTTCCCATCGAAAATGCTGCTGGGACGTCGTCGTTGCCACTGCAGAGTGCGATCGAGAATTTCATGAAGAAGGAAATGTATGACAGTTATGCTGTATGGGCTGCATCGTATCAGGCGAAATCTCCCGCTGGCGCGCCGCCAACACCAAGCGATAAGAGTGTTTACATAACAAAACTGTTGCATTCTTGAGCCTCCGGTTCTAGATGTACCCTTGTCCGGTTAGTGGCTGACGCTACAGATCTTTATTTATGAAAATACAGAGTACAATCAGCTACAAATTTTGCATATTCACAAACACCTTTACCTTTATCCCAAATGAATACAGACTCATTTTGATTAATTTTTCTTTTCCTACGAGTATACAAGACAAGAGGAGATGTTGAGTCATAAGCTGATTTACCAAAATCTTTATTACCAATCTCAAACATACACTCCTGGATATGGAAAAAAGAACACATTGACACCGGTGTGTCAGACCCACCATACTTGCTCCTGACACTGCGAGAGGGCTGTACAAGCAATGATCACACGCACGGCACAGCGGACACACCAGGAACCGCGGTGTTGGCCGTCGAATGGCGCTAGCTGCGCAGCATTTGTGCACCGCCGCCGTCAGTGTCAGCCAGTTTGCCGTGGCATACGGAGCTCCATCGCAGTCTTTAACACTGGTAGCATGCCGCGACAGCGTGGACGTGAACCGTATGTGCAGTTGACGGACTTTGAGTGAGGGCGTATAGTGGGCATGCGGGAGGCCGGGTGGACGTACCGCCGAATTGCTCAACACGTGGGGCGTGAGGTCTCCACAGTACATCGATGTTGTCGCCAGTGGTCGGCGGAAGGTGCACGTGCCCGTCGACCTGGGACCGGACCGCAGCGACGCACGGATGCACGCCAAGACCGTAGGATCCTACGCAGTGCCGTAGGGGACCGCACCGCCACTTCCCAGCAAATTAGGGACACTGTTGCTCCTGGGGTATCGGCGAGGACCATTCGCAACCGTCTCCATGAAGCTGGGCTACGGTCCCGCACACCGTTAGACCGTCTTCCGCTCACGCCCCAACATCGTGCAGCCCGCCTCCAGTGGTGTCGCGACAGGCGTGAATGGAGGGACGAATGGAGACGTGTCGTCTTCAGCGATGAGAGTCGCTTCTGCCTTGGAGCCAATGATGGTCGTATGCGTGTTTGGCGCCGTGCAGGTGAGCGCCACAATCAGGACTGCATTCGACCGAGGCACACAGGGCCAACACCCGGCATCATGGAGTGGGGAGCGATCTCCTACACTGGCCGTACACCACTGGTGATCGTCGAGGGGACACTGAATAGTGCACGGTACATCCAAACCGTCATGGAACCCATCGTTCTACCATTCCTAGACCGGCAAGGGAACTTGCTGTTCCAACCGGACAATGCACGTCCGCATGTATCCCGTGCCACCCAACGTGCTCTAGAAGGTGTAAGTCAACTACCCTGGCCAGCAAGATCTCCGGATCTGTCCCCCATTGAGCATGTTTGGGACTGGATGAAGCGTCGTCTCACGCGGTCTGCACGTCCAGCACGAACGCTGGTCCAACTGAGGCGCCAGGTGGAAATGGCATGGCAAGCCGTTCCATAGGACTACATCCAGCATCTCTACGATCGTCTCCATGGGAGAATAGCAGCCTGCATTGCTGCGAAAGGTGGATATACACTGTACTAGTGCCGACATTGTGCATGCTCTGTTGCCTGTGTCTATGTGCCTGTGGTTCTGTCAGTGTGATCATGTGATGTATCTGACCCCAGGAATGTGTCAATAAAGTTTCCCCTTCCTGGGACAATGAATTCACGGTGTTCTTATTTCAATTTCCAGGAGTGTATGATAGGTACGATAAGCAATTACATCTCTATCATTAAAACTTTAAAGACCAGGTACACTAGGGACTCCGCTACCACCTCTTACTATGGCAACGGTGAACCATCCATTTCCATGTGGAAAAGTGTCGTTTATATCCAAGCTGAAAGTAAGAGAACATCCAAGAAATAAACAAATTCAATCGACAAGAGGGTGGGCTCCAGCACTCTTCACTGGAATCCGATTCTTCTAGTCTCCTGATGCTGTTGTAAGTTCAATGTGCCCTACAGGAGGTTTCGTCGTACCCGCACAACAGTCTACAAAACCATAGAAAACATTGAACATACAACAAAATCGGGAGACAAGAAAAATCGGATTCCAGTGAAGAGTGTTGCAGCCCACGCTCTCGTCGATGGACCTTGTATATTTCTTGGATGTTCTCTTAATTTCAGCTTGGATATAAACGACACTTTCTCACGTGGAAATGGGGAGCCACTGTTTGCTAGGCGTCTTTACGTGCTCACTGAAAAGACAGACGTGACACGATCAGTGAACGCACTGCAGACACTGTCCAACATACCTTTCCAAAGCTTTATCTGATTTATACCGTGGCTTGTATTTCGCGACCGATGGGACCTTAATTTCGAAATAATCCTCGTATCGACCCTTGGAATTTATTCGTTAACGCTCTTTCGAAAACCATACCAATTTTTTCCCATGTTGTAAGAAATTACCCGTACGCGTGGAAAGCCGCATTCTGAATGTATATTCATTTTGGTACATGTCAGTTCAGGAATTGTGCATCTGTCTAGCGTGGGATTTGCGAAATGCCCGGCTGCGTGTGCCGATCGGACGTGCCAAGCTACGGACGTGGTACATGAGAATTGTCATTGCCGTAGCTGACAGTGCTCCCAGGATGCGCGTCAACGATACGAGCGCACGCCGATCTGAATATCGAACGGCCGGCGGTGGCGGTCCTGCGGGGCCGCAAGCTGTCACCACGGCAATCCACTGTGCGTGACTGGCAGGCGCCGACTCGTCGCTGTTCCCGCAGGAAATACACGAGAATACCGGCCACGTCCCGAGGCTCGGTAGTCACGTCCATTTAGGAAGCGGCTGTGTGAGGAACTGACAATCGCCAGTGTATTCATTATCCAGTTTGGTTTTTCTGAACTGCAACATAAATTACTTCAGTTTTTTTCAGTTTCAACATTTTGTTGACAGTACACACGTGCCTCTTCACAAGTTCAAAAGTTAGATTTAGGCTTGCTAATACACAAATGTAAGGATGTAGTGGCTTATCTCACTAGTGGTAAGTTAGATACAGCCTACAGGAAAATTAAAGAGACCTTTGGAGAAAAGAGAGCCACTTGTATAAGTATCAAGAGCTCAGATGGAAACCCAGTTCTAAGCAAAGAGGGTAAAGAAGGAAGGTGGAAGGAGTATATAGAGGGTCTATACAAGGGCGATGTACTTAAGGACAATATTGTGGAAATGGACGAGGATGTAGATGAAGATGAAATGGGAGATATGATACTGCGTGAAGAGTTTGACAGAGCACTGAAAGACCTAAGTCGAAACAAGGCCCCGGGAGTAGACAACATTCCATTAGAACTACTGGCAGCCTTGGGAGATAGAGTCATGGCAAAACACTATCATCTGATGTGCAAGATGTATCAGACAGGCGAAATACCCTCAGACTTCAAGAAGAATATAATAATTATAATCCCAAAGAATGCAGGTGTTGACAGATGTGAAAATTAACGAACTATCAGTTTAATAAGTCACGGCTACAAAATACTAACGCAAATTCTTTACAGACGAATGGAAAAACTCGTAGATGCCGACCTCGGGGAAGATCAGTTTTGATTCCGTAGAAATATTGGAACACGTGAGGCAATACTGACCCTACGACTTATCTTAGATAATAGATTAAGGAAAGGCAAACCTACGTTTCTAGCATTTGTAGACTTAGAGAAAGCTTTTGACAATGTTGACTGTGAAACTCTCTTTCAAATTCTGAAGGTGGCAGGGGTAAATACAGGGACCGAAAGGTTATTTACAATTTGTACAGAAACCAGATCACAGTTATAAGAGTGGAGGGGCATGAAAGGGAAGCAGTGGTTCGGAAGGGAGTGAGACAGGGTTGTAGCCCATCCCCTATGTTATTCAATCTATATATTGAGCAAGAACTAAAGAAAACAAAAGAAAAATTCGGAGTAGGTATTAAAAACTTTGAGGTTCGTCAGAGACAGCAAACGACTTGGAAGAGCAGTTAAACGGAATGGACAGTGTCTTGAAAGGAGGATATAAGATGAACATCAACAAAAGCAAAATGAGGATAATGGAATGGATTCTAATGAAGTCGCGTGATGCTGAGGGAATTAGATTAGCAAATGCGACACTCAGAGTAATAAAGGAGTTTTGCTATTTGTTGAGAAAAATAACTGATGATGGTCGAAGTAGAGAGGATATTAAGTGTAGACTGACAATGGCAAGGAAATTTGTTAACATTGAGTATATATTTAAGTGCCAGGAACTAGTTTCTGAAAGTATTTGTATGGAGCGTAGCAATGTATGGAAGTGAAGCATGGACGGTAAATAGATTGTACAAGAAGAGAATAGAAGCTTTCGAAATGTGGTGTTACAGAAGAATGCTGAAGATTAGATGGGTAGATCACATAACTAATGAGGAGGTATTGAATAGAATTGGGGAGAAGAGGAGTTTGTGGCACAACTTGACTAGAAGGAGGGATCGGTTGGTAGGACATGTTCTGAGGCATCAAGGGATCACCAATTTAGGGCAGCGTGGAGGGTAAAAATCGTAGAGGGAGACCAAGTGATGAATACACCAAGCAGATTCAGAAGGATGTACGTTGCAGTAGGTACTGGGAGATGAAGAATCTTGCACAGGATAGAGTAGCATTGAGAGCTGCATCAAACCAGTCTCAGGACTGAAGACAACAACAACAACAGCAACAACAAGAACATAGACATGTGTCGATTGTGACATTCATTCCGCATACGTTTCATAAAGCATGTGATGCTACTTTGATGTTCCTTATTGTGATCAGGCACTTTCAGCGCCAGGCTTGAAAGCCAACCTGTAAGGTTTGAAGCTAGTGACCAAATATAAATACTACAACTGTTGGCATTTTTGTTAATAAGCGATTTACAAAAATGGTTCAAATGGCTCTGGGCACTATGGGACTTAACATCTATGGTCATCAGTCCCCTAGAACTTAGAACTACTTAAACCTAACTAACATAAGGACATCACACAACACCCAGTCATCACAAGGTAGAGAAAATCCCTGACCCCGCCGGGAATCGAACCCGGGAACCCGGGCGTGGGAAGCGAGCTGAGGACAAGCGATTTACAGTGCATCCATTTCCTTACAGGCGTTGCTGGCTGCACGGCCTCTTCATCTTTATCCTTTACTCAAAATTACATATGCAGGCCGGTCTATCGAAACTGTGATGCAGCAGGTAGACATTTATAGCAAAGTGGTTCACACTCACTGTACATTCGATATAACATGCCATCTAAAATGGTTATTTCCGATCGGTGGTTCCGTGCCTAAGGATATTCATTTAAAACATCTCTACCGTCCTCAGAGTTTGGAGACCCAATGTTAGATGGTGAATAAAGTGCTGGCTGACAAAGAAATCCGTTCCGGGATCGTGTTTTCCAGACGTATTTTCGCCATAAAATATTGCATAGTTACTCTTTGAAAGAGCACTTTCGTGCAACCGTGGACATAAAAAATATTCAGAAGCAAAATTTAGCATATAGGAAAGGAAATTTCTGATGAAGATATTAGGCGGGATAAGAATACAGTGGAAGACAGAAAATTAACAAACGAAGAAGTATATTGATTAAAAGTTCTCGGTTTACTTTTATAGCCACGTCAAACTGAGAGTGAGTCTGACTGGCGACCCTCCAACATTTAGGCCAAGAGCATCGTATCTGATTGGCTAGATTACGTCATGCTGATATCACGGAAATGACTTGTACTTAGGCGGCGCCCTATAAATCCATAAATTAGGCGGTCTCACATTAAAATAAAGTATTTCGAAAAATCTGTGGTTGCTGAGCACAGCCTGTTAACTAACTACTAGGTTTTGTTTGAACAAAGGATAATTCTTGCTCTTTCTGAGATGAAGGAAGCAGTTGAAATTAGACCATGTGCTAACAACATTAACAGAGACATCGGCTATACTTATAGCAATGCACTGAAGCATGCACTTGATGAAGAAAAGGCACAGATGAAGAATACTCACAGTGCGCGGGATAGTGCTGCAGTCGACTGTGGACAGACTATCTATGGACAAACGCGGCACGACCTCAGTACCCGTCATTTCTCTGACGTCACTGTGACGTAAGCTAGCCTGTCACATGCCGTCCTCTTGGAATGAAAGTCGTATCCTCGCCATTTCCACGACAATCACACTTAACCCCTGCCGACGACAATGGAGCCAATCATTGAAAGCTCGTTATTTTTTCCGAACTGAGAATCTTATTTCCAAGTACTCCATCGCGAAAGATTTCATACGCATTAAAAGCATATACTCAATATGGAGGACTTGACAATGTAAGAGACTTCAATGGACTGCACACACACATCGAGCTCAAGAAGAAAATAACATATATCGAGCAAGTACATAACATCTTCACGGAAGAAGACCTCTTAGAGGATCAAGGCTACGCTGAAAAAATTGCATGTGAGAAATTGGATAATTTAACGCCATTAAACTACCGGGTTTAGGTTTTGGACGTCAGCGGCGGAAAGCCGTCGTAACTTGAGAATCTCGTTAGTAACATTAATGAGTATAAGCTGAAAATTAATTTTTTAATTGTGTATTGTTTATCAAATTTAGTGTCCTCTTTAGGTCTTCAATAAATTTTTCATCTCAATAGTTAACAACATGGTAGTTTTTCAGTTTGTTGTATACGTCGTTCGGTCATCACCTGAAGTTAACGTCGGTATCAGAACTAACGTATTCAGTGGTTATGCCATATGAAAAGCAGATTCATAGAGTAATCCAAATTACTTCCACTGACAGCACCGTTGGTCAAATTTCCATTTTGAAATGATTTTGTCAGTTACTATTGTTATTTTACTTAGTATACGCAGGATGGATATAGAGAATAATTGTACTGGAACTAAAGAAGATTTGATGGAGTCGTCTTTCTTTCAATAACAATTTTATTTTGTGTATTAGCTACATTTAATTTAATACAGCAATGCTTTCCCCGTTCTTTGGTTATTTACGTAAATTGGCTGATGTAGCACAGTGATTAATGATCTGTACTCTTCGGAATTTAGAACTTATTGGTAGATTTGCGTATTGGACTGTTCCCCTTCGTTGGAGAATGTTCTACCGATTGAGCTATCTGCTCACGATTCACCACTCCCTCAAAACTTGAATTCCGGAAGTACTTCTCTCCCAATTTCCAATCTGCACAGGTGGTCTCCTGCATATCCTTCGGGCTAATATTCTTGGAAGAAACGAAGAATGGAAAGTAGCAGAAGAGGTACAAATGGTAGTAACGCTGTGAGGGTAGCTCGTGAATTTGTGTGCATAGCTCAGTTGTTAGGTCTCAAATTCATCGATATCAGTGGAAAAAGGAACATATTAATTCATCGTCGAGACACGGATAAATACCTGTCAAAATATGTCTTGGAAGAGACAGAGCCGAAGAGCAAGAAATCACCAACAGACGTGGGTAACATCAAACCACCTGTTCGTCAGTTTCGATCGTTTTTAGGGCTCTGTACATCAGTCTCCAAAAATAAAACAATAGGCTGATTTTGCTGTCCATTTTCTGCTGACCTCTTAAGATCCTGTTTTTCAGTAACGGATAGTGATACTAAGTTAAATTTACCTCAAATATTATGTTTACGGTCCAGAGGTGGTGCAAACAATTTTAATTCATAAAATAACACGACTAAGACATACAGCAATGTATGTCACATATTGTCATACTCGCAAAGTCACTTATGAAAGTCATGAAAATTATATATGACAATCAGCTGTTGTATTGGAGATCTTGAGTATCGACTGGTTTTGGTCTTACGCGATCATCAACGGATATTGACCCAAATGTCCGAACACAGGTAAATAATGCACAGAAATACGTTAAGAAATCATAAAGAGGTGCAAAACCAACGTGAATAGTTACAAGGTTAATAACAGTTCAAGTAAATAAATTTCAATTGCCGTCATTTGAAACGGGATACATCTCAGTCGTTGTAATATGTAATAATTTGGAGGGCATTAGCCGGTCGTTGTGGCCGAACAGTTCTAGGCGCTTAGGTTCGAATCATGCCTCGGGCATGGATGTGTGTGATGTCCTTACGTTAGTTAGGTTTAAGTAGTTCTAAGTTCTAGGAACTGATGACCTCAGATGTTAAGTCCCATAGTGGTCTGAGCCATTTTAACAATTTGAACCAGGACATTTGAAGTGCACTCAATAGTGATATCAGTTAACAGGACAGTATACACACTAATCAGAATGCTAGAGAAGTAAATACTGGCATGGCACAAATACTGAAGAGCTGGTCACAGACCTTCACTAAACTTTTTCATCATATGATACAAACTATATCGATCATGAAGTGAGAGGCATTTGAGATGTATTTGCTTGAACTGGATGTATTTATTTGAACTGTTTTTAATCTTGTGAGTATTTACGCTCGTTTTCTACCTCTTTATAATTTCTTAACATATTGCAGTGCACTGTATTAATCCGTGTTTGTAACTTAGGACGGAATTCTGTTGCTGATAGTCTAAGATCGAAATCAGTCGATGCTTACGGTTTTCAGTAAAAATACTTGACGGCTGTTAACAGTCACCTATCAAAAATTTCACTCATCAAAGCGTGTGGGACGCTTTCTGTTGATCGAGAACTTTTCAATGAGCAAGGTTTCGTAGCACAAGTAGAGGAAAAATTCCGAAAATTGTTAATTTGTAATTATTTCTCGTAACAAACATTTGTTTTCTCTTTGTTGTGTGTCTGTCTGTAGGGTCGTATGCTAAGACTCCTTTTCGTCAGGAACGTGTAGGTATATCAAGAGGAAATTCGTGTGAAGCTAAGTTAATGCAGTCAAAAGATTCGTTCATATAGGTCACATTTTGATACTCACGAACTCAGTCTTCAAAACCTCTAGCAGGACTGTCTATTTACATAGTTAAGTTTGTCCGGAACCCTCAGAGCGCGAGAGTTACTCTCACTTGTCCTGACTTGCCAGTCAGAAGCTGGAGGAAAATGTTGTCAAATGTACAAAATCCGCTAATGAACCTTAAAGCGCACTCTCGGTAGTACCGTTTAATCCCACGAATGACCGCAAGAAACAGAAAATTTCACTCTGTAAAAAAGCGCTCCTTGTCTGCAGGTACGCGATGTGATCTAGAAGAATCGCTAAATTTACAGCTAATGTCCCGTGAGAAACCAGGTATCCGTCAACAGAAAGTACACAGACACTGTTACGCCGTAAAGTCAAGCGCCGGCATGCCAGTCGGAAACGACACAGCGGAGAGGGCTCTGAAGAAGACGACAGACAATCGCACGCTGGCCGACCTCTCTCCAGGACGACAACGCGACAGCAGCGGCCTGTATGCGGAGAAGACATAAGAGCCGCTCTCGAATGGTCGCGAGAGAGTTCTACGAGAAGCTTCGAGACCAGGGACCCGAACAGAAGCATCATGCTCACTACTTTCTTCTTACATTCAGTGTAGCTCAAACTTGGACCTGTTACATTGAAGAAACTCGATTATTTGGCCTGTCGCCCTTTGCTTGCGACATATCCGTGTAATGTTCGAAGTTAAGTATTGCCATTTACTTTTCGCAATAAAACTCATTAATATGATTTGTTTGAATTTTTTTTCTAGTGATCCCAGAAAGCAGGTTTCCAAGACACCCGATATTCGACGACTTGGCAGCATTCAACAGATACTTCCTAACATAACAAGAACCGCTAGAAACGCATACAACCCAGAAGACATTCAATTCGCGCGCTTGTCTTTCCACCCTAAAACGAAAAACTATTCACACAAATGGCTCGTTGCGAGTAAGACGTGCTATGTAATAAATAAGCGAAGCAGTATGAATTCGATGACTATTTGTAATTTCTCACTAGGGTACACCAGAAAAATGTCAAGACAGAAATGCTAAGCAACATTTCAACCAGTTTTTCGTAGTAAAGTTACCATTCATCGTTAGTGAGACATAAGTAAGGTAAAAGCAAAAGACAAACACCACGCTAAGAAAAAATTACTTAACAATAATGAAGTCTTCCTTTGGGCATGAACTATCATGTTAAAGTTTTTATTTGCTTGATCGTTATAATGACGAAAGGAGATCACTTTGGTGAAAGTGATTGTCTGTTAAGAATGAATTTGATTCATTTATTTCGATTTTTTTATTGTTTATTACTATGAACAAGCACTTAAATGAAGTAATGACAGTTTTTTCCATAATTCTAATTTTGATTTACCAATTGAATGTCCGGCAAAGGGAGGAGGAAGGCAAAGATTCCGACTTTGATACCCAGTCCAGCCCACAGTTTTTATCTGCCAGAAAGTGTCAGCGTCATCTGCTCCAAAGGTATCAGAATAAAAGCCGGGTCGGACATTTCGCTTTTACATTTCCCATTATTATTATATATCTCTCAAGACAACTGCCAATATGAATTTCCCCAGTTTCCTTCCTGATCGTTATCATCATGGAACTTGTGTAGCGTCTCTGCCTACTTAATCTGCCAGATATAAAAAGGGGAATTAGTTGTTTCAGAACTATAGCTAAGAATAACGTCGATCACAGCGTAATAGTTGATGAAATTTATAATTGCACGATGTCTGAAAGGACCCAATTGACATAAATCGATGCAATATATAAAAAGACAATTGTATCGCTTCCTATCTTTGGTCAGATCTCATATAGACTCATAATCTTTCTTTCGTATAAAAAAACTTCTCTTATTGAACGTAGACTAGTGGGAAGGAAATTTAAAAAGCCATTCTAGAATCACACACAATTAAAAAGAAAGAAATATGGGAAGCAAATCCGTCTGTGCGGCTCACCTCATACAAGAGAGACACATGGAGCACAGTATCGAAAATAATTTCGTAATTCTGCATAAAATGAAGACGGCATACTTTATGGCCACATAGGAAGAACTATAAATCTAATATCACCCGAAAAAATCCAGGGAAAGGATGCTTCACGAGCAATGCGCTCTTATGAAGATCAGTTTCTTGAACTGCCGCCCTTTTGTTGACAACTTCGTGTAAATATGCTGCCCAAGTTAGCGTTACCGGACCACAATATTATTGAACTTGGCTGTCCGTGGACGTCATCCAAAACTGGCTGTACGTTACAGTAAACAATTACACTGGTGACCAGGAAAAGGTATCGCATTGCCAATGATTTCTTGGCACTTGTTCATATACCCTCAAGTGGTTCAGTGTGGCCGTGTGATATATATTACAAAAGCTCACAATAAGCAGACCAAAGTGCTCTCACCCCAAGGTGCAATAATATAGTGGTCATCTAACAAGTGCATCCATATTTTTGCACCGAGCGACGTGGCGCGTGGTCAGCACACCAGACACGCACTCGAGAGGACGACGGTTCAAACACGTGTTCCGCCATCCTGATTTAGGTTTTCCGTGATTTCCCTAAATCGCTTCAGGCAAATGCTGGGATACTTCCTTCGAAAGGGCACGGCCGAGTTCCTTCCCTAATCCTGTGGAACCGACGACCTCGCTGTTTGGTCCCCTCCCCCAAACCAACCAACCAACCACATTTTTGTAAACACGCTTTGTAAGAAGTCCACGATGAGTCCAAGTTAGGCTAACGCCCTCTAGAGTTCTTGTGGTCAAGCTTTTGCCGGCTAGAGGACGCAACTCTACACTCGACATGGTTCCCCGTCAGCTACAACTATTTTACGCGTTTATTAATTGTAAAATTATTTTTAACCTTTTATTGGTGAAACATGAAATACATTTAGCCACAGGTCATCTTAAAACCAAAGGCTGTACGGTTTTAATAACCTTGACACAAACAATTTTTCACACGAATTCATTGGGCACATAACTTTTCAAATCCACCATACCTATACTTTTTTTATTGAATGAAGTAACTCCTCTACATTAAGTTTTTATACTCCATCTGTACTTACATTACGCACATTTAGTCCTAGTTTTCATCACGTGTTATATAAAACAGTTATGCATCTGTTATATTTATGGTACTTTTCAGAACCACTTGAAAATGGCCTAACAAAAAATCCCGAGTCCAATATTACACGCAATAAAGTTCTCGACAGTAACTGGAGCAGCTTTCATGAATTTCGGAAACATTCACGCCGCATCTGGCTCTGGAGCTCATGCAGCACTAAGATTCATCCTATCCGTCACAATCCACGTTGGAAGGAAGGAAGGATTGGATTTAACGTACCGTCGACATCGAGGTCATTAGAGGCGGATCACAAGTACGGATGGTGTCAAGGATGGGGAAGTGTTGAGTAGTACTTAAGTAAATAAATTAGCGAAATCAAAGTGACGTAGAAATTAGAAAATAAATGAAAACTTAGTTTAGTTTAGAAGAATTAAACACTGGCAAACAGCGCGCAGAGCAGCAGTGACAGAAGAGCCAATGACCATGAAGTCAGCACGTTCAGGAAGCTGTCAATTCAGCCGTCAGGACATCGCCCGACCGGCTCACGTCAAGAAGATTCTTCGAGAAGCTCTTCAACGTAACAGAAGAAGCCATCGCCCTCCCCACATAAGCGGACGCTGTCGATTCAGCCGCCAGGGCATCGCCCAACCGGCTCACGTGTTTCTCAGTTGTCACATGTGATCAAAGGCCCTCGCCTACATTCCAAGAGCCAATGATCGACGTTAAGAAGATTCTTCTAGAAGCTTTTCAACGTGACAGAACAGGCAATGACCGGCTCACGTGTTTCTCAGTTGTCACATGTGATCAAAGGCCCTCGCCTACGTTCCAAGAGCCAATGACCGACGTTAAGAAGATTCATCGAGAAGCTTTTCAGTGTGACAGAAGAGGCAATGACCGTGAAGTCGTTCACCTCCAGTGAACTGAAGTGAATAAATACGCGAGACACAGTGGGCCCGACAATGAGATGAGAGTAGCAATTGTTTTCAGTCAGTTTCGGTGCTGAAGACCGTCATGCAAGAAGAGACTACATCATGCACAGACGCACCAAGTCCGCCGCAGCAGCCTCGGCGCCAGAAGACAGAATTTAAAAGGTATTTGAAGTCTGATTTTTACGTACCCGGGTGACTCGTGAGGACGGGAAGGAGACGGCCTCACATCAGCAGTGACCTGTGAGCTGTGATGAAGATCTGACAGCCGAAGACTGGCAAGCGGGAGTCCGTTGTTCGAGTTCGGGACACTGGCCTTCCCCCGCCGCGCCGCTCCGCTGGCCGACGCACAACACACGTGGCCGCTTAGAGAAGAGAAACACTGGGACGCCACATCCAAGGTATCACCATCCGATGTACGACTTCGCTCGCAATAATTAAACGGGCCACCTCGCACTGCGCGTCTCCAGTCAGCTGGGCGAGACGGCGACACGAGATACACACCGCCACGCGTAATCAGACGCCGCCGCTGCCGCAGGACAAGGCTTAGCAAACGACACAGCTGCCGCTCTCCGAGCCAGAACATCGAGTAAGAAACAGTTGTACGAAACTTTCAATAAAAGTTATCTTATGTAAAAATGCTGTTTCATTCGACCTCATACCCGAGCCAAGGAAGAACTCACCCTGCCCACATGTTGTTAAGAGATAAAAATTAATTTATTTCGTATTTTCAACCTGACATAATGCTTTAGAATCAAAGGGCCTTTGCAGTAATGCTCATCCTGACAATTGACTAGCATCAAAAGAGAACCCTGTTACATTTAGTAGCAGAAGTGTTACAGAAGGAAATCGGCACTTCCCTTTCAAAGGAACCATCCTGGCAATGGATGGAGTGATTTAGAGAAATCACGAAAAATTTAAATCAAGATGGCCGCAGGCGGGTTTGAACCATCGTCCTCCGGAAAGTGAGTCCAGTGTGCGAACAACTGCGCCACCTTGCTCGGTAATCCACATCGGAAACTTCGTACGCAGAAAAACCATTGCACAGTTGCTTCTCTGATTGATCCCACGCTCAATGAAATTCCTTTGATTTTTCTCACACCTTGCCCAGATGAGACTCATAAAGATTACATGTAATTTTTATCAGGAGTCGTGTTTTCTTAGCTTTTTCTTCTTTTAATGACCAACCCAAGTTATATACAATTTTTTTTACTATCCACACTCGTGTGTAATCTATCAACGGACACAATGTTGTTCTCCATGGCTTCTAGTAGGGTCAAACAGATGGACTTCATACAGAGAATATCCATATAAGTGTGTAGTTCCGGCAATACAGGCCATGACCTTCTTCTGTGCAGATGCACACATATTACGCAAACTCTTACGGGACTTGCAAATAATGTCTTCCACGAGTGATGTGTCGTGTAGGGAACTACGAATGTAGTGTAAGGACATATAAGGTTGTAAGAGGTATGCGCTGTCTGCGATATGAGAATCGCTGACCAGAGAGCAGTGTTGACTGCAGTACGAACTGTGTAACTGTAGCAGTTAGTTGTTGCTAGTCGATAGTCTGAGATTGTCTGCGCTTGTCTGCAGTCTGCTCTGGTCGGGAATCTAGAGATGGAGTATTTTTGTATAAGGTAAAGAAGCAGCGTCGCGCATATCTAGTAATGTATCTGAACTGTCATCCAAATGTTTTAAAAAATGTCCTAATAATAATTTTGGCAATATAAAGTAATTAAAAAAACATTCATTTAAAAAAGAAATCAGTTGCTTCCTTTCAGATATCACAAATATATAAGACAGCATTGCACGGACCTGTGCCAAAAAAAAAATTTTAGGTAAGAGCAGATATATTCGCCCTTTTTATTGAGTTAAGAATTTTTGCTTTTTATTCAGAATGATCTTACAGGGCCACAACGCAGCACTGCTGTCGTCCAAATTATACCAGGTTACTGAATTAATTTTTTTACTACGAGGCTTAGGAATTTTTCTGTTTCGTGCTTACATTAAATGAGAAAAGAATTTTGTGGGTACATTAAATGGGAACCAGTTTTGTTCTGAGGTCACACAAAAACGAGAATCGCTATCCATAATAATTATTTTTAATTTCAATTTTTAAATTTTTACGGGGAGGTTACACTTGGCGACATCCGGCCAGAATCATATTTCTTTGTGAATCTCTGAGAAGTAGTCATATATCTGCTCCTATTTACTTAAATGCAGTTTGCATGTGGCGCAAGGCATTTACTAATTTGTCACTTTTTCTTTCACAGATCATCGGCAATTTATTGCTGTTTGTTGTAATTGTGTTTGTTCCATTTTTGCTTTGTCTTTGTTTAATTTTTGTACTTAATTTTGATTTGTGGAAAATGCCGCGAAAAACAGTACATCACGATGTGTAATGAGTGATATAGCCGACTCGAATAATTTGACCGATAATACTTGCGACACTCAGTGTAATAATGATAATCCTCCATTTACAGACAATCAGTGCGTACCGATCACTAGTAATGATTTTAATGCTAATGATGAGCAAACAAATTCAACTATGTCCACCATAAGTGTAACAATTGATGACGCAGCATGTTCCGATACAATGAACGCTGCGCAGTTTGACACCCCGGTTTGCAAAATTTGAATAGTGAACAGGTACATTTTTTTCACGAAAATAAACTATGTAGTCAAAATACGTCAGATTTATTTGATTCCGAGATAATGACCAACAGTGCACATCCGATTGGCAAACCTTTTTGTGAATTACAGAATAACCAAATGGTTACAGAAAACGTGACAAATGCACATACACCATTACACAGCATAGAAAATGGAGTCGCTAAATTTGGCTTGGATCAAATTATGGCATTATTACTACAAAATAATGAAAATGTCAAACAAATTAATGAAAGTCTTAAACAATCGAATGATAAGCAAGACAACAATCACAAGCAACTTAATGAAAATTTCAAACAGTTGAATGAAAAACACGATCACTTAAATGAACAGAACAAACAAGTTAATGAAAATTTTAAACAGTTGAATGAAAAACACGATCACCTAAATGAACAGAACAAACAACTTAGTGAACAAATTGCAGCCGTTGCTGCGCAGTCATGATACTAAAGAACAATTACGTGATGAAATTCAGGCTTGTGCTAGGAACAATAGTGAAGAAATTAGATCTGTGGCTCAAGAACTAAGTAATACACATGCAGCCACAACTAAAATACTTAGAGACGAAATTAGTGCAGTCGCTAAACAATGCTCTGAAAACGCAACACAGTTACGCGACGAGTTTAAATTAATGTCAGCAGAACTTTCGCGCACACTGGATGCAAAAGTAGACGCGAAATTTGACCAACAGAACAGCCAAATTGACGAACGCTTTAATCACCACTTACAAAACAGTGAAACGTGTTACCGTAAATTTATACAGGAACAGAATAAAGTAAAGCGACAAGTCATGGAAACAATTACTGCACAGAGACAGGAAGATAAACATAAATTGTTTTCGAAAGCAAAAACATATGTAGACAACAATATTGCTACAGTATCAGACGAAATTAATACTATCAAACAGTTGAACACCGAATTGCATGATGAAATCTCCGATCTTAAAGCAAAAACAGACACACACACAATAGACTTTCAGACAGTGACCGACAGACTTGAACAATTAGAACTAATTCAGGATCCCGTTGCCATCAAAGCAGACGTTAAAAAGTTGAACAATACCACACTTAAAATACAAGAACAAATTAATGCTTGCTAGACTAAAAACGATGATCAGGTAAAAATACTGACTGAAAAATATGATGAATTGGCCAGTCGTATTGATGTCATCGAAAATAATAATGACACCATATCGGACGATACTTCACCAGTTTCGTTTAATCAAACACCCGAATTCCAAAGTTTACAGCAAACGATCAGTGAGATAGGTTCGTCGAATAATACATTACGTAGAAAATTTTCATCCTCACAGCACGAAGTGACGGAAATGAAAAATATTTCAGCCTTTAACACATCACAGCATACGCCACTTTGTGAACATTTATCAGACTCACACCGCCAGTATAATTTAGGTAATTTACAGAGAGTACGTGAGTTATATTCCGAACAGTCACAGACAAATATAATCCCATACAATCCTGAACCCGTTCAGACATACAGAGACGATAATATTGATTACAAGCATTTTCTACCTGTGAGAAAATTTAAAGTATTTAAAAATGACAGAACACAGATTCACCCATTGGATTGCATACAACAATTTAGCTTTACTTTTCCACCGACTTGGCCCGTAACACACAAACTTGATATTATTTGCAGTTTTTTGGAAGGCGAACTGGCAACTCGTATGAGACCGATCGCGAGACAATGCTATTCAGTAGAAGAATTTGAGAATGCTTTTCTGTCAGCGTATTGGTCGAAGACGACACAGCGCGGAATCAAGGATCAGTTAATTAGTTTACTGAATTATGAGAACTCAAATTTTTCCACTGTCACGCAGATTTTTGAACACATGGTGCAACAAAACCAGTACTTAAGTGAACAATACAGTGAATCTGCACTTATTCAATTATGTATTTCTAAATTATCACGATCATTAAGAGTATCGCTTTTAACGGGTCAGCAGAAAGAAAATACACTCCTGGAATTTGAAATTAGAACACCGTGAATTCATTGTCCCAGGAAGGGAAAACTTTATTGACACATTCCTGGGGTCAGATACATCACATGATCACACTGACAGAACCACAGGCACATAGACACAGGCAACAGAGCATGCACAATGTCGGCACTAGTACAGTGTATATCCACCTTTCGCAGCAATGCAGGCTGCTATTCTCCCATGGAGACGATCGTAGAGATGCTGGATGTAGTCCTGTGGAACGGCTTGCCATGCCATTTCCACCTGGCGCCTCAGTTGGACCAGCGTTCGTGCTGGACGTGCAGACCGCGTGAGACGACGCTTCATCCAGTCCCAAACATGCTCAATGGGGGACAGATCCGGAGATCTTGCTGGCCAGGGTAGTTGACTTACACCTTCTAGAGCACGTTGGGTGGCACGGGATACATGCGGACGTGCATTGTCCTGTTGGAACAGCAAGTTCCCTTGCCGGTCTAGGAATGGTAGAACGATGGGTTCGATGACGGTTTGGATGTACCGTGCACTATTCAGTGTCCCCTCGACGATCACCAGTGGTGTACGGCCAGTGTAGGAGATCGCTCCCCACACCATTGTGGCGCTCACCTGCACGGCGCCAAACATGCATACGACCATCATTGGCACCAAGGCAGAAGCGACTCTCATCGCTGAAGACGACACGTCTCCATTCGTCCCTCCATTCACGCCTGTCGCGACGCCACTGGAGGCGGGCTGCACGATGTTGGGGCGTGAGCGGAAGACGGCCTAACGGTGTGCGGGACTGTAGCCCAGCTTCATGGAGACGGTTGCGAATGGTCCTCGCCGATACCCCAGGAGCAACAGTGTACCTAATTTGCTGGGAAGTGGCGGTGCGGTCCCCTACGGCACTGCGTAGGATCCTACGGTCTTGGCGTGCATCCGTGCGTCGCTGCGGTCCGGTCCCAGGTCGACGGGCACGTGCACCTTCCGCCGACCACTGGCGACAACATCGATGTACTGTGGAGACCTCGGCCCCACGTGTTGAGCAATTCGGCGGTACGACCACCCGGCCTCCCGCATGCCCACTATACGCCCTCGCTCAAAGTCCGTCAACTGCACATACGGTTCACGTCCACGCTGTCGCGGCATGCTACCAGTGTTAAAGACTGCGATGGAGCTCCGTATGCCACGGCAAACTGGCTGACACTGACGGCGGCGGTGCACAAATGCTGCGCAGCTAGCGCCATTCGACGGCCAACACCGCGGTTCCTGGTGTGTCCGCTGTGCCGTGCGTGTGATCATTGCTTGTACAGCCCTCTCGCAGTGTCCGGAGCAAGTATGGTGGGTCTGACACACCGGTGTCAATGTGTTCTTTTTTCCATTTCCAGGAGTGTATTTCGGCATTTAGGGATCTGGTACAGCTTTTGGAAGTTCAGCAATCAGATTATTCCTTCATAAACAAAAATTTTTCATATAATAACCAGGGTTGGTATTTCAATAGCAAAGCTAATAGACGCTTCAGGAACGACAACCACCAGAATTTTAATAACAGACAAAATTTTAATTATCATAATCCTCAAAATTATCAGCAACGGGAACCACATTTTGGTAAAAATTGACGTTTTTCACTGCAACAGCATGAAATACAGCCGGTTAGCATACCTAACCAACAATGCAGTCTGCAAGGTCAACCAAGCTTTAATGTTTCGCCGCCTACACGTATAGCGTCAGCTCCGACAAATAGTAACGCACAGCAACAAGGGAATCTGAACGTACAGAAAACACACCATTTCAATTCCTATCGCAATGCACCGTATAGAGATGACTATCATGACAGACGTAAAAGTAATGAGCACAATTTTCAGCTTACGTTTAATAACAGTCGGCCTTACCAGCAGCAAAATCATCCGCAACAACAAATTATCATGAATGAACCAGACAGTAGATATCATCCCGATCGTAATACGTCAGGAAGAAATAACAGAACAGTACAAATAGTGGAAATGCCACAGCATCGTCCCGTAAATAATAGCACGTCAGATAGAATTTGACTAGATACAGTACAGGTTGCATCTTCCAGCAAGGCAAGCAATGCTTTTGACACGCAGAATCTTGTTCACGAAAATGTTATTACTTTTTACAACATCCGAGACACTCTTTTGCAGGAAAGATCGGTTATAAAAAAACCATTTCACACCCTGTCATTGAAGTAAAGATTGGATCATCCAAATTTTCAGCAGTAATCGATTCTGGATAACCTATGTCAGTTATAAATGAGGAAACTTTCAACGAATGTAACAAAGAGAATACCTATCCTACGTTACCATTAGGCAAAACTAAAGTAAAAGGAGCAGTATCTGGCAAAGGAGTAGATGTAAAATTACAGACACAGTTATCATTTTGTATTGCAGGTCATACATTTCATCAAAATTTTGGATTATTCCCTTATTGACAACAGACGTTATTTTAGGTACGAATTTTCTGGTACAACACGACGCAATTATTGAGTTTCAAAACTCCTATTTAATGTTAAAGGATGAAAATGTACAACTGCCTTTAGCATTTCAGCACTCTTTATCTGCAGAAGAACAAACAATTAATCGTACAGGGGTCATTTCCGGATCACGTGACATAGACTGTCATTCCACATTGTTCACAGATACGTATGTACACAACTATAATACTCCAGACGAAGCTGACGTTATGCAAATGATTTCTGATAAAGTTAAACAGAGCAGTGCAAATACAGACGACGAACGCACGCAACTTCGCAAAATTCTTTTACAGCAAGCTCCAGTTTTTGACAACGTTCCTGGTACTATGTCCGGTTTTATGTATGAATTTCAAGTTAAACAGCACGACACATTTAAAGCCAAACATTATCCTATTCCATACATTCACAGAGAACAAGTTAAGAAAGAATTGCAAGCTATGCTTGACCAAGGTATTATTGAACGGGCAGTTAGTCCGTACATAAATCCACTCCATATTGTTACGAAAAAGGACGGTTCACTTCATCTCGTACTTGATTCGCGTCACATCAACGACATTATTATTAATGAAACAGATCGCCCACGAACACTAGAAGACCTTCTACAGAAATTTCATGGTACTGCTATTTATTCCACATTAGATTTGAAATTGGGATTTTGGCAAATTCAACTCCATCCGAACTGTAGAAAGTACACGGCTTTTCTCTGTTTTGGTGACTGTTATCAATTTTGTAAATTACCGTTCCGTTTAACTATTTCTTCAGCAGCATTTATTCGCGCTTTGAATAGTATACTTCCGACAGAACTTAAAGACAGAGTCACAACGTACGTAGACGACATTCTTATTGCAGAAGCTAACTGGTCTGAACACGATCTGATTCTCGAACAACTGTTGCAAACTTTTCGTGCACAAGGACTCACAGTTAATCTCAGTAAATCGCACTTTGGGAAAACTTCTATAAAATTTCTTGGACATGTAATTTCAGCAGAAGGCATAACGCCTGACCCGGAAAAACGTCAAGCTTTACGTGACATTACTGTTTCTACGACGAAGAAACAACTACGCAGCTTTTGGGTTTAATTAACTTTTTTCGTAAATTTATTCATTACTCTGCTTTAGACACCCTTAGATTATGTCAATTGACGGTTAAAAACACTATTTGGTCCTGGGATAGGCAAGCACATTCTGCATTTATGAACCTGAAAGAAGCTTTGTTGAACGCACCACTTTTATCACATCCAGATCTTACTAGAAATTTTTCCATTGCCACCGACAGTTCTAACACCGCTTTAGGCGTACACATTTTTCAGGAGATTGAAGAAGATGGCACTACAGTAATTAAAAACATCGCCTTTGCAAGTCGCATTCTGTCACCTGCTGAACGCAATTATTCCGTTACAGAACTTGAAACATTATGTGTTGTTTGGGCATTTACGAGATTTCGGCATTTTCTTTATGGAAGACACACTACCGTTTACACAGATCATAGAGCTATACAGTTTTTACTTTCCGTTAAATTTACACATGACAGATCAAGCAGATGGAAACTTTATTTACAGGAATTTAATTTTACAATTGTTCACATTCCCGGCACACAAAATATTGTAGCAGACGCACTATCCCGTTCTCTCAGCAACAATCAGCAGGACATCGCAACCAACTTCTGCAAAGCAAATTTCAGCGTTATGTACATTCAACAAGTTGCATTTGAAAATTTCATTTCGGTGTCATTACGAGACATAGCACAAGAGCACAGTAAAGACAACGCATGGAAAGAAATTAAACACCTTTGGCAAGATAGGAATAATGTTACCATTAGAAACCATTACATTGTACGGAATAATATTCTGCTTCGCCGCTCTCACCCTGACAGCAACAATTGGTTATTATGTATTCCTGACGAGCTTGTTAACAAATTAATTTGGTATACTCATTTAAGTTACGCACATTACGGAGCCAGAAAATGTTTTCTTATACTGAGACAGAACTGTTATTTTACCAACATGGAGAAACGTATTCGAATAGTTTTAGCTTCATGTAAAATCTGCCAGAGAGCTAAGTCAGATACGACTTCGCATATTCCTCCGTTACATCCCATTGTACCTGTGAAATTGGGACACATGGCTGCTGTAGATATTTTTGATCCTATTCCCAGAACTAATAGAGGTTTTTGCTACATCTTTGTCGCTGTTGAACTCACTTCAAAATTTGTTACCTTCACTCCGTTACGCAAAACTACTGCTAAGACTGTTTCGAAGGCATTTGCAAAACATTTTCTATTCCATGTAGGGCATGTATTGAAAGTAATTTCCGACAATGGATCACAGTTTCGATCCGCTATATGGACACGTATGTTACGAGCTAGAAACATTTCTCCGATCTATATATCCAGGTACCATGCTTCTTCAACCCCTTGTGAACGATTAATGAAAGAAATTGGTAAACTATGTAGAATATACTACCATAAAAAACATATTGATTGGGACACACACACACTCTCATTCCAGGATGTAATTAATTCCATACCAAATGAATCTACTATTCTATCTCCGACTGTTATACTGAAAAATGTTGAACCACCTAACAAAATTAAAGAATTAGTAACCTTTCCTACATCTCGTCGACTACGACACCATGAAATAATTGACATTGCGCTGAACAACATCAAACGTGCCGCAGAGCGCTGGAGAAGACAGCAAAAACAGGTTTGTACATGCCGTGACTTTGACATTGGACAGAAGATATTAGTACGCACACATTATTTATCCAACAGAGGAAAGAATAGGTGTAGTAAATTTGAGCTTCTATACGCAGGTCCATATCGAATTCGCAGCATTCCTCGCCCCAATGTAGTACGCGTCGAAACTTTGAGAACCAGAAAAAGTAAAGGCAGTCACCATGTCTCCAATATTAAACCATTTATTAAATGAATATACTTTATGATTTATCACACTGTAATGCCATTTCCTGATTTTGGTATGACCTATGATGCAATTATATTTATGTGACTACTTACTGACGATTATCGTATTTTTTTCTTGGGAAGTGTCCGGCAAGGTAAGGTTAACAGGTCGCTTTTCTTGTCGTTACACTTCAGACCGAGCATATTTTTCCAGATAAGCTTGCATATTTTATGACCAATTATGCAATTCTATCTAGTGATGTATTAATTTTATCAAATTCTTT
Organism: Schistocerca piceifrons; assembly: GCF_021461385.2. Classification (NCBI taxonomy): domain Eukaryota; kingdom Metazoa; phylum Arthropoda; class Insecta; order Orthoptera; family Acrididae; genus Schistocerca; species Schistocerca piceifrons. Next base: position 547,603,453 of record NC_060144.1, read on the forward strand.
CTGCATTAAAGTCTCCAACTCTCGCCTCTATCAACTACACAACATACAAGCTGAAAAAAGAAAGGCATTTCTTGTCGTTGCACATCAGACCGAGCACATTTTCCATTCCTCATGTATGTATGATTGTTTTCCTGTTTTGTTTGTACACACTATGAAATATTTAAGATATAACAAACACCAGTTGACTTTGACATTTTGCCTTATGATATCTCAACATCGTGACTATTTTTTTTTTTTTTTTTTTTTTTTTTTTTTTTTTTTTTTTTTTTTGCAGCTACATTGTGATACTCTGTGTACATTTTTGCACCTGTACACTGTCTATGTTTTTGACATATTACGTTTTCTGTTATGCTATGCTGTATGCTCTGTTATATCACTAGAAACTAGTTTTTATTTAATGGGTATATGATTTAAATGCAAGACATTAATCATTGTTCATCATTTTCAGAAAGCAATAATGTCTCAAAGAAATTAATTAAACAAATTACAGTGGATTGCTGTGAAATGGGAATTTCACCTTCGGAATGAACGGAAGAAGATGCAATACCTCGTCACGAAGAGTAAATGGATCAGAATTAAGAAGCATTAACAAGAACATACTATACACATTGTATGATAGCGGTCTTAACTAATTTTTTCTTTCAGAATACGAGGCGATTAATGCAGGCTGTCAGACAGAACTACACATCTTAGTTTTAGTGATGAAGTATGCTAGAAATAAGGAACTCTATACTATGAATAGTTGTATGATGAAGTGTCTTTTTGCAGATGATAATGAATGGTGATGAATAGTGATGAAGAATATAGTAATATGAATAATGAAGTTTTTGTTTACAGGTGTTGATAGTCATAATCTTTATATGGCCACTAAACGCACCGCTTTTAAGGTTTTCTTTGCGTATGAGGAGAATGATGAAGTTCATGTATTTATGCTATGTAGTTATTTAAGTATTTGTTGCAGTTCGTTTTGACAGTATGTCTTACGTCGCATGGTATGATGACTGAAGGTTTTGGAAAGGACAGCTAGAGAACATATAAATTTAATACACATTTCATTACCTGTTAATTCGAAGTTCACTACTTTTCAGCATAATACGCGTTTCTTCTTAATAGTCCATTTTGTATTTTTTTTTTCAGGAGAAGCTATTCATGAAATTAATGTGCTATAAGCAGTTGGTCATTAAACCTGTTCTAGTACTTGAATTTTTTTTACCCATTTGTGTGTGTCATTCATGATTGTGATCACATATACTTTATTTGTTTCATGACCTTGCTACAGCTGACTCTTGACAAATGACGTTACCTATCCTCATTTGCAGCAATAAGTCAAGAGTAAATATTGTTATGCCCCAGCAATTAATTATCGATCCCAAGGCAATGCAATGCTAGTATATAAAAAAAGGGTATTAACAGTCCCAAATAATGCTACCAATGTAAGAGAGTTCTGAGTAACACTGAATGATGTTTTTCTAATCACAGACCTTGAGTAATAGTAACTGTGTGTTACATTTTAAATACGTCATTTGTCACTTGAATGATGAGTTCTGAGTAATAGTGAATCATATTTTGTAATAATGCATACATGCTCTACACTCTTTAACTCCTGTTTTGAAGGATGACTTCTCATGTTTTGTAACTTGCCAATGAGTGCCAATAATTATTTTTAAATATCTCGTATGTCACTTGAATGAAGAAAAATGTTTTGTAATATTCAATACTTGCTATATATTTAGTAAGTGGCCAATGAATGCCACTGTTTCTTATATTTGTATTATGTCACTTACATGCTATATATGTGAATACTAGTAGCTTGATGCTACACTCATTAGCTCCTATTTTGAAGGATGACTTCTGATGTTTTGTAACTGGCCAATGAGTGCCAATAATTATTTTTAAATATGTCGTTGTCACTTGAATGATGAAAAATGTTTTGTAATATTCAATACTTGCTATATGTTTAGTAACTGGCCAATGAATGCCACTGTTTCTTATATTTGTATTATGTCACTTACATGCTATATATATGAATACTAGTAGCTTGATGCTACACTCATTAGCTCCTGCTTTGAAGGATGACTTCTGATGGTTTGTAGCAGGCCAATGGGTGCCAATGATTACTATAACTAGCTGAATTATGTAAATAGTATGCCATTAATTAACTCTTGTTGAATGATCACTTTTGAATAATGCATAAAATGGTTTGTAACTGGGCAATGAGTGGCAATGTTCACTATAATCAGATGACTTATGAACATTATTCTGTAATACTTCATACATAGTACAGAAATGTTCAGTAACTAGGCGATGAGTGCCACCAATTACTGAAATCAGTTGATAGACTATTGTAATTCTCAATGATGACTGGCATAAGACTTAATGTCCTTCACCTTCTGACCAAATTACCAGGAATTACTGCAATATCGGTTTTTGCTGTTTATCCTCATGATCATGGAGCACTATATTTGGTTTTTGCACTAATTCTACGTTGGTGTACCTTACAAGAACGTGGTGTTGATACGACATGCTGTCCACCACCTTGAGCGATGGAGATGTTATCATGGTCCCACTGTTTGGTGTACCTAATGTACTACCAAAATGATAACATTCAATATTAATACGATATTTCAGTGTCTTGGCTACACTGATTAATTCTTCAGGGAAGAGAACTCCAGATTGTCTCACTTGGTGTTGTGCTTCTGTAGAAAGATATGGACTTTCAGTGCAGCTACGTGCAACCTGCTGTGCTACAACCATGATACAATGCTTCCCTTTCCTATCCTAGTTCTTGTAAATTGGTAAAAAAAAAATACTACAGCGCATGTGCACTTTATGTCATTTGTTAATATGATTTGTACTCATTGCGTATACATTTTGTGATTTCCTGATATGTTCTGTACTACAGTGCGTGTGCACTTTATGTCATTTGTTAATATGATTTGTACTCATTGCGTGTACATTTTGTCATTGCTTGATAAGTTCTGTACTCTGTGCATGTGCACTATATTTTATTTCATGTTCTGCACTTATATATATGTATATATTCTGTGACTGTAAACTTAGTAAATTAAGAAATGTTTGTTGCTCATGGCACGTCCAATTGACTCACCATCGCTGCCAAATTTGTGCCCCCCCCCCCACCCCCAGTGGAGGGTTATGTAAGAGGTATGCGCTGTCTGCGATATAGAATCGCTGACCAGAGAGCAGTGTTGACTGCAGTACGAACTGTGTAACTGTAGCAGTTAGTTGTTGCTAGTCGCTAGTCTGAGGTTGTCTGCGTATGTCTGCAGTCTGCTCTGGTTGGGAATCTGGAGATGGAGTATTTTTGTATAAGGTAAAGAAGCAGCGTCGCGCATATCTAGTAATGTATCTGAACTGTCATCCAAATGTTTTAAAAAATGTCCTAATAATAATTTTGGTAATATAAAGTAATTTAAAAAAAATTCATTTAAAAAAAATCAGTTGCTTCCTTTCAGAAATCACAAATATATAAGACAGCATTGCACGGACCTGTGCCCAAAAAAAAATTTTAGGTAAGAGCAGATATATTCGCCCTTTTTATTGAGTTAAGAATTTTTGCTTTTTATTCAGAATGATCTTACAGGGCCACGACGCAGCTCTGCTGTCGTCCAAATTTTACCAGGTTACTGAATTTATTTTTTAATTATGAGGCTTAGGAATTTTTCTGTTTCGTGCTTACATTAAATGAGAAAAGAATTTTGTGGGTACATTAAATGAGAACCAGTTTTGTTCTGAGGTCACACAAAAACGAGAATCGCTATCCATAATAATTATTTATAATTTCAATTTTTAAATTTTTGCGGGGATGTTACAAGGTGACAATGTGGGTCTCGCGGGAGGCGTAGGCAGGATAGTCCCTGCAGTCGGACTATCGGCTGCGCATTTGGTGGCTACCATGTAAGCAGGAGATCCCGGGTTCCCGTCCCGGTCGGGGCACACATTTTCACCTGTTCCTGTTGATATATATCAACTCCCGATAGCAGCAGAAGGTATTAATATATAATACTAATTTTGATACAGAGAATGTCTGCAGGTAATAATATGACTAATGTGACCGGTTAATCTTGTTGAAGAATCCTCTAGTAGCATTAACCTGACGACTGTCGTTCACTGATCTCAGTGAACAGCACGGATGGTCAACGAATTAAACGAGCTGTGAATAATTAACTCAGCTGGAGACCGGCGGGAGTATACCGGCAGGGAGTAGATAAATGATCTGGAACCATCCACACAAGAAGCAAGTCGGAGTTACAGTTATTATCATCGTAGAAAGCAATCGAACACTTTAAGTGAATCGTTATTGTCACACTTTGTCACTCGTCCTCAGGAATTTGTGTTTGAAAATTCCGAACTTTTGCAAGCCGTCAAATGTTGATACGCGGAGTGGACAGAGTGGCATGGTAGGAGTGATATTAATTTCGATTTCCACCCCACACAGCGACAGTGACAAACAGTGCTGCAATAGCTGCTGCGGATTGATGACTATCATTTTCTCGAATAATTACACATTGTTTGTGGATAGAAGTGAACTTAGCGTAAATAAATTACAACAGAGACAACGACTACCCGTGTTTCTCTTGTTAGCTGATGAAAACCAGGTGCCGAAACATCGTCTTGCATTCTCGTCACGTCTCAGTGCGGGTACTTCCAACGCAGTTTCGGGAAACACACACGAATTCTCTTGGAAGTAACTCTTTATAACCATCGCCTATAACAAGCAACAGATGGAATCCAGTCTGGCTACGGTCTTGCGCCGTGTGACAGACGTCGGCGAACAAGTGGTTCCAGTAAGAGTACAAATGGATGTTCAGTTAGTGCTAAGCAAACTAGATATTAAATTTCGTTGTAATTTACATAAGGGAACTACCTGATGCCAGTTAGACAAATGACGAGTTAATATAAACCAAGAATTGAATACATTGGATTACACTTGTGTCAGCATTCCTCGTCCAGTGAAGCACACAAGGAACAGTAAGTAATATACAATGACTGTGGCCTGTAGAATAATTTCGCAGTGACAACGTTTACAAGTATGTAAGTCATTATTTGAACTTTTCGCAGATTGTAACTTTACCCATTTGCGGGGGATGCTGAGAGTGTAAGCGCGCTATCGCAGTCTAGCTTCTGTGATGCTGCAAGGATACGAGAGATGAAGGAGGAACACACCCCAACTTTTTCACGCAGGGAAGGAAGCACACTGGAACTGTATCCACGGCGCCTACAACACTATTCCGCCTTTTTTGTACAGTTTGTTAGGCAACAGGCGGTGACTTCCCCTAGCCGCCCGGTCATCCAATTTTCACCGATTACTTAGCTCCTGGTGCTCGCTCTCAACATGTTTTGACGTTGTCTTTCCGTGTTTGTAACGTGTGCTTTAGCGTGAATATATTAAGTTATCTTGCAAGTGTGTAGCTTATTTTTTCTCTTCATCAACTCTGTTCACTTACGGTAGATAGCTGAAGTGGTGACCCTGACGAAGAACTACAATAATAATTAACAATACCGACGGCGCTACAATCCAGTCGGTGCCATAGCAGGAATCTCGAAGTGCATCTACACAGGACACCACTGCAGAGCGTAGCTCTTCAAATGAACCTGCAGCATCTACAATTCAAGGTATGAACTTCAGAAGTGTTAAGCCTTCGATGCTTGGGTGTTCTCACTGACGTTAATGGGCCTCAGAAGCAGCTATTGAGATTTCTATGAATATGGCTATTTTTCAGCCTTGTTACCTTTATTAGGAGGACTTTTTTTACAAACGAGTGAACACACTCTTATAAAATATACCTGTAGTTTAAATTAGGAAAACATTAAAGAAAAAGTTTGCACATTAATTTCATTGGAATAAGATACAGTTTAATATTTACAAATTTTATTATATCGGCATATAATAACCTATATTAGCATTTATATAAACTAGCAATTGTACATGGGTGAGGTGCAATACAAATTATTATACATAAAACATCCAAATTATAAATAGAATGTAAGAATACAGCTATGTTGCCAATTACATAGGCCTAACAAAAATTACGTTACACAGTATTTATTCAAATAATGATTATAGGGGCCATCATTTATGACGGCGGCCGAGTTTAGGTTCGTTCTGCGCATCTGAAGAGACAAAACACTGTCAGCTAATGAACAGAGAACGACGTTGCCAGATTTCGACTCCAGTGCAGAGCACGGACGAGTGTCTTCAGTTTTAGAAATGTTCAGTCATAAATAAAGTCATAGAACAAAAGCAATGTCTTGATAGCAGACTTTCTTCTATAGAAAGTTTGTAAAAAGCATTCTTTATACCAATTGCTTCATATTCTAATAATTAATTAAACCAAACAAGTAATAAGCCTCCTAATTCAGGCGACAGCAAGGAAAGGCGTTTGTATCAATCTCACAAACCGTTTTTTCGCAATAAAGAACAGCGGTAATTGTTTTTTTGCTATTGTACTTCGACGAAGCGTGAGTAATTCATAGTCATACCAACAGTGTTTGTTGGTATTTTGCGTGAGGTTTTAGAGTCCTCAAAGAGTTTAATTGACTGATGAGCTGCGATAGCGTAATGGTTAGGGTGTAGGTCTGCTTAGCGAAAGGTTATGAGTTCAAACATTGTGTGGTGCATGATATTTTCTTTATTTAAAAACAATATCTAAGTGTCTTACTTTATGAATTTTATTCGTTTGAAAGTAATTTTTTGAAATTTCTAGTGCTTCGTCTCTTCATTAACCCTTTCGCTGCTGCAGAGACGTGCTCCCTGCATTCCGCACTGTGCGCGATTTTGTCATCACTGCACTGCTCGCCTGTGCAGACACATGGTGTTCCGACTGCTTTGACACACTTATCATTCGATTTAACAAAAACTATTTGGCCCAAAAATTTGATTTTTACACATATTCTTGACTGATACTTTCCCCCCATTAATGACATAATTTTGTTTCGATGATCAACCCAGTTATTGTGCAACATTAAATGTAGTAAACTATTGCACGAAATTTTGAAGAGTTTGCAGAGGTAAAAGTCCAAAGGGTATACTTTCCGTATGGTCGATTTTAGTTGCCACAATGTTGAGAATGAAATGTGGACAACATACCTAAATTTGATATAAAATTTACTGTATAAAAATATCTCATTTAATTTAAGTACCAGATGGGTGTCGTATGTAATATTGGGAAATATTCCGTCTTCCGCGACTGAAATAAAACTTTTATTTAAACCGGTCGCGTTTGGCTTTATTTTAAAGCACCTCAGTCAATGAAAGGTAAAGCACATACACAATGGTTCTCATGTTCTCTTTCTTGTTTTTGTTCAACAGTCTCAGTTTTACCTATGGAATTGAAATATATTTCTCTTCCGCAACTGTAATAAGCGTCTTATTTTGACCAGATGCGTTTTTCTCTTTTGAAACATCTTCAGTGGACAATATTTTGTCTTCTGCATTGCCAAGTAATCTTTCGTAGTTTTGTGCTGCGGTAATACAATATTCAACGTCTGAGTCGGCTGATCAGTGTTTTAGCGAGTAAATGCTGCTTGTTTGTGCCACACACAAAAATTACGTTTGACATAGCTCAGAGCACTTCACTAATAGACGGTATATTCAAGTCCTAATGTTTTGCAAATCCTCAGTTTCGTTTAATGTATTTTGTCTACTTCTTTTTGATTGATTGAAGTGCTTTAAAATAAAGCCAAACGCGCCCGGTGTAAATAAAACTATTGTTACATTCGCGAAAGAAGGAATGTTTCTCAATATTACGTACAACACCTATCTGGTACTTAAATTAAATGACTTACTGTTATACAGTAAATTTTATATGAAATTTAGGTATGTTGTATACATTTCATTCTCAACATTGTGGAAACTAAAATCGACCATACAGAAAGTATACGCTATGGACTTCTACCTCTGCAAACTCTTCAAAATTTCGTGAAATGGTTTACTATATTTAATGCTGCATGATAACTGCGTTGAACATCGAAACAAAATTAAGTCATTTATGGGGGGAAGGTACCAGTCAAGAAGATGTGTAAAAATCAAATTTTTGAGCCGAATAGTTTTTGTTAAATCGAATGATAAGTTGTCAAAGCAGTGGGAACACCATGTGTCTGCACAGCCGACCAGTGGAGTGATGACGAAATGCGGGGAGTACGTCTTTGTAGCAGCGAGATGCGGCCGTGATGGCTTTACCTCATGAACTGCGCGCTCCCCCCTAAACGTAAGTTTGCGAACTATACTATACTATGGCGCTGCTTCTCTTGGCCGTGCGTCGTCTGCAACTGGTAACGCAGCAATCTTCCGCGTCTGGGCGGGCATGCGCGAGCCGCCAAGATAAAAGAATTGAACTATAGACCGTCTTTCTCAGAGGTCTACATATTACTAGAAAGTATCTTCACAAAGAAGCACACTATGTTCTCTGTAAACACTGTTAGAACATTCTGAACGACACTGAGTGGTTCCCATTTGCAATTCACGTGTACACAAAAAGCAGCTTCACCTGGGCATTTTTCTTTGGTGAATGATTTCCAGTTCCTAGCCCCTTTTGACATCACATCTAGCCAAGGCTTGTAGGGTCATTCATTTGCAATTTGGAGTTTTGGCTTCGGATTCCACACGTGGACAAATACGTTCTATTGACGAGGCTTTCAAGAAAATATTCCTTTTATCTGATTTTTCATAGTGACGTTCTCGATGTTGATTTGTGAACAAGCAGAAAACGTAGTTAGCTGCAACATCCTTTACATAAGTCCATAAAAGAAACCACCGTCTCCTTGTCTGTTTTTTGTAAGTGTAAGTAGATACCTTTGGGGCAAGGGAATCCACATCTTCTTTTGTTATGAAATAAAATCATTTGTGGTTTCTTCTTTCCGTGAGTCTCATTAGCTATGATGAAGTGATGCGTGGAACTGAGTAACACGATACTCATATTCTTCTTTCGTACATAACTCACAATAGTCAAATCATCTCTGAATCCAAATGCTGAAGATAGAACCTCTTTTTTCATACACGGTTTCATTTTAGGTGGAATTTGTGATTAGTTAGAGCGAAGAGTACAGACTGCTGTAATGTTATTCTTCAATAGATCTTGAAACAGGGAAGCAGTTGTAAAATAACTGTCCATCGCGATATTACTTGAGCTTCCTCGAAACGTCTTTACCACATGAGCTGCAACATTAGCTTCACGAGGACGATCAGGGTTTTTTCTTGAGTACATTAGCCCATCTGTTGTGTATGATGTCAAAGAGTCGCAGATACACAAATCGTCATTCTATATTTGCCTGGCTTCCTTGGAATAAACTGTAGAAGTCTGCAGCACCCTCTGGAAAACACTACCGCTCAGCTATTGTGGAACTCTGTCCTGCATGAAATATTTGTCTGCTCTTGTTTACCAATAGTTTACACACATTGCAGAAGGTTGCTATATTATCATCTTAGCTCCCAGCTTTTCGGGTGAATCGAATATCGAAACTTATTGGTCTCAGTATTTCTTCAAATCTTTACAGAAAAAGTTGCCATATAAACAGGATTACCAGCATGGTCGCGAAGTAATTATCTTACAAAAACATCTCACCTTCCGTAACTGCCAGGTAACAAGAGAATTCCAAAAAATAAACTGATTTCGTCGTTTGTGACACTACACCATATTTGATTTTTCATAGTTGTTGAGCGTTGTGTTTCCATATTGGTGCAATGGACTATCTCATCCATAATATCATTTGTGTTGAAGTAGCTTCAAGCATCTTTAGACGTTTGTGTATTTGTTCCATTAGCAGAATCTGGAAAAACTTTCAATGTATGATGAGTAAGTATTCTACTACAGGAATATGGTGTTTTGTTCCACAGAGGTCTACCGCGTCCGGTAAAAAAGTTTACAGACTGAGATCGATTTTCTTCATTATGTGCATTTTCATTCTGGTTTGCACTTGCTACATTATTTGAATCTGCAGGTTGCGCCATATTAGAAGGCAATCGGGCATCGTTTAGTTCGGAAGATTTATCACTACTTTCTTCAGAGTCTGCGCATTCAACATAGGTCCATCTGCAGAATCAATTTCATTTTCCGAAGCAGTACTAGATTTACATTCGTTCAGCTATTCAGAAATAATCGTTGAAGCCTTTTATCATCTACACTATGTGATCAAACGTTTCCGGGCACCCCAAAAACATACGGTTTTCATATTAGATGCATTTTGCTGCCACCTACTGCTAGGTACTCCATATCAGCGATCTCAGTAGTCGTTGGACATCATGAGAGAGCGGAATGGGAAGCTCCGCGGACTTCTAACGTGGCCAGGTGATTGGCTGTCACTTGTGTCATTCGTCTGTACGCAAGATTTCTAGCCTCCTAAACATCTCTAGGTGCACTGCTTCCGATGTGCTAGTGAAGTGGAAACGTGAAGGGACACATACAGCACAAAAGCGTACAGGCCGACCTCGTCTGTTGACTGACAGAGACCGCCGACAGTTGAAGAGGGTCGTAATGTGTAATATTCAGACATATATCTAGACCATCACACAGTAATTCCAAACTGCATCAGGATCCACTGCAAGTACCATGACAGTTAGGCGGGAGGCGAGAAAACTTGAATTTCACGTTCGAGCACCTGTTCATAAGCCACACGTCACACCGGTAAATGCCAAACGACGCCTAGCTCGGTGTATGGAACGTAAACATTGGGCGATTGAGCATTTGAAAAGCGTTGTGTGGAGTGACGAATCACGGTACACAATGTGGCGATCCGATGTCGGGGTGTGGGTATGGTGAATGTCCTGTGAACGTCATCTGCCACCGTGTGTAATAGCGCCAATTCGGAGGCCCTGGTGTGACGATGTGGCCTGGTTTTCGTGGATGGGGTTTGCACCCCCTATTGTTTAGCGTGGCACTGTCACAGCAGGGGCCTTCATTGATGTTTTAAGCACCTTCTTGCCTCTCACTGTTGATGAGCAATTCGGGGATGGCGATTGTATCTTTTTGCCGGCCGCGGTGGTCTCGCGGTTCTAGGCGCTCAGTCCGGAGCCGCGCGACTGTTACGGTCGCAGGTTCGAATCCTGCCTCGGGCATGGATGTGAGTGATGTCCTTAGGTTAGTTAGGTTTAAGTAGTTCTAAGTTCTAGGGGACTGATGACCACAGATGTTAAGTCCCACAGTGCTCAGAGCCATTTGAACCATTTTTTTGATTGTATCTTTCAACACGATCGAGCAGCTGTTCATAATACATGGCCTGTGGCGGAGTGGTTACACGGCAATAACATCGCTGTCATGGACTGGCCTGCACAGGGTCCTGACCTGAATCCTACAGAACACCTTTGGGACGTTTTGGAACGCCGACTTCTTGCCGGGCCTCACCGAGCGACATCGATACTTCTCCTCAGTGCAGCACTCCGTGAAGAACGGGTTGCCATTCCCCAAGAAACCTTCCAGGACCTGACTGACGTATGCCTGCGAGAGTGTAAGCTGTCATCAAGGCTAATGGTAGGCCAACACCATACTGAATTCCAGAATTACAGATGGAATGCGCCTCGAACTTGTAGGCCATTTTCAGCCAGGTGTCCGAATACTTTTGATCACATAGTGTACATTTATAGTAAAAATAGGTTGTGTTTATCGAGAAGTACTAGATGATTCCGTACTGTAACGAACGAACGTTCTTTGGTTAGAGATAAAGTCCAAATAGTTAATTTTTCAGAGAAAGAAAGAAGAAACAAAAGCAGAGTTAATGACAAATATGTTTACTTACATCAGCTATGAGATAACACCTTTCACATCCGAAGTCGACTTCAGCATTGAGCAGGAAGTCCATTATTGTTGCTGCTAGAGTCTAGTAGGTGCAACAATTGCCAGTATCACAGGTACTAGCATTCAAAGACTGGCAGGAAATCGCTTCCTGAAGCATTAGTTACAACTGGCCTGAAAAACCCCTTCATGCTTTATGTGCATACCGCTAAGAAAGCACTGTCTTCATACAATCTTTGCTCCACAATTTTATCATGTTTTAAATCCTAATGGTATTTTCAATGATTACATCAAATAAGTCCTATTACATAAGCTTTTAAAATGAGTAAAGGTATGAGCTTGAAAGGATCCCGTCATGCACCCAACAGTTAAAATTCCCACTTTCTGGACGAAACAACATCACCAAAGGTTCGTACAGGTAGAGAGCATATTTTCGCAACGTATCATCCTAGCTTCACTCAACCGGTTTCGTTGTACGTAGCATATTTGGCGAGGCAGAAATTATGCAAGCAGAGAACTTGTTAAGTTCAAACAGTTATGAGGTTCTAAAAGCGGATTTAATCAAAGAGTATTCTTTAACCCCTGGGAGCATACTACATAAAGTGTTTCAGGAGCCGTCGATTGATGGCATATCTCCAAAACAAATGTTGGTGCATTTAGAATCACTATCTGGCATTAATTTGTTGTCTGCGGCTTCCCTTCCGTTATTATGACTTACGCAGATAGCACCAACAATCAGCACTGTCTTAAGAGCACACACCGAATTACTCTTGGCAGTCTTGATCAACACATGTGATACGAAGGCAGAGTACCCAGAAGGTAAAGACTGTAACAATGTTAAAACAGACGAGCATGACTGAAAGCCCCGAACCAAGCATTACCAGTAAAGGCTGGCAAGGCGACCCCGACGCTGGTGTAATGTACGCCACGCCCCAGAGCAAAGTAGAACTGCCGAAGCGTGTGTGGGAATTAAAGGCCACGGTGGCGGCTCCGAAACGCGAGCGAATAGCCCCTCTGCAAACGAAAGTAAACTCTCGTAAACAAAAACCATCAGTGGTGTTGGTTTCATCGGCGTTTCAGCAGAAATGGACACCATTGTTTCAGTCCGTGCAAATTTCTCAAACTAGTTCGAAGATCCCGGAAGGGCGGAAGGTGGTCATCGACAAAAAACTCGCCCCACTTACACCAGCGTCTACCGCCAGGGTTACAGGTGTCAATCGCTACCGCACGTAAGCAATGCGGTACATACCCAGGTATGTCATGCGAGAATATTTCCGCGGGCTCGCCGTTCGATGAGCTGTCTATCAACAGGTCACGTGCCTCTGACGTGTAACGGGGCAAACTGGTCTGCTTTTGCGTCGAGGGAAGGCAATCACTACTATGCCACTGAGATACCCACTAGAAGACAATGCATAAAACTCATGGAGGGATTCGAAAAATTTAGTTTTAAGGAGATGCAGCAGGCTTTTAGGAGGCAACTGGCTTTGCGTGTGCAACCCAGAAGCAGTCTCGCCTGTTATTTGCCAGGGACAACACGTCAGTAACAACATTTTTGGTACACACAGGTTCTGACTGCAGTGTCTTAACGGCTGGAAGTTTCACAGGCAAAGGTTCCAAGGTTCCGCTAACCCTAAAGGTGCAAATTATTCCAGAATTGAGATCAGGGCAAGAAAAATTTTGACAATCGATCGTGGACTACGCGTTCTACTGGCCATTCCTCGTGGCTTTTGAAAGCTGATTTTTAGCAATTCCTCCGAATGGCTCCAGATTTGTCTTCTAACCGACTCCTAGAAATGGCTCAGTTGGCGCAAGTTTCCAGAGGATGTGACGCGGATCCTCAACAATTTCCTGAAATTAAATAAATCAGAAAACTGTACTGTATTCGTACTTATCCGGTCCTCCAGTAACTGTCCGACCAAGCAGGCTTACGCCAGAAAATTCGCCGTAGCTAATTACATAGACAGACAGATTACTAAGGGCATCGTGTCTCCGTCAGATAGAAAGTGCGAGTCACCGAACCACATACTATAAAAATCGGATTATAGTGTCGCAAATTCCCGTACGATTACCGATGAATGTACGTTATTTCAAGTGGCAGACAGCAACAATTCCATAGCAGGGGGGAGATTTTGAAGCGTTGTCGACTGCCTCTAAGCAGTATGCACAGACTCTGGTTGCAACGAGTGACAGTAAGAAGACTATGATCACAATTTCGTCTGGTTTGTTTCATTTCATGCCCTTTGTTCTTAAAAAAGTCGCACAAACATGCCAAAGATTTATTCACCTCATTCTCAGAGGGCTTTCATTGCTGATTTGTTACATGGACGACATTCTCCTCTTATCCGATAAAATGGAGGAACGTAAAGAGCACCTACGAAACCTTTGCCAGAGGCTTAAGGACTTCGCACTGGTAACAAACAAAGACATGTGCATTTTTGGGAAAGAGAGCATATAGTTTTTCGGGTTCATCGTTTCGGCTAGAGATCTGTCACCGATCCCTGAAAGAGTAAAACCTATCCGTGACTTCCTCGTTCCGAGGACTTTCAAGGAATTACGAACACACTTGTGAACGATTAACTTCTGCTGACGCCATCTTCTACAGGCAGTGGTCAAACAGGCTCTTTTGACAGCACTTCTGAAGGGAAAGTTCACCTCAAGGAACAAGAAGGCACCGGGGACAGAGAATCTACTGGGGATCTTCAATGATGTTATGGATGCTATGGCAGAGGTTGTGCTATTACACCATGCTATCCACAATGCAAAACTGACAATCAGGGTCACCATCAATGGTGACAGAAGCGTAGGACAGATGGAGCTCTACAGGCCGCAAATTACTAGCCATTCACGCAGTGGTTAAATTCTTCATAGAATGCCTGGAAGTCAAGCTCTTTACAAAGTATGCAGATCAGGCACCGCTTACAGCATTCTTTTCCAAGACGACAGACCTAGCTTCTCCCCGTCATAGCACTCAAATCCACATACGTTAGACACATAAGTGCGATGAATTATGTTGCGGCTGATTATTTATAGCGTAGTTGCGCCAGTGTCAAGGCATTCTGCTCAGAGAAAATAGCGGTTGGCCCAGTTGTTTGCTAATCAGTCCAATGGTTAGGTGTGACTTACCTCATGGTGTGATACATAGGATAGATTACGTCCTTACATTCCACCGAGACACAGGAAACAGGTTATCTGCGCCCTTCATAATTCAGCAAACCCGGGAGTTTGGACTTCAACTAAACTGCTGGGAAAATACGTCGTATGGCCCGGAATAAGAAAGGATTCACGCCGCAGGGCTCAATGTAGTATACAGTGCCAGGAAAGTAAGGTTGGCAGACATGTGAAATTGAATGTGGGAGCGTTTCCTGAATCGACAGCCCATTTTATGCACCTGCATACCGATTGTGTGAGATCTCTTCTGTGTTCTGAAAATTATAGGTACGTTTTCACAGTGGTGGATCGGCGTACACTTTCGCCTGAAGCACTTACGACGCATTGGACAGGGTGCTTTGCTCTCCATCGCATATCGCAAGTGATCGAGCATGATCGCGGTAGATAGTTTGAGGCTTGTCAATTTCAAGTTCCGCTACAGGTATGCGACTGCAGTCACATACGAACGTTACCACCCGTCAACTAACGGGTTAAATGAAAAATTTCGCCGATATACGAAGGCTGCATTAACGGCGCATGGTTCTAAGTGGGCGGAAGCTTTCCTCTGGCGTTGTTAGGCCTTCGACTAGTGGTGAAGGGAAGTATAGGTTGTTCACCGGAAAAGTTGGCGTTTGTCGTGCAAGAATGCCAACCTCCTCATCTAATGACCGACAAACCAACAGTCCTACCGTCTGAAGAACACATGTCCGATTTTGACAGACGATTAAGAGAGTGAATGTCAAGGATCAACATGCATCCTCCACAAGCTTGCATCCTCCACCACATCATGGCAGCAAAGTAGTTTTCTTACAGAAGAACGTGGCCGCATCACACGGCAGGACACTGTACGTCCCTTCCGCTCCAACCGTATACAGATCCGTTCCGGGCGCTGCGCACATTGTCGAGCGAATTCGTGATAAACTGGAACGTAATGCGTGAACCGATCTCGACAGAACGGCTGAAACACAATCACCTCGACGCACGCAACAACAGGACTTCGAGTGCGCCGCTTCAAACCACGACCTGTAGGTGCGACACAGACCTCTGTCTACGGACCATGCCGTACCGCCTACAGAGCCTCCACGTATTGCTCAAATGTTCACTCGGATGGGAAGATTGTTTGGCCCCGACATACCTGCGGCAACGGACTTGAGTTAGGGGTCCCGTGTAGTGGCAAGCGATGTACCGGGTGATCAAAAAGTCAGTATAAATTTGAAAACTGAATAAATCACGGAATTATGTAAAGAGAGAGGTACAATTTGACATAAATGCTTGGAATGACATGGGGTTTTATTAGAACAAAAAAAAATACAAAAGTTAAAAAATGTCCGATGGATGGTGCTTCATCTGATCAGAATAGCAATAATTAGCATAACAAAGTAAGACAAAGCAAAGATGATGTTCTTTACAGGAAATGCTGAATAAGTCCACCATCATTCCTCAACAATAGCTGTAGTCGAGGAATAATGTTGTGAACAGCACTGTAAAGCATGCCCGGAGGTATGGTGAGGCATTGGCGTCGGATGTTGTCTTTCAGCATCCCTAGAGATGTCGGTCGATCACGATACACTTGCGACTTCAGGTAACCCCAAAGCCAATAATCGCACGGACAGAGGTCTGGGGACCTGGGAGGCCTAGCATGACGAAAGTGGCGGCTGAGCACACGATCATCACCAAACGACGCGCGCAAGAGATCTTTCACGCGTGTAGCAATATAGGGTGGAGCGCCATCCTGCATAAACATCGTACATTCCAGCAGGTGTTTATCACCCAGGCTGGGGCTGATGCGATTCTGTAACATATCGACGTACCTCTCACCCGTCTGACGTTTTGCTGTCCAGCGCCATCTCTCGGATATTTTGTGAACTTCGGTTTCTTTTTTTCTTTTTTTTTTTTTTTTTTTTTTTTTTCTAACAAAACCCCATGTCATTCCAAGCATGTGTGTCAAATTGTACCTCTCTATCTACGTTATTCCGTGGTTTATTAAGTTTTCAATACTGACTTTTTGATCACCCGGAAGATCAGTGGACATAGACGGCAGTGAAATGTTTCATTGAGTTTTATCTTTATACATGTACTTCTTTGCTGTATTGTTCTGGTGCTCGCTCTCGATAAGTTTTGTCGCTTACTCATCGTATTTTGTGCTTTAGTGGAAATGTATTAAGTTATCTTGCAAGTTCACATAAGGCAGACAGCTAAAATATATTATATGAATCTTAAAATGAAGAACAAACCGCCTTCAGTCACAGGTTGCGTTTATTTACTGCACTATGCATTTCGAGCCCTGGAGGCTCATCTTCAGGTGCTTTTTAGTGATTTACATCAGGTTTTTTAGTTGTTTGCCTGTTGATATTACATTGTTGTGTTACAACATGGTATATTATAGATAAAAGTCTAACAGCGTTAATAATATGAAAATAACTGCACAACAGAAGCATCCATCATACAATGTTAAACTGTAAGTTATTTTCATATTACTAACGCTGTTACACTTATATCTACAATATACCATGTAGTAACACAAAAATGTAATATCAACAGGCAAACAACTAAAAAACCTGATGTAAATCACTAAAAAGCACCTGAAGTTGAGCCTCCATGGCTCGAAATGCATCGTGCAGTAAATAAACGCAACTTGTGACTGAGGGCGGTTTGTTCTCCATTTTACGAAAGTAAAACAGTCGCGGACGAAACACTGAAAAACAATGGATAAAATTATGTTATATGAATGTTGTATAGCTTTCCTTGGTACGCAACTTGTTGGTCACCCTATTGGTCTCATACCCTCGTAATAATAAAAAATTCTTCTTCCTTTTATCTTTTAGGCTTACTTTACGTGTATTAACATTTTTAACGGTGCAATATGTACAAAAAAGTCAGAATCGGTCGCTAAAGTGGATGTATAAGTTGTTATCACATTTAAGCTTCCAGGCTGTTCCACATACGTCAATATAACTTTAATGTCAACAAAGTGCAGGTGTGCACACACTCCCCTCCGGGAATAAAGGCTAAAAGAGGAAAAAATTCAAATGGGCACTGGGAGAGGCAGATGTATTAAAACGAATGAGAAATATTGCACTAGAATATGGGGCGGAATAAATTTAAAAAAAGGCCTTTCCTGCGCTGGCGTCAGAGCAGTAATTAAGCTCCGTGCGGTCAGCAAGCACACCTGTTCCGCCGTGTGTGTGTGTGTGTGTGTGTGTGTGTGTGTGTGTGTGCGTGTGGGTGTGCGTGTGTCTTTGTACGTGTGCGTGTAGGCGCAGAGGACAGGGGGCGGTGACGCGGCTAACGCGCCAGAGGCGTTCTGTCCGTAGTCATGAAATACGACGAGGCGAGTCCACAGCGCCAGGTCCTATATCAAGCTTAAAGCGGAAGAGTGCGTCCCTATGAAAATACAACCGTCTACGAGTGAGAGACAGCGTTTCATGAAGTCACCCTGCTTTGCTGAAACTGGTCTTTGTTGTTGCAGCCTGGGAAACATTTGTCTTGCTGAGCCTCTAAACCGCAGCAACCACTGAACATGAAGGTCGCGTTGCGTAGCCCATAATATATTACACTTCAATTTTATTCAGTGACGTAAGTACTTAAGACAACATACGCATTTGTTTTTGCCTCATTATATCAATATAGTGAAAAGACCGCCTGTCGCCTATTAAAAATTGGCTACACTGAAATTCCATCGACTACGTAAGAATTTGTAAATGTTTGTTTTACCACACAGGTGGCCCACACCCACTGATAATTAATTTGAAGACATATGCAAATTACGCACTAGTCTGCGAAGGTTTTTGCAGGTTTATTTAGCATATGGGCAGTGTGACAACACACAAGACTAGGTCCTTCTTTAAGAATACATTTATAATTATGTTAATTACAGTATTTACAAAGCAAAACTGCTGAATTTATGTCTACGTTGCCACCAGGAAGTCCTCCGTATCTCCCGAAAATGATTGGTTTGAGCAAGTACAATGTGCGCAACAATTTGTCGTTCTGTACCAGAATCATTGGGCGATGTTGTCAATCCCAAATTGTACAATGACTCAGCACAACTTCCACTACTACCCTTCTTACTTTTGAGCAAAGACCAGATTTGCCACACTCTTCAGAACTTGGTGGCTGGAAGATATGCCGGGTATCTTAAGCTGTTCTAGAGTAGCAGTTTCTGTCATATTTCTGACCAACCAAGTCCTTTTTATTGAGTGAAGTAATGCCCTCGTGTACTGGGAGAGAAGGATCAACTGCTATTGTTGTAAACTCCCGTTTGAGAGCATATTATCTCCGCAAAAATGGGGACATGCATAGTTAAGAATAGGCAACCACAAAGTTGAACTATTTCTGTTCCTGTGACGACTCTTTGGACGAGTCAGACGTATGGGCTGTTTGGTCCATCTTGTAGCACAAGCCTACGAGGGAGAGCGCTGATTGAGCAGCAGAATGTCCATACGTGGCTATGTACTTTCATCATTATGGGGAGAAAGTTTCAGCACATGCTAAGAATATGTTTTGCTGCTAATCCCTAAACATACCAGTATCCAGTTTGAAAAATAGTAATGATAATAATAATTTTCACAGGTGATCTAATTACATAAAATACTTATTCGTCACAAGATCAAAGCATGCTGTCAACGAATGAAAGTTTGCTGCAATACAGCAATTAACTCTGCTACGACACGGCAAGTAGCCTTTAGTATCCGATAGTTTTTTGTAAAAATTTCAGTGTAGTATACCATCCCGTATGTGTAACTCTAAGTGCTATTGAAAGCAAAACTCACATTTCTATGAAAATTTTACGCGTTTTTGTACTGAAATAAACAAACTAAACATGAGTACATATTACAAAAGAAATACAAAAACAGCACATTACTTGGTGTGATAAGCAGCAGAACATTCAGCACGCAGTCACACATTAAATTTCTTGCAATGGGCCCGTGCTGATGTCTTACGGTTTATTCCAGCACGTTCTCTTAAGTTCCCGTGTTTTCACAACCAAGTGGTCCATTCCATCAAAGTGGAGCTCATCTGCTGCAACTCAGGAAAGCATTTTCGTCCAGGTCCCCTCGGTGGCGTCAGGACCTCCTCAAGTATACCTGCACAATTTCTCTTAGCAGATCTACATGAGGGATTACATTGTCATTTTTGCCGCAGAGTATCCACGCATTGTGCACGGTGAAATCCAATAATCAACTGAAAAGAGCAGAGTACCATTTTCTGTAATGGATATTGGTCCTATCCTATTTTTATGCTTCCGATCAGCTCCAGCCATGTGCTTGTTGTATTCTTTCAGCATGGAAGGCCGATGAACTTGAACGTGTTTTCTTGACCGCTGAGAATAACGTTTCCCATTAGTTGTTGAGTTCACATCAGTTGGATTTGATACTATAGAAACAACGGGTCTGTCATGACGTTTACGCAAAAGTAGATTACTTTCCTTTTATATGCCAGAGTGAATAGTGCCTCTTCCGTCTTTCTGTATAATCTCCTACCATGGAAGCGAATAATTTTAGGGGATGCGATTTCTCCCAAAGCCCCAGTGCACCCAAAATAATGCACAATAACAGCAATCGGCGTAATAGAATAAAGCGTAAAGATTATTAAAGTGGTTGATTATTCAAGTGCTTCTTACAGTGTTTATCGCTACATTTGCTGTAACGCTCCAAATCTAGCTGAAAATGATGTACTTGTTGGGAATTACCAGGGGAGAGGAAAACCAAGTGATGAATGGAACGACTGTAGTGGAAGATCTAGTAACAACAGCATTGGAAATAAAATGGGAATTGGCAGGACGTACTCAGATGGTATATAGACCAACGAAGTACTTTTCAGAACATGGAAGAACTTTTCAGAGATACGAAAAGACCAGGAAGACGGGCTGGTGGATAGACGACTTTAGAAAATACGGAGGAGTGGCACAAGAACCGCAGTAAATAGAGGCCGCCGTTATACTAGTGTGGACACCGAGGGAAAGGTATTGCTGGATTCCACGGAGGGTAGTGGTTTGTAATCTCGACCGGTGCCATATACACTGAAGAACGAAAGAAACTGGTACACCTGCCTAATATCGTGTGGGGCCCCAGCGAGCAGCAGAAGTGCCGCAACGAGACCTAAAATGGACTGGACTAACGTCTGAAGTATTGCTGGAGGGAACTGACACCATGAATCCTGCAGGGCTGTCCATAAATCTGTAAGAGTACGAGGGGGTGAAGAAAAGCACTTTGCAAGGTATTCCACATATGCTGAATAATGTTCATGACTGAGGATTTTGGTGGCCAGCGGAAGTGTTTCAAAACAGAAGAGTGTTCCTGGAGCCACTCTATAGCAATTCTAGACGTGTGGGGTGTGCTGGAATTGCTAGACATATCAGGGGTCCCACATCACTCCAAGTGCACTCGCCCCACACCATTACAGAGCCTCCAGCAGCTTGAACAGTCCCCTGCTGACATGCAGGGTACATGGATTCATGAGGTTGTTTACATAGCCGTACACGCACATCCGCTCGATACAATTTCAAACGATACTCGTCCGACCATGCCACATATTTCCAGTCATCCACAGTCCAATGCCGGGCGCTGGTGAGACTTACAGCCTTGTTTGTGTCATACAGTTATCGAGGGTACACGAGTGGGCTTTCGGCTCCGCAAGCTCATATCGATGATGTTTCGTTGAATGTTTCACACACTGACACTTGTTGAGGTCCCAGCACTGAAACATGCAGGAGTTTGCGGAAGGGTTGCACTTCTATCACGTTGAACGATTCCCTTCAGTCGTCGTTGATCCCTTTCTTGCAGGATGTTTTTCCGGCCGCTGCGATGTCGGAGATTTGGTATTTTACCGGATTCCTAACATTCACGGTACACTCGCGAAATGTTCCTACAGGAAAATCCCCACTTCGTCACTACCTCGGAGATGCTGTGTCCCTCGCTCGTGCGCCGACTAATACACCACATTCAAACTCACTTAAATCTTGATAACCTGCCATTGTAGCAGCAGTAACTGATCTAACAAATGCGCCAGACACTTGTTGTCTTAGATGGCCCTTGCCAAACGCAGCGCCGTATTCTGCCTGTTTACGTATCTCTGTATTTGAATACGCTTTTCTATACGAGTTACTTTGGCGGATCAGTGCGTAAGTAATGGACACTCTAACTAAATAACGTTCTCCATGAAGACACGAAAGAAAGACAGTAAACACTTTTTACATCATGCCAAATGTTTCACAGTTTTACAAGCTGACATCAGAGTCTGACTTTGAAACTATGTTGATTTATTCATTTACCATACGACACACATTAAATTTTTTTGAATCTCATGAGTAGCGGCACATGTACTATGTATCAACACTTAAACACAGCTCTTCAGCGCAATACGATAAAATTTTTCTACTGTCGTTCATTCGCTTAACGCTGACACTAACTGCGACTTGAATCATAGTAATAACCGGTTGTTTATGGAAATTTGCAAGTGGATGGCGCTTTTAAAAAATAGTCCTCTCGTAATGACGGTTGTTTTAAAAAAATTCGTAATGACGTACTTCCGCATTCCTGTATTCAGACACATCTACGGTAGCCTAACCGCTGCTGGCGTATCGTAATTAGATCACTTCTGCAGCGCAAGGATTCGGATTAAATTAATCCCGCCATTATTTTGACCAAATCCAGTCAACAAAGCTATCGGAGTATAGGAACGAGGTTAACAGTTTATATCCCGAGTAGCGGGAAATTTAATTTCCGTCGACAATTTCAGGATAACTCTTCCTAAATACAGAGATAATACTTTAATTGCATACGACAACAAGTTTAATGCCAATCACGGTCAGCAAAGTTCGCAACAGAAATCGAAAACGTTGAATACTATTAATACACTTTACCCCACACGCACACTTGTGCAACTGTTGTCACTCTATCTTTATACAAAACCTCTCTTCAAAACCTTAATACGTGTTATAACATAGCCACATTCAAATAATATGTCCATTACATAAGTACAAGACAGTGGCAGCAGAGACCGCAGCGCTCCAGCTTCCCCAGGGTTTCGCTTGCTAAATATTGTGCCTCTGCATGCGGAAACAGCGCTCTTACATACAAACTATACGTTCGTGTGAATGACCATCACTGTCACTAGCAGATTCACAGCCATTTGGAGGTTACCTAGTCCATACAATGTTGCTTCATCGGGTCTCTGAAGAAAAGCTGCCATATTCAAATTCTTAACAAGACAGAGTCCAACAAGAACTGAAGCCTTAGTGTCGCTTTCCAGATTCCGCCATATATACGCATTGAAGTCCTCGACTCACTGATGTTTTCGCTGTCACTGCGGAATGGAAATTGGCATTAAGATCCACTCCAAAACGACCACCTCATTCAAAATCCTACTGTGAAGTTAGAAGGATTTTTATCTTTCCCGTTGTGTGTGCACGACACTCTAACACATCCCAGAGGAAGAACGGTGGTTTGACCACATCCTGAAGACTTTTGGTCATTGTGCTGCACGTTACTGTGCTGCAGAGGAGCAGGTAATAACACATATTATGGAGAACTAGCCACTCCATGCTTTGAAAGGAGATCTGAAGGCCTTGCATGAACTGGGGCCGAGTGTTGCGCTCTGTTAGACAAATTTACACATTTACCTGTCTATGCATTGTGTTTGTAATTTTATATGTTCTGTACATCAATACAGTATTAAACAAATTGTGTCAATACGTGTCGGAATGTTGTAATTTTAATTTTAGCTACAACAACGAAGCGAGACACGTGGAACCAGTATGCTGATAAGGTCGGTGAATAAGAACTGATTGTATTGTACAGTTGATTTACGTTAGGAATAACTACTCGTATGACTGTTTCACTTAGACTGTGACAGAGCGAAAGTGTAAGCAGTTTGTGCACCCTTATTCGTGACCAGCTATTCATCATGTGAGACATTTCAGACTAA